>NC_057804.1:295702358-296302358 GCF_018294505.1 Triticum aestivum | reverse complement strand
AAGAGCACCGAGGAATAGAAGTTGGCCTGGCTGGTAGTCTAGAAATGCTTCCTTCTAAGACGAGCATTTTCATAGGGGTTGAATTCAGTGAAGAACATGTGCTCGCCGAAGAAATCATCAGCCTTGAATTTTTGCTTCTTGGAGAAAGGATCCTTTGGCTTTGGCTGAGGTGTGTCAGTCAATTGCAGCACCACCTCAGGAGTCGCAATCTCAGGTTCCTCGGGCTGAGGAATTTCAGGCTCTTTTGCAGTTGTAGCCTGGGTTGTCAATTCTTCATTGACAATTTCTTCAGCACTAGTGGCTGGAATTTCTTCATGAACACTTGGGGTTGCATGAGGTTCTTCATATCCCATTTGCACTTTAGTGGCAGCAGGGGACTGAGGAATTGCTTGGAGTGGAGTGAACATTGGAGAGTTGGGATGTTGACTGTCCCAAAATTCATCACTGAGCACAGGAGTGGTACAGCCAATGTCCACATCATCCTCTTCAATTTCTTCAACACCTGCCTCTTAAGCAGTGAACTGAGGCATAGGTGAGGAAATGACTGGAGTTAAAGGGATTTTATCCACTTCAATTTCTTCGTCCAACTGCTCTGTCAAAGCAGCAGATGGAGTTTCTTCATCAGATTCATCAGGAATCACATAATCTTCACCAAAAGGAACAAGGTCCTTTGATGGCATTGATGAGACTACAACGACATCAATTGGATTGTCAATTGAACTGGTTAGAGTCTTCATCTTCTTCGGAGCTGAAGAATTAGATGAAGTTGATGCCTTCCTTTTCTTCAAAGTTGCACGTTCTGCAGCCTTGGTCTTCTTTGCATCTGATGCAGATGGAAGGATCGGAGTTGGTGTGGGCGCAGGAGGTGCAGAGAACTTTGGTTCACTTTCCTCAAGCACAACTAATGCAGTTGCCCTGACTTGTTCACTTTCTTCAGGCGCACCACTAGTGGATGCCCTGGCAATATCTTCAGCGGATGGAATGGAGTCATCAGCCCTGGCACCCTCATTTTCTTCAGCAGCCTTATTGTCATAAGCGGTGCTGGCATGTTCTTAAGTAGGCTAAGCAGATGCTTCAACCTGAGTAACTTCAACATGCATAGGTGGAGCAGCACTTGAAGTGAATTTCTTCGTCAGATTGATGAAACGCACCTTGGCGCCCTTCCAATCAGCATGGTAGTGATCAAATTCATCGCTCAGTTGTTTAATTTCCACTTGCAAGGCAAGGAGCTGATCTGGAGTGAGAGTGAGGACATTGTCCTTGAGGTAGCGCTGTTTCTTGTACTGTGCTTTCTTCAAACTTCTGCCTTGTTCAAATTTCCATTTTTCTTCCTCAATGAAGGCAGTCAGAACATGACTTTGACCAGGAGTGAGGTTCATCTCCGGCAAAGGCGTGTTAGGATCCTTGTACCACATGTCAATGTAGTCGAGGATCAACTTTGGATCCAACATTAGCGGCACATTGCTGCCTTTGGCTCTAGCGGCCCTGGCTTGCCTGTCTCTGATGATTTTGGCAAGTTCTTCATCATCATCAAAGGGCATGTGGAAGGCGACCTACTTCTTGTGAGGACTTGGTCGAGTGCCTCGTCCAGCAGTGGCCTTTTTCTTCAGCAGAGAGGGACCAGCTGAGGATTTTCGAGCAGCCGAGGAGCTTGCAGATGCTCCTGAGGCGATAGAGAAGCCTTGAGTCCTTTGGCACGTGGCGAGATGCACAGGTGCCAAGGATTTTGTCGGAGCAGCTAAAGACTTTGACGGAGGAGCTGAGGACTTTGAAGGAGTAGTCTGAGGAATTTTCCGTGAGGGCCTTGAAGAATCTGTCCTTGATGGCATAGCAGAGGAGCTTGGCCATGAGGGCATTGAAGGTGAAGCACTGACTTATGTGCAGGTATCTTAGGCATTGCCTTCTTTGGCTGACTAGCAGAGGCCTCAACAAAGGCAGCAGCAGCAGCAGAGTCTGTGTTGAATTTCTTCACTGCTTCCTTTGCTTGCTTGGCCAATTTGGCTTGGTGCTTTGCCCATTCATCAGGATAATCCTCACCGCGCTTGAGGCTGGTGGGATCTGCCAACTGGCCTGGTGCCAATGGAGGTCTTCGGCATGGAGGGTTGATTGCGAATTTCTTCATATACTTGGGAGTGACATATCTGCACTCCCTCCATTCTCGTGCCCATCTCCTCTCTATCCTTTATATGTGCACCTTGCACTAATTCTTGTCCTCTTTGACGAATTTGGCTTCATCAGGAGTGCAATAGTCCTTGTATATGTCCTCAGGAATTTCAAACGCAGTATTGACCTCAGGCCTCTTTCCTCCCTTCTGTGGCCTTTTGTCAGCCATTTTCTTCAGCTGAGGAATATGAACAACTGAAGTTTCTGAAGAGGTGTGCAACTTTTCTTCGAGGAACACTGCAAATGAGTTAAGTTGATGAGAACCTAGTGATTCAGCAGCGGACATTTGTACCTGTGAACAGAGTATAGTTGTGAGGAATTTGGAGAGGTCATATGCGTTCTCATATTTTTTTCCAGAAAGAATAGGTTTTGAGGAATTTGACCAGATGAGTCTTGAGGAATTTCACTAAGCGTTCTTTTTCTTAGGTTCCAGAGTTGTATAGATTGAAAATCCACACAATTGAGGAATCTTGAAGAAAATCATTGCTTAGAGAAACGAATCAAGAGCAGATGACATGTGAGGTGATCATGTGTGAATATTTGAAGAATAAACACCTTTGAAGATTTTCAGGAAAACTTGAGAATCAAAGCGAGCAGTAAAAGTAACTTTTAATTACCTGAAGTGAAGAACACGACGAACAAGGAAGTGTAGATTTGAAGTTCGTCAGTTCAGATCTTCCACGCCCTTACTTGGCAGAGGAAGACAGCTACGGCGGCGGCGGAGTGAAGAAATCCGCAACAGGCGCGAGTACGACGGTGAAGAGGTCAAGGTAGTGAAGCTCTTCCTCACCGGCGACGATGAAGTAGCTGCGGCGCTAGGGTTTTGGGAAGCTCGAGCGGAAGAGAGCGCGAGCGAGGTGAAAGTGAAGTGAGGAAGAGATAGGGGTATTTATAGAGAGAGTGAAAAACTGTTCACCCGAGGAAATCGGACGAACATGCCCCTAGCCCCTTCTCATTCGCTTGACATGTGTCACCCACGTACTGAGAGGTGGCGTTCTTGTAGGATCGTGTGTGAATAGATAAGTATTGTCGCGAGAAGCGGAATGGTTTGAGCGGCAAAGCCAAAAATTCAGATAAGATAAGTTTAAAAATTCCGTTCGCAATTTCTTCATCTGTCAAGGACACAGTGAAGATTTTGAATGAGTTTTAAATAAATCGCATATGAGGAATTTGTGAATAGACTGGGTTGAGTTTAGCATAGAGGGGGAAGGGTCTGATCACATTCACTTAGCAGAAGAAATCAACTTGAAAAAATAGCAATAAGTGAATGTTGTAGAGGACATAAAACTCATATATATATATATATATATATATATATATATATATATATATATATATATATATATATATTCAAATGAAGAACAACACCGGAAAGAGTGAATACAATGCAAATTTGAAGAATTTGAAAAACTGAGGAATTTCAAAAACAAAGAAAAACTCATATTGAAGATTTTCAACTTTGGGTGGTGGCGTAACCCATCGTATAAGAAATCTGATTTCAGACACCGCATACAATTGTCATAGGGCTCTGAGAATCAATTTCTTCATTAATTTCTTCACACTTAGAGGGTTAGTCTTCATTGCCTAAAGAAAAACGTTACTTCGTGTGTTGCACATCTAAGTCATCAAGTCAGCATAAGTGTTAGGATGTGTGTCCCTTTCAAAGAACATTCGAAGATTCTAGGATATTTAGCTCAGACCGCAACTTGCTAAATCTCTTCTCATCCAAGGGCTTAGTGAAGATTTTGGCTAGTTGATCTCCAGTGCTGACGTGGTCGATGGAGATGTCACCCTTCAACACATGATCACGAAGAAAATGATGACGAATCTGGATGTGCTTGGTCTTCGAGTGCTGAACTGGGTTATGAGCAATCTTGATGGCACTCTCATTGTCACAGTAGAGAGGCACATTCTTCATGTTGACGCCCTAGTCCTTGAGTGTTTGCTTCATCCATAGTAGTTGAGCACAGCATGATCCAGCAGCAATGTACTCAGCTTCTACAGTGGAGAGTGATACACAGTTCTGTTTCTTCGAGGACCAACAGACCAAAGATCGTCCGAGGAAATGACATGTGCCTGATGTTGACTTGCGGTCCACGCGATCGCCAGCATAGTCAGAGTCTGAATATCTGATGAGATAAAAAGAAGAGCCCTTGGGATACCATAATCCAAGTGTTGGTGTGTGAGCTAACTATCGAAGAATATGCTTCACATCCTTATGGTGTGATTCCTTTGGTGTAGCTTGAAATCGGGCACACATGCAAACACTAAGCATAATATCCGGCCTAGATGCACATAGGTACAATAAAGAACCAATCATGGAGCGGTATACCTTTTGATCGAAGTCTTTACCATTTTCATCAGTGCATAGATGGCCATTTGTGGGCATTGGAATTTTGACCCCTTTGCAATCTTGCATGCCGAATTTCCTCAATACGTCCTTGAGGTATTTCTCCTGAGATATGAATATTCCATTGCGCTGTTGACGAATTTGAAGACCTAAAAAGAATTTCAATTCTCCCATCATAGACATTTGATATTCTTCACTCATCATATAGGCAAATTCATCACTAGATCGTTAGTCAGTACAGCCAAAATGATATCATCAACATATATTTGGCACACAAACAATTCATCATCATAAGACTTAGTGAAAAGAGTTGGGTCGAGTGAACCGGGTTTGAAGCCTTTCTTCATGAGGAATTCCTTCAAAGTATCATACCACGCCTGAGGGGCTTGCTTGAGGCCATACAGGGCCTTGTTGAGCTTGAAGACTTTGTCAGGATTCTTTGGATCTTCAAAACCTGGGGGTTGAGCAACATATACTTCTTCCTCAAGCTTACCATTGAGGAATGCACTTTTCACATCCATTTGTTGTAAGATAACATCATGATGGTTAGCATACGCAAGTAATATGCGAATAGCCTCAAGTCTAGCAACAGGTGCAAAAGTTTCATCGAAGTCAATTCCTTCAACCTGTGTGTAGCCTTGAGCTACAAGTCGTGCCTTATTCCTCACCACAAGGCCATTTTCATCTTGCTTGTTGCGGTAGATCCACTTTGTGCCAATAATGTTGTGCTTGCAAGGATCTGGACGTTTGACCAGTTCCCAGACGTTGTTGAGCTCGAACTGATGTAATTCTTCTTGCATAGCTTGAATCCACTCAGGCTCCAGAAATGCTTCATCTACCTTAGTGGGCTCTGTGATAGAGACAAACGCAAAGTGCCCACAAAAGTTAGATAAATGTGAAGCTTTAGAGCGTGTGAGAGGACCTGGTGCTTCAATGTCATCGATGATCTTTTCGATTTGCACTTCGTTTGCAATACGAGGATGAGCGGGTTGTCTTCGAGGAATTTGATCTGCATTTTCTTCAGGAGCATTTTCCTCAGCACCATTTTCTTCAGGTGCGCCAGCTCGACGTTCATCACGTTCTGGAATGAATTCTTCAGCAGATTCTTCAGTAGGAATGACATCCTCAGTGGCTTTGAACTTGATAGAATCCTCAGGTGCTGGTTCATCTATCACAGAAGGTAGGTGCTCTCTTTGCGAGCCATTAGTTTCATCGAACCGCACATCCACAGTTTCAACAACCTTGTGAAGAACGTTGTTGAAGACTTTGTAGGTGTGCGAGTCCTTTCCGTAACCAAGCATGAAACCCTCATGTGCTTTCGGTGCAAATTTAGAATTGTGATGAGGATCTCTAATCCAACATTTAGCACCGAAGACTTTGAAGTAACTCACATTGGGTTTCTTGTCAGTGAGGAGTTCATAGGCAGTCTTCTTGAAGAATTTGTGAAGATATACTCTGTTGATGATGTGGCACGCAGTATCAATTGCCTCACTCCAGAAACGACGAGGCGTCTTGTATTCATCAAGCATAGTGCGAGCCATCTCAACAAGAGTTCTGTTCTTGCGCTCCACGACGCCATTCTGTTGAGGAGTATAAGGAGCAGATAACTCATGAGTAATACCAAGTTCATCAAGATAGTCATCAAGACCGGAATTCTTGAACTCAGTTCCATTGTCACTCCTGATGTGCTTGATCTTCACACCAAAGTTGGTTGAAGCCCTCGAGGAAAATCGTTTGAAGACTTCTTGCACCTCATGTTTGTAAGTGACAGTGTGTACCCATGTGTAACGAGAATAATCATCAGCAATAACAAAGCCATATAGAGATGCATCATTTGTAACAGCGGAATAATGATTAGGCCCGAAGAGATCCATGTGAAGCAATTCAAATGGTCGAGTGGTAGTCATGATAGTCTTCGCTGGATGCTTGGCCTTTGTCATCTTCCCAGCTTCACAGGCTCCGCATAAGTGATCCTTGAGGAATTTGACATTCTCAATGCCAATGACATGCTTCTTCTTCGCGAGCATGTGCAGATTCCTCATGCCAGCATGACCAAGTCGTCGATGCCATAGCCAGCCTTCTGAAGCTTTTGCAAGTAAGCACACGGCCGGTTGTGGTCCTGTAGAAAATCAACAATGTATAAGTCTCCTCTCCTAAAGCTTTCGAAGACTTTGGAATTGTCAGCTTCCATGATCACAACACAACGATACTTGCCAAAGACAACAACCATATCAAGATCACAAAGCATTGAGACAGACATGAGGTTGTATCCTAAGGACTCGACAAGAATAACTTTGTCCATGTGTATGTTCTTAGAGATCGCAACCTTACCTAGACCCAATACCTAACTTTTGCCTTTGTCAGCAAAGATGATATGCTTCAGATGTGACGGTGATAAAGGAGCATCCATCAGTAGATTCTTGTCACCAGTCATGTGATTTGTACATCCACTATTGAGGACCCACTCATTGGCTTTGGGTTGATCATCCTGCAGATGAATTAGTGCAGCTTACAAACTCATATACTTCATAAGTGAAGAATATGACATCAATATCATACGATCAATTTCATCAAGCAATTAGAATAGACAAATAGTATAAGGACGTGTGAAATGAAAGTTCATTTCATCATGATTAGCCTGCGTCCTATCAGGCACTGTTCAGATATCCAGCAAATTCTTCAGTCATTTTGAGCACGACTTGAGACCTGACCCTGCATAAGAGATTTGTTCTTTTTCTTCACCACCCACATCTGAAGGGGTGGCAAAGAATTTATCACTCTACGAGCACCATATGAGAAAGGTTGCATAGACGCCAGTCCACTTCATTTTACATAAGAGGGGTTAGGGTAAGCATATGAATAAGCAGAGAAATTCTTCGAGGACTTATGAACATAATGATTTGAAGAATAATGCACATATTCATAGCCCTTAGCTCTACCCTGCGAAACAGAAGGGTTAGCCCGATGATGATCATATGAGGACTTTGATACTTTTGAGGAATTTGATCCACATGAGAAATTCTGTCCGTATGAGGACTTGGATCCATATGAAGAATTTGGTTCATATGAAGAATTTGATCTGGAGTTCCTATTCTTCACAGGTGGTGTCATGAGGACATTCACCTGAAGACTTTCAAGGCAACTTTTGGGAACCCAGATTTTCTTCATAGGGGAACCGTTCCTGCAGTTAGTCCCAACATATCTAGCAAATACTTCACCATTCTGATTTTTGAACAGTTTATAGTTAGAGTCAAATGACTCATTAGAAGAATGAGGAGATTCACATGTAAAGCCAGATAAGTTGGATGGATCAACTGGAGGTCCCTTTGCAGCAACCCATGAGTTTTTGGGGTACTTCTCGGGCTTCCAATATGTTCCATTAGCATTGAGTTTCCTCTCAAAGGAAATACCCTATTTCCTAGGGTTACTGTAGAGGATCTGTTTTTTGAGCACATCACAAAGCGTCTGATGCCCTTTGAGGCTTTTGTACATGCCTGTCATGTACAATTCCTTCAGCCCTGCATCATCAGTGATACTTGCATTGTCCTGAGATGAGGAATTAGTGATAGCAGAGACATATGAAGAATTTGTAGCATTAGAAGCATTTGAACTTTCAGGTGAAGAATTAGCAGTCTCACGTTCAATGCACTTCAGACATGGAGGAACAAATTCTTCCTGGGTAGCGCTGATTTGTTGAGCAAGTAATGAATCACGTTCCTTCTGAAGATCTTCATAATCCACTCTTAGCTTTTCAAGATCTTGCTTTCTCTGAAGAGATTCAAAAGAAAGCTTCTCATGATCAGACAAGAGAGTGTTATGATGATCTTGAAGAGCGTCAAACTTGGACTGAAGTCTCTGAAGACTCTCAGCCAAAGCTTTCGACTGATCCATTCTTCACCCAACATATCATCGCTCTTACTAAGCATGTATTGAACTTTTTCCAAAGCTCTTTGTTGTTTAGTGGCAAGGGAAGCAAGTTTGACATAGCTGGGGCCAAATTCATCACCTGATTCATCATCACTAGATTCGGAAAGGTAGCATTTAGTTACCTTGGCAACCTCTTCCATGAGGCACGGTGAAGAGGATGATGATTCAGGTGCGAAAGTCACCTCCTTGAGAGAATCCTTGTAATCCTCAAACCAAGGATCATGACGAGTACGATGACCTTCATAGACCTTAGAAAGCCGGTCCCAGATTAACTTCGCGTGATTGAGGTGCATGACGTTCCTGAACTGATTTCGGGACAGACAGGAGCAGATGACATCCTTCGCTGTGAGATTGAGTAGAGTGTACTTGCGAATGTCATCAGCCTCCGCCATCTTGCATAGATCGGTAAGACCAATCTCAGTGACAGTCCACATTTCGCTGTCCATAGCCATGAGTCGCTTCTTCATCATGGCCTTCCACCGAGGATACTCATGACCGTCAAAGATGGGGCAGGATACGTTCCTCAATCCTACAGTTGACATAACTAAAACTCCAGGCGGTTAAACCAAAATCACACAGAACAAGGGAGTACCTTGCTCTGATACCAATTGAAAGTGCGTTATATCGACTAGAGGGGGGGTGAATAGGTGATTTTTATGAATTCTTCAATGAGGAATTTGCTGGTGAGGAAATTCCTAAATGAAGAACTACTTGCAGCGGAATAAGTACTCGGAAGTAAACATAACAGAACACAAGCATAGTCATCATGATGAAATGAAGACAAGCACAGAGTACAGAAAGCGTAAACACGGGATACCACAAGAAAGAAGACGGGACAAACTGAAGAAATTGAACCGAGGAAATTGAGAAAGTCTTCAGTCAAAGTCTTCAAACAGATATGAACAGGCACACAACAACAGACATGAGGAAATGAAAGAGTTGAGGAAATAGAACCAGTTAGGTTGGTGAAGATAATGATTTGGTAGACCAGTTCCAACTGCTGTCTCAGTTGTACATCTGGTTGGAGCGGCTGAGTATTTAAACTCGAGGACACCAGTCCGACACAGTCCTCACCGTATTCTCCTTGAGCTAAGGTCACACAGACCTCGCCCAATCACTCATGGTAAGTCTTCAGGTGACTTCCGAACCTTCACAAACTCGGTCACTCGGCGATCCACAACTCTTGGATGCTCTAGACCTTGAGGCCTAACCGTCTGGAAGAAGCACAATCTTCAAAGGAAGCAAGCGTCGGATCCATGCAGGATCAATCTCTTCAGTGATGCTCAATCACTTTGGGTTTGTAGGTGTTGGGTTTGGGTTTTCCTCACTTGATGATTTTCGCTCAAAGTCCTCAAAGGATGGGATGCTCTCAATTGACAAGTGTCAGTTTCTCTCGGAGCAGCCAACCAGCTAGTGGTTGTAGGGGGCGGCTATTTATAGCCTAGGGAACAGCCCGACATGATAAGACATAAATACCCTTGTCTGATATGACCGTTAGGTGGGTAGATATTTTGGAACCACTAGCGCATAGCGCAGCAACGGTTGGAATTTTGACTATCAAAATCCTCAGGGCTATCATGTTCCTCACTGTGTAGGCAATTCACAATGGCGAATTCCTAACTCCTCAGTCAGAACAGATTCCTCAGAGACCAGAAGAACTTTGTCTCTGTCACTGAAGAATATGATTGAACTGTATGTGATTTCCAATGGCTTCACTCGAAGGGATTGGTAGGTGTAGGATTTTGAGTTGAGCATCACATGGAAAATTTTCCTTAGTATTTCCTCGACCCCCTTTAAGAGTACGGTGTTTCCTATGACTCAAGAAAGAGAAAATGAAACTATAAAAACAAAAGTCTTCACGCTTCATGTTCCTCGAATGATTACCAAGTCTTCAAGATCACACCAATTTCTTCACTTTCAAAGTCTTCAGAAAGTCTTTAGAAATCCAAAGTCTTCAGTTGAAGATCTTCATTTTTAGGGGTCTACTTTCTCTGTAAATATCAAACTCCTCATAGACTTATAGACCTGTGTACACTCACAAACGCATCAGTCCCTTAACCTATAAGTCCTCAATACACCAAAATCACTAAGGGGCACTAGACCTCAAACAGTCTAATCTTTGTGCTCAGTGTCATCCCTAGATCAGTAATGCTGACACCACACAGTACTTGGAGGATTTATAATAGAGTAGCAATCACACACTTATTACATCAAATGTCTCAAAAGAGAACTTATTGAAATAAATATGGCTTAAGGCCATCTAAAATCGATAACAGCGGAAGACTTGGAAGATAAGCGAGTCCATCAACTCCAACGGCATCACTGAGTATAGAACCACGACCTAAAAGCACCTTACTCGTCGTCTAAAAAGTCTGCAACATGAAATGTTGCAGCTCGAAAATGGGTCAGCACATGGAATATGCTGGCAATGTAACACATAGAGAATAACAATGGATTAAGCTACACTGCATGCAATATGGCCGGTGGAAAAGCTCTATGGTTACAGTTTTGCATAAAGCCAATTTGTCCCTACTGCAAAGGAATAAATTTATTTAACTATCATGGTGGTTGTTAAACATTGAGAATGGTTGACAGCATTCTCAATCCCAATTAAAAGTACTCATTAAACCCAACAATATTAAATTAGAGTAACATGATGAGATTCACATGATATCCAGATACTAGATACTCAAAACGTCCATAACCGGGGACACGGCTAACCATGATTAGTTTATACACTCTGCAGAGGTTTGCGCACTTTTCCCCACAAGACTCGATCGCCTCCGTTTGAGAAACAGATGACTGAGACACAGTCTTTCGGAAGCGCTAGCACCTTACATGTGGGTAGACCGGTACACCTACTTTCCCTTACATCTGCTAGTCTACGCGTAAGAGTTCGCACAACTTAGTCAACTATGCCGGAGCCCATAATGGCTTGTGGCTGCACACGTAAGTTTCTAGTTTGAATAATCTCATGATCCCTTTGAGCCTGAGTGGCGGTCCAAAGAAATACAGGCAAGTCGTGATAGAAACCAGGTGCCTCAATCCACCCAGATGTGTGTTTAAGTTGCCACCTTAAATAAACCATTGATTAACAATCTCACATCTGTCTACACTCACCCAATCCACGTCTACTAGCATAACATGGCATAATAAGCAAACATAGAAGTAACTCCCAAAGGTTTGGTAACAAAACAGGTAATAGGTACTACCTCATCTACTTCCCAACCCACAATTTAATTAGATCCTAGTCATGCAATGTTTGAGGATTGATCTAATGCATAAAAACTTGGTATGAGAAGGGATATGATCAAAGTGTTACTTGCCTTGCCGATGATCCGCGAAACCTAGAGACTCGAAGTAACAGGCAGCGCACTCCGGGTATTCTATCGCAGACAAACAAACAAACGAACATACAATAAGTACTCATCTAATGCACAGGTAAAACTCGAATAAAAGATCTAAGCAGAATGTTCAACTTAAGAACTCCGGTTTGCAAAAAAAGAACCAAATCAAACAAAGCAACGAAGGTCAAACGACGAAAGAAAATAGCTTCGTTTTACTAATCTAGATCTAAGTCAAATTTTACAGAAGTAAAAAATGGTTTAAGTAGATTATTCGGAAAGAGGTTTCGAGACGAAACTCCTGGCGCTTGAATCGCCTGATTCCGATAAACGAGCGAAAAGTTATACTAAAACGAAAATCGGATCAGGAATCGCGATCAGAAAAATCGCGGATTAAATCCGAGAAAAAGAAAAACGACGAACAGGCTGACGAACGAGCGTTCGTTGACTAAACAGATCTGACGAACATGTTCGTTAAAACAAACGAGCGAGCGAACGCTCGCTAATTAACTAAACCGAAAAAAACCGATCTAACAAAAAACCGAAAAAAAAACTCGAAGTAAAACCGCTCGGTTTTATATAAAAAAACCGGCACGGATTACGAGGTGCGGCCAACCTCGGGCGGCGGTTCGGTGAGGCGGCGGCGGCTCCGGCGAAGTCGGCGGCTCCGACGGCCGCGGCTAACGGCGGCGGCGGCGGAGGCTGGTGGCGGTGCGGCGCGGGGCTCGAGGCGGCTAGGGTTAGGGTTTCGGGCGCGGGGTGGGCCGGCGGCGGGATCTGGTGGGCTGGGGCGCCGGGGGTGGCGCTTTATATAAGCTGCCCCCGAGCGGAGTCCCGCTCGGGTACGACCCAGAGGCGGTACGTGTTTTTTTTTTTAATAATTCCGCGCAGAAGAAAAATAAAAAGAAATACTAATTGGACTCCAAAAATCCTAAAATAAAATTTCCCCGGCTTCTAAAATCAAGACGGACAAGATGAACATTTATTTGGGGCCTAAATGCAATTTTGAAAAACGCACATTTTTCCTAAATTCAAATAAAAGGCGAAAAACTCCAAAATAAATCTTATTTGATTTTTTATTAAATCTTCATTATTTCTTTATTTTGGGAAAGTCATTTTATTCCCTCTCTGAATTTTTGGTAGTAGAAATAATTGAGGATAAAATAAATAAAATCAATGATCCTATTTTCAAAATTTGAGAAAAGCTCAAATAAGAAAATAACGAAATCCCCAACTCTCTCCGTGGGTCCTTGAGTTACATAGAATTTCTAGGATCGAGCCAACAATGCAACAAAAATATGATATGCAATGATGATCTATGTATAACATTCCAAATTGAAAACTTGGGATGTTACACAGCATAACTCTTCTGTATCAACTGAGCTATCTTGAGTCTGTCATGAATCAGCTTGACCTTCTCTTCGGAGTCTCTGGTAAGATAGGGACCAAAGAAAATTTGGTGTCCAACACCATCCCACAACAATGGTGTTCTGCACCTCCTTCCGTATGGAGCCTCGAAAGGGGACATCTTTAAACTAGTCTAATAGTTGTTGTATGAGACCTCTGCGTAGGGTAAGTTATCATCCCAGCTAGCTCCATATTCTAGCCCATAGGCTCTCAACATGTCATGTAGAATCTGGTTAACTCTCTCAGTCTGTCCATCTATTTCTGGATGAAAAGTTGTACTGAACTCCAGCCTCGTACCCAAAGTTTCATGTAACTGATTCCAAAACTTTGAGGTAAATTGTGTTCCTCTATCTGACACGATACTCCTCGGAACTCCATGGAGACATACGATCCTGGTCATGTATATCTTGGCTAACTTAGCACTGGTATATGTGGTCTTCACGGGAATGAAATGTGTTACCTGGGTAATTCTGTTATAAAATCCATTCCAAGTTTTTCCCATTTCCACTTGGGTATCAACAGAGGTTGAAGTAACCCTATCGGCTTCTGATGTTCAGCATTTACTCGCTGACAAACATCGCATATTACCTGGTAATCCTTGTGTACATCCGGCAAAATTAGCACTCTAGCAGTAACCAATCGTTTCTTCATCTCCTGAAAACTAGCTTCACAATCCTTGGTCCAAATGTACTTAGTTTCCTTCTTCAACAGTTGTGTCATGGGCTTAGCAGTCTTCGAGAAATTCTCAATAAACCTCCAATAATATCCTGTGAGTATGAGAAAACTAGGGATCTCCTTGACCGATGTGGGTGACTTCCATTTGGTGACTGCCTCAACCTTAGTGGGGTCGACTGTTATTCCTTCTCCCAAAATAACATGTCGGAGGAATCCGACTTCCTTCAACCAAAATTCACATTTGTTGAAGTTGGCATATGACTGATGTTCTCGGTGTTTTCCAAAACTAGAAGCAAGTGTTCATTGTGCTCTTGCTTGCTCTTGGAGAAAACTAATATGTCATTGATGAACACCACGACAAACTTGTCCAGGAATTCCATGAATACCTTGTTCATCCTCATAAAATACGCAGGGGCATTAGTCAATCCAAATGACATGACGGGATACTCATAAAGTCCATACCTTGTGGTGAAAGCTGTTTTGGGTATATATCCTATCCACAAATCTTCAGCTGATGATACCCTGATGGAAGATCGACCTTGGAGAATACCTTGGCTCCAACTAGCTGGTCAAAGAAATCATTAATCATCAGCAGAGGTTACAGGTTCTTGATGGCCACTTCGTTCAACGAACGATAATCCACAACCATTCTCACGGTTCCATCCTACTTCTCTACCAAAAGAACTGGGGATCCCCAAGGTTACGAGCTTGGCCGAATATATCCCTTCTCCAATAGCTCATTAATTTGCTTGTTGATCTCTTCCAAATCATTTGGGGGCATCCGATAAGGTCTCTTGGATATTGGGGTTGTGTCGGGCAGTAACTCAATCAAAAAATTCAATGTCTCTGTCCGGTGGCATTCCTGGTAATTCCTGCGGAAATGCATCGGGAAAATCTTGCACTACTGGCACTTCCTCCAGAATGACTCACGTAGGGTAATTCACTTGATTCTTCATCAATGTGCGTTTGGATACATACTTGATTCGCTTGTTCTCCGGGTTGGTGAGCAAGATCATCTTGCAGGCTCAGTCGATGTTTCCTGCAAACTTTGTTAACCAATCCATTCCTAGAATTACGTCTAATCCATGTGATTCCAATACTATGAGTTCTACGAGAAACTCATGGTTTCCAATGCTGAGGGCCGAGTGACAACCTAAGCATGTCGTCATCGCACCTCCTGGGGAACTGACCTGAAGAGGGCTTCTAAGGGTTCTAGTGGGCAACTTGTACTTTTCCACAACTACCCTTGATATGAATGAATGCGTTGCACCAGAATCAAACAGTACCAATACCGGACATGAATTCAATAAAAACTTACCAATCACAGTCTCTGGCTGATCATAGGCAATCTGCACGTCGACGTGGTTCACCTGGGCACGAGGAAAAGGATTGGGCTTCTTGGCTGCTGAGTTTCCATTGCCGTTGTCATTTCCATTTCCCTGCTTGACTTCCGGACAATCGATGGCATAGTGTCCCGTCTTCTTGCACTTGTAACAGGTGATATGACTCAGATCCTTCTGAGCCGGGGCGAGACGGTGCTGGTTTCCATTTCCTCCATTGTCGGACTTGAAGTTGTTGTTGTTCTGACGATTATTCCCATTCCCTCCATGGTCATGTCCTCCATGGTTATGTCCTCCATGGGTGTGATGAGTGTGTGTCCTCCCGAGTATGCGGTGTAGCAGGGCTTCTGCTGAGCTCCCGAGTTGTACTTCCCCTGGCCATATTTCCGTTTGCGGCTATCAATATGTTGTTGCTTGCCTTCAAGGATGACAACCTTGTCTACAAGCTCTTGGTAGTTGTTGAAGGCAGACACCATCAGTTGCATTCCTAGCTCATCATTGAGTCCTTCAAAAACTTATCCTGCTTCACGGCATCAGTCGCCACATCATCTAGAGCATAGTGAGCTAACTGGCTGAACTCATCCACATACTGCCCCACAGTACGATTCCCCTGGCATAAGTTGTGGAACTCACGCTTCTTCGGACTCATGGCTCCAGCTGAGACATGAGCAGTGCGAAAGGCCTGCTAAAACTGACCCACGTAACTGTGGCAATGGGATAGGTGGCGGTGTAATTCTCCCACCAAGAGGTTGCGGGTCCATCAAGCTGATGTGCAGCAAAGTGCACCTTCTCCACATACGTACATCCAACAGTTACTATCTCCCTTCTGATCTTGCAAAGCCAATCATCAGCAACAATCAGCTCAGTGCTGCTAGAGAACACCGGCGGATTCAGCCTTAGGAAACGGGACAGGTTGTCGATATGGGGTGGTGGCGGCGGATTGTTGTTGTTGTTGTTGTTATTCTTGCCTTGGTTCTGGATGAGCATCTGCAGCAAGGCACTCCACTGTTGGATCAGTTGGGTGAGCTCCGAGGGGAAGGTGAATTTGGGGTCACATCTCGGAGGCATCTGATGCTTTGGAGTGGATGAGAAATTAGAATAGAACAAGGGTCTAAAGGGGAAAATTACACTACCCATATGAATGCAATAATCATTATCACACCAATCATTTATTCATTCAACTCAAACACAGTTCAATCTCGGAATACAAATCTCATGACGAAACTAAAACATCGGCCTAATCGATCAATGATAAAATAAAAATAACATGGTGGTCATGACTAAGTGTTCTCCTCAGATATCCTTGCGTCCTCCAGTGGTGCGTCTTCTAGTGTAGCGTCCTCCGGTGGTGCGTCTCCTCTTGTTGCATCCTTCAGTGGAACTCTCCTCGTAATCCTTATCATTGCTCACGAGGGGTCCATCGTCACCACTCGGAAAGAGGTCTTCTCCCAAGTCCATCTTATCCTCCATTGCGCCAACATAAGTCTTCAGGTTCTCGATTCTCTCCAAAAAATCCTTGACTTCTTCTTCATGCTCGTTGAAGTCATCGCGGGCTTTATCCTCCAATTCTAGCTCACAGAAGATCAACCTCCTGAATACCTTCGAGCTTCTGTGCGTCTGAACCTCCAGATTCCTGACGTGAGTCTCCAGGTCTTGGACATATGATAGAATGGAGTCATCATCCACGGTGCGCACGATATTTCCATTTCTAGCTCTGCGGGAAATCATGGTGAGGTCAGATGCGTCAAGCTCGGCGCTGTACTCTTCTCGGAGATGTCCAAGTGCATGATGTATAGCCAAGGATCTCCCGAGTATCCAAGTGGGAGCGGTAAACTCGAAGTCAATGGGCTCTCATAAGCTTTCGAAAGTCCTCCCTGGAATGTGCACCACAATCCTATAGTGAGTGTCCGTCGGAAGTGCATTGGTAGGCTACCTGGTGATAGAGGGCAGAGCAATCTTCAACTTCTTGATGATCTGAACTAGCTTCTTGCCAAAAGGCATCGTCTCATCCGGCTGGCGAAACTCCGGCAGCAGAACTAGGATGTACTCGGTGGCCATCTAGAATGTTGAAAATCGGAGGGAAGTCAAAAATGAACAGGGGAGAATTGTGGAAAAAAAAGACATAAAATAAAATAATTTCTTCCTATAGCTTTCCGATCCAAGCGTTTACGCCCTACGGTTAGCGTGTGCTCTTATACCATCTCTATAGCGACCCGGCCCAAAATTGGCCAAGTCTCTGTGTATCTGTACCATCCCAAGATTGCTGGTACACACAATACATTAATGAAAATATAAAAGTTCAATCACACCTGATTATTTCACGATTCTCATATCGAGTCTTTATTACATAAGAATAAATTCGGCCAAAGGCCAACTCATGAGAAAAAACTAATGCAGAAGCATACACGATAAGCGAGTCCATCCGACTCCATAGGGCAATCACCGAGCATGGATCGTAGCCTCACTCCTAGTTGGAAAACTCCTCTGCAACATAAGACGTTGCAGTCATGTAGGTTGGCATTTTGAATATTTCTGCAAGTCATAGAGAGTGAACAATAAACAAATGCTATGACTATATGCATGTAACGCCCACGATGCAGCTATGTCTCTCATGTGTCGAGGCACGACTTAGAGGCATAACCACGTTGTAGGTTTTGTTGCAAGAAGGGTCATCTTCACACAATCCCATGTAATGAACAAGAATGGGATAAAGAGAGTTGGCTTACAATCGCCACTTCACACAAAACATAAATAAATTCATACATCATCCAAAATACACACATAGACCGACTACGGTCAAATCCAGAAGAAAAAAAGATAACCCCAAATGCTAGATCCCCGATCGTCCCAACTGGGCTCCACTACTGATCATCAGGAAATGAAACATAGTAATGACCAAGGTCCTCATCGAACTCACACTTGAGCTCGGTTGCGTCACCTACACTGGTATCATCGGCACCTGCAACTATTTTGGTAGAATCTGTGAGTCACGAGGACTCAGCAATCTCACACCCGCAAGATCAAGACTATTTAAGCTTGTGGGTAGGAAAGGGTAATGAGGTGGATCTGCAGCAAGCACTAAGTAAATATGGTGGCTAACCTATGCAAATAAGAGCGAGAAGAGAAGCAACGCAACGGTCAAGAAGCTAGAAGTGATCAAGAAGTGATCCTCAAACTACTTACGTGCATACATAACCCAAAACCGTGTTCACTTTCTGGACTCCGCCGAAAAGAGACCATCACGGCTACACACGCGGTTGATGCATTTTAATTAAGTCAAGTGTCAAGTTCTCTACAACCGGATATTAACAAATTCCCATCTGCCACATAACCGCGGGCACGGCTCTCGAAAGTTTATACCCTGCAGGGGTGTCCCAACTTAGCCCATCACAAGCTCTCATGGTCAACGAAGGATATTCCTTCTCCCGGGAAGACCCGACCAGTCTCGAAATCCCGGTTACAAGACATTGCGACCATGGTAAAACAAGACCAGCAAAGCCGCCCGAGTGTGCTGACAAATCCGATAGGAGCTGCACATATCTCGTTCTCAGGGCACATCGGATTGTCCAAGCTTCCGATAGGCTAGCCTAGAGTTGCCCCTGGTGGCCACCGTCGACTGACAGGTTGGACCAACACTCACAACGAGCACTGGCCCGGGGGGGGGGAGGGGGGTAAATAAAGATGACCCTCGGGCTCCGGAAACCCAAGGGAAAAAGGCTTAGGTAGGGAAATGGTAAAACCAAGGTTGGGCCTTGCTGGAGGAGTTTTATTCAAAGCGAACTGTCAAGGGGGTCCCATAAATCACCCAGCCGCGTAAGGGACGCAAAATCAAGGAACATAACACCGGTATGACGAAAACTAGGGCGGCAAGAGTGGAACAAAACACCGGGCATAAGGCCAATTCTTCCACCCTTTACCAAGTATATACATGCATTAATTAAATAAAAGATATTGTGATATCCCAACATAATCCTGTCCACCATGGAGCAATCTTCAACTTCACCTGCAACTAACAATGCTATAAGAGGGGCTCAGCAAAGTGGTAACATAGCCAAACAATGGTTTGCTAGGAAGGTGGGTTAGAGGCTTGACATGGCAATATGGGAGGCATGATATGACAAGTGGTAGGTAGCACGACATAGCAATAGAATGAACAAATAGCAAGCAAAGATAGAAGTGATATCGAGGGTAATGGTCATCTTGCCTGAAATCCCTCTAGGAAGAAGAACGAGTCCATGAAGAAGACAAACGGACGTAGTCGAACGAATCCTCACAACTCCGGAACGAAACCGAAGCTAATGAGAGAAGCAAACCGGAAAGAAGAAAGCAACATGGTAAACACACAAGCATAAACATGGCATGTTGCACAATCAAGTATGATGCTTGTCCGGTTTAAAAAGGCATGGCGTGGCAAAGTACACAAACAATACTACAAGTTAAGTGGAGCTCAATATGCAACTCGTTGCATATTGATGAAACACCACATTCAATCATTTAGTTCTCTCTCATTTATGCTACTCATCATTATTAAATGTTGTTAAACATGGCAAGGGGTGAAGCATAATGAACCTACCTATCTAGGCAAGTTTAAATGAGGCCGGAACACCAAACAACAATTCCGGATAATCCTCATATGCATATTTTGGAATTGGCACTGTTCTGCCTTAACCATATTTTAGAGTTGTTAAACATGCAAAGTAATTCCACCATGTTAAACTATGCATTTTTCCACCCCATTTACATATAAAGTTTATTAAATTCGGAGCTACGATTATTTAGTTATGAAATAAATCATTTTAACATGGCATTTATGCAAATTAAACAAACAGCAAGTTTAAACATTTTTAACATGGATGAAAGTTGGATAATATGAAACTAGATGAAATTCTAAGCACTTTTCATATATAAATCATTTTAAACCGATGCATGGTTCAAGAGTTATTAATGCATGAACATGAAGGACTTTTCTACAAAACTGGCAGTCTCTAGATAAAAGGAAAATTCGTTCTGGCAGGGAAAAAAACAACACGGGCCGAATCAGGAGCAGTCCACTAGGCGGCTATGCTGCTCACCTAGCTGGCTCGGCCCAGATCGGTGGAGGTGGGAGCTGGGCCGCGGTCAACGGGAAAAGGGGAGGCCGAAGTTGACGAAGCGGTCAACGCGAGGCGCGGGCGAGCGGGCGCCTCATCCTCTACTCGCCAGGAAGCAAAGCAGCGGTGGCGTCTTGGCGCAGCTACAAGCGGCGCGGATCTGGGCGAGGATGGCGGATCCAGTCGCATACGGAGATGAGGCAGCCGGGTCTTGCGGTTGGCGACGCTGAACTCCATCGGGCGGCCATGGATGGGACCTGCGAAGCACCATGGCTGCAGGGTGAGGAAGAGGAACGAGGTCACCAGTGGTGAGGTTCGGGCCAAGGCAGGAGAAGGAGGGCCGGGGAGGTCCTGGTGCTCGCTGGAGATCGAAACAACAGGGACGAGCTGCTCGTGATCCCCTCGGGATCGAGAAGAGGAAGTGGCCTTGGCGCCTGCGGGCACAGGGACGAGGAGGTGGGCACACGCGGGAGGAGGAGGACGGGAACGTTGTTGAGCACGTGAGGCCGATGCTGGTTTCACCGACGGCGACGGCGCCACGGGGGGAGGAGCAAACAGGAGGAGCTCCCTCTCGATCCCAGATCGAGCGAGCAGGGAGGCTCTCGGGCATGGTCACGCTGGGGCGAGGGGTGCAGGGTTGCGGTTGCTGGTTGGATCATGGGGGTCTTGGAGTTTAGGCAGGTGGCTGCGCTTGCGGGTGGCGGCGGAAATCAAGGAGCTAGTCGGAGCGATCTGGTTGGGTGGATGGGGACTCTGAGGTGGGTGGCGGCTAGATCGGGAGGGATCCCGAGGAAGTGAGTGGCAGCGGCAGGTGATGGGAAATCCCCTAGAATTTAGGGTTGGGGTAGATTTGGTTAGGCGGTCATCTGCTATAAATAGCATAAGGGGGTTTGGAACAAATTTGATCATCGGATCGCGATTGGACGATCGAGAATAAAAGGTTAGGGGAGTCCAATTAAGAAATGAAGATACTTTTGGAGATTACCGGACCCAACGGTCACGAAAACCAGGTCCGAGTTCGGGGAGTTTCAGACACGCACGTGAGGGGGGGGGGGGTTTGACAGAGGTCGAGAAGACAAGAGGGCTTGACAAAAGGTCAACAGAGAAAGAGAGAAGCGGCACTATGAATGACTAAGAGTTTTTATGAAAACATGCGGATGGAATATGCATGATGACATGATGAAATGCAACAACAACAAAATAAATCACACGACGGCAACGAAAAACATGGAAGGTGTCTGGAGCGTCGGTCTCGGGGCGTCACAACACTCCTCCACTTACAAGAGATCTCATCCCGAGATCTAAGGATGGCACCGGAGAGAAACAGAAGAGGAAGCGGTAAAACTAAGTTGCTTCTTCGACAAACGAGTGGAACCATGAACCTTGAGAGGTCGGAAATCTTGAAAACAAGAATACAACAGAGATGAACGAGATTGAAAAGCTCCATTAGAAAATAAGAACAAGGAACATTATGAGAACCTTGTAGCTTGAAAGACAAACAAAAATGGTTACGATGGGCAAGAAGTACATGCAAGTACTCCGGTTTAAACAAGATGTACAAGGAACAATAAAGAACAATTACGACAACACTCCGGTTGAAAATGGGAGGGATATAATATGAATTTCGCAAAATGAAAGCACTTGGATGAGTCTCCGATTAAAAGAGGAATGATAGACACAACACTCTGGTTAAATGGATAAGCAAGAAAAGAACACGATCCTCACAATTCGAGATGATGAGTGAAGAGAGCAACATTACCATGCCTCCGGAAGAAAGAATAGAAGATAGATCATTGGAATATAGGAATGGAAAAGAAAATGCCAACTTCTGCACAAATGATCTTGGAAAGCACGCTTCCAAGAAGGTTAGAACAGAGTTGTTGGAAAACCAACAACGAAATGAATAAGCTTGTAGTGGGCTTATGGAAAACTTATCAAAATTGAGGCGAAATTCTGCCACTACGGAAACAAATAATATAATTGATAACACCAATGAGATGAAAAAAACTTCTTCCAACAAGATGATAGAGAGATAACTTGGATCATTGATAAGCACCATAATAGCAACATTCCTTAGGGAAGGCTTTAGGTGAAATATAACGCAAGATAACTCCAATGAAGAGATTGATGGGTTGCAAAGGATCTCCTGAATGAAGAGAAAATGATGGGTTTAAATATCTCATTCTTAACAACTTGAGAATCATGAAACATGAAGTGAAATTGTCAAGAATGACATAAGACCACCTCAAAAGGTAGAAAGAATTGCACTTCGGGAAGCACGATGAAGAATGCTTGAACTCCTCAAAACAAGACATGTGTTGAACACCATGTTTAATTTTGAGTATAGCTCAGCGGATCATAACTTTGAGAGAAATGTTGAAGAACAATTGAAGAATGAAAATAATCCTTGACGAACCATCATGTAGAGCCGCCATGAAGAACTTCGGTAATAAAATGATGATAAAAAGAAAGAGAAGTTGAAAACACAAGGTGAAGCCTTACGATGATTTAGATGGACCTTCGCGACGAGATAATGCAGAAAACTTGGAACTCCGGAAAAGGAAAAGATGAAACAATAGAACCGAGAATTACTTCATCACGAACAATCTCCGAAAGAAAAGAATGAATCACCTCGAGGAAATAAGAATAAGATTTATTGTATGCTTATCCTTCATCAAATTAAATTGATGGCAAGCAATGGATTTGGCATACTACTTATTCCCGCAGAAAGGATTAAGAGAGATATAGCGCAAACTTGAGAAGGTATTGTTGGAAACACCGGTGGGATTTGGAAACAACAAATGAATTGATATGATAACAAAGGAAGTGAAATCTTGAATGAACCACCGTAAGAATTGAAAATGAAAGTATCAAAGGCACAATTCACCGGGAAGAATTGGAAAATGAATGAAGATACTTGAGGTGATTTAGATACATGAGAACGAAGAGATCATGAACTGATTAGAGGATATTTGAACGATTCACCGACAAGATTTGTAGAACGAAAGCTACACACTGAGAATGAATAATTCTGAGATGATGGGCTCCGGAGAATCAAACTGAAAAGAATCTGAATTGCTCTGGATGGGTGAAAAGAATTCTCACAATCGAAAACAATTATGAGAGGATGGCATCAAGCTAGAACCATGAATCTTGAAGAGAATGGAGCAAGATTTAAGAGAAATCCTTCTTCGGTCTTCAAATGTTGAGAATGAAGATGAGAACCACCATGACAATTTATGAGACACTCCGGAGCAATGAAGAATAGAAATGTTGAACCAACGATGAAAATGTTTTAAAAGCGATCTTGGAGAAGGAATATGATTGATGATAATTCATTCTTAAGTCAAACTTGGAAATGAATTTGAGAATCACTCCTGATAATTAGAAGAGTCAGGTAAGATCCTGGGAAAAGACATGTGGGTTAGGGCCCACTAAAAAGATACACCGTTGAACGATTTTACAGAGAGATTGCACGGGTTGAATTAAATGGATTGAATGAGATAACAACCTCAAAATAACTTGAACGGATTGAGAATGGAAACACGAATCTTTCGAGATATCTTCAGCACACCAGAACAAATGTAAAGCGAGAGGTGAATGATTAAGAGATACACCGGCATGAGAAAAACATTTGAAACGAGGAAAGGATATGATCGATAAGGCTTGAATTGAAACCACCAGTTAAGAAAAGAGAACAAAGAATGCTAAACTTGAAGCTTCCTTAGTACCTTCCTGAGAGTCACCGGATAAGAACATTGACGGAAAAGAATGGAGAGACTTCCCACCAATAAAAGGATACATGATTAAGAAATCTGAGTCCTTGAAGAAAAAGGGTGGGAGGGTGGGAAAACAAAGGCAACATGGGACGGTTGAAACAAACACCGTTGAGAAAATTGAGGGGTGATCTTAGGAATGTTGAAATGATCAGATCCACTTGAAGAGAAGCACGCCAGTTGGAAAGAATTGGGATGACAATCTCGATGATGAAGAAGGATTACCACTCCCGTAGAAATATGAGAACACCGCTTAGGAAAGGTATGGAATCAACACTTGACATTGAAGCAACTCGAATACCACAACTCAAAACAAAACAAAGGATTGGCTTGCAGAAATAAGCCGGAACAAATACATATGATAGAGATTTACCCAATCCCATATCATGCATTTGTCGGAAAGATATTCTAGGAGCTACTTGAATTCCCACCTATAAACTCCCGAAACTTTCTGGTTATGCAATATATCTCACCCAAACTAACAATCCCTGCATCCATCTGCATCCATCCGTCAACACATAACCAAGAAAACTCCGGAAATCATGCACCTCAACCTTCGAAAAGCATCCGTTATACGAGCTATGGCAATACTCCCGAACTCCCTGGTACTGGGTGGCGTCGAGGTTATCTTACCACTAGATGCATAGAAGAGATTTTCTATGTTGGCGAAACTCAGGTATTCCAGAACTGCAACGATAAAATTGTGACGACAACACCTCGGAGCTCAACTCCCCGGGTCACTTCCACAACCCCTAAATGTCAGGAGGCACCAAGAACAATGTTCTCGTCACAAAAATATCGGAACGATCCCAAGATACCCGCATGATCCTAAATTTTTTTAGTGAAATTTGAGGAGAATAAAGTCAATACATCTATGTTAGGAGACCTCACCAGAGCGACGAAGGGACTGAGGAGTAAAAAGAATCCTACTCTCCAATATATATAATCCTAAGACTCAAAACATTTTTGTTCTAGACTCGACAACACCAACGATTCGATCAAGCAGGGGGCTCCTAAGTCGGGGATGGCTCTGATTACCAACTTGTAACACCCACGATGCAGCTATATCTCTCACGTGTCGAGGCACGACTTAGAGGCATAACCGCATTGTAGGTTTTGTCGCAAGAAGGGTCATCTTCACACAATCCCATGTAATGTACAAGAAGGGATAAAGAGAGTTGGCTTACAATCACCACTTCACACAAAACATAAATAAATTCATACATCATCCAAAATACACACATAGACCGACTACGGTCAAATCCAGAAGAAAAATAGATAACCCCAAATGCTAGATCCCCGATCGTCCCAACTGGGCTCCACTACTGATCATCAGGAAACGAAACATAGTAACGACCAAGGTCCTCGTCAAACTCCCACTTGAGCTCGGTTGCGTCACCTATAGTGGTATCATCGGCACCTGCAACTGTTTTGGTAGAATCTGTGAGTCACGAGGACTCAGCAGTCTCAGACCCGTGAGATCAAGACTATTTAAGCTTGTGGGTAGGAAAGGGTAATGAGGTGGAGCTGCAGCAAGAATTAAGCAAATATGGTGGCTAACCTATGCAAATAAGAGCGAGAAAAGAAGCAACACAACAGTCGAGAAGCTAGAAGTGATCAAGAGTGATCCTGAAACTACTTACATTCATACATAACCCAAAACCGTGTTCACTTCCCGGACCCTGCCGAAAAGAGACCATCACGGCTACACACGCGATTGATGCATTTTAATTAAGTCAAGTGTCATGTTCTCCAAAACCGGATATTAACAAACTCCCATCTGCCACATAACCGCGGGCACGGCTCTCGAAAGTTTATACCCTGCAGGGTGTCCCAACTTAGTGCATCACAAGCTCTTACGGTCAATGAAGGATATTCCTTCTCCCGGGAAGACCCGATCAGTCTCGGAATCCCGGTTACAAGACATTTCGACAATGGTAAAACAAGACCAGCAAAGCCGCCCGAATGTGCTGACAAATCCCGATAGGAGCTGCACATATCTCGTTCTTAGGGCACATCGAATTGTCCAAGCTTCCGATAGGCCAGCCCAGAGTTGCCCCTGGTGTCCACCGGCGACTGACAGGTTGGACCAACACTCACAACGAGCACTGGCCTGGGGGGTAAATAAAGATGACCCTCGGGCTCCGGAAACCCAAGGGAAAAAGGCTTAGGTAGGGAAATGGTAAAACCAAGGTTGGGCCTTGCTGGAGGAGTTTTATTCAAAGCGAACTGTCAAGGGGGTCCCATAAATCACCCAACAACTTAAGGAACGCAAAATCAAGGAACATAACAGACGGAAACTAGGGCGGCAAGAGTGGAACAAAATAGTGGGCATAAGGCCGAGCCTTCCACCCTTTACCAAGTATAAAGATGCATTAATTAAATAAGAGATATTGTGATATCCCAACATAATCCTGTCCACCATGGAGCAATCTTCAACTTCACCTGCAACTAACAAAGCGGTAACATAGCCAAACAACGATTTGCTAGGAAGGTGTCACATCCCTAGTTCTGGTATGACCTAGGCTAACTAGTCATTTGTGCATCATGTTTAAATTCCATTTAAATTTGAAATGAGGATTTGTGAAACCCTCAGAATCATCTCTGAAAATGACCCAAATAATTTTTTTTCCAAAAAGGTCCAAGAAAATGCTCATGTTGCTCTCTGAAAATATTGGACCGAGATAAAAATCAAACCAATATTTTTAGGACCTCATAAGTATTTATTTTGGGCATTTGGAATTAATGCAGTAATTATTTGCTTTGGATATATATTGTTATATATATAAAATATTGTCCAAAAATTATGCCATTTATAAAGGAGCTCTGGAATAATATAACTAGCTTCTATAAAAATTGGCATAAGAAAATAAAATGATTTAGTATTTTTATTAAATCAAAACATATGTCAGAAAATAGAAAAGAAAACAAAGAAATGGAAAACCTACCTGGACTTACCTGCAGCCCTGTGCAGCCCAGCGGCCTAGCAGGCCGGCCCAGCCAGCAGGCGGCCCAGCCCGCCTCCTCCTCTGTCGTCTTCTCCCCCTCGCCAAGCAGTTGCGTGCCCGCGCCACAGCCGGCCGCGGCCACGTGCCCGGCCACCTCCTGCCTTCCTGCCTGCTCCGCGACTCCCTGGACGTGGCCACGCACGCCCCGCACCTCTCTCCCTATCTCTCATTCCTCCCCTTCCCCTGGTCTCTCTCCCATGCGACCGCCCGAACGCGCCGTCGCCGCCGCACGCCATTGCCACGGCCACCACCTCCCCCTCGCCCTCTCTTCGAGTCCGGAAGCTCCGCCACGTCGTCCACCACCTCTCCGCCAAGACGTGCCTCGCCGGACGCCCCGTGGAGCCGTCGCCGTCGCCTTCTTCACCTCCGGCCGCCGTGGATCCCCATCGCCGCCCCGCCGTCTCCAGTGCGTCCCCGAGCTCGCCATCAAGCCCGTCGAGCCCGCGGTGAGCTCCGCCACCGTTCCCCTCTCTCCGTTTAGCTGCCCGCACGCTGCAGCCCTCCTCCCCACCACGGTCGAAGCCTCTCGCCACCGTCCATGTCGCCGTCGTCGTCTCGGCCTGCCTCTGCCCAAACCGAGCACCCCATCGTGCTACCGGTGCCACGAGGGTGCCGCAGAGCCCCTCGGGTGGCCTCCCCGTGCCCCGCAGCCCGTTCCCGCTTGAAGCCGAACTCTGGCCGCCGCCCCGAGCTTCGCTCCGGCGAGCTCCGGTCGCCCCTGCCTCTCCCACTTGCTCCAATCAGTGCGGACGAGTGCTGGCTCCTCGCCCGTGGTCTCCGCCGCCCAAATGGTCGCCGGGGCGATGATCCCGAGCCCTCCGCCGCGTTCGGCCTCGCCGGTGGCTAGAGGCCGGCGGGATTGACCGGGTCAACCCCCGCTAACTAAGCCCCCTTGTGACGCTGACATGTGGGGCCCGGCCCTGCTAATTTTTTTGTTTAGGATTAGTTTAGTAACTAATTAACTCTGTTAACTAACTATGACACTGACGTGTGGACCCCACACGTCAGGTTTGACCCTGGTCAGGCCCGGTTGACCTGCTGACATCGTGCTGACATCATGCTGGCGCAATAATATATTTTTTGGATTTAAATTAAATCAGGAAATTCTAGAAAATGAAATAAACTTCAAAAATTCATAGAAATTCAACCGTAGCTCAGATTGAAATAATTTATATATGAAAAATTATCAAAAAATGCAATCTTTTCATCTGTACTAGTTTCATGCATGACAAACCAACTTATACATGCTGTATAAGTGAAACACTAAAATGGCTTATATAAAGAGCTTAATTGGAGATGCATTTGAACCTTTGGTTCAAATGGACTTCAAACCAAATGAATACTAGTTGCATTAGCTCAATAGCATCACATCTTCGTGCCATGTTCATGCATCATATCGTTGCATATGCTTGTGTATTGATTGTTGGCACCGTTCCTTCTTGATAGGTCCTACTCCGGAGACCGTTCCAGAGTACCTGTCTGTGAAGCAGTGCCTCCCCTGTTGATCTACCAGGCAAGCAAACCCCATTGTTCATTCCGATATAATCCTACTCTCTCGCTCCTGCTCTCAGTTATTGCATTAGGACAACAACGATTCATCTGCTACTTTGTGATGCGGTAGTTGAACCCATTCCTTTGCATGACCTGTCATTGCCACAGTAAATAGTTGAAACCCACTAGCATGTGTAGGAGTTGATTGAAGCCATTGTTGTGTTCCTACCATGCTATGCCTGCTATTGCTTAGAGTGTGTCAGATCTGATTCATTGGGAATGAATTGGAGTGCAGTCCTATGTTCTGATGCTGAGAGTGAAGTGTGTGAATACGATTTGGTAAAGGTAGCGGTGAGAGGCCATGTAGGAGTACATGGTGGGTTGTCTCACTAGAACCGTCCTTAAGCACTGAGTTCGGTGTATGTTGTCCAATGACTAGCTACTACCACACATTGGAATGCTTAAGTGCCCCTCTCGACTTATTAACCGACTTGATCTCTATCCAAGAGTCGCAACTAGTTTCTGGTGTTTGTAGGTAGTGCTATTTTTCTACCAAGTGGCACCCGGCAGGGTGGGCTTGGGACAGACTAGGCACACGTGGCCTGGTGTACCGAGTGGCACCCGGATGGTGGGATCGGGAACCCTGCACACATCATTTGGGGCCGTGAGCGAAACCCCAGCCGGATCTCCTTGCGGATGGAACCCGAATAGGCGATAAACCTGGACTAGAGTCTTGTGTGGTTAGTCAGGTCGTGGCTGACACCCTCGCCAGGCTTCCGCTTGAAGGTTGCCGAGATACATGACGTGTACATGGCGGTAAGTGGCGAGAGCGTGTGTGAAGAAGTACACCCCTGCAGGGTTAACATGATCTATTCGAATAGCCGGGTCCGCGGTTATGGACTTCTTGGATGCTTACATGGTACATAGACAACTTGAAGTGGATAATCTAAAATGCTCAAGACAAGTGTGAGTGCTATGGATGGCCTTCTCGTAGGGAGACGGGGATGAATCCATAGTAGTGTATTGTGTGGTGATTAGTGGACTCGTGTGCGCCATATCACCTCAAGAGTTTCTGGTAGTCGTAGAACAGGATAGCCACAGAGTCAAAGCTGGCTTGCTGCAACTAAACCCCAATTAGACTCTTGATACAAATGCATGTATGATAGGATCTGATGTAAGTCTTGCTGAGTACCTTTGTACTCATGTTGCTTTATTTATGTTTTTGCAGCAGAGACTTCGGTCTTTCTAGTGTTCTCGTGGACTTCGACGAGTAGCTTGTACCTCAGCTACGATCTTGATCGGATGTTGTAGATAGTCAGGCTCTTCAGCCTTTTTCATTTGTAGATGTCTGTACCCAGACATGTAATGCTTCCGCTTGTTTCTTGTATGCTCTGTATGATGGGTCTTGTGACCCCTATTTGCAATAAATGCTATGTTGGCTCTTTTGAGCCTTTATCTATATGAGTTGTTGAGTTGTGTTGTGATGCCATGTTGTACAACACATACTTGCATGTTATGCGTACGTGTAATGTGTATTGCTATGTGTAGGATCTGACTATCTAGTTGTTTATCCTTAGTAGCCTCTCTTACCGGGAAATTTCTCCTAGTGCTTCCACTGAGCCCTGGTAGCTTGCTACCGCTCCGGAACACTTAGGCTGGCCGGCATGTGTCCTTCTTCGTTCCTGTGTCTGTCCCTTCGGGGAAATGTCACGCGATGAATACCAGAGTCCTGTTAGCCCGCTACAGCCCGGTTCATCGGAGTCCTGTTAGCCCAGTGCTACAGCCTGGATTCACTCGCTGATGACCGACACGTTCGATGCTGGGTCATGGATGCCTGTCCCTATAAGTTTGTGCCACTTTGGGTTTACGACTAGCCATGTCAGCCCGGGCTCCTTATCATATGGATGCTAGCGACACTATCATATACGTGTGCCAAAAGGCGCAAACGGTCCCGGGCAAAGGTAAGGCGACACCCGTGGGGATACCGTGCGTGAGGCCGCAAAGTGATATGAGGTGTCACATGCTAGATCGATGTGGCATTGAGTCGGGGTCCTGACAGAAGGTGGGTTAGAGGCTTGACATGGCAATATGGGAGGCATGATATGACAAGTGGTAGGTAGCACGACATAGCGATAGAACGAACAACCAGCAAGCAAAGATAGAAGTGATATCGAGGGTAATGGTTATCTTGCCTGAAATCCCGCTAGGAAGAATAACGAGTCCATGAAGAAGACAAACGGACGTAGTCGAATGAATCCTCACAACTCTGGAACGAAACTCAAGCTAATGAGAGAAGCAAACTGGAAAGAAGCAAGCAACATGGTAAACAGACAAGCATAAACATGGCATGTTGCACAATCAAGTATGATGCATGTCCGGTTTAAAAAGGCATGGCATGGCAAAGTACATAAACAATACTACAAGTTAAGTGGAGCTCAATATGCAACTCATTCCATATTGATGAAACACCACATTCAATCATTTAGTAATCTCTAGTTTATGCTACTCATCAATATTAAATGTTGTAAACATGGCAAGGGGTGAAGCATAATGAAACTACCTATCTAGGCAAGTTTAAATGTGGCCGGAACACCAAACAACAATTCTGGAAAATCCTCATATGCATATTTTGGAATTGGTACTGTTCTGCCCTAAACAATATTTTAGAGTTGTTAAACATGCAAAGTAATGCCACCATGTTAAACTATGCATTTTCCACCCCATTTACATATAAAGTTTATTAAATTCGGAGCTACGGTTATTTAGTTATGAAATAAATCATTTTAACATGGCATTTATGCAAATTAAACAAACAGTAAGTTGAAACATTTTTAACATGGCTGAAAGTGGGATAATATGAAACTAGATGAAATTCTAAGCATTTTTCATATATAAATCATTTTAAACTGATGCACGGTCCAAGAGTTATTAATGCATGAACATGAAGGACTTTTCTACAAACTGGCAGTCTCTGGATAAAAGGAAAATTCATTCTCGCAGGGAAAAAACAACACGGGCCGAATAAGGAGCAGTCCACTAGCGGCTATGCTGCTCACCTAGCTGGGCTCGGCCCAGATCGGTGGAGGTGGGAGTTGGGCCGCGGTCAACGGGAAAAGGGGAGGCCGAAGTTGACGAAGCGGTCAACACGAGGAGCGAGCGAGCGGGCGCCTCGTCCTCTGCTCGTCAGGAAGTAGAGAAGCGGCGGTGTCTTGGCGCAGCTCCAGGCGGCGCGGATCCGGGCAAGGATGGTGGATCCAGTCGCAGACGGAGATGAGGCAGCCTGGTCTTGCGGTTGGTGACGCTGAACTCCATCGGGTGGCCATGGATGAGACCTGCGAAGCAGCATGGCTGTGGGGTGAGGGAGAGGAATGAGGGGAATTGAAAGAAAATAGGGAAGGGAGAGGAACGAGGTCACCAGCGGCGAGGTTCGGGCCAAGGCACAAGAAGGAGGGCCGGGGAGGTCCTGGTGCTCGTTGGAGATCGAAGCAACAAGGACGAGCTTCTCGTGATCCCCTCGGGATTGAGCAGAGGAAGTGGCCTCGGCGCCTGCGGGCACAGGGACGAGGAGGCGGGCACACGCGGGAGGAGGAAGACGGGAACGTTGTCGAGCACGGGAGGCCGGCGCTGGTTTCACCGGCAGCGACGGCGCCACGAGGGGAGGAGCAAACAGAAGGAGCTCCCTCTCGATCCCAGATCGAGCGAGCAGGGAGGCTCTCGGGCATGGTCACACTGGAGCGAGGGGTGCAGGGTTGCGGTTGCTGGTTGGATCGTGGGGGGTCTTGGAGTTTAGGCATGTGGCTGCGCTTGCGGGTGGCGGCGGAAATCAAGGAGCTGGTCGGAGCGATCTCGATTGGTGGATGGGGACTCTGAAGTGGGTGGCGGCTGCATCGAGAGGGATCCCGAGGAAGGGACTGGCGGCGGCAGGTGAGGGAAAATCCCCTAGAATTTAGGGTTGGGGCAGATTTGGTTAGGGGGTCATCTGCTATAAATAGCATATGGCCTAGAGGGGGTTTGGAACAAATTTGATCATGGGATCGCGATCGGACGATCGAGAATAAAATGTTAGGGGAGTCCAATGAAGAAACGAAAATATTTTTGGAGATGATCCGGACCCAACGGTCACGACAAGCAGGTCCGACTTCGGGGAGTTTCGGACACGCACGTGAGGGGGGGGGGGTTGAGAGAGGTCGACGAAGACAAGAGGGCTTGACAAAAGGTCAACAGAGAAAGAGAGAAGCGGTACTATGAATGACTAAGAGTTTTTATGAAAACATGCGGATGCAATATGCATGATGACAGGATGAAATGCAACAACAACACAATAAAACACACGACGGCAACGAAAAACACGGAAGGCATCTGGAGCGTCGGTCTTGGGGCGTCACAATGCAATTTTGGCTGTGGGGCTCTAAGTATATGTTTTTGCGGAAAGCAAATTTTTCCCTACAACAAAAGGACTTGCTTGCGATTACTACAACATATTGGTTGTTATTGAGATGGTTTCGCCAACCAGTGTCTCAGTCCTGAAATCATTAATAACCCATCAATTAATTAATTATGTTTGGTGTTGAGATTTCTGAATAACTCCAATTCTAGAGGCTCAGTTGTCCATAACCGGGGACACGGCTAATCGTTTAGATTTCCACTCTACAGAGTCTTGTGCACTTTACCCGCAAGAATCATTCACACCTTTGAGTCTTTGCATTGCATGGTGTTTGAAGACAGGACGAACGAAACAGGGTCTTCCGTACGGATCCTCTGGGCCACTGCCGGTGCCCGTCCATTTCCTGACGTTCTTCTACATCTACAGGCACCGTTCGTCCAGAGCCATGCCTAGGGTCGACCAAGCCAGAGCCCATAATGGATTGTGGCTGCACAGGTAAGCTTTCGGTCAAGGTGTATCCATCCGTCTCTTTGTGGCTGGGTGAAGCTTTCCGCAAGATGTCATGGCGTTTCTCCATGCATCCCTAGGTCAACCTCTGCATGCTCTAGGATGCCCGTCCATCCGTCCTCCACCCAGTAGTGAATTGAAGTCTGTCTTGAGCATCTTGAATTCTTGATGTTGCCATCATCTTGACTCTCACATCTTCCATGTGAATCACTCAATCAACCCCATCTACAAAGCATAGCATAATAAACTACAACGTCCCGGGCCATGGTAACATAGGGATTTGGGTCAACCTACCACATGATACTACTGAATAAGTTGATTCAATTTCTCCTACTTACACCCATGGTGGGGAGGAATACTGCTAATGCAACAAAACAATGCTAATAAAATTCATGATCAAAGACTTGCCTTGCTGATGTTCTTCGAACGCTAAAGACTCATAGTAACAAGCCTTGCACTCCGGGTACTCTATCAAAACAAACAATACACCAATAAGCATACCATCGTATAAATATAATAACATAACAACAAGTACAACTTGGTAATTAACAATCAATATAACACACAATGGAAACCAACAACAAAACCAAAGAAAGTTATAAAACTCAATGCAAAGTTTTTACTACAAGTAAAACAAGCTATTAAATAGTTTTATACTACCGAAAATGTCTTTAGTAGAATGTAAATAAGGTTTTTGCTAAATAACAGAAAGGAAAAACAAATAAATTTTATGCAAAAAGAATTACTTAAAAACCTTTTAGGAAATTACTAATATGCTCAAAACAGTTTTCCTAGCAAAACAAAAGGAGACAAGCTACTAAGATATTTTTTGAACTATAAAATACGCTACTGTTGCTCTACAGAAACAAATCTGAACATGTCAAAAATAAGAAAATATATAATAATTTAAAGCAATTAAAAACAAAAGAAATAACACAAAATGTATAAAAAGGTAAAACAGTACTGTTTTTGTGATAAACTAGTTTTAATTAATTCTAAAATTCACCAAATGACACCTATTGATAGACAAAGTCATAAGAAACGAGTAGCAAAAACAAACACTAAAAAATATTAATCCTAGCTCAAGATATTGCAAAACAATGATCTGAACAAAATTCATATAAATCAATTTTCAAAGTTTAAACCATGGTCGAATTTGATATCTACAGAAGATTTTAGAAAGTTCCAATCTAGAGAAGAAAGAATCAAAATAAAATATTCAATATCCTAGGAGATATTGATTTTACAAGATTGGAACTTATTCTGTTTTTAAAACAGAAACAAAAATAACTGGAAAAAAACAAGCAGGCAGGTGCTACGCATTGATCTACTATTGGGCCTAAGCTGTGGGCGATCCGAAGCTATACTGCGCTCTGAAACGCTAGTGCCCTTAATAACAGAAAAGCGACCGGTTCGATCTAAACCGAAATAAATCATAAACTAAAACTGATCTATAAAAATAAAACCTAACTATTCAAGATCTGATCTAGTATTTCAAGTGATGATCTAACGGATGTGAGAAGGCGGCGGCTTACAGTGCCTGTCGACGGTGATGGATGGCGGCGGTGGCTCAAGCGTCGTCATGGCGGCGGCTCCGGCGGCTGGGGAAAGCGGCGGTAGCATCGGGGAGATGTGGCGGAGCGAAAGGAGGTCAATGGTGGCCTTAGTTGTGGTTGGGGAAGATGGAGGCGACCACGGCGATGACGACAGAGCCCTGCAGCTCCAGCAACGGGCGATGATGCTCGAGGCGGCAGCGGTAGTTCCTGGCCGGTGAGAAGGTGTCAACTTGGTACGCGAGGTTGAGGGGGTGCGGCTGACAAGACTTGGAGGCAGGGGTTGGCTCACCGGTGGTGGTAGCAGCGATGAACTGCAGCGGCGGCAGCGAGATCCAAATAGCACGAGCGTGGGCTATGGTGCGAGTTGGGGTAAGGTTTTGGGGGTTCAAGAGAGGATAGTGATGGGGCTTTATAGGGCATCGGCTTGGAGGAGGGGTGGCTTGGGATCACCATCCCTGGAAGATTAGAACCGTTGCAGCGGCGAGCGTGTTCTAGTGAGGTTGTCATGGGCTAGGGGTTGAAGACAAGGGCGGGCCCCACGGGTCAGTGAGGGAAAGAGAGGGGAGACGGGCCGAGCGACCGAGCCGTGAGGGGTTCAGGTTGGGCGCGGGGGTAGATCACTGCTGCTGGGTTGACTGGCTGCTGGGCTGGCTGGTGTGGCGGGCGCGCTAGTTTTTTTTTTTGAAATATGACAAAGGGAAAAAATATAAATATGGAGAAAATAAAAAATACTTTTATATAGGAGACACACACACACACACACACACACACACACACACACATATATATATATATATATCAAAAATCACAGAAAAATAAACTCTAAAAGATGAACTATTTTTCAGAGGCCAAATAAAAACCTTATAAAACATATTTTTGACAATTCCAAATGAAACAAATTTGAATTCAAACTTTTGGCATTATTTTTGGAGTGTCATGTTAGCTCCTCTCATACTTCTGAACAAAGTATTTGTGAGGGATTTTTGAAATAAATGACAAATGCCTATTTGAATCCAAATTCAAATAAAACTCAAGTGCCTCTGAATTTTTCAAACACCACTCAATTCAAACAAAATGTGTAGATGCTTAGAGAATAACTGTAAAACATTCCAAATTGGAAGGTTGGGATGTTACAGCAAGACCCTAAGCTTGGGGATGCCCAAGGCACCCCAAGGTAACACTCAAGGAGGACCCAAGCATCTAAGCTTGGGGATGCCTCGGATGGTATCCCCTCTTTTGTCCACAATTCATGGATATGTTACTTGGAGCTATATTTTTATTCATCACATGATATTATTTTTATTTGTAGCATCTAGTTCCATATTTTTATTTTGTTTTCTTGTTTGTTTGCCACAATCATTGTTTGTTGGACACATCATTTGAGATAGACACACATTCATCATGATTTGTTAGAATACACTATGTGCTTCACTTATATCCATAGAGCACCGTGGTGGTTATATTTTATATAAATCATTTGCACTCTCATGCTTCACTTAAATATTTTTGAGAGTCTCTTAAATAGGAAGCAGTAATGTGCACGGGTTATGAGATTAGACTAAATATGATAGGTATACATGAAGGATATAATAAAACACTTTCATATAGATCATGTAGAAATCCTAATGAAGACGTCGCTTCCCATCTTAATACCTTCGTTGAATTATGTGATATGCAAAGAAAAAAGATGTGGATTATGATATTGTTAAGTTGAAATTATTTTGCTTCTCACTAAGGGACTATGCTAAAACTTGGTTTTCATACTTACGTCGCAATAGTATCAATTCATGGGATAAATGTAAGGATGCTTCTATTGTTAAGTGTTTTCCTCCTGCCAAGATAATATCTCTTAGAAACTAAATCATGAACTTTAAACAACATGACCAAGATCATGTTGTGTGGCTTGTTATTTAGAATCACTAATGATGTTAGAGGTGTATGAAAACATGCCTCTATGGTTCAAACCCAGTTAGAGCAAGTTGCTAAATCTCAAAGGGAATTGCTTAGTGAAATGAACAATAATATGAATGATTATGTTGTTAGGGTAGCAACTAGAGGAGGCAAAATGACTCAGGAACCACTTTATCCATAGGGACACCCTAAAAGAATTGAACAAGAACTACTGCAGCATAGTACTAACACGACACTACAATCAGAGACCCTTCAACGAAATTGTGTGCGATGAATTAATCGCAAATGGTCATGTAAAAACGTCAAAAAAGATGAAAAATGTTTGCAATGGCAGATACATCAAACACGGTTCATATTCTAATTATGTGTGCAATGCGTGGCATACGGTTAATCCATAAGAACTATTTTTGGTGAGACAGAACAACGGAAATGGGCAACTATATCAAGGTGTCTGCGATACACGGCATACAGTTCACTCGGATGAACTGTTTGCTATTAGGGAATGCAACGGAAACGGTTAGCCAGATTATGGTGTGTGTGAAATACGGCATACAGTTCACTCGGACAAACTATTTTCAATTAGGGAACACAACAGAAATGGTTCGGTTTAACAAGATGTGTGTGATATGCGACATATAGTTCACATAGATGAACTATTTGCGATGAGCTAAAATAACACAAATGACCCATGTAAACAAGATGTGTGTGATATACGGCAAACAACCCACTCGGAAGAACTGCTTGTGATGAGAATATATAACACAGGAGGTTTCATGTGCAATCCTATATGTAGAAAAAACTTTGAAAACTGCAAACTAGTTGCTTGCGATGGCTAGGAGTATCGCACACGATGCGTGTGCCGGTACTCATGTGTGATGGTTAGTAAGTAACACATATGTTTCCTTATGGTCGCGTGTGTGATAACATGTGACACCGCATACGTTTGTTGGGTTGTGCGCTCCACTTAGTCTTCCCGCGCTCCACATGGGTGAATTATAAAATCTCCAATCCCCTAGCCAGCTGCTAGCTATAAATAACCACAACAATGGCCGGCAGTAGAGACACGCTACTGATCTAGTTGATAGCTAGTTACCCACACATACCGGCATACCCCCAATGGCCGACGACGGGATGGAGTCGCGCGATGGTAGAATCGAGGCTGAAGTCACGATGGTTGGCTTGGGGGTCGACGGCCATGTCGCCACCTCTCCCACAATGGCCAGAGGAAGTAGGAAACGCGGTACGAGCAAGCCGCCAGGTTAGCCAGGGTCATCCTAAAAGCGGACAGGGATCTCCAGCGGGCGATACTGCTGGCTCGATGCAGAGTGCGGCGGATGGTGCGGGCAGTGGAGGACGAACTACGATGACGCAAGGACAACTGCGGTGATGCGGAGCAACGTTGATCATGTTTTTGGAGCCCCTACCCCATGTTTTCTAGCTTGATTTTGTTGCTTCTTCCTAAATCCGAAAATTCCCCACCAAAAAGCCCCAATATTTTTTTGTGATTTGTTGGTGAGTTGAAATTTTGTTGGATTTGGTCCACGGATTTGTGTTGCCACGTGTGGATCTAGCTTTCGCCATCCTCACCACCCTTTTCCATCCACAAATCCGCTCGATTTCGACATCACCATCTCCCTCCACCCCAAAATCGTGCTATTCATCCTGTGCCCGATTTTAGCCCAGGATATGGACGACCGGACCAAGCCGGACGTCCGATGACTTCCGGACGACCGTGACAAGCCGGACGTCCGGGCAACTCTGATGAAACTGAATTTTGTTCAGTTCGGCCACCACCGCATCCCCACCTTCCACCACATCTTCCAAACCCACATACACCACCATCATCCCCAATACCTCCTATGACGATTTTGACACGTTTTGGTCTTTGAGATTTTGAGTTGTGGCTCCCATGTCCTATTGTGTTTCGGCTATATAGGTACGGTTCGAGATCATCATCACTGCGGCTCATCTTCACAAGGGTCCCATCATCGCCAACGTCGGTAACCTCGACGACATCTTTGTCATACTTTGCAATTGCATTGATACCCACATGGCCTTACTTTTGCGTAGCTTACCCATCGAAACTAGCCACTGAGTATTGCCGGCAACATGACTTGTGCACATTAGTGATCATACTCCATAGCACACATACCATACCATAGTGGTGCATATCTTGGCATCAACTTGTGTGTCACAAAGTTGTCATCGCATACACAATTGCTATCTTGGTTAGTGAAGTTTTTCATGAGAAAAGAGATCAAAAGTGAAAGAGCCACCCATGCTTTTAAGCAATGAGGAAAGATAAGCAAAGAGCTTATGAGCAAGAACCATAGCATCATACTACATTAAGATTGTCATACTCGATCATCTTGGATCATAGAACCGAAATACCATACATATAGCATACTTGGGATAGAGCTCGTTGCATTTTTGCCTAGTAAGTTGTGCACAAGTTCCGTATCCGCCTATTGTGCAATCGTGCTAGCGTCTCTCGTGTATTGTGCAACAAGAGCATTTTTGTGGATTCCACATTTTGGCTCACTTTTGGTTTGTACAATCCCATTTATCTATTTGCATGTGTGTTTCCGTGTACCTCTATTTGCTTGGTCTACTTGTTGCATTTGCAAATTTGTGAATCATTTCCAACATTATTGAAGCTCACTCACAATTGCATCAAATTTTGTGCCACCATCCTAACCAAGCTCCACCAAAAGTTTTTACTTGTGTAGGTGTGAGAACCGACAAGAATTGGTACCAATAGTGCTATTTCATTGTCCGCATTTGAGTGAACTTGATTCATCGTCAACATCGGACAAGGTACATTGGTATAAGTTCTTCTCTTTCTACCACTCACATTTTGCTTGGAATGATGGATAGGCCGAGTACTTCTACCAACCCACTCTTCATCGAGCAAGACGATGACATGTCATCATACGTTACCAAGAGCCACCTCTTTGGTGCACAATGAGCGTTGCATCAAGAGCAATAAGATATGAACGAATGCATCGACAACCTCGCCACCAACTTGCGAGTCTCCGAGCAACGTACCAAGGACTACTTCGACAACAAGCTTGACGCGCAAAAGCAAGAAAACGATGCAAGGATGGATGAGATCCGCGCTTTGTTGGTGAACCGACCTCCTTCTACATCATCATACTCAAGACGGAGCCACTCAAGTCGACACTCCGACGACTCCTTCTCCGGCTCAAGTACACCGTCATCGAACACTCTTCGACGAGCCGCGCGTCAAGACCGTCATGCATCTCGCAATCCGCTACATGACAAGTATTCACAAGAGCAAGTCGATGAGCGAGTACCTCGCCCTCAACCACACCAAGTCGCTTTTGCACAAGCTCAAGAACGACTACGACAACGGCGTCAAGAGGAAGAAAGAGCGCGTCTACACCAGGCTCAACGTCTTCAACAACAACATCGAGAAGCGCAAGCTCTTGAGGCGCAACAAGCCCATCAAGAATCAAGTCGAGCCATCGCAGACCGCAATCGCGAACGGCTCAATCAAGAGGAAGCCCTTCGAGAAGAGATCCAAGAGAGGAACTACCAACCGCGAGTGCAACGTCAAGTTCCTCAAGCTCCTTCACAAGCTCGTCAAGCTCCACCTCAACCTCAAGTTCAACAAGAGCAAGTTGATCATGGACTTCCTCCACGCCAAGAGCAACATGAGGATGATTACCCTCCATGACAAGGGCATCATCATCACCATCGCCAACAACACAATGAAGAGCAACGCTATGGCAAGCTCAAATTCACAATGCCCAAGTTCAATCGAAGCAATGATCCCGAAGAGTACATATCATGGGCATTGAAGGTTGACAAAATCTTTCGTTTGCACAACTACGAGGAAGAGAAGAAGATCGCTATGACATCACTTGAGTTCCAAGACTATGTGGTCATATGGTGGGAACAAGTCCTTGAGCGTCGAGAAGCAAGAGGTGAACCACCTATCACCACTTGGGATCAAATGAAGGATGTCATGCGAGCACGTTTTGTGCCCACCTACTACAACCGTGATCTCTTCAAGAAACTCCAACTCCTCAAGCAAGGAACAAAGAGTGTTGAAGAATACTACAAGGAAATGCAGATAGCCATGATTCGAGCCAATGTCACGGAAGATGAGGAGCAAACAATGGCACATTTCTTGAATGGACTCAATCATCCCATCAAGAAGATCGCCGACTTCCAACCCTACTCCAACCTCTTGAGCTCGTGCATCAAGCTACAAAGGCGGAACATCAAGTGCAAGATGACTTCAAGTACGCCAAGTACGCATCCAAGACCTACAGCTTCTCCAACAACCAAGCTTCAACAACTCCTCCAACCTCTACATCAACCAAGCCTTCTCCAAGCAACGACGACAAGTCAAGTTATAAGAAGACTTCATCAAGTTCAAGTCGCCATCCTCCTACTACAAGCAACTTCAAGCCGCGTGCTTCATCATCTACTCCGACCAATGAGATCATCAAGACAAGCTCCTTCAAGTGTTTCACTTGCGGCGGGCGAGGCTACAAGTCATATGAATGCACAAACAAGCGCACCATGATCCTCAACGACGATGGCACCTACGACTCCATGAGTGATGAGGAGATGGAAGCTCTTAAACAAGTGGCCATGCACCAGCATGTGAACGAGGATGAAGATGATCAAGTCTTTTGTGATGAGGATTCGAGCCCCGCTCTCGTTGTCTCCAAGGTCTTGACTCTTCAACATCAACAAGAACAGGACCAACGATGCCACATCTTCCACACAAAGGCCGGCATCAATGGAAGGTCCGTCAAGGTCATCATCGATGGAGGTAGTTGTCACAACTTGGCAAGTGAAGAACTATGCTCCAAGGTTCAATTGGTCTAGGTGAAGCACCCACACCCATACAAAGTTCAATGGCTAAGTGACTCCGACACTATACGAGTTGAGCATACGGACCAAGTCTCCTTCAAAATTGGTGCATATGAGGACACTTTGGAGTGTGATGTCGTCCCAATGTCCGTTTGCCACCTCCTTCCTGGTCGACCATGGCAATTCAACCGTGGTGTCATCCACAACGGGTGTACCAATCACTATAGCTTCAAGATGAAAGGGAAAGAGTATGTGCTATGACCTATGTCTCCTAGTCAAGTGATAGCCGACAAGCAAGCCATCCATCATGGAGAGAAGAGTGAGAAAGTGATCCACCAAAAAGTGAGTGAGAGCCACAAGCCAAACTTGAGCGCCCCTTCGCCTAGAGAGAAAAACCTAGTCCTATTCGCCACAAAAAGTGAGATGAGAGAAGTGTGTGAGAACCCATCGAGTGTTATGCACTTTGTCCTTGTGTGCAAGGATGGGGCACCAAAAACTAACACCTCTCACAAGCAACCTTTAGTGTTTCAATCTCTTTTGCAGGAATTCCATGATGTTTTCCCTGATGAGCTACCTCCGGGTCTACCTCCTCTACGAGGCATTGAGCATCGAATCGACCTCATCCCCGGACCGCCTCTCCCAAACAAAGCTCCATACCGCGTCAATCCCAAAGAAACTAAGGAGATCCAACGGCAAGTACAACAACTAATCGACAACGGTCATCTACGTGAAAGCTTAAGTCCTTGTGCCATTCCCATTATACTTGTGCCTAAGCAAGATGGAAGTTTTCTTATGTGTTCCGATTGTAGACCCATCAATGCTATTACCGTTCGCTATAGGCATCCCATTCCTTGCTTAGATGATATGCTTGATGAACTTAGCGGTGCCGCCTTTTTCTCAAAAATTGATCTTAAAAGTGGCTATTATCAAATCCGCATACAAGAGGGTGATGAATGGAAAACTGCTTTCAAAACCAAATTTGGCTTATACGAGTGGTTAGTAATGCCTATCGGTTTATCGGAAGCTCCCGGTACTTTCATGCATCTTATGCATTTTGTGCTTTGACCTTATATTGGAGTCTTTGTTGTGGTTTACATTGATGATATTCTTGTGTTTAGAAAATCCATGAAAGAGCATCTTAATCATGTTAGGGCTGTTTTGCAAACGCTTTGCAAGGAACGTCTTTATGCCAACTTGAAAAAATGCACGTTTGGTGTTGACAAACTTGTTTTCTTGGGTTTTGTTGTCCCTTCCAAGGGTGTCCATGTTGATGAATCTAAAATCTAAGCAATTAAAACTTGGCCCCAACCCACCAATTTGCAACAAGTGCGTAGCTCTCTTGGTCTTGTGGGTTTTTATCGTCGCTTCGTGAAAGACTTTAGCACTATTGCCGCTCCTTTGCATGCTTTGAGTAAGAAGAATGCTCCTTTTGTTTGGGGATCTTTGCAATCCACCCCTTTTGATGAGCTCAAGTCTTTTCTTACTCATGCTCCAATTCTTGCTTTACCCAACTTTGACAAAACTTTTGAGGTTCATTGTGATGCAAGTGGTACCGGAATTGGCGGAGTTTTGATGCAAGAAAAATGAGACATTGCATATTTTAGCGAAAAACTCTCCGGCGCTCAACTTAACTATCCCATCTATGATAAAGAATTGTATGCTTTAGTGCGTGTGCTACATGTTTGGGAACATTATCTTAGACCTCATGAGTTTGTCATCCATATCGATCATGAAACGCTTAAGTACTTAAAAGGTCAAACTAAGTTGAACAAGCGTCATGCCAAATGGAGTGAATTTATCAAATCTTCCCCCTATGTGATCAAGGACATTAAGGGTAAGGAAAATGTAGTTGCGGATGCACTCTCGCGCATATGCACGCTTGTCACTAAACTTGAGTTGAATGTTATTGGTTTTGAGCACATAAAAGACTTGTATGCTAATGATCCATCTTTTGCTACCCCTTATGCTAAATGTTTGACGCATACATCTTGGGAACAATATTACATCAAGGATGGTTATCTTATGAGAGCTAACCAACTATGCATTCCCGACTCTTCTCTTCGTTTGCTCCTTTTGCAAGAGGCTCATGGAGGCGGACTCTTGGGACATTTTGGACGCGACAAGACATTCGCCACTCTCTCCAAGAACTACTTTTTGCCCAAGATGTTCTGCGACGTCTCACGCTTCACCAACCGATGCTCTACATGTCGCAAACCTAAGTCTAAATCTCAATCACATGGGCTTTACATGCCTCTTCCTATTCCTTATCAACCTTGGGAAGACATTAGCATGGATTTTGTACTTGGGTTGCCTAGAACTCAAAATGGAAAGGATTCCGTTTTTTTTGTTGTGGACCAATTATCTAAAATGGCACATTTCAGTCCTTGCAACAAGATAGACGATGCTTCAGACGTTGCAAATCTCTTTTGTAGGGAAATCTTGCGCCTCCATGGAGTTCCAAAGACAATCGCCTCCGACCGTGACGTCAAGTTCTTGAGTTACTTTTGCAAGATGCTATGCGCCAAGCTCGGAATCAAGCTCTTGTTCTCATCCGCATACCATCCACGAACCGAAGGCCAAACGGAGGTGACGAACCGGACACTCTCCACTCTACTTCGTGTGTTGATCAAGAAGAACATCAAGGAGTGGGAGGCATGTCTACCCATCGCCGAGTACGCCTACAACCGTGCAAGACATTCGACTACTGGCAAGTCCCCCTTCGAGGTCGTCTACGGCTTCAACCCATTGTACCCATTGGACATTCTACCTCTTCCACTACAAGAGCGCACCAACATGGATGCGAGTGCACGGGCAAGCTACATCAAGAAGATGCATGAGGATACAAGGAACACCAGCGAGCGCCAAGTACAACGACTAGCGACCAAGCTCAACGTCAACAAGCACCCCATGATCTTCAACATTGGCGATCTCGTGTGGCTACACCTTCGCAAGGACCGCTTCCCCAATGAACGCAAGTCCAAACTTCTACCTCGAGCCGATGGACCCTGCAAGGTGCTAGCACGCTACAACAACAACGCCTACAAGATCGACCTCCCACGAGACAAGTACAACGTGAGCGACATCTTCAACGTCACCGACCTCGCGCCATACCATGGTGATGAAACTTTTGATCCAAGGTCGGATCTTTCCCAAGGGGGGGAGATGATGCGGAGCATCCCTCGCTCATCCCTATGGACGTACCTACATCTCCCTCAACACCACTTGGACCCATGACAAGAGCTTAAGCAAAGGCTATTGAAGATAAGGTGAACTCGCTCCTCTCCAAACTCCCTCTCTCTACTCACGAGACATGGCTACTACCTCATACGGAGACTCTGTGCGTGATCAGGTACTTGGAGGAGAGCCACGGGACGGCAACATCCAATGGCCAAGGTGGCGAGGGCACCAAGTGTGAACATCAAGAGGAAGGACTGCTTTGGAAGCTACAGGACCCGGATGACCGGCCAGGCACGGACGTCCGACCCCTAGAAGGTGCTACAACCGAGAGAAGGAAGGCAGGCCAGAGCTCCAAGTTACGGACGACTGGCCAAGCCCGGATGACCGGACACTCCCAGGCTCCGGATGATCGAGCCCCTACAGACGTCCATGCCAATGACCACAGAACGGACATTACGGCAATCCGAAGGCTTACAAACGACCGTGCTCCTACCAACAGAACCAAATCTACGATCATCCAAAGGACCTCGGACGTCCGGGACCCTGCGAGCCTCTAGACGATCGGCGCCCCACGGACGTCTGGACCCTGGCTGTGTCCAGCTGCGGGCTGAGTCCCATGTACCCCTTCACCTCACCCCTCTTTTGCACTAAGACTATATATAGACCACTCCCACCTCCTAGATAGGGTTAGCATTGTGATAGCTCATTGAGATAGAGCATTGCTCATCCGTACCGGATCTACTCCACGTGAGGGACCGCGCCTCTTCGGAGAAGATCCATTCGGATTCAAGGCCTCCATCCGGAGAAGACAATCAAGACCTCCTCACGGAGTAGAACGGTTACTCTTGTATCTTCCTTTGTTGAATTTGGATCTCGTGATACTTTGTGCTTTCGGTGATCTAGCCCTTGTGTGATCAATACTTGTCGGTTGAGTGTTTCTCTTGTTTTCCCCCGTGATTTCCCTTGTGTTCTTCCGCGCGTTCTTCGTGTTTCCCCGTAGGATCCACTCCAAACATGAAAGATCAGCCCCTAGGGTTCCGCCCTACATCATGCGGCAGTGGCGACTGCCACACGAGGCGCGGGCTTATGTCCCAGATGGAGGAGGGTCCAGCGCTGGACGTCGCCAGGGCATGCCCGGGGGCTGTCACAGCCGCCCTGGTGACAGCCAACGTCATCTCGTCGGAAGTCGCTAGGGCAGACTCGGCGGTCGCGTTAGCCCTGGTGAGCCCTGCATCCGAGGCAGTACCAGCGATTCCCGATGTCGAGTCTGCCCTAGCCTCGATCGATCAAGGTGTGTAGGTCATTGTCTTGGCGGCCTCTGCTCCCATTGAGCCCATGATCTACACGTTAATGGACGATGGTTATTGTGCATGCAGGGTCAGCGTCAGCGTCATGTGCACAGTGTAGCTCTTTTGTGTGCGTGTGGTTCGTTATATTCTTGTAAATTAGCGATATATATATGGGATGACCTCCGCTCAATTGATTTCTTCATGCATGTCAAATATGTCAATTGTATGGGCTGGCCTCTCTGTATATTATCTGAATTTGCAATATGGACAATTAATATGCAAATGCCTTCTGGACATCAGTGTTGATCGCCACGTTGAAAACATGGACATCCTCTACTCTATCGGGCACACACTTAAACCGAATGAACTGTGTACGATACTAATACTTTCCAAGAAAATTTGAGTACTTGGCTAATAGCATTTGAGTAACATATATATAGTGGTGACACTATTCGGCAAAAGGCGGATGTTGGTAACTCGGTTTTGACAACCATATGGTCCATATCTATACTTAACATAGTAACAACTAGCACATTTTAAGTGGCTAAGGGCCAACAACGACAACAATCTGCTGGAAGTAGCTTGACCACGATGACTCGGAATTTCATCAATGAAAAGGAAGAACCCTCCTGTGCCTTGGTAGAGCATGAGTAGAACAGTGTGTCCAATTTTCCAATGTGGATGTATTGCCACGACAAGTGAGAACTTGTTAATTTGAATGGTTCCATTTCTACGGGAAATGCAGTACCTTGCAATCACTTTGGTGTTATTAGCAGGCACAAGTATAATTTGACCACATCGGGAAATCAATTCAGGAACAGCTGCAACAGGCAATTTCTGTTGAAATGTAGAATCAAAACCAATTGTAACATATTGTTGAAGATATATATAGTTAATGAACACGAACATAAAAATAAGACTTTACCAACATTTTGTGCACACAATTGGTCTAGTTCAATGTGTGCACGATAGGTAGAATTAATCCCATCCAAAATCCAGTGTTCATACGCTGTGCTATCTCTGTCAGATTATGAAAAAAAATTATGGCATGCCTCAAGTCTTTCTAGGGAAATTTGGTACGCTAAGTAACATACAGATCGTTAACTATGCACCCAACATATCATTCTTAAAAGGTGGAAATGTATTATTTATTCAGAACATGGCATAAGACTATATAGTGCGCATAAATTGGTTAATATAATTTGTTACTGCCTAGGAATGGAGTTAGAAAATGAAATCACAATTTGTTGCTTAAATAGTGACCAGTTAGTCAGAAAAATTACCCCGATTTTGCTAAGTAATATGCCAGCATGGAGAAAGTTGAAAGAACACTAACCTCGATCAGACTTTGATCGGCTGACGATGTTGGGGAAGTAAACATCCATGTCAATTAGACCAGCATGTGGTGCACACATTAGAATCTTATTGCCATCTTTTAGTTCATAAAACTTAGAAAATTTTCTCCAAAGGTCCGCATCAAAATAGTAGTAACCATATTTATCAAATTTTATGCTAACTATCATTGTAAATCCATGTTGCATTGTCAATATGGCATCCATGGAGTCATCAACAAAGTAAAGCCCAAGATTTCCTTCTACTCGTGTTCTTGCAAAGCAAGGGATGTACTGCTTGAAATGAAAATTAAGATCGTAAATTAGATATACTGAAATAACAGAGCAAGATGCAAATATAGGAGTAACTGAGAGAACAGAACAATATATAGCTGAAAGCAAAGTACAAAAATAGATAATGTAACAAAGAGTTGATGCAAATATGAGTAACTGAACGAACAATACATCATTAATTTCCCTAATATAGGAAAAAATCGGCTTTGGCATTTAGGCTGCATGAGGCACCGTGCCTTTTATCCAAATGTAGCAACATACGGTATATGTTTACAAATTTAGGCCATGCTGACCATGGTAGGGTGAGATTGAACATATAGAACGCTCCCTGAAGTCATCCAAAATGGTGAGATAGAACTTTGTTTTCGACTGACCGCGACCACTCTTGCCCGATTTGTGCTCGCACTATGGACACTTGAATGAAAACCCTCGAATCAACTAGAAGAAAAATGAATCCACAACGATTTCTGCCGGTTGATTAACAGCGACAGACGGACTGCGATAAGAGATGATTAAATATTTTGCTAAATTTATTACCTTCTACATTAGAAATATTCCCTGCCCAATCCCGCAGAAAATCCCAATCGACCAGAGTGTAGAAAGTCGGTGCAAGTCGGTGCAGATAGGCGGTGGAAAGTCGTAGGGGTGAAATCCCGTGCAGTTTGGAGCGCGACCTCCGCCTGCTGACGACAACCATCGAACTTAGGGTGGCCGTCGTGATAGAAGTTGACGAGGTGCAGAGATGCGAAGGAGTCTGTGGCGAGTGGATGGGGACGAAGTGGGCAGGGGGCGAGGGTTTTATTTTTCCTTTTGCATGTGTGGGTGAACACACAGAGTTCAGAGAGGCGACGGAGATGAATCGTGCGCGTTAGTAAATCACCGAGATTGAAGGGGAATCCAAATTTCCTTCCTAGTTTGTCATTCAGTTTTTTCTACGATCGACATACCCCCTCCAATGCAACGTGTTCAAATTTGGCATTTTTTTCTGGGCTCATTTACCATATTTAGGTGAGTATGTGCCTTTCCTAGGCATTAATGCACATAATTCAAATTCAAACAATCGGTGCATGAAAAGGTGCACAAGAACAGTCTGGAAAACCATGCTCCTGTTGTTTAGTAAATTCTCATGCCTTTTACAAGGAATGGGCGGATATTTCAAGGAAATGTGTGGCAATAGTCAACCACAAACACGTCGTTTATTGGTTTTTCAACTATAGAAAAATGAAACACATGCTTGAAAAACATGATGCCTGGCATGGTGCCATGGTATGGCCTCACCATGCCCTGGTAAAAAAATGAGAAGGTTTGGCTTATGTCATCATGCACGCCCTTCATAAACCGAACTATCACCAAGGAAGTTTCATGGTTTCAAGGGCAAAATCACTGAGATTGAAGGGGAATCCAAATTTCCTTCCTAGTTTGTCCATGAGTTTTTTCTATGATGAAAATACACCCTGCAAATCATCGTGTTCAAATTTGGCACTTTTCCGGGTTTATTGACCATATTTAGGGGATTATGTGCATTTTCTATGCATTAATGCACCATAAACATGACGCCTCGCATGGTGCCATGGTATGGCCTCACCGTGCCCAGGTAAAAATTTGAGAAGGTATGGCTTATGTCATCATGCACGCCCTTCATAAATCGAACCATCACCGAGGAAGTTCCATGGTTTCGAGGGGGAAATCACCAAGATTGAAGGGGAATCCAAATTTCCTTTGTCCATGAGTTTTTTCTATGATGAACATACACCCTGCAAATCACCGTGTTCAAATTTGGCACTTTTCTGGGTTCATTTACCATATTTAGGGGATTATGTGCATTTTCTAGGCATTAATGGACATAATTCAAATTCAAACAATCAGTGCATGAAAAGGTGCACATGAACGGTCTGGAAAACCCTGCTCGTGCTATTTAGTAAATTCTCATGCCTTTTACAAGGAATGGGCAGAGATTTCAAGGAAATGTGTGGCAATAGTCAAACAAAAACGTTCATTTACTATTTTTTCAACGTTAGAAAAATGAAATACATGCTTGAAAAACATGACGCCTGGCATGGTGCCATGGTATGGCCTCACCATGCCCTGGTATAAATTTGAGAAGGTTTGGCTTATGTCGTCATGCACGACCTTCATAAATCGAACCATCACGGAGGAAGTTCCATGGTTTCGAGAGGGAAATCACCAAGGTTGAAGGAGAATCCAAATTTCCTTCGTTCTTTGTAATTACACCCTGCAAATCACAGTGTTCAAATTTGGCACTTTTCAAGGCTCATTTACCATATTTAGGGCATTATGTGCATTTTCTAGGCATTTAGCGTAGATAAATCCAATCCAGCTATAGTTGCACGGGTGTGATGTCGTTCGATCATGGTGCATTCTACGGTGCCATGCGCGATCTGCGTGGCTGGGGTTCCAGCCAATCATAACGCAACACACAATAGGCTCAGTGCACACTGTTTCCTGAGGCGACGAAGATGAACCATCTGCGATAATGAATGAGCTAGATTGTAAGGGAAGCCGAATTTCCTTTGTCGTTTATCCTTGAGCTCTTAAAATCCACCGCACTGTATAGCTGTCCGGCCACTCCATCCCAAAGCTCTCTCCAAGCGTCATTCATGGCACCATGGCGCACAGTAACTAGTGAGGAAGCGATGGCATCCTGCCGCGCCGAGTTCCACACCGCCCATGACCGCACACATGTACGGTCACGCTAGTTCCGCCACGCTAGTTCATCACCACCCGCGTCCGCACAAGTACATGGGCTGGACTTTGATGCTGCCATGGCCGAATGGGCACTGGATCTAGAGGTGGCCAAAGCCACACAGAATGAGCGGAAAAGGCAAAAAGTAGTCAAGAAAAGAGAGTCCTGCCGCAGCAAGAAAGAAGAGGCCACACGCCGTGCTGATGAGAGCTCGGCGGAGATCAAAGCACAGTGGGCTGTCACCGACAAGGCTGGGAAGGAGAATGACGGTGTCTAGCTAGCATGCCCTGATGCCAGCATGTGAGAAGTAGTTAGTGTGTGTGTCGCCCATAAGTTTGTATAATTAATTACGAGCATCTACTAGTACTACATGCATACTAGTTTTGAGCAAATTACCAGTAGTACTTTAAGTTGGTACTATCTGTTATTAACGTACAATGTTGTTAAGCGCATGCTCTGAGGGCTTTGAGCGTTGATTAGCATGTGTTCGCTGAAGTTTTATAGCCACACCCCGGCCCTAAATCCTCTCGAAATGTCCGCCCGCAGCCACGGGAAGCCACCGGACACTAGAGCTGGCCACAACTGGTTTTTAGTCCCACCTCACCGTGCGAGTTGGCCGCACACCGGCTTAAATAGCCGCGCCGGTAGATGGAAGCAAGCTTCTCTCTTGTTGCATAGGATCAATTCCAGCTATGCGAGCGGAGCAGGTTGACACTTGATTGCATTTCATAAACCAATGATTGTTCGTCGCGTGTCACCTCTGCCTTGTTCATGTACATTGAATAACCCTGCTACAATAAAAGAGATTTTTAAATTAGGTGCGGCTAAAGATGCTGATAGATATAAGAATTATTAGAAGATCATAAAACACATGGTTTCTATGGCATACCTGTGGCGACCAGACCCGAATGGATCAAGTCTCTGTGCTTAAGTGTCATCCCTGGATCGGATGCTGACACACAGTACTCGAGGATTTATAACAGAGGTAAATCACATGTATAAAGTAACGTAAATACCATTACCTCAATCCAAAAAGCGGAAGTACAAGGTTGTGGATTCCCATCAACACCAACGGCAAAGTTGAGTGTAGAAATGGTAACCCTAACGTATCACTTACTCGTCGTAAGATCCTGCAACATGAGACGTTGCAGCCACAAAGGGTCAGTACATTGAATGTACTGGCAAATTCACACCATAGAGCAATAATGAAAAAAAAACTATCACTATAGGCATATTTCGCTGGTGGAGGCTCTATGGTTATAATGTTTTTGCAAAAAGCCAATTTTTCCCTACTACAAAGGAATAAAATTTATTTAACTATCATGGTGGTTGTTAAACATTGAGAATGGTTGACAGCATTCTCAATCCCAATTAGGTAACATCATCATTAAAACCCAACAATATTAATTAAAGTAACATGATGAGATTCACATGATAATCCAAATACTAGATACTCAAAAAGTCCATAACCGGGGACACGGCTAATCATGATTAGTTTATACACTCTACAGAGGTTTGCACACTTTTCCCACACGACTCGATCTCCTCCGTTGGTTTTCTCGCACTACATGGTGTTTGAGAAACGGATGAACGAGACATAGTATTTCAGAAGTGCTAGCACCTTATGATGGGTAGACCTGTACACCTACTTTCCCCTACATCTGCTAGTCTACCACTGTAAGAGTTCGCACGACTTAATCAACTATGCTAGAGCCCATAATAGCATGTGGCTGCACATGGAAGTTTCTAGGATGAATAATCTTATGATCCCTTGGAGCCTGGGTGGCGGTCCAAAACAAACAGGCAATCCTGGAATACCCAGGTGCCTCAATCCACCCAGATGTGTATTAAAGTTGCCATCTTAAGTAAACCATTAATTAACAATCTCACATTTGTCATGGAAATCACTCACCCAATCCACGTCTACTAGCATAGCATGGCATAATAAGCAAACGTAGAAGTAAGTCCCAAGGGTTTGATAATAAAACTGGTGATAGGTACTACCTCATCTACTTCCCAAAACCCACATATTAATCAGATCCTAATCATGCAATTGTTTGAGGATTGATCTAATGCATACAAACTGGGTATGAAAACAAATATGATCAAAGTGCGAACTTGCCTGCAATGTTGATGAAGATGATTCGCACTCAAAACTCCTGATAGTTCTACTCATCACACTCTGGTCAATCTATTGTGAGCAAGCAATGGTAACCACACATAAGCAATCACTCAAAAGATCGGAAAGAACGAAGAAGACAATTCGGAGAACTTCAAAATCAATCAAATAACTCTTGCAACATGAAACAATTTCTAATAGTACCAAAATTAAGTGAACTTGGATTTATGAGAAAGTTTAGGTCAAGAGCTTTGAGTTGCAAAAAGAATCACTCAAATCGGAGTTATAAAACTCGAGTTATGAACAAAAGAAGTTTGAATACAAATATGTTTGAATTCAAATTTTAAAACTTCCAAAAACATGTTTAAGTTGTTTTACTGGATATAGGGGATCATAACGAAGAAGTCTGTGTTGGTTTCGTTGGATTTGGACAAACGAGTAAAAAGTTGTGGTCGTTTGAAGTCCAGGGGCTAAACTATAAGAAAAGTATTTACTACTGGGTCCCTGTCCGAAATTAAAAAGGAAAAGAAAAAATCTAAATAACGGACGTTCGCTACCGAAATTAAAAAGGAAAAGAAAACCGTGTTATAAAGAAAAACCGGGAAAATGAGAAATAACCAATCTAGGGTTCGGTTTTATATCGGTCCGGCGGTTCGGCGGTCTTCGGCGGAAAACCAGCAGCGGCGGTTCCCGGCGGCTCTCCGGTGATGGCGCAACGGCGGCGAGGCATGCCGCGTCCGCGGGCTAAGGCGCGGCGGAGTGCGAGGGCAGCGGCGGCGCGGGTGGCGGGAGGCAGCAGCGCGGGTGGCGGCAGCACCCGACGGCGATGGCGGCGGCAGATCTCGCCGGCGGCGGCGGTTGTGGCGAGTCGAGGAGACGCGGCGGCGAAAACGGGAAAAAGAGGGAGAGAGGCGGGGCCGGCGCATTTATAGGGGAGGGGCAGCCTCGGGAGGCGTAGGGAAGGGGGCAAGGGGAGACCGGGGCGGACACGACGGCGACGGTGATGCTGTGGCGGCTCGGTACTTCGTCCCGAGCTCGGGGACAAGCGGCGCGGGCGACGTGGGCTGGCTGGGCCATGGCCTGGCTAGCTAGCTAGGCCGGCCCAGTCGGCAAGAGATTTTTTTTAACATTTTTTTTGCAGACAAATAAAAATAATAATAACAAAATAAATAAATTATTATATATGCATATAATATATCAATTTTTTCATAAAAATATTTCCTACATCGTGAACATTTCTGTAATATCAAATAAAATACACAGAAGTTCAATAAAGCAAAGAGTGCTTCTGCTCTAGTAAAATGCAGTAAAAATCATTTTAAAAATACCAAAATTAATTCAAATTTATTTCTCTCCATTTTTCTGATGTAGGGAATCATGTTACCCCAATTTCTGTATATTTTATTTTTGGAGAAAAATAATTTGAATAAAACTCAAATCTCTCCAAATTGAAAACAAATTCAAAAGAACTTTGAATTTAATTCTTTGAAACTCCCAACTCATATTTCATATGTTTTGAAGAAGTCATTTTATCTTCGCTCGTGAAAATCATTGAGTTGCATAAAGCTCCTGGGTTGGAAATATTTTCCAAATGAAATTCAAATATTTTCAGCACCCCTTGTCATTTAAATAAATGGAAGAAGTCATGTCATCTTCTCTCCAGGGTTTTGTGGTGAAAAGAATTTGAAATCATGAAGATAAGAAAAGAAAATGAAAGTTTGGGAAAGCCCTTTTATTCCCTCTCATTTAACTTTCAAACAGTTTCAAATTTCACTCAATCAGTCACACAACAATCAAACAATCAATCAAATCTATCTATTTGTATAACATTCCAAAATTTATAATTTTGGGATGTTACAAACCTACCACCCTTAAAATAAATCTCGTCCTCGAGATTCAGAGAGGCTAGCAAGAAATAGGTTAGGGTTTGGGGGTCTTCAAAATCCATTGATTGTCATAGGGGGTCTGGGGTGCTACCACCCTTAGAAACATGGTTACGGTTTCATCAAAACTTATATACTCCATCCTTTTTGTTGACAGGGTTGGTCTTCTCAGATTCTCGGGAAAATTCCTTCTCTGGGTTCTTCTGATGGTGGCATAACCTTTCCTCAATAATTCTGTCCTTTCATCTTGGTAAGGTTCCTCTGTGACTGGGTCTTCTTATCAGATGGGTCTGGCGCCAATACTAAACAACTATCTATATCTCATGGTGGTCAACAATTTATGGTTTCTCCTGCAAGAAATGGGTCTGGGCTGAACCTCACCGTATGACCTACTATTGGCAACAACTGCCTTGTACAAGGAAAGAAAACTTATACCATTCTAATGTTCAAACAAGGTTTTGATCGTCGTCTCTCTATTATCGGTAAGTCACTCAGATTTACCATCCCGTATAGCAAGGCGAATAATAGGAGTAAGTCGGTATGGTGATCAATCCATCCCGCACCCAAATCATTACCGTGTATATGGTTTAGCAATCTCGCATTCTAACACTCGGTCATCCTCACAAGCATTGCAGAATTTCTCTTGTCAACGAACCATGTTCGGATAAATCCATTGATTCTCCAAGCCAAACAAACATCTATCGTTTTCTTCACAACTCTCAGGTTTTGCGTTGCTCCTATAAAATCGTCGGTTGATAAAGGCATATCCTCTTCTTCCAGGGTTTCTCCTTCAGCAAGAGTGTGCTTGCTTCTTGTCAGGTCCTAGGGCCTGTGGGTTATGGCCCACTCATCACTTGTAAACCTTGAACTCATCATCGGGGCAACTGATCATTATTCCAACATCCAACTTCCTGGCATTCTTAAATCCATCCAATTGTACTATCTCCCTTCGTTCTATTGGCACCAAACTACTCATCATGGAGTTACAATTGCTCCACATCACCAGCATTATACCTCCTTCATATCCAATAGTAATTCATCCCTTCGTATTCCTGGGGTATCCCACATATCGTGATAAAACTCATACTTAGTTTGTCCAAGGTCCACTCCGTGGAACATCATTATCCTTTTCAGGGGTCGAATTTCCTCACAGGGTACTACCACCCTTAAAATGCTCCAATTCATCCATAGACCATATTTCTCATATCCTCGAAAATGGTCAAAAAATCTTTCTTCGTAGAGTAACAACTCATAAAACCCACATCACTGCTAACTTCATTGATAATCAAATTATTACAATTGCCTGCATTTCCATTACATGGCTCAACTCAACACCTCAATATAAAAATAATTGTTCCCACTACTACTACTACATTTCTTTTGTTGCTAACTCAACTATTTAGCACAAGTCTCCTTGGAACAATCCCTGGCAAAGTGCCCTACTTCATTACAATGAAAACATATCACTTCTGACAAGTCTCGAAGTTTCCTTGTGATTACATAGCCTCCTTGGGTCCTCGGCTTCCTTTTTGGGCAACTGCTGAAGTAGTGCCCTGACTCCTTGCACCTAAAATAGGTGATATGACTCAGGTCCTTCCTGGTATCCAATCTATTTCTCTTCCTGGATTTTTCTGTTCCAATCAGGGCTTCTATTTCTTGCGGGTCATACTCTACTTCCTCTGTCGGGAATTCTACTAGATCTCCATTTAGACAATCTTGGGAGATGTGTCCTTCTTCTCCACATGAATAGCATGACTTGGTGCAGGCTTTAATTCTGTTTCCTTTGTGTGTGTCCTCAGCATCTTCCTTGATCACCGGTTTTTCTAAAATTTCCATGAGGGCTCCTTTCATTGCTTCTTTCTTCTGCTGGATGGTTCTCTGTACCATACGGTAAATGTGAAACTGAGTAGGGTAATGGGTAGTTCCTTCACACAAGAAACAAGTAATCTGCCTAGTTGGGCATTCTTTAGCTGGGTGACTTCCTTCACAATTAGGGCATTCATCCTTGTGCTCCTTATGGTTGTGTCCTATTTCTCCACAAAGCTTGCATGCACAGAGTCTCTTCATATCATTTCCATGAGGCTTCATCTTCTGGGACACAAGCCGAGACGTCAGCAAGGTTAACTTAAATTCATTCCAAGTGGTTACTCCTTGCCATCCATTGATGATTTGGTACATCCTCCACCAAGTTGTAGCACCTCTTTCAAAGCATTGAAGAGCATGTTGGGCCATATCCTTTCCAGTTATAGGGTTATTCTTCATGTGATCCTCCATGTTCTAAATCCATCGGACCGTCTCCAATTGACTCATCGGTCCAGATAATATGAGCTCATCTCCATTCATCCTCTATTGGGTCCAGGGGTTTTGGGGTGAGATAAGAGAGATAGAGAGGGATACACACAAACCAAACAATGGTTTTGAAAGGGCATTTTTTGTGGCTGTCAGATAAACATCAAACAAATGACAGCTCACAATCGTCGCATCTAACGTAAGTATATAACAGGGGTTGGGTCTTCTAATGGTCAATAAATCTTCAATGTCACCAAACTCTTCAAGTCTTGTTCATATCTCGATGGCTTCTTCCGATCATGCCCGTCCTTCTCAAGTTCCTATGCCAAATCTCTATTGACGCGAAGTCTCTTAGTGACATCCTTCAATATTTCTGGAGTTGCGTTCCAAACTTCTGGGTTTCAACATCCTTGGCATGATCCATGGTCCTATTGTCCTTCAGTTCCTAACGAATCTCCGACATCTCAAGGTTTTGCCCCTCCAGCTTGGCTACCCTCAGCTTCTAGGTCCTTGAGTTCTTCACGAATTGCCTCCTTGTCAACTATGACTTCCTAAAGTTCCACCCTAAACTTCTTGATGTAATACTCCAGATCCCGGGGATACACCAGCTAAGGTTAAAACTTCATCTTTTGCTGACAGATGCTCCATCAGTCTTCTACCATCCAATCCTTCCCTACATCTGCATGCTTAACTCCGCACGGTGACAATAGCATAAACGGGTAATAGCACCATGGTCATCCATGTCTATGCCCATGTTACTGCCGTGAGCTTCCATTCTATAATTGATATCTCTTGTCTTCGGGTTTTCTTGACAACACTTTGAGTTCTAATGCTCCATGTTCCAGCCCTTCTTCGATACACCTTGATCTCGGGTATAGGTAGCTGCCATAGTCTGCCAAGTTCCATAAGGGTAGCCTTCCTAGGTCATACTAATCTGGAGATCCTTCAGAACCTTCAAATTCTCCTAGTCTTCGGAGTCTTCAACCGTTGCAGTTCCAATTATAACAAATGCTCGATAAAATAATCTTCATTCTGAAGTGGTCTTGGTTGTCCGATATCTTGTCCTTCTTGGAGTAGTCTCATCAGCCGAATCTTCGAGTGGTCAAAAGGAGGAAGGGGTATAGTCTCACTAAAAGGGAATATTTGAATAATCTCAGAAGAGAAGAGAGGTAAAAGATTCTTTTGAAGAGAAAGTTGTAGAGAAAAATCTTTCCTATGGGCTTGCCAGTTTCTAGGGTCACGTTCTACAGTCAACATGTGCTCTAATACCATCTTGTAGCGACCAGACCCGAATGGATCAAGTCTCTGTGCTTAAGTGTCATCCCTGGATCGGTATGCTGACACACACAGTACTCAAGGATTTATAACAGAGGTAAATCACATGTATAAAGTAACGTAAATACCATTACCTCAATCCAAAAAGCGGAAGTAACAAGGTTGTGGATTCCCATCAATACCAACGGCAAAGTTGAGTGTAGAAATCGTAACCCTAACGTATCACTTACTCTTCGTAAGATCCTGCAACATGAGACGTTGCAGCCACAAAGGGTCGGTACATTGAATGTACTGGCAAATTCACACCATAGAGCAATAATGAAAAAAACTATCACTACAGGCATATTTGGTTGGTGGAGGCTCTATGGTTATATTGTTTTTGCGAAAAGCCAATTTTTCCCTACTACAAAGGAATAAATTTATGTAACTATCATGGTGGTTGTTAAACATTGAGAATGGTTGACAGCATTCTCAATCCCAATTAAGTAACATCATCATTAAAACCCAACAATATTAATTAAAGTAACATGATGAGATTCACAAGATAATCCAAATACTAGATACTCAAAACGTCCATAACCGGGGACACGACTAATCATGATTAGTTTATACACTATGCAGAGGTTTGCGCACTTTTCCCACATGACTCGATCTCCCCCGTTGGTTTTCTCGCACTACATGGTGTTTGAGAAATGGATGACCGAGACATAGTCTTTCAGAAGCGCTAGCACCTTACGATGGGTAGACCTGTACATCTACTTTCCCCTACATCTGCTAGTCTACCACTATAAGAGTTCGCACGACTTAATCAACTATGCTAGAGCCCATAATAGCATGTGGCTGCACATGGAAGTTTCTAGCATGAATAATCTTATGATCCCTTTGAACCTGGGTGGCGGTCCAAAGCAAACAGGCAATCCTGGAATACCCAAGTGCCTCAATCCATCCATATGTGTATTAAAGTTGCCACCATAAATAAACCATTAATTAACAATCTCACATCTGTCATGGAAATCACTCACCCAATCCACGTCTACTAGCATAGCATGGCATAATAAGCAAACGTAGAAGTAACTCCCAAGGGTTTGATAATAAAACTGGTGATAGGTACTATCTCATCTACTTCCCAAAACCCACATATTAATGAGATCCTAATCATGCAATTGTTTGAGGATTGATATAATGCATAAAAACTGGGTATGAAAAGGGATATGATCAAAGTGTGAACTTGCATGCAATGTTGATTAAGATGATTCGCACTCAAAACTCCTGATAGTTCTACTAGTCACACTCCGTTCAATCTATTGCGAGCAAGCAATGGTAACCACACATAAGCAATCACTCAAAAGATCGGAAAGTACGAAGAAGACAATTTGGAAAACTTCAAAATCAATCAAATAACTCTTGCAACATAAAACAATTTCTAATAGTACCAAAATTAAGTGAATTTGACCTTATCAGAAAGTTTAGCTCAAGAGCTTCGAGTTGCAAAAAGAATCAGTCAAATCGGAGTTATAAAACTCGAGTTATGAACAAAAGAAGTTTGAATACAAATCTGTTTGAATTCAAATTTTAAAACTTTTAAAAACATGTTGAAGTTGTTTTACTGGATAGAGGGGATCATAACGAAGAAGTGGGCGTTGGTTTCGTTGGATTTGGACAAACGAGTAAAAAGTTGTGGTCGTTTGAAGTCCAGGGGCTAAACTGTATGGCATCTTCTTCTACCTCCGATGAGTTCACCTACATCGGCCTTCCTCCACGGCGACGGTGACGAGATGATTGAGCATGGTATTTTCCCTTCAGTCATGGAGGAGAGCGATGATTTGCCATCTTCGGCCTTCATCCACGGCAACAACGACGAGATGGTTGAGCAGGGGATTTTCCCTTCGACCACGGCGACGTATGATGACATGAGTGACTTCTGCCACCATATGGAGAGTGAGAGTGCCTTCACCACTAGCCCCATATATGATGAGTTGCCACAATTCCCATGTTAGGAGAGTCATAACCCCCACCACTTGAGTGAGATGAGTGACTCCACAATATGTGACATTGCGTGCACCTACCTTGAGGGAGTGAGTGAGCCCCCACCACGTAGAGAGAGTGAGGAAGTTGATAGGGCACTTGAGGCCATTTGCATTTCTAACAACTTGACCTCTACCTCTATTGTGTCTTCTCATTTGGTGCTAGGTCTCATATATGATGATGCGCTGATCTGCGACGACTTCGTCCTTCCTATGGACAAGACGATGGCCATGGTGGAATATGATGCACCCCCCACATGGTTCCATCAAGATGAAGATGATGACCATCATTTGGTCTTTGCCACCTCGCCTACACCACATTAGTGGAATGACATCGTTAACATAGGTGACGATGATGCTCTTGTCCCACTAGTGGACATTCTCGACATTGATTGCTTGCATGATGTTGACTCACCTATTACCATGCTTCATGCTAGTATGATTTCCCCATGCGATGATTTACCCATTTATGATGAGTTTGATGATTGCCATGCGGAGTCTAGTAGTTGTGATGCCGTGTTACATAGGATTTCCTGTGATAATTCTCTTGGTCACATCATGTTGTATTCGCTTGACTTGTCATATGCTATGCATGAGATCAATCATATGTCTTATTTGCAATCGCATCATAGTGCCTATGCATATGCCATTAAAATTAATCCAATTTGCACATATGGCATAGATGACAAGCCCATGGTCATTGGCTTTTGTTTTTAATGCAATGATATTGCCATGCTTCCTTTACATGATTTGTGCCATTCATCTACTATACCATGCCGTGACCACATAGAACCAAATATGCTTTGTTTTGGATGTTGTCAATATTCTCCATGTGATGTTTCCAATATTGCTCATGAGGAGACCCCCATAGTTTCCTCATACATTTTAGGAGATTTTGATTCATCCTATCAATTGCATGATCCCAATACTTGTGTGCACAATATGCTTCCCATGAATAAACATGCCATTTATGTGCCATATACTTCTATGCTAAATTTGCATCCCCATCATGTAATACACAATAACTATTCTTTCATGATGGATGACATGTTCTTATACCATGCATCAAATTTCTTTGAGCGATGCTTATCTTGTGCTAACTCACATGTGCACATACACATCATGATGGATGATGTGTACATTTACCATGCGCACAATTTCTTTTGTTTGTGTTTCTTTTGTGTAGGTACCCATGAATACTTGGGATCACATGGATTGCCTTTCCCATCGCTCTCTTCGCGCAAAAACTTCACACATTTCTTCTACATGGCTCTCACATGGTTATGGGTTATCGTCCATTACATATTATATGACCATCTTGCCATGTTCACTTTGCATGATATGCTCATCTCTATACCTTTGCCATGAATTTGTGACCCATGCTTCGCATTACACATGATGTTTGATTCTACTACTTGTATGTGTATTTGCAAGCTTGGTGGAGATATTGCTTGTTCTTGCCATAATTCCTTTGTGATCCATTCCTATGATGATACTATGATCTTGCATTGCGCTCATGCTTGCGATATGTCATGTGCATTGTCTATGCCTATTATTTCCTCACATGACATGATTTCCATGATTTCCTCTAGTGGGTTGCATCTTCGCCCCACTAGTTTGTGCGACATGATTTCTATGCTTGCTTCATGTAGTGCACCACCCATGATACATACTTGCTCATATCACATGTTTGGTTGCACCAATGTCATCATTTCACACATGCCATGTCCTTTTGCTTGTCACATGCTTCACTTGATTGCATCACACATGATGAACAATTGCCCTTTCCATTGTGTTGAGTGCCACATTATCTTCACCACACCATATGCACATTATGCTTGGATTGTCTTGCACTTGCCTCACGTGTTTAGCCATTCCATTTCATTTGGTGTTGTGAATGACTCTTATGCCTACCATAGACCATTTGTCGAGCGCTTTATGCATGTTTCCTATGATCTTGAGGTCGATGCTTGCTCTCTTGTCAAACATATTTGCATTGCTACCTCACATTTACATGCTTGTTTCCATGATGTCCTTGATTTGGCTCAACTTATGTGCTTACATGACATGTCACAATCCCTTCTCACACCATATGCTATGCTTGATTACGACACTTGTTTGGTGAATCACCTCTTGAATGCTTGGTTTTGCTCTAATGCTAACCGCATTTAGCGACATTGGAGAGTGCCCATTTCAATCTTGACGATGATGAGTACTTGGAAGTTGTCCACTTTTACACGGCGACGCCATCTCTTTCCCATAGTTATGAAGATCACGATCCGTGGACGGATCTCTCCAAAGGGGGGGGGGAGATGATGCGGAGCATCACTAGTCCATCCACATGGACACGCCATCACCATCACAAGCACCGAGAGGACCGGTGACAAGAGCACGCGCACGCAACATTTACAAAGAGGTCACTTCTTTCCTCTTCAAGTCTCGTTCGGAATCGCATATGAATCTAGTCCTACCTCAAACGGAGATGTTATGCTTTCTTAGGTACTTGGGAGATCATCACAAGGAAGACGGAGGGAAACACCAAGTTCACCCGGAGACACAAGCACCCGCGGTCGAGGAGAAGGAGGAAGCGAGAAGAGAGAAGGAGGAGCGGCTCCGGGTGCCCGGGCACTTTGGCCCCGGACGCTCGTCCCCTCCCTGGTGCAGCTCCAGCCGGCCCCGGGTGCCTGGCCTGCAGCCCCGGGTGCCAGGCCTCTCTTGGCCCAGCGCGGCCCAGGGCACCCCCCGGGTGCCCGGCCTTGAGGCCCCGGGTGCCTGGCCAGCCACCAGGCCACAGGCCGCCGGCCCGAGTGCCTGCACCTTTGGCCCCGGGTGCCCGGCCTCTTCCCCCTGGGCCCCAGCAGCCCCCCAGGTGCCCGGGCTGTCAACCCCCGGGTGCCCGGCCCCCCTTCAGCCACCCCTCTGGCGGTGGCCCTCACTGGTCCGGGTGCCCGGCCGGTTTTACCCCGGGTGCCCGGACACCTCTGTGTATGCCTACATGCATTAGGATCATTTCCGACCTTTGTATCCCTCTCCCCCTCTATTTCGTCCCTACACTATAAGTACCCCCACCTAGCTCATTAGAGAGGATAGTTAAGAATAGACACAAATCATAGAGCTTAGCTCATGTACCTCCCCTTGTGGGATTCCTATTGAGAGAGAAGAGTCCATTGGAGTACAAGATCTCCATTGGAGAAGATCCCTAGGGATTCAAGCCCACCTTGAGGGAAGGATCTACCTAGATCATCAAGCCCTCATCTCCTTCATAGGATTTGGGATGAACTCTACCATGTATCTTGTTCCCCTTTGATTGTTCTTGTACCTTGTGGATCTTGTGTGTTTTTGTTGGTCTAGTGGATGTGTGATTGGACTTGTTCTTGAGTGTTCCTCTTGTTTTCTCTCTTGTGCTCATCTTGTTCTTGGGGATTCCCCCTCCAATTCGTGAAAGATCTTCACTTAGGGTTCCACCCTACAACAGTATGGCATACAAGGAAAAATGTTGCACATCCATCATATATTACAGGAAATTATATCCACTGGGCAATCAAAGATTGATGCCAATGCAAATAAATGAACATAACCTAATGATCTACAACGTCACAATCTGCAACCCCAGCACAGATGACACCCATAAGCATGTGGGCAAGTTCTTGCTGCTTTGCTACACTGTCTCTAAAAACATTGATCAGTTGTTGTGTTGCACGACTCTGCACCTCTTATTCCTCCACCATTTCCATCATTGCTTCAGCCATTAATTGGTTCACAAACATACATTTTTTTCGTTGCATTCGAGATAGAGGATACTGAACAGATTTAGATGGCGATTTTGGCAGGCTTGTATTATTGATAGTGGAGAGTGTCTCGACCACTGCATCATAACATAAATTAGCAGGGGAACCACACAGATTAATCATGAGTTATTGCCATATTACCTGGCCTAGATTTATTGGAAAGAAACAATGGGGTTGTGTCAGGGGGATGAACCCCGGGCAGGCAACGGGACCTGGATCCTTCTCAAAAACAATGGGGCCGGTGTCGCCCCTCAAGCCGGCGCGCGCTTAGCCGGGTCACTCGGCCCTGCCAGGCCCCGCGACCCGGCCGAAATCTCCGACCCGGCCAGGCCCCTCGACTCGGCCTCAACAACTAGCACAAGACAGTCGAACCCGGCATGACCAAGACTTCCTCAACAAGTCAGCTCCACCCTTGGCGTGTTCCTCAACCCAGCCACAGGTCAGCTCCCGTCCTATCCAGGTCGTATGATTGGACGAGTGTTCATCCACTGATCACCAAGGCAACAGTGCCCTGCACATGCCTTTGGTCAGCCGGAGCATGGCAACAGTGCCCCTCACCCGCCCGTTGACCAGGGCCGGCATGGCAACAGTGCCCCCATCATCACAGCTGACGCCAGAAAGCGGCGACCTGACGGAGCGCCACTGTACCCGACTCGACTCGGCCACTCCCTGACGATCGACAAGACGGCACACATTCCCCCTAGGCACATGGGGCCCGCACCTAGGGGAACCCGGTGAACCACGGACGCCCGACGGGGCCCAGCCCCGGGTCCCGAGACGCTGACGACCTGGCCCTACGGTCCTGTAACATTACCATTGTACCCCTGGGGTTTGGCCTATAAAAGTCCCAGGAGCCCTCGCGTATACGAAAAAGCAAGCATAGAGAAGCAGTAAGCACACAGGAACTAGCCACCGATCAGCAAAACACACCTAGGGAGAAGGAGCGGCCTAAGCCTTGTCCCGTCTACCTTTTTCCTGCATACAGCTCCAGGAGCAACCTTGTACCATTGCATATCAACCACACTTGGCAGGACTAGGAGAGTTATCTCTCCGGACAGCCCCGAACCTGGGTATGTCTTGCGTCCCGCGCTCGCTCATGCCAACCCCGCCTCTGGAGCCCACCAGTGCCCTCGAGCCTCCTCCTCTCTTTAGCCATCCCATGGCATCTGCCGTGCGCCCACCACGACAGTTGGTGCCCACCGTGGGGCAGCTTGAGAAGCTGGCCGGGAGCATGCTCCAGACGGGGCTCCTCTCCGACTCCAACGAGCCCATTATGCTGGCGGATGACATCGTCGACGCGCTCGCCGCCTCCTTCGTCGCACTGCGCATCTCTGATGTGCCCGCGGCCGATGAGTACCAGATGTAGGGTAGAACCCTAGAGGCCGATCTTTCACGATTGGAGCGGATCCCCACAAAGAACATGAAGAACATAGGGAAGAACGGAGAGAAATCACAAGGGGAAACACTCAAGAACAAGTCCGATCACACATCCACTAGACAATCAAACACACAAGATCGCAAGGTACATGAACAACAAAAGGAAAGATACAAGGTAGAGTTCATCTCCAAGAGGAGGTCTTGATGGTATCCTGGATGGATCTTCCCACGAGGGGGTCTTGATGATATCCCGCAGGATCTTCTCACATGGAGGTCTTGAACTCCATGGGAGTGGTAGTCTCTCTCTCTCTCTCTCTCAAGAGGAGGAGCTAGGAGCAAAGCTCACCTTAGAATGAGCTATCATATTTGCTTCCCATAGAAAGGAGGTGGAGGAGGTCTATTTATAGCCCAAGGGGCGAAGGGGTAAGTGACGGGGCTAATGGGTACATGGGACTCGGACCAAGTCATGCGCGCGGGAAAGGCCGAATGATCCGGACGGGGTCCCGGATGATCCGGACGTCGTCCGGATGATCCGAGAGGGGCCCCGGATGATCCGACTTCACATGAGGCCTTCGAGTGTCTTAGTACGCAGTTATCCGGATGATCTGGAGGGGGACCCGGATGATCTGGCTGAGCCCCGATGATCCGGAAGGCGGTCCGGATGTCCGGCCTGGCTCCCGCAGCTGCTCCGTCTTTTTCTCCTTTCTTCCATCTTCTCTTCCACGCTTCCCTGGCGGACGGTGTAGTCATTCCTTGGCGCTTGCACTCCTCCTTGACATCCGTGAAGCTCCGACAAGACCTATGCATGCACGCGGGAGAAGTGTCAAGTAGTACACCATCCTCGAAGGGGTCAAGTGAGCATGTGTAAAGGAGATGATTCACCTTTGTGTATGCGAAGCAGATGTCGCACGTGTCACTTGCCAAATGGACTCTTGACATGGTGATGTCTGTAGGATGCTCCACATCATCCCCTCCCCCTTGGGAAAGATCAAACCTCAGATCGAAAACCAAATCACCATGGGAAAGAGATGGCTTCGCCGTGAAGAAGTGGACGTTCACCATGTACTCGTCATCTTGAAGCTCGCAATGGGCACTCTCCAATGTCGCACCATCTTGGGATTCCTTCAAAATGAGCAAGGACAACAAACACTTGGAAAAACAAATGGGGTTAGTGTTAGTGCAAAACCAAGCGTGCAAGTGGTAATTCACCAAACAAGTGTCTTCATCAAGCATAGCATATGGTGCGACATGGGATTGTGGCATGGCATGTAAGCATATCAATCGAGCACAAGCAAAGATATCATGGGGACAAGTATGCAAATGTGCGGTAGTGATGCAAATATGTGTGACAAGAGAACAAGCATCTACCTCAGGATCATAGCAAACATGCATAAAGCGCTCGACAAATGGTCGATGCTAGGCATAGGAATCATTCACAACACCAAATAAGATGAGATGTCTAAACACATGGGTCAAATGCAAGACAATCCAAGCATAACGTGCATAGGGTGTAGTGAATATAGCGTGGCACTCAACACAATAGAAAGAGAAATTGTTCATCATGTGTGAGGCAATCAAGTCAAGCATGTGAAAAACAATGGGACATGGCATATGTGAAGCAATGATATTGGTGCAACCAACCATATGATAGTAGCAAGTAGTCCAAGAATTGGATGCAACACACAAGGTGTATATGTCATGAAGCATGGAAATGTGGCAATCATGGGTGAAAGCAATATGTCAAACATGCATGCTAATAATGCAAGCAACACATGAAGTATGATCCACAATATCCAAGCTCAAGAAGGATGTCACCTTGAAAGTGTGTCCTTGTGCATTCTTCACAATGCCAAAGTTGTAGGAAATGTGGTGTAGAAGCGAGTCGTGGTAGAATATATGAGGCTGGCTCTCAAGAGCTCGAATGGTCAACTCACATGAACTGGAAGTCGACACAAAGTCCAAGTATCCTAAACATGCACACAACATAACAAAGAAAGTATGCGCATGGTAGACAAACACATCATCCATCATGATGGTTCTCATCTTTTGCACATAACCATTAGAATCACAAGTGCATGAATAATATGATCCAACAATGGCGATATTCATGGCACTAGGTATATGGTGCAAAGAAGGAAGACAATCATGCTTCACAAGAAATATGTCAAAATCTCCAAACATATGCGAGAATGCTATGGGGGCAATCTCATGAGCAAGACGAGAATCATTATTACACTCAATACATGGAAAATCATCTAGCATGAGAGAGGCAATACATGGAGATATATGACAAGAAGCAATATGAATCATCTGCAAAGCATATAGATGGTTGTCATCAACCGCATTAAATGAGCAAGTATGAATCATGGGTGATGCAACATGAGCAAGCATAGAGATCAAGTCGTGCAAACTAGTGGAGGGAAGATGCAACAGACTAGAGGAAATCATGGCAATCATGTCATGTGAGCAAATAATAGGCATAGGCAATGTAAAAGACATATCGCAAGCACAAGCACAAAGCAAGATCATAGTATCATCATAGGCTTGGGGCACAAAGCAAACATGGCAATAACAAGTAATATCTCCACCAAGCTTGCAAATACACATACAAGTAGTACAATCAATCATCATGTGTAATGCAAAGCATGGGTCACAAATGCATGGTAAAGGCATATGAATAAGCATGACATGCGAAGTGAACATGGCAAGATGGGCATATAATATGTAATGGACAATAACCCATAGCAGAGTGAGGGCCATGTAGAAGAAATGCGTGAAGTCTTTGCATGAAGAGAGCGGTGGGAAAGACAATCCATGGGAGCCCAAGTCATCATTTCTCTCTAGAGCTTGTTTTGTCAACTCGTGGGATTGCGAGGTTGACGAGTATTCATGGGTACCTACACAAAAGAGACACAAACCAAAGAAAGTGTGTGCATGGTAAATATACACATCATCCATCATGATGTGTATGTGCACATGTGAGTGAGCACAAGATAAGCATCGCTCAAAGAAATTTGATGCATGGTATAAGAACATGTCATCCATCATGAAAGAATAGTTATTGTGTATGACACGACGGGGACACAAATTGAGCGTGCAACTATAAGGCACATCAATAGCATTTTCATTCATGGGTAGCATATGGTGCACATAACTATGAGGATCATGCAATGGATGGGGTGTGCCGAAATCTTCTAATATGTATGAGGAAGCTATGGGGGTCTCCTCATGAGCAATATTGGAAACAACATATGGAGAAAATGGACAACATCCAAAACAATGCATATCCGAAGCTAGCTGGTCATGGCATGGCAAATGAGATAAATGATGTGAAGGGAGAATATCAATATCATAACAAGAAAAAGAAATGCCAATAACCATGGGCTTGTCATCTATGCCATAAGAGAAAACTGGGTTCATTTTAATGGCATATGCATAGTCACTACAAAGAGATTGCAAATAGGACGTATGGGTGATCTCATGCATAGCATATGACAAGTCAAGCGGATTATCAAACATGATGTGAAGCTAGGTGGTCATAGCATATGACAACATCCAAAACAATGCATATCCGAAGCTAGGTGGTCATGGCATGGCATATGAGATAAATGATGCAAAGGGAACATATCAATATCAGCACAAGAAAAACAAATGCCAATAGCCATGGGTTTGTCATCTATGCCATATGTGCAAATTGGGTTTATCTTAATGGCATATGCATAGTCACTATGAAGAGATTGCAAATAAGACATATGGTGGATCTCATGCATAGCATATGACAAGTCAAGCGGATTATCAAACATGATGTGACCTAAAGAATTGTCACAAGAAATCCTATGTAACATGGCATCACTACTAATAGACTCCACATGAGAATCATCATACTCATCATAAATGGGCAAATCATCACATGGGGAAATCATACTAGCATGAAGCATGGTACTAGGTGGATCAACATCATGCAAGCAATCAATGTCAAGAATGTCCACTAGTGGGACTTGAGCATCACCTTCACCTATGTTACCTTTTTCATTCCACTCAAGTGGTGTAGGTGAGGTGGGAAAGACCAAATGGTGGTCATCTTCATCTTGATGGAACCATGTGGGGGTGCATCATATTCCACCATGGCCATTGTCTTGTCCAAAGGGAGGACGAAGTCGTCGAGGATTGGCGCGTCATCATCAATGGGACCTAGCACCAAATGAGAAGACACAATAGAGGTAGAGCTCAAGTTGTTAGAAATGCAAATGGCCTCACGAGACCTATCAACTATCTCACTCTCTCTATGTGGTGGTTCACTCACTCCCTCAAATTAGGTGCACTCAATCTCACATATGGTGGAGTCACTCATCTCACTCAAGTGGTGGGGGCTATGGCTCTCCTCACATGGGAATTGTGGCAACTGATCGTATATTGGGCTAGTGGTGAAGTCACTCTCACTCTCAATATGGTGGCACAAGTCACTCAAGTCATCATACGTCGCCGTGGTCGAAGGGAAAATCCCATGCTCAACCATCTCGTCATCGTTGCCGTGGATGAAGGCTGAAGATGGCACATCATCACTCTTCTCCATGACCGAAGGGAAAATCCCATGCTCGATCATCTTGTCATCGTCGCTATGGATGAAGGCTGAAGATGGCACATCATCACTCTCGCCTCCAAAGATGGAAGCATCATCCTTGCTCGCCACCTTGTCGCTCTCCTCCAAAGCTTGGTCCTTGAAGTTCTCCGTAGTCGTACTCGTTGCCGCACCTCTTGAAAAATAGTCATGGTAGACTCAGCACCATCAATGCCACAAATAGGGATGGCGGTGAAGTCGAACTTGGGAGCATCGTCTTGGAGCTCATCGGGCTTGGACATCATGGTGGTACTAGCCTCATGTTTGTCTTAGAGCTTGGTCGCCGCGAAGTGTGCTTGGGGTGGAGAAGCCTTGGTCTTTGGGTTTGTCATCACCACAGACAGGAATCTCATGGTCGGTATCGAGGTCGTAGTAGCTCATGGAAGTCGCGGACTTGATCTTGGCGAGCTTCTCTTGAGCGTAGCCTTGGGGTGCTTGTTGGTGAAGATGTCGTATGTGCGTAGGCGAAGATACCTTGAAGTTGCTTGGCGAAGATGCCAAGGGAGATGGTGAAGTCTTTGAGCAGTTTTTGGTGTTGAGCTATTGAACTTCAGGTTCTTGTTGGTGATGGTGTCGATGCCGATGTGATCTTGCCGGAGATGGTAGCTCGGAAGCATGTGCTCTTGAGCGTCTTCTCGAAGATGAGGAAGATTGCTTGTAGGACTTGATGAGGGCTTTGATCTCCTCCATTTGAGCTTGCATCTTGGTGTCGGAGTTGTTTTTCGTGGCATCGAACTCGTCGTTCTTGTAGACCGAAGGTGAAATGCCTTGCCAATCCATGACAAGACTCAAGTAGAGGTGAGTAGGAAATGAGATAAACAATACCAAGTTACCTTTTCCCAAAGTTGAGGATGTATCCCGTTTCACTCAATGTGAAATGAAAGAATAGTGGAATTGGTACCGGACTTGTTCACTAACACCTATCATGTAAAGCTTATGGTGGAGCTCGGTGAGGATAGTTGCACAAAAATTTGATGCAAAATGTTAGCAAGAGTCAAATAATGTTGAAAGAGATTCATAAAATCTCAAGTGAAACAAGTATACCAATAGCAATATGTGGCACATGGAAACACACACGGATAGATAAATGGGGTCATGCAACTAAGGAATGAGCACAAAATGTGGAATCCACAGAAAACGCTCGTGTTGCACAACTCAAGAGAGACGCTAGCACGATTGCTCAATACGCGGATATGACACTTGTGCACAACCTATAAGATGCAAATTGTATGGTCTTTTATCCCAAGTATGCTACGTATGTATGGTTCCCCGTGTTTCTCTCAAGATGATCCAAGATGATCGGATATGACAATCTTATGTGCATTGTGGTATGATGCTATGGCACTTGCTTACAAGCTTCTTTGCTCTCTTTCTTTTGCTTAAAAGCTTTATTTCTTTTTTTTGTATGGCCACTTTTGCACAATGCACAAACCAAGATAGCAATTATGTATATGCGGGAACAAACTTGTGACACAAGATATGATACCAATATATGCACCACGATGATATGGTATGTATGCTATGGGAAGTATGAGCACTAATGTGCACAAGTGACGTTGCCGGCAATATTCAAGTGGCTCGTCTGAATAGGCAAGTGACGCTAAATGGGCTAGAGGTTATGCAATTGAAAGGGGAATATACAATGGTTTCGTCGAGGTTACCGTCCTTGGTGATGATGAGAGGCGGAGTTGCCGATGTCCACCCGTTCCTAGTTAGCCAAAACACCCTAGGAAACAGAAAAACCCGCAAACTCAAAATCTCCAAAGGCAAATGTCAAATGGTGGTAGCGGAAAGCGGTGGTAGTTTGCACTTGGCAATGCGGAAGTGGAGTGATGGGTTATGCGAGTCGAAGTTGAAGTTGAAGTTGCCATCCCTAAGTAGCCGAAACACCTTAGGAGACACCAGCCACAACTCAAACATGCTCAAACAAAATTGGGTTAGCTTGGGTTGGTGGAAGTGTATGATGGGCAAGGTTATGCGGAAGTGGTGGTGGTGCTTGATGAAGGAACAACCGTCCCTAAGTAGCCGAAACACCTTAGGAGACTCGAATCACTACTCAAGCAACCACTAATGCTATGGCAAGAAAATGGGTTAGGTTGCGGAAGTCGGCGGTGGTGTAGCGGATGATGTGGTGCAAGCCCTAGGCAAAGATGCCAAAATTCACAAAATATGATGGACTCAAATGATGGTGGTGGTATTTTGGTGGGATAGGGGATGTCAATAGCTTCAAAACGAGGTAAAGAACGTCAAAAACGGACTCCGGATGTATTACTTATGGACGAAACAATATTTCATCCGAGTTAGTGTCAGGGTTAGCCGGACATCCGAGACGAGGTCCGGATGATCCGGGCTTGGTCCGGATGATCCGGGAGTACTTCCGGATCATCCGGGTTCGTCAGCTCCGGTTCTGTTGTTCGGGTGCATGGGTTATCCGGACGTCCGAGGGGAGTCCAGCTAATCCGGGAGGTGTCCGGAGGATCCGGGAGCACGTCCGGATGATCCGGGCAGGTCAACTCTGCTCGGGATTTCCTCTCGGGGGCGAATTTTTGGGCGGAAATGGATGGTTTTCGGGGCAAAATTGAGGAGATTTTGTGGATGAAAGGTGGGGAAACTTGGGGAGATGCTAGATCCACTCGAAACCAAGAAAATCCATGGATCAAAATCAACAAAACATCATCAGAACCAACAAATCACAAAAAAAAAATTGGGGCTATTTTTGGTGGGGATTTTCGGATTTAGAACGAAATCAACAAAATCAAGCTAGAAAACAAAGGGTAGGGGCTCCAAAAACGTGATCAACGTGGCTCATGATACCAAGATGATGTAGGGTAGAACCCTAGAGGCCGATCTTTCACGATTGGAGCGGAACCCTACTAAGAACATGAAGAACACGGGGAAGAACGGAGAGAAATCACATGGGGAAACACTCAAGAACAAGTCCAATCACACATCCACTAGACAATCAAACACACAAGATCACAAGGTACATGAACAACAAAAGGAAATATACAAGGTAGAGTTCATCTCCAAGAGGAGGTCTTGATGGTATCCTGGACGGATCTTCCCACGAGGGGGTCTTGATGATATCCCGCAGGATCTTCTCACATGGAGGTCTTGAACTCCATGGGAGTGGTAGTCTCTCTCTCTAGAGGAGGAGGTAGGAGCAAAGCTCACCTAAGAATTCGCTATCATATTTGCTTCCCCTAGAAAGGAGCTGGAGGAGGTCTCTTTATAGCCCAAGGGAAGGGGTAAGTGAGGGGGCTAATGGGTACATGGGCCTCGGCCCAAGTCATGCGCACAGGCAAGGCCGGATGATCTGGACGGGGTCCCGGATGATCTGGGCGTCGTCTGGATGATCCGGGAGGGGACCCGGATGATCCGGCTTCACACGAGGCCTTCGGGTGTCTTCGTACGCAGTTATCCGGATGATCCGGAGGGGGGCCCGGATGATCCGGGTAAGCCCAAATGATCCGCAAGGCAGTCCGGATGTCCGGCCTGGCTCCTGCGACTGCTTCGTCTTCTTCTCATTTCTTCCATCTTCTCTTCCACTCTTCCCTTGCGGACGGTGTAGTCGTTCCTTGGCGCTTGCACTCCTCCTTGACATCCGTGAAGCTCCGACAATACCTATGCGTGCACGCGGGAGAAGTGTCAAGTAGTACACCATCCTCGAAGGGGTCAAGTGAGCGCATGTAAAGGAGACGATTCACCTTTGTGTATGCGAAGTAGATGTCGCATGTGTCACTTGCCAAAGGGAGTCTTGACATGGTGAAGTCCGTAGGATGCTCCGCATTAGTACCCCAGCAAGTTACTCATCTACTCCGACTCTCCCCTCTCTCTCGGCGGCGGCATTTCTGCCTGGGCAATGGACATCCCCGTGGCGGTCTTCGTCACCGGCACCGACGCCTCCTCTTCGTTGAGCAAGACAAGGAAGGCTGTCGAAGCCAAGGTCGGAGCGGAATGGGCCGACACGTCCAACCCGTTGCATGCCGCGATGCAGATCCTCCGCGTCCCCATTGGCACTAACATCGATGCCTCCAACATCGCCGAGGCCCAAGCCCAGCTCGGGGAAAGGGGCCAGCAGATGCTGGACCTGACCGAGACGCTTGCCGCCATGCAGCGTCGCCTGGACTTTGCTCAGCTGGAGCGCAACGCCGCCTAGGGCTTCACGCCTACCGCGGCCAAGCCAAGCCGGGTCGCCAACGTGCGAGCCCGGGGTGGAGCGATCGGCCGTGCCCTTGGCGCCATCCTGACCGTCTATGAGACCCCCGTGAAGAACATGCGTGCTGCCCAGGTGGACGCAGTCGGCCTAGATCAGCTCACAGGCTAGGAGCTGAAGGAGCGCATCAAACGGATGCACGACCTCCTCAACGCGGCCAATGCGCAGCAAGACCGCCTCAACCATCTCGCCAAGCCGGCGGGATCTGGCTCCGCCTGCGTTGTCAGACCCGGCGATCTTCAGCACACGGCATCCTCTCCACCCGGCGAGGCACACTCTGGCCGAACCCGGACTCCGCGCGATCTGGCCCCGCCGGCCGCCGGCGGCTTAGGCGACGAGCCCGCCCTAGAGAACCGACGCGGACCCGGCCTGCCTGGTCGGCGTCTGGCTCCAACCGACCCGGCCCTCCGTGGCCCGGTCCCCAGTCGACTCGGCGCACACGCCATCGACGACACCGACGCTCGTCACCGCCTCGACCGGCTCGCTCACTCCCTGGAGGTGCAGGAAAGCGGCACCGTTGGGCCAGCATGCTTCGGCCCACGCATCTGGGAGGAGCCCTTTCCGAAAGGGTTCATGCTCCCCCAGGACAACCCCAAGTACAACAGAACCATGAAGCAGGAGGACTGGCTCACTGACTACGCCACCACCATCGGCATCACCGGCGGCAACCACCGACTCGCCATGTTGAACAATCTGCCGGTGGGCAGCATCAACGCGTGGGTCGACTTCGAGCAGGCTTTCGCCCGCAACTTCACAGGGACCTACAAGTGACCCGGCCGCCCCAGCCAGCTCGCCATGTGCGTGCGTACCTTGCATGCTGGACCAAGCTCCGGAATAGCTATGAGGGCGTCCACGAGGTTCAAGCGATCCAGTACTTCGTCAACGGGTGCCGAGACGGCACCCTCCTCAAGCACAAGCTCTTGTGCTCCGAGCCGGCCACCATGGCCGCACTCATGGTGACGGCAGACAAGTACGCTAACGGCGACTCCGCCATGAAGATCCAAGTGGCACTGGATGAAGCCGGCAAGGCAAAGCTGGTTCCTCCTCCGAAGCCGGCCGGGCAGAGCAGCCGGCACCAGCACTAGTAGAACCAACAAGCGCAAGGCCGACCAACAGGCTAAGTGCTACGACAACCGGCTTGCCGCAACTGCCAAGCCTGCGGTGGACCTGGCAGCCAAGCGCCGACAGACAGGCAAGATGGCGTGGCAACCCGCCATGAGCTCCGAAGAGATGCTCGACGTCCCCTGCAAGCACCACAGCGGCACAAGGCCATCCACGCACATGCTTCGGCAGTGCGGCATCACCAAGCGCATCATGAGGGGCGACATCCCGCCTACTCCGGCTCCGGCTCCAGGCGCGGGACAGCCGCCTCCGCCTCCACCGATGCCCCCAGTCGGCGGCATGATGCGCATGACGCCTACCCGTACCAGAACGCGACCTACATCGTCTTCACCATCCTCAGCGACGAGAAGCGCAGTGAGCGCCTCCTTCGGCAGGAGGTGAACACCATCATCCCGGCCAAGCCAGAGTACATGCACTGGTCGGACCGCCCGGTCACCTGGACCTGGGAAGACCACCCGGTTGTCATGCCGAATCCGGGTGGCTACGCCCTCGTCCTCAACCCCACCATTGTCGTGCGGTGCACGTGCAAGTTTCCCCAAGTCCTCATCGATGGCGGCAGCAGCATCAACAGCCTCTACTGCGACACGATGACCAAGCTCGGCCTCGAGGCCAAGGACCTTGATGTAGGGTAGAACCCTAGCGGCCCGATCTTTCATGATTGGAGTATGATCCCTCGAAGAACACGAAGATCACGGGGAAGAACGGGGAGAAATCACAAGGGGAAACACTCAAGAACAAGTCCAATCACACATCCACAAGACAATCAAACACACAAGATCCACAAGGGTACATGAACAACAAGAGGAAAGATACAAGGTAGAGTTCATCTCCAAGAGGAGGTCTTGATGGTATCCTAGACGGATCTTCCTGCGAGGGGGTCTTGATGATATCCCGCAGGATCTTCTCACATGGAGGTCTTGAACTCCATGGGAGTGGTCTCTCTCTCAAGAGGAGAAGGTAGGAGCAAAGCTCACCTAAGAATGAGCTATCATATTTGTTAGCTCTCAAAATGGGGAGGAGGAGGTCTATTTATAGCCTAGGTCACGAAGGGGTAAGTGAGGGTGCGTAATGGGTACATGGGCCTTGGCCCAGAGGCATGCATGTAGGCAAAGCCCGGATGATCCGGATGGGGGTCTGGATGATCCGGCCGTCGTCCGGATGATCCGGGAGGGGGACCGGATGATCCGGCTTCACAGGAGGTCTTCGGGTGTCTTCGAACGCAGTTATCCGGATGATCCGGAGGGGGACCCGGATGATCCGGCTGAGCCCGGATGATCCAAACGGCGGTCCGGATGTCCGGCCTGGCTCCTGCAGCCACTCCATCTTCTTCTCCTTTCTTCCATCTTCTCTTCCACGCTTCCCTCGCGGACGGTGTAGTCGTTCCTTGGCGCTTGCACTCCTCCTCGTCGGCTGTGAAGTTCCGACAATACCTATGCATGCACACGGGAGAAGTGTCAAGTAGTATACCATCCTCGAAGGGGTCAAGTGAGCACGTGTAAAGGAGATGATTCACCTTTGTGTGTGTGAGGTAGATGTCGCACGTGTCACTTGCCAAATTGGCTCTTGACATGGTGAGGTCCGTAGGATGCTCCACATCATCCCCTCCCCGTTGGGAAAGATCCAACCTGGGATCGAAAACCAAATCACCATGGGAAAGAGATGGCTTCGCCATGAAGAAGTGGATGTTCACCAAGTACTCGTTATCTTCAAGCTCGCAATGGGCACTCTCTAATGTCGCACCACCTTGGGATTCCTTCAAAATGAGCAAGGACAACAAACACTTGGAAAAAGAAATGTGGTTAGCGTTAGTACAAAACCAAGCATTCAAGTGGTGATTCACTAAACAAGTGTCGTCATCAAGCATAGCATATGGTGTGACATGGGATTGTGACATGGCATAAAAGCACATAATTTGAGCAAAATCAAGGTCATCATGGAAACCAGCTTGTGAGGTAGCGATGCAAATGTGTGTGTCAAGAGAATAAGCATCGACCTCGAGGTCATAGCAAGCGATCAAAAATTGCTCAATGAAAGGTCTATGGTAGGCATATGAATCATTCACAACACCAAAGGAAATGAAGTGTCTAAACACATGGGTGAAGTGCAAGACAATCCAAGCATAACGTGCATAGGGTGTAGTGAATATAGTGTGGCACTCAACACAATAGAAATAACAATTTTTCATCATCTGTGAGGCAATCAAGTAAAGCATGTGACAAGCAATGGGACATGGCATATGTGAAGCAATGATACTGGTGCAACCAACCATATCATAGTAGCAAGAAGTCCAAGAATTAGATGCAACACACAACGTGTATATGTCATGAAGCATGGAAATGTGGCAATCATGGGTGAAAGCAATATCTCGAACATGCATGCAAATGGTGCAAGCAACACATCAAGTATGAGCCACAATATCCAAGCTCAAGAAGGATGTCACCTTGGAAGCCTGTCCTTGGGCGTTCTTCACAATGCCGAAGTGGTAGGAAATGTGGGGTAGAACCGAGTCGTAGTAGAATGTATGAGGCTATCTCTCAAGAGCTCGAATGGTCAACTCACGTGAAGTGGAAGTCGACACGAAGTCCAAGTATCCTACACATGCACACAACAAAACAAAGAGATTATGCGCATGGTAGATAAACACATCATCCATCATGATGGTTCTTTTCTCTTGCACATAACCATTTTAAGCACAAGTGCATGCATAATATGATGCAACAAGGGTGATATTCATGGCACTAGGTATATGGTGCAAAGAAGGAAGACAAGCATGCTTCACAAGAAATATGTCAAAATCTCCAATCATATGCGAGAATGCTATGGGGGCAATCTCATGAGCAAGACAAGAATCATTGTTACACTCAATACATGGAAAATCATCTAGCATGAGAGAGGCAACACATGGATATATATGACAAGAAGCAATATAAATCATGTGCAAAGCACAAATATGGTTGTCATCAACCGCATGAAATTAGCAAGTATGAATCATGGGTGGTGCAACATGAGCAAGCATAGAGATCAAGTCGTGTAAACTAGTGGAGCGAAGATGCAACACATTAGAGTAAATCTTAGCAATCATGTCATGTGAGCAAATAGTAGATATAGACGATGCACATGACATAACGCGAGCACAAGCACAAAGCAAGATGAAAGTATCATCATAGGAATGGGACACAAAGCAAACATGGCAATAACAAGAGATATCTCCACCAAGCATGCAAATACACATAAAAGTACTAGAATCAATCATCATGTGTAATGCAAAGCATGGGTCACAAATGCATGGAAAGGCATAGTAATGAGCATATCATGCAAAGTGAACATGGCAAGATGGGCATATAATATGTAATGGACAACCACCCATAGCCAAGTGAGGGTCATGTAGAAGAAATGCACAAAGTCTTTGCGCGAAGAGAGCGGTGGGAAAGACAATCCATGTGATCCCAAGTCACCGTTGCTCTCTAGAGCTCGTTTTGTCAACTCATGGGATTGTGAGGTTGACCAATATTCATGGGTACCTGCACGAAAGTGACAAAAACCAAAGAAATTGTGCGCGTCGTAAATGTACACATCATCCATCGTGATGTGTATGCGCACATGTGAGTTAACACAAGATAAGCATCGCTCAAAGTAATTTGATGCAAGGTATAAGAACATTTCATCCATCATGAAAGAAGAGTTTATATGTATGACACGACGGGGACACAAATTGAGCATACAAATATATTGCACATCAATAGCATTTTCATTCAAGGGAAACATATGGTGCACATAGTTATTAGGATCATGCAATGGATGGATGGATCAAAATCTCCTAACATGTATGAGGAAACTATGGGGTCCTCCTCATGAGAAATATCGGAAACATCATATGGAGAAAATGGACAACATCCAAAACAATGCATATCCGACGCTAGGTGGTCATGGCATGGCATATGAGATAAATGATGCAAAGGGAACATATCAATATCAGCACAAGAAAAACAAATGCCAATAGCCATGGGTTTGTCATCTATGCCATATGTGCAAATTGGGTTTATCTTAATGGCATATGCATAGTCACTATGAAGAGATTGCAAATAAGACATATGGTGGATCTCATGCATAGCATATGACAAGTCAAGCGGATTATCAAACATGATGTGACCTAAAGAATTGTCACAAGAAATCCTATGTAACATGGCATCACTACTAATAGACTCCACATGAGAATCATCATACTCATCATAAATGGGCAAATCATCACATGGGGAAATCATACTAGCATGAAGCATGGTACTAGGTGGATCAACATCATGCAAGCAATCAATGTCAAGAATGTCCACTAGTGGGACTTGAGCATCACCTTCACCTATGTTACCTTTTTCATTCCACTCAAGTGGTGTAGGTGAGGTGGGAAAGACCAAATGGTGGTCATCTTCATCTTGATGGAACCATATGGGGGGTGCATCATATTCCACCATGGACATCGTCTTGTCCAAAGGGAGGACGATGTCATCGAGGATCGGCGTGTCATCATAAATGGGACCTAGAACCAAATGAGAAGACACAATAGAGGTAGAGGTCAAGTTGTTAGAAATGCAAATGGCCTCACGAGACCTATCAACTATCTCACTATCTCTATGTGGTGGTTCACTCACTCCCTCAAAGTACATGCACTCAAAGTCACATATGGTGGAGTCACTCATCTCACTCAAGTGGTGGGGGTTGTGGCTCTCCTCACATGGAAAGTGGGGCAACTCGTCATATATGGGGATAGTGGTGAAGTCACTCTCACTCTCAATATGGTGGCAAAAGTCACTCAAGTGATCATACGTCATCGTGGTCGAAGGGAGAATCCCATGCTCAACCATCTCGTCGTTGTTTCCGTGGATGAAGGCCAAAGATGGCACATCATCACTCTCGCCTCCAAAGATGGAAGCATCATCCTCGCTCACCACCTTGTCGCATGCCTCCAAAGCTTGGTCCTTGAGGGTCTCCATAGTTGTACTCCTCACCGCACCGTCTTGAAAAAGAGTCGTGGTAGACTCAGTATCATCAATGCCACAAAGAGGGATGGCGGTGAAGTCAAACTTGAGAGCATTGTCTTGGAGCTCGTCGGGCTTGGAATCTTGGTGGTACTATCCTCATGCTCATAGTCGTAGAGCTTGGTCACCGCGAAGTGTGCCTGGGGTGGAGAAGCCTTGGCCTTCATGAGTTCTTGTTCCGCCTTGAGAGCACCAATGTGGTAGTCGTCGAGGGACTTGTAGTTCTCGAGGAAGATAGTCTTGGAGATGTCGTTGTTCAGTCCCATCCCGAATTGAGTATTGCCGGCTCATCGCAAGGCAATCTTCATCTCCTTGGAGATCTCCATTGATGAATGCAATGGAAGGTACGGATCACTAATGTGCACAAGGAGAGCAACAATTTTGACGCCAATTGGAGAACACCATCCAAGGATCCAAGTCCATCAAAAAGTACTTCAAGGAGATGAAGATTGCCTTGCGACGAGCCGGCAATACTCAAATGGCTAGGCTCGATAGGCAAGTAATGCAAAACGGGCTAGGGGTTATCAATGCAATGGCAAGGGGAATATACAATGGCATCGTCGAGGTTACCATCCTTGGCAATGATGAGAGGCGGTGTTGCCGATGTCGACCCATTCCTAGTTAGCCGAAACACCCTAGGAAATGAAAAAACCGAAAACTCAAAATCTCCAAAGGCAAATGTCAAATGGTGGTAGCGGAAAGCGGTGGAGGTTTGCACTCGGCAATGCGGAAGTGGAATGATGGGCTATACACGTGTCGGAGTTGAAGTTGCTGTCCCTAAGTAGCCGAAACACCTTAGTAGACACAAGCCACAACTCAAACAAGCTCAAACAACAATTGGGTTAAGTTGGGTTGGTGGAAGCCTGTGGTGGGCAAGGTTATGTGGAACTGGTGGTGGTGGTTGATGAAGAAGCAACCGTCCCTAACTAGCTGAAACACCTTAGGAGACTCTAATCACAACTCAAACAACCACATATGCAATGGGGAACAAAATGGGTTATGTTGCGGAAGTCGGTGGTGGTAATGCGGATGATATGGTGGTGGCCCTAGGCAAAGATTCCAAACTTCCAAAACTTTGATGGAGTCAAATGATGTTGGTGGTATTTTTGTGGGATGGGGAATGTCAATAGCTTCAAAACGAGCTAAATGTCAAAAATGGACTTCGGATGAATTAGTTATGACCAAAACAAAAATTCAGTCGTGTCAGTTTTAGGGTCAGCCGGACATCCGGGAGGAGGTCCGGATGATCCGGGAGTACTTCCGGATGATCCGGGTTCGTCAGCTCCGGTACGGGTATTCGGGTGCGTAGGTTATCCGGACGTCCGGGGGGCGTCCAGCTGATCCGGGGGATGTCCGGATGATCCGGGAGCAAGTCTGGATGATTCGGGCAAGTCAACTCTACTTGGGATTTTCTCTCGGGGGCGAATTTTTTGGCGGAAATGGATGATTTTCGGGGCAAAATTGAGGAGTGGATGGAAGGTGGGGAAACTTGGGGAGATGCTAGATCCACTCGAAACCAAGCAAATCCACGGATCAAAATCAACAAAACATCATCAAAACCAACAAATCACAAAAAAATTCGGGGCTATTTTTGGTGGGGATTTTCAGATTTAGGATGAAATCAACAAAATCAAGCTAGAAAACACAGGGTAGGGGCTCCAAAAATGTGATCAACGTGGCTCATGATACCAAGATGATGTAGGGTAGAACCCTAGCGGCCCGATCTTTCATGATTGGAGTGGGATCCCTCGAAGAACATGAAGAACACGAGGAAGAACGGGGAGAAATCACAAGGGGAAACACTCAAGAACAGGTCCAAACACACCTCCACTAGACAATCAAACACACAAGATCCAAAATGGTACATGAACAACAAAAGGAAAGATAGAAGGTAGAGTTCATCTCCAAGAGGAGGTCTTGAGGGTATCCTAGACAGATCTTCCCATGATGGGGTCTTGATGATATCCCGCAGGATCTTCTCACATGGAGGTCTTGAACTCCTTGGGAGTGGTGTCTCACTCTCAAGAGGAGAAGGTAGGAGCAAAGCTCACCTAAGAATGAGCTATCATATTTGCTAGCTCTCAAAATGGGGAGGAGGAGGTCTATTTATAGTCTAGGACAAGAAGGAGTAAGTGAGGGGGCGGAATGGGTACATGGGCCTCGACACGGAGGCATGCATGCAGGCAAAGCCCGGATGATCTGACCGTCGTCCGGATGATCCAGGAGGGGGCCCGGATGATCCGGCTTCACAGGAGGCCTTCGGGTGTCTTCAGACGCAGTTATGCGGATGATCCGGAGGGGGACCCGGATGATCCAACTGAGCCCGGATGATCTAGACGGCGGTCCGGATGTCCGGCCTGGCTCCTGCAGCCGCTCCGTCTTCTACTCCTTTCTTCCGTCTTCTCTTCCATGCTTCCCTCGCGGACGGTGTGGTCGTTCCTTGGCGCTTGGACTCCTCCTCGTTGTCCGTGAAGTTCTGACAATACCTATGCATGCACACGGGAGAAGTGTCAAGTAGTATACCATCCTCGAAGGGGTCAAGTGAGCACGTGTAAAGGAGATGATTCACCTTTGTGTGTGTGAAGTAGATGGCACACGTGTCACTTGCCAAATGGGCTCTTGACATGGTGATGTCCGTAGGATGCTCTGCATCAGACCTGGAGCTGACCCGAACAATCTTCCACGACATCGTTCCCGCCTCTCCTGCTCTCCCATTGGCTGGGTCCGGCTCGACGTCCTATTCGGCGACAACAACCATTTCCGGCGTGAGCCGATATGGTTCGTGTTGGTGGACCTGTCCTGCACGTACCACGCATTGCTGGGCCGACCTACGCTCGCCAAATTCATGGCGGTCCCCCACTATGCGTATCTGAAGATGAAGATGCTGGGTCTGAAGGGCCTCATCACCGTCACCGGCGACTACCGCAAGTCCCTAGAGTGCGCCCGAGATGGAGCCAAACTGGTCGAGTCGCTGGTCATTGCCGAGGAGTAGCGCAAGCTCGACCGGACCATCGCCCTGGCTGGTGAAGCGTCAGCCGCGTCAATCCCGATCGAGGAGCCGGCTGACGAGGCCGCCTTCAAGCCCTCCAAGGAGACCAAGAAAGTGAAGCTGAACCCGGAAGACCCCAACAGTAGCAAGTACGTTGTTGTGGGCACCCGCCTCGACAGCAAATAGGAAGGCGAGCTCATCGACTTCCTCCATGAGAATCGGGATATTTTTGCATGGACCCCCAAGGACATGTCGGGTATCCGAAGGAAGTACGCCGAGCACAAACTCCACGTCCGTAAGGACGCCAAGCCTGTCCGTCAAACCCTGCAACGTTTCTCCGAAGAGAAGAGAAGAACCATCGGTGAAGAGGTCGCCAAGATTGTGGCGGCCGGCTTCATCATGGAAGTGTTCCACCCCGAGTGGCTGCCAATCCAGTCCTCGTCCTGAAGAAGAACAAGACCTGGCGCATGTGCATCGACTACACCAGCCTTAACAAGGCCTGTCCCAAGGATCCATTCGCCCTCCCGCGGATCGACCAAGTCATCGACTCGACCGCCGGGTGCGAGCTCCTATCCTTCCTGGATACTTACTCCGGCTACCACCAGATCAAGCTGGACCCAGCCAATGCCCAGAAGACGTCCTTCATCATGCCCTTTGGGGCGTATTGCTACATCACCATGTCGTTTGGCTTGAAGAACGCCGGCGCCACCTTTCAGCGCTGCATGCAGAAATGCTTGCTGCCACAACTCGATCGCAATATCCACGTCTACGTGGACGACATCATGGTGAAGACCAAGCACCACGTCATGCTCCTCGATGGCCTGAAGGAAACATCCGCCAACCTCCGCGGATACAAGGTCAAGCTCAACCCGGAGAACTGCGTTTTCGGCGTCCCGGCCGGAAAGCTACTCGGCTTCCTCGTCTCGGAGCGCGGCATTGGTGCGAACCCGGAGAAGATCAAGGCCATCGAGCGCATGCGCAAGCCAGCTCAGCTGCGCGATATCCAGAAATTCACCAGCTGCTTGGCCTTGGTCAACCGGTTTCTCAGCCGGCTGGGCGAGAGGGCCCTACCCCTATACTAGTTGATGAAGAAGACGACGTCGTTCGAATGGAACGACTAGGTGGACGAGGCTTTTCGAGACCTCAAGCGCATGCTCTCCACCGCACTAGTCCTGGCCGCGCCGGCCGAGAAGGAGCCGTTGTTCCTCTATATTGCCGCGACCTCGCGATCGGTCAGCATGGTGATGGTGGTCGAGTGACCCGACAAGGGCAAGGTCCAAGCCGTCCAGCGCCCGCTCTACTACCTGGGCGAGGTGGTCTCCACCTCCAAGGAGAACTACCCGCACTATGATAAGATGTGTTACGGCGTGTACATCACCGCCAAGAAGCTGAAGCATTACTTCCAAGAGCATGCCATCACCATGGTCAGCACGGCCCCCCTCAGCAGGATCATCAGATGCCGGGATGCCTCTGTCCGGGTCGCCAAGTGGGCGTTCGAGCTAGCCGGCCAAACCATCCTCTACGAGCCCCGCACCACGATCAAGTCTCAGGCCCTGGCCGACTTCCTCGTCGACTCGACCGAGACCCAGTACATGCCGCCGCCTCCAGACTCGATGCACTGGCGCATGCATTTCGACGGCTCCAAGATGCGACTCGGCCTAGGGGCCAGCATCATGCTATCGTCCCAAAAGGGAGACCGACTCCGCTACATACTCTAGATCCACTTCACCACCTCCAACAACGTCGCCAAGTACGAAGCCCTTGTGCACGGCCTCCGGCTTGCCAAGGAACTCGGCTTCCGGTGCATCCTGTGCTACGGCGACTCGGATCTGGTGGTGCAACAGTGCTCGGGCAAGTGGGACGCCCGCGACTCCAGCATGGCAAACTACCGCTTCCTCGTCCAGAAGTTGTCCGGATCCTTCGAGGGTTGCGAGTTCCTCCATGTCCCATGCACGGAGAACGAGGTGGCCGACACGCTCACCAAGATCGCCTCGTCCCGGCAGTCCATCCCATGTTGCATCTCCCTCGAGCACCTGCACAAGCCGCCCGTCAAGCCGTCTCCGGACTCCGAGTCCATCCACGTCCCAAATGACCCGGCCGCACCCCAACCCAGCCCGGGGACTGCTGAACCCGGCCCGGAGATCGAAGCCGCCGACCCGGCCACCATCTCCCTTAACCCGACCATCGCCATCCCCGACCTGGGGGCTGCTCAACCCGGCTCGAGGGCTGCCAACCTGGAACCTACCCTCGTGGCCGTCTTCGTCGTGTTGACGGACCCGTCTTGGGCTCTGCCCATCTCAGAGTTCCTGGAGAATGGGGTTCTCCCCATGGACAAGACCAAGGCCCGGAAGGTGCAACACCGGGCGTCTGCCTACAGCATCATCAACAACGAGCTCGTCAAGCGCAGCTCCACCAGTGTGTTCCAGCGCTGCGTCGAGCAGGACCAAGGCATCGACATCCTCCTCGACATACACCAGGGCGAATGCGGGCACCATGCCGCATCATGATCCCTGGTGGCCAAGGACTTCCGCCATGGTTTCCACTGGCCTACAGCCCTCCATGATGCCGAGTCACTCGTCCTCAAGTGCGAGGGATGCCGGTGCTTCAGCAAGTGGAGCCACCAGCCGACGTCAGCACTCCGCACAATCCCGATCTCCTGGCCCTTTGCGGTCTGGGGACTCGACATGGTGGGACCCTTCAAAACCGCCCGAGGCGGCATGACGCTTTTGCTGGTGGCGGTGGACAAGTTCACCAAGTGGATCGAAGCATGACCAATCAAGAAGCTGGACAGGCCAACAGCCGTCCGGTTCATCAAAGACATCGCAGTTTGCTATGGCATGCCGAACAACATCATCATGGACAATGGCACCAACTTCGCTAAGGGAACGCTCGCGCAATACTGCTCTGTCTCCAGTATCCGCCTCGACCTGGCCTCCGTTGCACAGCGGCAGTCCAACGGGCAGGTCGAGTGGGCCAACGGCCTCATCCTATCCGGCATCAAGCCACGGTTCGTCGAGCCGCTCATCCGCTCACCCAGCAGCTGGCTCGATGAGTTGCCGACCATCCTCTGGAGTCTCCGTACTACGCCGAACCGGTCGACCGAGTTCACCCCGTTCTTCCTCGTCTATGGAGCCGAAGCCATCATCCCGACCGACACCTTGCTGCGTGTCGCGATGTACACTAAGCCAAAGCCAAAGAAGCTCGCGAAGACGGCGTCGACCTACTAGAAGAAGCCCGCCTCCTGGCGCTCAGCCGTTCAGCCATCTACCAGCAAGGCCTAAGGCACTACCACAACAAGAAGATCAACCACCTCGCATTCCGCGAGGGCGACCTCGTCCTCCGACTCATCCAAGAGCAAGACGGCTAGCACAAGATGTCCCCTCCATGGGAGGGCCTGTTCATCGTCAGCCGGGCCTTGTGTGATCGCAACGCCTACTACCTCATCAACACGCGCAAGTCAAACAAGTGCAAGAGAGACACCGCCGGTGAAGAATCGACCCAGCCATGGAATTCGGAACTCCTCCGCCCATTTTATAATTAGTCGTACGAGTGTATGTATCGCTGCCTTTTGTAAACGTATGAAACTATGGGGTCCCCGAATGACACTCGGGGGCTGCCTTTTGCTGACCAAGTTATTGTGTCCCCTACTTTTATGCATCACTATGCTCCTGAACCCGGCCACCGAACCGACTCGCTTGATCCGGAGGCTGGCCAGCTTAGTCGCCACCCGCCGCCTTCCTTGGTGATTCCTGATGCGCTAAGGACGCCGCGGCCCCTCACTTCGGCCTAGGCCATAGGTCCGACTTCGGCTGTCGGCTGGCAAGTACAACGGGCTAGAGCTCCTGCGTGTTCCAAACGCCAACAACCCCCAGCGGGTCACGCTGGAAGAGGACGGCCTCCTCCACTAGCTGATGTGTCTCTAGCCTGTCAGAAAACAAAGTAAGTCAGAAAAAGTACACGAAGAACAAGAAACCAGATCCCAACCTGGTAGAACTCAAGAAAAGCACTTACTGGAGAAGGATCCTTCCAGGTGCTGCGCTTCGAGCAACATACCATGCCGCTCCCGATCAATGGTGCGGTCGCGCTCCTAGAGCGCCTTATCTAGGTCGGCCACCTTGGCAAGGACCGCCTTCAGCTCGGCGTCCTTGTCCTGCGGGTTGGTCTCGGAGCCAACAACCCCCAGCGGGTCGCGTTGGAAGCGGACGACCTCTTCCGCCAGCCAATGCATCTCCGGGAAGGCCCCTGTCAGAAAACAAAGCAAGTGAGAAAAAGGACACGAAGAACAAGAAACCGGATCCCAACCCGGCAGAACTCAAGAAAAGCACTTACTGGAGAAGGATTCTTCCATGTGTCGTGCTTCAAGCAACGTACTGTGTCGCTCCCGATCAATGGTGTGGTCGCGCTCCTGGAGCGCCTTCTCCGGGTCAGCCACCTTGGCAAGGGCCGCCTTCGGCTCGGCGTCCTTGTCCTCGGCCGCTTTCTCGGACGCCTCGCGACGGTGGGCCTCGTCCTGACAGGCACCCTCCGCCGCGGTCACCTGCCCCTTCAGACGCTCCACCTCGTTGTGAAGCTGGACCTTGTCATCGGCCAGCCTGCCGTGTTGCTGGTCCGCTCGGCCAGGGCCCGCTGTGCCTCCACCACCTTGGCGGCCTCCGCCTTACGGAGCTCCACCTCGGCCTCGAGGCGGCTCTTTTCCCCTCCCAACTGCTTCCACAGCTGGTTGGCTTCGTCGAGCGACTGCCGGGCCGCCGCCGCCTCCGCCTTCACCTGCACCACCTCGGCCCCAAGACGACCAGTATCGGCGACAAGACGGTCGTAGTGGTGGCCGGCCCGAAGCAGCCGGGACTGTCGGGACAACACCTCGGCTGCAAAAAGAAGATTCAGAAAAGAAGAGCAAGATTCAAGATTCGACCCAACTGTTACACAGTTGGCCCGAATCTCGAGGGCTACACCCAGTGGGTGCACTAGCGCCCCCCCCCCCCAACAGAAAAGAGCATGAAGATACCTGCGGCGGCACAGAGCTCCTCCTCCTTGGCGGCGAGCTACTCCTTGAGCTCTAGGTACTTGCCCATGAGGCGGTTGAAAGCGTTGACCCGGTAGGCGTCCAGTTGCTGAAGAAGGCAGCGATCAACACAAAGACATCATTCTAAAGTTTCAACCCAACTACTACGTAGTTGGCCCGAACCTTGGGGGCTACACCCAGTGGGTGCGCTAGTGCGCCCCCACAAACAAGAAGCTACAAAGGAAACTTACTAGTACGGCGCGCTCCAGATCCCGCGTCCGCTCCACCTCGGCCTAGGCGAACGCCTCGATCCGATCCGTCTGCCCGCGCAGACGGCGGCTGATGGCATCCATCGCCGCCTCCTCCTGGGTCTGGGTCCTGAAGACCACAACACCCCTGCCCCGTGCCGGCTGCGACACGGCGGCCCGACGCCCCCCTGGCCGGGGCACCAGGGCATGCTCCTCGCCGGCCACTCCCGCCGCGGTCGGCGCCTCGTCTGACGCCCTCTTCGGTACCGCCGACGACCCTGCTGCCGGGATGGCTTGCGGCGCCACAAATGACCCGGCCGCCGGGACGGGTTGCGACGCCACCACCCGTGACGCCTCCTCCGATGCCCGGGGCGTCCCCTGCGGCGCCACCCACGGCGCCTCCTCCAAGACGGTGTTGTCGCCGCCTCCGTCGACCCCCGCCCGCTCGACGACGTCGACCCACGGCGGGGTGTCGTCCTCCACCTACACGACCTCCAGGTCGAGGTCCAACACCTCTGCCCAGCCTCCTCGGCCGCGCTCCCTCACCGACGACGGCTCGAAGACCGTTGCCACCACCACCGTGCCCTCCGGCATCTCGCGCCACGTCGACTCCTCGCCGGCTCGCACCCACGCCGCTGCAACATCGGTCCAGGCCCAGAACGATGCGGCCTCCAGCTCCGCCTCGAACCGGCTCCTGTCCCGCCAGGCCAGGCCTTCGGCGTCAGTCGGGTCCAGGCCGAGGTCCGGATCTGCCGACTCCTCCTTCTCGTCCTAGTCGACAGGACCAAACAGGCTCCTCCACAACGCAGCATCCTGAGCAGCCGCGGCATCGGCCGCCGACCTCACCAGCGTGATCGGCGACCTGAAGAAAGACGAAATGAAAAACAAGCGAGGCCGACTCGGCTGCTCGGATGCAGGCAAAAGGAAAAAACTTACCCCGACAACACTAGGACGGTGACCCTCGCCGACCTCTCCTGTGCCATGCCGCGCCTCCTCTTGGCGGCCGGCATCACGCTCCCGGCCGGGTCCGCCGTGCGCTTCGCGGCCTGAGGCCGTGGCATGATGTTGTCCTTCCCGTGCGGCTAGCTCGGTGCCGCCCCCCGCGACAACCTGGCTCCACCCACGTCGCCGCCTCCTCCGCCCAATGCCACTACATCAACGCTCTGCATCAGTATCGTTCGGGCCGTGTCGCGCCCAACAACTCAAGAAGCATGAAAAAGAAAGCAAAGGGCAGGACTTACCCGCGCGGCGCCCTGCACCGACGTCGTCGTCGTCCTCCTCCTCTCCATCATGGGCTACGGGCTCCTCCGACGCCGCCCGCACCACCTACAGCGGAGCCCGGGCGTAAGGGTGCCGGATGGCATTCAGAAGCACCTCCTGCGTCGCGTCGGGACAGATGAGAAGATGCACAACAGCAAAATACGAGGACCAGAGACTCACCAGGGGCGCCGGGTTCGAGTGGTTGTACGGCGGTTTGCCGAACCACAAGTCGTCCCTCAAGTTGGCCTTGGAGATGTCGTTGACCTGGCGCGCGATCTGGTCAGCCGCCAGGCGCACTGCTCCCAGGTGGTTGGGGTCCTGAAGGCCAGTTATCTCGCCGGTGAGGCAGGTGCGCCGCTGCAGCGGAAGGACCCGGCGCGTGATGAAGGCAGCAATGAGGTCGGTGCCAATGAGCCCCTCCCACGCCTTCATCACCAATACCCGCTCGCAGAGATTGAGAATCTTCTGCGACGGGTTCCTGGGGTAATAACCCCAGTTCATCTTCGCCCGCGGCGGCGCAATGGCGAAGGCCGGCAGATTGATGCGGTCTGCGCCAAGGTTGCGGACGTAGAAGAAGGAGTTCTGCCACTTCTTGGCAGAATCCTCCAGCGGAATCTTGGGGTAGTTAGCGCCCGACCACTTCAAGATGACGGCAGCGCCGCAGTCGGAGAACTCCCCGGCTGTCGGTCCCTACTGGTTCAAGGAGAAGAAGCGCGCCCAGAGGTCGATTGTGGGCTCGACCCACAGGTACCCCTCGCAGAGGGTGACGAAGCCCGACAGCTAGACAAATGCGTCGGCACCAAGATGGTGGGGCTGGAGACCGAAGAACTCCAAGAACATGCGGAAGAAGGCTCTCGCCGGAAGCCCGAACCCGCACTCGAAGTGTGGAAGGAAGACCACGCGCTCCGTGCCCTGGGGTTCCGGCCTCTGCTCGCCCCACGGCAGGCGCACAGCGACCTCCGTTTCCCTCGGCAAGCGCCGGGAGGAGGGAAGGTAGGAGATGTCGTTGGCGATGACGGTCGAGCCCATCCATGAGCCCGGCAGCAGCGCCATTGACGAAGACGAAAGAAAGGATGGAAGATGGACGAGGGTGGAGCTCTGCTCGAAGCGGCAGGCGTCGCAGTGTGGCGGTTGCAAGAAGCAGAGGAAGGACGAACAAGCAGGGGAGCGCGAGCGAGAATGATGCCCGCCGCCTCCCTCGCCCCAATTTATAAGCCTTGGTTTGAACGTGGGGGAGTGCGGTCGTTTCCACTCGCCTTTCCCACTACCCCACAATAAGTGCGCACGTACGCGCGCAATAACTGCACGGGGAAGAGCAACCGACCCCCGGACGCTGCAATAAATCCGCGCGCGTGGGCCGAGGGTATGCGGCGGCGGGCCCCAGCACGTCGCCCAGTCCCGTCACGCGCGTGGCCTGTGAGGCCCCTCCGACTTCCAGGCACCACGTGGCGCCCGCATGAAGCCCGACGGATTGCCCCAAGATTCGATGGACTCCTCGGTTCCCGCCACTGCCGGATGTCGCGATCCGGTTTCCAAAAACCGGCACACAGTGGGTGTTGCCGGACCCGGTGCTGGCAGGATTTGCCTTTTTTAAAGGGGGAAACTGCGAAGGCCCTCCCATCCGAAGACGGCGGACCTTCACAGCTTCGGGGACTATTGTCAGGGGGGATGAACCCCGGGCACGCAATGGGACCCGGATCCTTTTCAAAAACAATGGGACCGGTGTCGCCTCTCAAGCCGGCGCGCACCTGGCCGAGTCACTCGGCCCGGCCAGGCCCCGCGACCCGGCCGAACTCTCCGACCCGGCCAGGCCCCTCGACTCGGCCTCGACAACTAGCACAAGACAGCCGAACCCGGCATGGCCAAGACTTCTTCAACAAGTCAGCTCCAGCCTTGACGTGTTCCTCAACCCAGCCATGGGTCAGGTCCCATCCCATCCAGGTCGTACGATGGGACGAGTGTTCATCCACTGATCACCGAGGCAATAGTGCCCTGCACACGCCTCTGGTCAGCCGGAGCATGGCAATAGTGCCCCTCATCTACCGCTGACGAGGGCCAGCGTGGCAACAGTGTCCCCATCATCACTGCTGACGCTAGTGTCACACCCAATATGCGACCCTATCCAAAAGGAACTCGAAGGTCCCACCAAGGATAGACCCACATATTGAAACACTTTTGCAAGGTGGATATCATTACATCAACATTACATAATAGATGGGGATACATACATAAGGCATACAATGCCACATGAATACAACATCACAATACATAAGAGCATCATCCGACTACGGATGAAACACAAACAGAAACTCAAACGACATCCACCCTGCTAGCCCAGGCTGCCGACCTGGAACCTATCCCCTGATCAAAGAAGAAGCAGAAGAAGAACTCCAAAAGAAGCAAGCATCGCTCTCGCATCATGATCATCGCACAACCTATACCTACAACTATTGTTGTAGTAATATGTGAGCCACGAGGACTCGGCAATCCCATTACCATGGGTATCAAGACTAGCAAAGCTTAATGGGAATGGAAGGGTGGTAAAGTGGTGAGGTTGCAGCAGCGACTAAGCATGATATGGTGGCTAACATACGCAAATGAGAGCGAGAAGAGAAGCAAAGGAACGGTCGTGAAGCTAGCAATGATCAAGAGGTGATCCTGAACTCCTACTTACGTCAAACATAACCCAAGAAACCGTGTTCACTTCCCGGACTCCGCCGAGAAGAGACCATCACGACTACACACATGGTTGATGCGTTTTAATTCGTATCTGGTGTCAAGTTATCTACAACCGGACATTAACAAATTCCCATCTGCATATAACCGCAGGCACGGCTTTCGAAAGATTATACCCTGCAGGGGTGTCCCAACTTAGCCCATGATAAGCTCTCGCGATCAACGAAGGATATACCTTCTCCCAGGAAGACCCGATCAGACTTGGAATCCTGGTTTACAAGACATTTCGACAATGGTAAAACAAGACCAGCAAAGCCGCCCGATGCACCGACAAATCCCGATAGGAGCTGCACATATCTCGTTCTCAGGGCAACACCGGATGAGACATCCTACGAGTAAAACTAGACCTCGAGTTTCCCCGAGGGGGCCCCGCAGTCTACTCAGTTCGGACCAACACTTGGACAAGCACTGGCCCGGGGGGGCTAAAATAAAGATGACCCTTGGGTTGGCCGACCCAAGGGAAAGGTATAGGTGGTGGTGAGGCAAATGGTAAAACCAAGGTTGGGCCTTGCTGGAGGAGTTTTATTCAAAGCAAACTGTCAAGGGGGTCCCATAAATCACCTGACCACGTAAGGAACGCAAAATCCTGGAACATAACACCGGTATGACGGAAACTATGGCGGCAAGAGTGGAACAAAACACCAGGCATAAGGCCGAGTCTTCCACCCTTTACCAAGTATATAGATGCATTAATAATATAGGAGATATTGTGATATCCTAACCAAATCCTGTCCACCATGGAGAAATCTTCAACTTCACCTGCAACTAGCAACGCTATAAGAGGGGTTGAGCAAAGCGGTAACATAGCCAAACAACGGTTTGCATAGGAAAGGTGTCAAAGGTTAGAGGTTCATGGCAATATGGGAGGGCTTGATGAGCAAAAGATAGGTAATGCAACATAGCGATAGAACGAAGCAACTATCATAGCAAGATAGTAGTGAGATCTAGGGTAGCGGTCATCTTGCCTGAAGTCCCGCAAGGAAGAAGAACGAGTCCATGAAGAAGACGAACGGATGAAGCCACAAAGACGAAGCAAGCATAGACGAACGAATCCTCACGATCGCAACGAAACAGGAACTAACAAGAAGAAGCACACAACATGGTAAACACACCACACATGAACAAGACATGATGCGCAAACAAGCATGATGCATGACAAGGCTACATGATGCTACTCATGGCAAGAAATGATGCAAACAAGAGCAACACACTAAGGCAAGTTTAAATGAGGCCGGGAACAACATATAACAATTTCGGTAAGTCCTCATATGCATATTTCGAAAATGGTCCAGATCTGAATAAACCTTATGTTCAAGTTGTTAAACAGCAAGTTAAGATGCAACAAGATGATCTACACGGGATTCTAGTCAAGTTACGGCCTAGAAGATATGAGCAAAACAAGTTAAACATGGCATTGATGCAAAATACATTCGAACATCAAGCAAACACACCAAAACAAGGATGCAACATGATAATATGAAACTACATGAAATTCTAAGCAAGTTTCATATAGAGCACACTCAAAACGGAGCAACGGTTCAACACTCACACACTATACAAGTTATAGCAACAATCTGTCCAAAACAGCAACTAGGCATATTGCAAGCACCAAAACAACAAGCTACAACACCTTAACAAGAAAACAAAAGGCATGGGAATGATGTACAGGTAAAGCATAACAAAACATGAACACTGAGCTATCTCCAGAAATCACAAGAACATGCTCAAACACACATGGCAAGATTGCAAACAATAACAGTTCAGACTTTGCAGAAATTAACATCAGGTTGCAATGTTTAGAGCTATCAAAAAACATGTTATAGGAACTTATCATGGCAAACAAAGGCATGGCATGAACCTACTAAATTCATAGAACAAGAGTCCCTTACTGACCATAAGCAAAAAAGGATCAGAAAATATGATGGCACCCATGTAAACATAGCAAGTTATAATACAGATTCAAACATGGCAGAAACAAAATTATGAAGGCATGTAGATGAGCTTGTGCAACTCAGTATTGAGCATTACATGGCATGACAAGGCAACCAACAGTAAGAAGGCATGTTTGTGAAGCTAAGCATGGCAAGAGCAAGTCCATAGGGTGCAAGGATCTACTACAACAACCTTGGCAAAATTGAATAACATGTAAACAATCTGCCAGGAAACATTTTGAAGCAAAAGTAGAGCACGAAAATGACATGCTAGACTACTCCATAATTGCCAACAGGGGCATGAATGTATAGAAAATAACCATATGTTCAAAACATCCTTACTGAAGAATCTCAAAATATGCATGGATCTCTCTGTAGAATGAAGTTTACATGGCATCAAAATAACAGCAGAACAGGGACTAAAATCAGCAACATCACGATGCCTAGTTTGCATGCTTGTGCTAGTCACCACATTGATCACAAAAATACATGGCATACACCCCTGTAAAGAAGATGTGGCATAGTTCAAAACACATGTAGACATCAACCTCATAGGATGCACACATCAATCTTGGGAAAATGACAAATGAGCTCGTTCTGTTAATAGACAGCAGACAACATCATGAAGCACTCTTGCAACGATGATTCAGGCATCAAGACAGACTCAAATGAACATAATGCAATGGAATGAAATGATGTACTCGTGGAGACGAACAATTTGACATATTATACACACAAAACGGAGCTACGAATGCAGAGATATGATGCGATAAACACGGCATGATAATGTTGAAATGCAGGGACTCAGCAGATTTTCGGCGTCAACCTTGTCGGATCTCAGATCCAGATCTGGGCATGGAGCTCGAGGTTGGCCGGTGAGGAAGCGGTTTCCGGGGCAGGGAAGGTCGCCGGAGATGGGGCCGGCCGAATCCGGCGAGGCGACGGCGCGGGGAGACTGGGGGGCACCGGCGAGGTGGGAAGCCGAGGCGCACGGGCTCCGGCGGAGCTCGGTGAGGCGAGGCGCGGTCGGAGGCGGCAGCCGGCGGCGGGGACGCGGCGGCGCCCGCGAAGGGCGGCGAGGGGCGGCGGAGTCCGGCGGGAGGCTCGGCGGCGGAGGGTGACGCCGGCGCGGGGCGGCACCCGCGGCGGCGGCCGGCAACGAGCGGCCGGGCGGCGGAGCGGGCAGACGGGCCGGCGGCGGCGGCGCGCGGGCTCGCGCGGGCCCGCTTCGTGCCCCGCGGGCCTCGGCGGAGGAGAGAGATGGCGGCGGCCACGTGGCGCGCTCCGATTCGGCGGGGGCTGCGGCGCGGACATGTCCGGCGGGGTCCGGACGTGTCCGGCTGCGGGAAGAGGACGAAGCTAGGGTTTGGACTGCGCGAAAAATTCGGGGGGAGGACCTATTTATAGATAGAGGGAGCTAGGAGAGTCCAAATGAGGAGCAGTTTTTGGCCACGCGATCGTGATCGAACGACCGAGAGCATGGAGGGGAGTTAGATGGGTTTTGGGCCACTTTGGAAGGGTGTTGGGCTGCAACACAAAAGAGGCCTTTGCGGTTACCCGGTTAACCGTTGGAGTATCAAACGACCTCCAAATGGCACGAAACTTGACAGGTGGTCTACCGGTGCTATACCAAGGCCGCTTGGCAAAACTCGGTCCATTCCGAGAACGTTTAACACCCACTCGCAACAAGAGGCAAAAGGGGAACGCCGGAGGACATAGGAGCCGGATTGCAAAACGGACAACAGGAAAAAGGCTCGGATGCATGAGACGAACATGTATGCAAAATGAAATGCACATGATGCCAAGACAAAGTGCAACACGCAAGCAAATGACATGGCAATGACGGCGAATACTGGCAGACACCTGGCGCATCGAATCCGGGCCGTTACAACACTCCTCCACTAACAAGAGATCTCGTCCCAAGATCTTAGGACCGAGACGGAAGTGAAAAGGGATGAGGTGAAACAAGAACTGACGAGAAGGAGCAACAAATCGAGAGCACTCGAGAAGAAGAGAGGAATGATGAGAATGACGAGAATCGAAAGCTCACTTTATCAGATAGACTATGAAACCACTCCGGTTAGAACGAGATAAGAAACGAATGACTGAAAGGATTTAGGCAGCACTCCGGCTGAAAATGGAAGGAAAAAACATGAACTTGAGAGGATGGAATGATACTTGACGAGTGGAACAACACAAAACCTCCGGAAAGAATAGAAAGAATGGAATGAAATGAACTTAGAAGGAAGGGTTGAATGGAGTTGTTGAGAAAATCAACAACAAAAGAATAAGCTTGTTGTGGACTTATGGATAGCATCTCAAAAATTATGAGGTGATAACCAGCCGCAAACGGAAATGATTGGGTTACTGAGAAGAACGAAGAAATGCAAAACTCCACTTCAAAAGAATACAAAGATTGAATTGCACTTCGAGATGCGAGAAGAAAAGATACTTGAACTCCACCGACAAGAATCTTGATGAAAACATGAAGAGTGAATGAAATCATGAAGAACCACCATGAAGAACTCCGGTGACAAAAGGATGATGATAATGAATGAAGGAAGAAAGAATAAAATGAGCCTTGCGGTGATTTAGATGGGGGTTTCGACAAAATAGTCGAGGAAAATTTGAACTCCAGAAAAGAAAAGGTGAACAACTTGGAATCGAGATATTATTCAACATGAACAGTCTCCAAACAAAGGGGTTATTTACTTGAACGCAATAAGAATAAGATTTATTGTATGCTTATCCTTCATCAAATTAAATTGATGACAAGCAATGGATTTTACATACTACTTATTCTTCTTGAAAAGGACTGAGAAGTGACATATCTCAAACTTGAGAAGGTCTTCGGGAACCACCGGTAGGTTTGAAAGAAGGAATGGATTAATATGATAATGCAAGAAAAAAGAATCTTGAATGAACCACCATTAGAATTCGAAAATGACTGATGAAAGGGGCTGAATCACCGGGAAGAATTAGAAGAACAAATATGCTTGAGGGGATTTAGATGTAGAAGAACAAAGAGATCATGAGCTGATTAAAGAGCATTTAAACGAAGCACCGGGATAAATAGAGAACGATAGCCGAAATGATGACCTTCGGTGAAAAGAACGGGAAAACCACTTCTGACATACTCCGGATGGGTAAGAAAGAATAACTGCCAGACTGAAATAAACCGAGAGGATGATATGAAGCTAGAACCACGAAACTTCGAGAGAACGGGCAAGATTTAGAGGAAAAACTATTCTTCGATCCTCAAATGACGACGAGAAACACCACCAGAATTACTGAGATACTCCGGTAGAATGACAAGCGAAGAGGTTGAGCCAACAATGAAAAGAGTTTGAAAACGATCTTGGAGAAGGCATGTGACTGATGGAAACCATTCTTACATCACACTTTGAAAAGAATTGAGAATAACTCTGGGGGAATTAGAAGAGTCAGGTAAGATCCTGAAAAAAAACCTGTGGGTTAGGGCCCACTTAAGAGATAACACCGTTGGAAAGGGATGTTGAATAGATAGATGAAGCACCAGAACAATTGCAATATTTGAATGAGGTGACAACCTCAAATTAATTGGAACACAGACGAATCTCCTGAGATGTTTTGAACTCCGGAATGATTGAATGGCGAGAGGCAAACGAGCAAGGAGAACACTTGATCCAGGAAAAGAATGTGATCAACCCGAAAAAACTTGAATTTAGTGCACCCGAAAAAGAAAGGGATGAAGAATGACGAACAAGACAAGAATTCACCGGTTGAAATCACTGAGGAAAGAAAGCAAAGGCTTCACATGAGTAGGACGGATACTCGATTACGAACTCCGGTTTTGAGAAGAAGAAGGTTGGGCGGGTGGGAAAAGAAAACAACTGAGGACAGAGAAACAACTTCATTGAGAACGCACTGAGGATTGAACTCAAGATGAAGAGGGTCGAGTCGACTTGACGAAAATGCGCCGGATGAAAAGAGCTGAGGAACAATGATCGGAAAACCAACTGCGTGAACCTAAAGAAAAATTTGAAGGGGAAGAGGAGTAATTCAAAACACCTACGTCAAGATTCCTCACTAGAGCGACGAAGGGACTGAGGAGTAAAAAGAAGTCCTACTCTCCGATATAACTAGACACCGAAAACAGTTTTCTTCTAGACTCAACAACGGCCAAACTACACGATCAATCAAGGGGGCTCCTAGGGTTGGTCGAGGCTCTGATACCAACTTGTCACGCCCAATATGCGACCCTATCCAAAAGGAACTCGAAGGTCCCACCAAGGATAGACCCGCATATTGAAACACTTTTGCAAGGTGGATAACATTACATCAACATTAAATAATAGATGGGGATACATACATAAGGCACACAATGCCACATGAATACAACATCACAATACACAAGAGCATCATCCGACTACGGATGAAACACAAACAGAAACTCAAACAACATCCACCCTGCTAGCCCAGGCTGCCGACCTGGAACCTATCCCCTGATCGAAGAAGAAGCAGAAGAAGAACTCCAAAACAAGCAAGCATCGCTCTCGCGTCATGATCATCACACAACCTATACCTGCACCTGTTGCTGTAGTAATCTGTGAGCCACGAGGACTCAGCAATCCCATTACCATGGGTATCAAGACTAGCAAAGCTTAATGGGAACGGAAGGGGGTAAAGTGGTGAGGTTGTAGCAGCGACTAAGCATGATATGGTGGCTAACATATGCAAATGAGAGCGAGAAGAGAAGCAAAGGAACGGTCGTGAAGCTAGCAATGATCAAGAGGTGATCCTGAACTCCTACTTACGTCAAACATAACCAAGAAACCGTGTTCACTTCTCGGACTCCGCCGAGAAGAGACCATCACGGCTACACACACGGTTGATGCGTTTTAATTCGTATCTGGTGTCAACTTATCTACAACCAGACATTAACAAATTCCCATCTGCCTATAACCGCAGGCACGCCTTTCGAAAGATTATACCCTGTAGGGGTGTCCCAACTTAGCCCATGATAAGCTCTCGCGATCAATGAAGGATATACCTTCTCCCAGGAAGACCCGATCAGACTCGGAATCCCGGTTTACAAGACATTTCGACAATGGTAAAAATAGACCAGCAAAGCCGCCCGATGCACCGACAAATCCCGATAGGAGCTGCACATATCTCATTCTCAGGGCAACACCGGATGAGACATCCTACGAGTAAAACCAGACCTCGAGTTACCCCGAGGGGGCCCCGCAGTCTACTCAGTTCGGACCAACACTTAGACAAGCACTGGCCCGGGGGGGCTAAAATAAAGATGACCCTCGGGTTGGCCGACCCAAGGGAAAGGTATAGGTGGTGGTGAGGCAAATGATAAAACCAAGGTTGGGCCTTGCTGGAGGAGTTTTATTCAAAGCGAACTGTCCAGGGGGTCCCATAAATCACCCGACCGCGTAAGGAACGCAAAATCCAGGAACATAACACCGGTATGACGGAAACTAGGGCGGCAAGAGTGGAACAAAATACCAGGCATAAGTCCGAGTCTTCCACCCTTTACCAAGTATATAGATGCATTAATAATATAGGAGATATTGTGATATCCCAACCAAAATCCTGTCCACCATGGAGAAATCTTCAACTTCACCTGCAACTAGCAACGCTATAAGAGGGGCTGAGCAAAGTAGTAACATAGACAAACAACGGTTTGCATAGGAAAGGTGTCAAAAGTTAGAGGTTCATGGCAATATGGGAGGGCTTGATGAGCAAAAGATAGGTAACGCAGCATAGCGATAGAACGAAGCAACTTGCATAGCAATGATAGTAGTGAGATCCAGGGTAGCGGTCATCTTGCCTGAAATCCCACAAGGAAGACGAACGAGTCCATGAAGAAGACGAACGGATGAAGCCACGAAGACGAACCAAGCGTAGACGAACGAATCCTCACGATCGCAACGAAACAGGAACTAACAAGAAGAAGCACACAACATGGTAAACACACCACACATGAACAAGACATGATGCGCAAACAAGCATGATGCATGACAAGGCTACATGAAGCTACTCATGGCAAGAGATGATGCAAACAAGAGCAACACACTAAGGCAAGTTTAAATGAGGTCGGGAACAACATATAACAATTCCGGTAAGTCCTCATATGCATATTCCGAAAATGGTCCAGATCTGAATAAACCTTATGTTCAAGTTGTTAAACCGCAAGTTAAGATGCAACAAGATGATCTACATGAGATTCTAGTCAAGTTACATATAAAGTTCATTTAATTCGGAGGTACGGCCTAGAAGATATGAGCAAAACAAGTTAAACATGGCATTGATGCAAAATGCATTCGAACATCAAGCAAAGAGACCAAAACAAGGATGCAACATGATAATATGAAACTACATGCAATTCTAAGCAAGTTTCATATAGAGCACACTCGAAACGGAGCAACGGTTCAACACACACACTATACAAGTTATAGCAACAATCTTTCCAAAACAGCAACTAGGCATATTGCAAGCACCAAAACAACAAGCTACAACACCTTAACAAGAAAACAAAAGGCATGGGAATGATGTACAGGTAAAGCATAACAAAACATGAATACTGAGCTATCTCCAGAAATCACTAGAACATGCTCAAACACACATGGCAATATTGCAAACAATAACAGTTCAGACTTTGCAGAAATTAACATCAGGTTGCAATGTTTAGAGCTATCAAACAACATGTTACAGGAACTTATCATGGCAAACAAAGGCATGGCATGAACCTACTAAATGCGTAGAACAAGAGTCTGTTACTGACCATAAGCCAAAAAGGATCAAAAAATATGATGGCACCCATGTAAACATAGCAAGTTATAATACAGATTCAAACATGGCAGAAATAGAATTATGAAGGCATGTAGATGAGCTTGTGCAACTCACTACAGAGCATTACATGGCATGACAAGGCAACCAACAGTAAGAAGGCATGTTTGTGAAGCTAAGCATGGCAAGAGCAAGTCCATAGGGTGCAAGGATCTACTACAACAACCTTGGCAAAATTGAATAACATGTAAACAATCTGCCAGGAAACATTTTGAAGCAAAAGTAGAGCACGAAAATGACATGCTAGACTACTCCATAATTGCCAACAGGGGCATGAATGGATATATAATAACCATATGTTCAAAACATCCTTACTGAAGTATCTCAAAATATGCATGGATCTCTCTGTAGCATCAAGTTTACATGGCATCAAAATAACAGCAGAACAAGGACTAAAATCAGCAACATCCCGATGCCTAGTTTGCATGCTTGTGCTAGTCACCACATTGATCACAAAAATACATGGCATACACCCCTGTAAAGAAGACATGGCATAGTTCAAAACACATGTAGACATCAACCTCATAGGATGCACACATCAATCTTGGCAAAAATGACAAATGAGCTCGTCCTGTTAACAGACAGCAGACAACATCATGAAGCACTCTTGCAACGATGATTCAGGCATCAAGATGGACTCAAATGAACATGATGCAATGGAATGAAATGAAGAACTCGTTCAGACAAACAATTTGACATATTATACGCGCAAAACAGAGCTACGGATGCACAGATATGATGCGATAAACATGGCATGATAATGTTGAAATACAGGGACAGTAGATTTTCGGGGTCAACGTTGTCGGATCTCAGATCCAGATCCAGGCACGTAGCTCGAGGTTGGCCGGAGAGGAAGCGGTGGCCGGGGCAGGGAAGGTCGCCGGAGATGGGGCCGGCCGAATCAGGCGAGGCGATGGTGCGGGGAGACCGGGGGGGGGGGGGGGGGGGCGCCGGCGAGGTGGGAGGCCGAGGCGCGCGGGCTCCGGCGGAGCTCGACGAGGCGAGGCGCGGTCGGAGGCGGCAGCCGGCGGTGGGGACGCGGCGGCGCCCGCGAAGGGCCGCGAGGGGCGGCGGAGTCCGGCGGAAGGCTCGGCGGCGGAGGGCGGCGCCGGTGCGGGGCGGCACCCGCGACGGCGGCCGGCCGGCGGAGCGGGCGGACGGGCCGGCGGCGGTGGCGCGCGGGCTCGCGCGGGGCCGCTTTGGGCCCCGCGGGCCTCGGTGGAGGAGAGAGACGGCGGCGGCCACGTGGCGTGCTCCGATTCGGTGGGGGCGGCGGGGCGGACATGTCCGGCGGGGTCCGGACGTGTCCGGCTGCGGGAAGAGGACGAAGCTAGGGTTTGGACTGCGCGAAATATTCGGGGGAGGACCTATTTATAGATAGAGGGAGCTAGGAGAGTCCAAATGAGGAGCGGTTTTCGGCCACATGATCGTGATCGAACGACCGAGAGCATGGAGGGGAGTTAGATGGGTTTTGGGCCACTTTGGAAGGGTGTTGGGCTGCAACACAAAAGAGGCCTTTGCGGTTATCCGGTTAACCGTTGGAGTATCAAATGACCTCCAAATGGCACGAAACTTGACAGGCGGTCTACCAGTGCTATACCAAGGCCGCTTGGCAAAACTCGGTCCATTCCGAGAACGTTTAACACCCACTCGCAAAGAGATGCAAAAGGGGAACGCCGGAGGACATAGGAGCGCCGGATTGCAAAACGGACAACGGGGAAAAGGCTCGGATGCATGAGACGAACACGTATGCAAAATGAAATGCACATGATGCCAAGAAAAAGTGCAACACGCAAGCAAATGACATGGCAACGACGGCGAATACTGGCGGACACCTGGCGCATCAAATCCGGGGCGTTACAGCTAGCAAGCGGCAACCTGACGGAGCGCCACTGTACCCAACTCGACTCGGACACTCCCTGACGATCGACAAGACGACGCATAGTCCCCCTAGGCATGCAGGGCCCACACCTAGGGGAACCCGGCAAACCACGAACGCCCGGCGGGGCCCAGCCCCGAGTCCCCAGACGCTGACGACCCGGCCCTACGTCCCTATAACATTACCATTGTACCTGATAGAGGCAAAGGTGTCCCGTCTTTCGATGAGATGATGGATTTCGCTTTGGTGGAAGTCGACTTTGACGATCCGACTACGAACGTGCGAGGACGTCGCGCCTTAGCAATCGCTAAACCAACTCCGAGAGGTTATTGACCACGCCGGAGCACGATCAACCTGACCACGAGGGTCTGTTTCCTGCGAGCAAACGAAGAACAAGCAAGAAACTGAGATTGCAATCTGGATATTGCGAATATAAGATGAAAGCTTTATTGATCAAGGTGGGGTTCTGTGATGCCTTTGTCTGGTCATTGAACACAAACGAAGTACGCGAAGTTGCAGCTATGGCAAACTTTTTTACTCTAAATAAAAACCAAAGTCTAAACGACGCCCTAAGGGCTGTATATATGGAGGAAGAGGGGGGAATTTCGTGGCCCCTGACGGAGCGGCCCGAAACTAACCCTAACTCTTGTTTCCCCATACATACGGACTCTAAAAATAGCCTATACTTATGTATTTCGAAATTACATGGGCCTGGCCCAATAAAAAGGTGATGCAGCACCTAGAATAGCCTGTGGACGAAAATTATGAAGTAGCATCTTGTATATTTCGTCCAAGGCTTCATGCACACATTATGGTGGCTTCAACATCCTGAAATCATCACTTGTAGCTCTGTTCTTGTTCCCCTTGCGCATGCCATCATCTCCATGCTTGTTCTTGATCCAATGTTCATCCTTCTCCAAGCTAGGCCCTTCATTTGTAAGCAAAACAAATGTATCCAATTTAGGCAGCATCATATTCTCATGAACATTAGAATCATTACCAAGAAACAAAAGTACCTGGTTATTTAATTGGCGTGCATGAGCTCTAGTAATTGGTCCAGTATGTATAGCAGTAGGGGTTGTGGGTGTAACAATAGTATTGATGTCCTCATCATCCTCCCCTTCTTGAAATGAAGTCGTCCTCGACGGAAGTTCATCTTCCTCTCCCAAATAAGGCTTCAAATCTGCAATGTTAAAAGTGGGACTAACCGCAAAATCTGCAGGCAGCTCAAGTTTATATGGATTATCATTTATTTTCTCTAACACCTTAAAGGGACCATCAGCACGTGGCACTAGCTTTGATTAGCGCAAATCAGGAAATCTATCCTGACGCAAATGTAACCAAACAAGATCTCCAGGTGCAAACACAACATGTTTTCTACCCTTATCTCCAGCAATTTTATATTTAGCATTCATACGCTCAATGTTTTCCTTAGTTAACTCATGCATTTTTAAAATCAATTCAGCACGTTGTTTAGCATCAAAATTAACCTTCTCCAAAGATGGAAGAGCCAACAAATCAATAGGTGCACGAGGTAGGAAACCATACACAACTTCAAAAGGGCACATCTTAGTAGTAGAATGCAATGAACGATTATAAGCAAATTCAATATGAGGCAAGCATTCCTCCCACATTTTCTTATTATTCTTCAAAACAGCCCTAAGCATAGTAGACAATGTTCTATTGACTACTTTAGTTTGTCCATCAGTTTGGGGGTGACAAGTAGTACTAAAAAGCAGTTTAGTCCCCAACTTAGCCCATAAACATCTCCAGAAGTGGCTAAGAAATTTAGTATCACGATCTGAAACAATAGTATTTGGCACACCATGCAAGCGAATAATTTCACGAAAGAACAAATCAGCAACATTAACAGCATCATCGCTTTTATGACATGGTATAAAGTGTGCCATTTTCGAGAATCTATCCATGACAACGAATATGCTATCCCGCCCCTTCTTTGTTCGAGGTAAACCTAAAACAAAGTCCATAGATATATCCTCCCAAGGAACACTAGGTACAGGAAAAGGCATATATAAACCATGAGGATTGAGTCGTGACTTAGCTTTTTGACATGTAGTGTAGCGAGCAATAAAACGCTCAACATCCCGTCTCATCTTTGGCCAGAAGAAATGTGTAGCAAGTACGTCCTCCGTCTTCTTCACGCCAAAGTGTCCCATTAATCCTCCTCCATGCGCCTCCTGCAACAACAAAAGACGAACAGAGCTAGCTGGAATGCATAGCTTGTTAGCACGAAACACAAATCCGTCGTTAACGACGAACTTGTTCCACATTCTTCCTTCTTTACAATTCTGCATTACATCTTTAAAATCAGCATCATGCACATATTGATCTTTGATGGTCTCCAAACCAAATATTTTGAAGTCAAGTTGTGAAAGCATAGTATAGCAACGAGACAATGCATCAACAATAACATTTTCTTTTCCCTTCTTGTGTTTAATGACATAAGGGAAAGTCTCAATGAATTCAACCCATTTAGCATGTCTATGATTTAGTTTAGCTTGACTTTTAATATTATTCACAGATTCATGATCAGAATGTATAACAAATTCTTTGGGCCATAAATAATGTTGCCATGTTTCCAAAGTCCGAACAAGAGCATACAATTCTTTATCATAAGTAGAATAATTCCGACTAGGCCCACTCAATTTTTTAGAAAAATATGCAACAGGTTTGCCATCTTGTAATAACACACCTCCTAATCCAATTCCACTAGCATCACATTCAAGCTCAAAAGTCTTATTAAAATCAGGAAGTTGGAGTAAAGGAGCATGTGTCAACTTATCTTTCAATACCGTGAAGGCTTCTTCCTGTGCGGTACCCCAAAGAAAAGGCACATCTTTCTTTGTAAGATCATTGAGAGGTGTAGCAATGGTGCTGAAATCTCTCACAAAACGCCTATAGAATCCGGCGAGGCCAAGAAAACTCCTCACTTGTGTGACCGTTTTGGGCTGTGGCCAACTCTCAATAGCGTCAATCTTGGCTTTATCAACTTCAATTCCCTGTGGAGTAACAACATAGCCAAGAAAAGATACTCGGTCGGTGCAAAAGGTGCACTTCCCAAGGTTACCAAACAAACGTGCATCACGTAGAGCAATAAAAACAGCACGTAAATGTTCCAAATGTTCTTCCAAAGATTTTCTATAAATCAATATGTCATCAAAGTAAACTACCACAAATAGTCCAATGAAAGCACGTAAAACTTCGTTCATTAATCGCATGAAAGTACCAGGTGCATTCGTTAACCCAAAAGGCATGACTAACCACTCATATAATCCAAACTTAGTTTTAAATGTTGTTTTCCATTCATCTCCCAATTTCATACGAATTTGATGGTATCCACTACGCAAATCAACTTTGGAGAATATTGTAGAGCCACTCAATTCATCAAGCATATCATCTAGCCTAGGAATAGGATGACGATAACGAATAGTAATATTATTAATGCCTCCACAATCAACACACATACGTGATGTACCATCCTTTTTCGGCACTAGAATAATAGGAACAGCACAAGGACTAAGGGATTCGCGTATATAACCTTTGTCGAGAAGATCTTGTACTTGACGCATAATCTCCTTCGTCTCCTCTGGATTGGTACGGTATGGCACACGGTTTGTCAGTGAAGCACCAGGAATTAATTCAATCTGATGCTCAATCCCTCGAATAGGCGCTAATCCCGGTGGCACGTCTTGTGGAAAGACGTCAGCGAACTCCTGCAAAATGTTAGTGACAGCAGGAGGCAAAGAGGAAGGCACGTCCTCGAATGAAAATAATGCCTCTTTGCACACAAAAGCATAGCAAACAGATTTGCTGAAATCTAGCTCATCAATATCAGATTTGGTGGCAAATAAACATGCACTTTTCAATTTAATTTCAGAAGCAACACTAGATGGTTTATTATTAGGCTTCATTTGTTGCTCAAATTCTTTTGCCACAATCTGATTTTCACTCTTATTCTTCTCATGTTTTGCTTTATTAGCTCTATTAATATCATCTTTCAAAATAGAATCAGGAGTCAGAGGAAGCAAAGTAATATTTTTATCCTTATGAACAAGAGTATACTGATTGTTTCTACCATGGTGTACAGAATTTTTATCAAATTGCCATGGTCTACCAAGTAATAAGGACCATGCTTGCATAGGTACCACATCACAATCAACATAATCAGCATATGTAGAGATACTAAAATGCACATGAACAGTACGTGTTACCTTAACCTTGTCACTGTTGTTGAACCATTGGATGTAGTAAGGATGTGGATGTGGTCTTGTGGTGAGAGAAAGCTTCTCCACCATCTCCATGCTAGCCAAGTTGTTGCAGCTCCCTCCGTCTATGATGACGCGCACAGAACGTTCCTTCACAACTCCCTTGGTATGGAACAAATTGTGCCTCTGATTTTGCTCAGCTTGTGTGACCTGCACACTCAAAACACGTTGAGCAACTAAACATTCATACCTGTCAGCGTCTTCAGGAGCCATGTATTGCGTCTCATGATCAGAATCATCTCCACCATGTTCTTCACGTGTAATAAGAGCCAAAGTCTCCTCATCATAGTCACTAGCGGACTCATACCCACCATCCTCGGTAGCAATCATCACACATTGAGATTTGCATTCTCTCGCATAATGACCTCTTCCCTTACAACGACGACAAATAATATCACTTGTGTGCCCTGTTAATGCCATGGAAGAAGAAGAACTCTGTGCAGGCCCGACAGGTGCGCTCTTGGCAGATAATGGTGGTTGTGCCTGTTTTCTTGTATCACGGCTGGCGGTGGCACCTGATTGAGGTGCTGGTGCAGTTGAAGTAGAAGATGCACGCAGTGTCCATGATGAAGGTCGGCCTGCAGAAAAGTTAGTTCGCGCCAGTGCTTGTTGATCCTGCACTTCACGTTCAGCTTTACAAGCAAGATGGAATAAATGAGTGATATTAGTATACTCCTTATAGTCTAGAATGGTCTGAATCTCTCTATTTAATCCACCCAGAAAATGTGCAAGCATAGCTTCATTCTCCTCAACAATACCACATCTAATCATGCCAGTTTGTAATTCCTGGTAATATTCTTCTATAGAATTTTTCCCTTGTCTTAAGCGCTGCAATTTTTGAAACAATTCACGTTGATAATACGGTGGAACCCAACGAGTACACATAGCAGTTTTCAAAGAAGCCCAAGTAGTTGGAATAGGATATAATCTACAATGTTCAGACCACCATACACATGCAAAACTAGTGAAAGCACAAACAGCAGCGGCAACCCGTCTCTCCTCGGGATATTGTAAACATGTAAATCGTTGTTCAGTTTCTAACTCCCAAGTAAGATATATATCAGGAACATATCTACCCTCAAATGGTGGAATATTCAATTTCAGTTTAGGAAGATGGTCATGATCTCGTACCTGAGGGAGAGACCTACCATTGTGATTATTTGCATGTGGACGACCTGGTGCTTGTGGTGCAGGTGGTTGCACGTAGTTCTGATTTTGATCAACCTCATCCTCGTAATCTCCCACATAATCATCCTCCTCCACATCAGCAGCAGGAGCCACAGAAGTATCAACAGCAGCACCAACAGTTTGGCCAAACGCAAGAGAGACACGGCTCGCTCGGCGGAGGGCTATTTCGCGACGTGGAGGTAGTTGTTGTTGTTGTTGTTGGAGAGGTGCGTTAGGTGCAATGGGTGCTGGTGGTGGAAGACGCGCGAGCAATTCATTAAATTTGTTATCGAGCTTTGTTTCGAACATCTTCTCCATGCCATCTATATTCTCCATGGCCTCTTCAAATCTGTTTAGCACATCTTGCACCTGTCCACTCATCATTTGCTAAAATTTATCATGCAAATCCTTATTCGCCATGTTCTCCCAGTCAGTCTCATCGGCTTGTGTTCCTGGCATGGTCAGCAGCAATAGAAACACACAAGAATATGATCCTACAGACTACTAACAAGAGGTGGTGGTGGGTGCCACAAATCCGTCAAGCACTCAAATTCTTACCAGTTCTTACCCAGCAGCAGGCGGTGACCAGCAACCGTTGTAGTCAAAACTCTCAAACCTTGGATAGAGCGATTACCAGGGAGAGTAAAACGCACGACGTAGATGTATGTGGAGCTGGGAAGGCTTATAATATGGTAGCAAAAAGGGTCAGCAATAATCAATTCAGAGATGCAAAGTTGAATAAACGCTCAACGACGGTACTGTGCTGGTCCTGGGCTAGACCGTGCTAGAGATGCGAGCCTAGAACACTAACAAAATCACGGCGCTGCATGAAATCAAGGAAGGAGCACACTCTGATTTTTTTTCGCTCCTTTTTTGCGCTCTTTTTTTGCGCTTATCTTTTTTTTGCGAAAATTCACTATAATGGCAAATGTCTCAAATCTCTTCCCAAGTCAAGGTAACAGGATAGACACGGAATTTTTGCGACAATTTTTTTTTCGACTGCCCGGACCAAAATCTGGAAACGGCTCAAAAAAACTTTCTATAATGGCACCTGTCTCAAAACACTTAGAAACACCTAAAAATAGGATAGCCAGAATTTTTTTTGACAAGTGCGTTTTCTGAAAATTTTGGGCCTAAACGGAGGGTGGTTCGCGGACTCTCTTTTTTCTGAAACCTACTCCGGCAAGGAAACATGAATCGGAAACTAGATGAATCTCAAAAACAAACCTAATATGAAAAGAACTCAGATTGGTGGTGGATATATGGTGGTAGATGGCAGCAGTGGTGATATATGGCAGCGGTGGTGGTATATGGATACGGATTCGAAGCGGTGGCCGATAAGTGGTGGTGGTAGATGGCAGGGGCGATGATGATGGTGCGGCAGCGGCATGACAACTTATGACCAGAACTCGAAACTCTAAAAGACTAGACTCTAAGACTAGCAACTAGACACGATGATGCAACTGAGAATTCAACAACGCAAATACAGAAAAGATTACGCAAAGGCTCAGACTGGTTCGGAAAGGATGAACTAACCCTAATTTTTTTTGTGGCTTTTTTGTGGACTTTAGGTATGAAGAACAGACTCGATCTAAACTACGAAAAACTGTAAAATCTCATCGAGCAACCTGGAAATCTGATACCACTTGATAGAGGCAAAGGTGTCCCGTCTTTCAATGAGATGATGGATTTCGCTTTGGTGGAAGTCAACTTTGACGATCCGACTACGAACGTGCGAGGACGTCGCGCCTTAGCAATCGCTAAACCAACTCCGAGAGGTTATTGACCACGCCGGAGCATGATCAACCTGACCACGAGGGTCTGTTTCCTACGAGCAAACGAAGAATAAGCAAGAAACTGAGATTGCAATCTGGATATTGCGAATATAAGATGAAAGCTTTGTTGATCAAGGTGGGGTTCTGTGACGCCTTTGTCTGGTCGTTGAACACAAACGAAGTACGCGAAGTTGCAGCTATGGCGAACTTTAATCTAAACAAAACCCGAAGTCTAAACAACGCCCTAAGGGTTGTATATATGGAGGAAGAGGGGGGAATTTCGTCGCCCCTGAGGGAGGGGTCCGAAACCAACCCTAACTCTTGTTTCCCCATACATACAGACTCTAAAAATAGCCTATACTTATGTATTTCGAAATTACATGGGCCTGGCCCAATAAAAAAGGTGATGCAGCACCTAGAATAGCCTGTGGACGAAAATTATGACGTAGCATCTTGTATTTTTCCTCCAAGGCTTCATGCACTCATTATGGTGGCTTCAACATCCTGAAATCATCACTTGTAGCTCCGTTCTTGTTCCCCTTGCGCATGCCATCATCTCCATGCTTGTTCTTGATCCAATGTTCATCCTTCTCCAAGCTAGGCCCTTCATTTGTAAGCAAAACAAATGTATCCAATTTAGGCAGCATCATATTCTCATGAACATTAGAATCATTACCAAGAAACGAGAGTACCTGGTTATTTAATTGGCGTGCGTGAGCTCTAGTAATTGGTCCAGTATGTATAGCAGTAGGGGCTGTGGGTGTAACAATAGTATTGATGTCCTCATCAGTAACCCTGGGGGGTTGGCCTATAAAACCCCCCAGGAGCCCTCGCGTATATGAAAAAGCAAGCATAGAGAAGCAGTAAGCACACAGGAACTAGCCACCGATCAGCAGAACACAACTAGGGAGAAGGAGCGGCCTAAGCTGTGGCCAGTCTACCTTCTTCCTCCATACAGCTCCAGGAGCAACCTTGTACCATTGCATATCAACCACACTCGGCAGGACTAGGGGTGTTATCTCTCCGGAGAGCCCCGAACCTGGGTATGTCTTGCTCATGCCAACCCCGCCTCTGGAGGCCACCAGTGCCCTCGAGCCTCCTCCTCTCTTTAGCCATCCCATGGCATCTGCCGTGCGCCCACCAGGACAGGTTGCCTTGCTGTTTTCAGAGTTTGTCTACTTTATCTTCAGTAGCCTGCACCAAATTCACACTAGCATTCCTATCATTGGCCAAGTCAGATAATAGGAAAGCAAAATTGACACAACGAACATTTGGGCAACTAGCCTACACCAAATTAACACAATATGGCACAACTATCATTAGCCAGGTAAGGTAATACGAAAGCAACATTGACACAATGAACGAATGGGCAACCAGAGCAGCACTACAATTCAGTAATGTGCATGATATGAGATAGTACACTCATGCAGCTCAGTATGCAAAACTACCAGGCAGTTTTCTTTACAAAAATCAACATTGGCGCCTTTAACATTTTGCTACAACTAATTTTAGATCAGATAAAGGTTGGATTCATGCCGATTAACAAAATACATGCTGATGTAAAAATATAGTGATATACAATAGGTACTTACATCAGCATTGGAGCACAGAGAATTCCTGTAAGATATTTTCCTCGAATACAATCCCAATGAAGGAAGTCTTCTATCATTTAACCTTATTTTCTAAAAGAGAGATGGGTAAGAAACATGTAGAAAATATGATCAGAATGCTATAAAATTTCATGATGCGAGGATACGCACACGCTTCTTAGAATGGAGTTGACATTGTTTTGCTGGACTGGAGCGGACAAGTTCTTTGGCCACTGCAATCTGCTTATTATCAGTGGGAGTTGGGTTTCTCTGTGCTGGAGTAGTATCTATGAAAAATGGAGTTGGTTTATTATCTCCTGGCGTTTGGATCTTTTGCAAAGACCTGGTTTTAACCCTTCAAATTCTAACATAGCTGTCTTCCCCTTGCATGCCTTATATAGAAGAATGGTGCTTCAATTATAAAACATTCTACAGCAGAGATGGAATAGGTACTAAAGAATAGAAAGGCATGACATATTGACATGTATTCCCTGCATCCGGAAATAAATGGATGGGTCTAGGCATATTTCAGTTCTAGATGCATCCAGTTTTATCCTTTTTTGCGACATGTAATCCGGACGGAGGGAGTATGATGTAAGAGCTAGGGATACGACAGGACAACACAGTAAAAATAAACAATCAAAACCCACTGCAGAACCAAAGTATTCAAACCCACTGATATGAGATAGTACACTCATGCAGCTCAGGATGCAAAACTACCAGGCAGTTTTCCTTACAAAAATCAACATTGTGGCCGTTAATCATACATTTTGCTACAACTAAATTTAGATCAGATAAAGGTTGGATTCATGTTGATTAACAAAATACATGCTGATGTAAAAATATAGTGATATAAAACAGGTACTTACATCTGCATTGGAGCATAGAGAATTTCTACAAGAATCCTTCCTCACAGACGATACCAGTGCAGAAATTCTTCTATCTGTTAAGCTTATTTTCTAAAAGAGAGATGGGTAAGAAACATGTAGAAAATATGATCAGCATGCTATAAAATTTCATGATGCAAGGATACGCACACGCTTCTTAGAATAGAGTTGACATATTTTTGCTAGATTGAGCGGACTAGTTCTTTGGCCACTGGAATCTGCTTATTATCAGTAGGAGTTGGGTTTCTCTGTGCTGGAGCAGTATCTATAAAAACTAGAGTTAGTTTATTATCTCCTGGCGTTTGGATCTTTTGCAAAAACCTTGTTTGTAACCCTTCAGATTCTAACATAGTCGTCTTCCCCTTGCATGCCTTGTATAGAAGAATGGTGCTTCAATTATAAAACATGCTACAGCAGAGAGATGAAATAGGTACTGAAGAATAGAAAGGCGTGACATATTGACATGTATTCCCTCCATCCCGAAAAAAATGGATGGGTCTAGGCGTATTTCAGTTCTAGATACATCCTTTTTTATCCATTTCGGCAACATCTAATCCGGACGGAGGGAGTATGGTGTAAGATCTAGGGATACGACATGACACACAGTAAAAAAACACTAGTTGAACGTAAAACTGTATGCTAGCGGAATACGTACAGAAAAAACTAAGGAAACATACACGTGTATGATTGGGAAACTAAGATGGCATTGCAACAAAGCACTTGAACAGCACTTCAATGTAAAAAAACATGGTATGGTAGACAGATGAAGTACATACTGATGAATAACAGTGCATAAGATATTCAGATGCATGATGTCCAAATTAAGCAGATGGCATTGCGACAGAGTAGAATGACAGTACTTGAATTTGAAAACATTTTATCATGAATGGAATAGGTACTAAAAAACAGGAAGGCATGACATATTTACATGCATGATCAGCATGCTAAGCACATGGCATTGCAACAGAGTAGATACACTCCAGGACACTATATGCATGTTGTACCCATATCACGGGCCAAGTTAGAGCAAGGACCTTGTGGGGTGAAGAGGATTCATCATCTTTTGCAAGTCTTCTGAAGAACTGCCTTTACATGTTCCATCATATTGGGTATCATTGACATCAAGTTTATTGGCCTTTACATTTCTCTGTGAGGTTCTTCTGGATATATCAGTGTGTGCAATTATATCTGACATGCATGGAAGAAAACTAGTAGTTAGATTTATGTAATGAGTGCATGTAGGAGACGACATAAATAGTAGGAGTGGGGTTAACTAGCAGCAACAGGTCTCAAAAACTAAAGGGAGAACACAGATGAAAGCTACAGAATATGTATCGTTTGTAATCGAGATTAACTAGATGGCACACAAAAGTATTAAAGAACAACATAGGTAATACTAGAAGTGGTATAATACTATAATCACCAGCCTGTGGGATAGGATTGGCTGATGGATGCTAACTATGGAACAGCGTTACCTAAACAACAAGTATCTTAGCTGAACTATGGAACAATGTTAACTCCTGAACAAGACCCGTAAGAGATCAGCATGAATATACAGTGAAATGTGATAATCTATTTTCCATGCTTAGATGAATAAAAAGCCATAAATGTTGCACACAAGTAAGATGAGGGTACAACCTATCTGTGCGCCACCATAGGAGTGAGCATCATGTGCTGACTTGTCGATGGCCCTGCAGTTGTTGTGGCTGTCCATGTCGGGCACGCCCATTCGATGCAGGGAACTACTGAGTGGGGACTATAGCTCCCTTCGGGTGTATGCTTCCCTTGTTGGAGCAGCTGCGGTGAGTCGAAAGACGGTCTGGCTGAAGATGCAGATAACGCATAATGTTAAGAACGACACATCTCTTTGATCTGAAGAAATACACTAAGAGATCAACAGCAAGGTACGAGAGTGGTCACACGTCTGTTGACTGAAGACTAAATTGGGGTCACACGATTTTATTTTATTTTGGTATTGTCCGATCTACGCCGGATGGCTTGATCGCCGTCTTGTGCCTCCCGGCTGACATTGTTCGAAATCTTCCCCGAAGAGCCAGAGACCAACGACAGAGCAGCCTGCCTCTGCCGTCCGTGGCCCCGGCCAAAACCCCGCTCCCCGCCCCACCGCACTGCCGTGGTTGCGCCGCCCCCGGGCCAATCCACAAAGACTCCCCGTCATCCAGATCCGGTAGCGGAAGTACCTTCAACCCACGCAACTCTAAGATAGCCATCTAAGCGCTGCTTCGGTGGCAAACTTGCGGCCCCGCACCCTTATGTTAGACACCAGCCAACCGGCAGCCTAGGAGCTCTACCGCCTCGAGGGGTGCTGCTTCCCATTGGGAATTGATTGGCCCAGAATAAAAATCCAGACAACTGACACCTCAATAAAGTGATTTGAGATGAGGGTGCGACCTACCTGGCAGCATGGTGAAGTAGGCAGGTCCATCTGTCAAGTCAGTGAGGCTGTCGTGGTTGCGGTGGCGACCATCGGTAGGGAAACATTGATGTCGTGACAGTCGAGGGCTACGGAGAAGCAGCGCCGGGACTGTGGACGGATCCGAAGTTCGAGCCGCTCCAGCGCCGTGAACAACGGCGGGGGTGAATCGGCTTCGGCACGGTTCACGCGGCCGTTGTTGAGGCAGCTCTAGTAGCACGGAGTAAGAGGCACACGGCTCAGTGCATGATGGCAAATGATAGTGTCTCCGGCATTAGGGAGGAGGGCGGCTGTGAAATTGGTGCGGTGGGGACGCCATGGAGGAGGGGCTGCGGTTTCACGGCTCGGGAGAAGGGAGCTTAAGGGGAGAAGGTGATTTGGCGCCCACGAGGTATGAATGGGGGGGATTGGGAGGGGAGTGGAACCATGTCTTACGCACGCATTTGTCTGAAAGGTGAGCGGGAGTTACAGTTCTACCCCTGCCTTTATGCTTCTTGGCTTGGGTCTGTGTATTGAGGGTCAGGGATACTAGAGTAACTTTGCTTCTCCCCAAATAGTGAGCGGGAGCGATTTCAGGCGAGGAGGGCGTGTTTTGAAATATAGTGGGCGCGAGCAATTTCAGGCGAGGAGAGCATGTTTTGAAATAGTGGGCACGAGCTATTTCGGGCGAGGAGAGCGTGTTTTGCCGACCATGGTTTCTGAATTATTTGGAACATGTCATTTCGGCCGAGGAGAAGTCGCGGTTGGATGAAGTTACGAACCTACCCTCGATGTACAATGGGCCAATTGATGTGTGTCCCACATAGGACGGTAATTTCACGTCTCCCATTTATTTGCTCGGGCGAATTCGACCGAGCAGAGGATGTTTAACGGTTCGTTCAAATTTTGGGAGAACGAGCATCCACGTCTACCTTACCAAGTCGATTTGAATCAAATTTTGAAATATTAGCTTGCCACTTCTTTTTTAGATGGAGAGATGATGCTAGGGAGTAATGTGTTTTTACATGCTCATTGCTAGCAAATTACTATATGACAAATAGTTGACCCACTCAAAAACGGGAATCAAACCCAAAATCAAATATCTCGATTCAATGAAATAGCTCGTTCACCAGGTCAAAATAGTGAACTAAATCCAAAATTGAACACCTCAATCGAGTAGCATGTTGTACAGTATTACAGTACTCCATGAACATGTTGAAAGTCAAATTAATGAACTTGTTTGATATACGCATATATCCATTAATGTGTTGATTGCAGACAACATGTTCTCCAATTTAAATATTTGAATGCAAGTTTATATCGAAACATGGTTTATATCAGTCTTTGATGCATAAAACGCGACCTCCCCCTCTCCCGGACTCCTGCTCTCTATCTCGCCGACAATCTTCAATTCTGTCGCACGCATCCGACACACAAACCTTGTTGGTCCCTCTCCCTTTCTCTCCATCTCTCTCTCTCTCTTTGTGTGTGTGTGGGGGGGGGGGTCTTTCTAGTTCGCATGCATATATACTCCATCTATAGGTCTCTCTCGCACACTATGTATGATACTCTAGTATAAACTAGATATCTTGGGTGCACTCATCGTATGCACACAAATTCCTTGGCTCAGTTTGGTTTCATGCCTAGGAGGTCGACCATGGAAGCCATTTTCTTGGTACGACAACTTATGGAGAGATATAGGGAGCAAAAGAAGGACTTGCATACGGTGTTCATTGACTTGGAGAAGGCCTATGATAAGATATCGCGGAATGTCATGTGGTGGGCCTTGGAGAAACACAAAGTCCCAACAAAGTACATTACCCTCATCAAGGACATGTACGATAATGTTGTGACAAGTGTTCGAACAAGTGATGTCGACACTGATGAATTCCCGATTAAGATAGGACTGCATCGGGGGTCACCTTTGATCCCTTATCTTTTTGCATGTGTGATGGATGAGGTCACAAGGGATATACAAGGAGATATCCCATGGTGTATGCTCTTTGCGGATGATGTGGTGCTAGTTGACGATAGTCGGACGGGGGTAGATAGGAAGTTAGAGTTATGGAAACAAACCTTGGAATCGAAAGGGTTTAGTCTTAGTAGAACTAAAATCGAGTACATGATGTGCGGTTTCAGTACTACTAGCTGTGAGGAGGAGGAGGTTAGCCTTGATGGACAGCTGGTACCTCAGAAGGACACCTTTCGGTATTTGGGGTCAATGCTGCAGGAGGATGTGGGTATTGATGAAGATATGAACCATCGAATCAAAGCCAAATGGATGAAGTGGCACCAAGCTTCTGGCATTCTCTATGACAAGAGAGTTCCACAAAAGCTAAAAGGCAAGTTCTACAGGACAGCGGTTCAACCCGCAATGTTGTATGGCGCTGAGTGTTGGTCGACTAAAAGGTGACATGTTCAACAGTTAGGTGTGGCGGAGATGCATATGTTGAGATGGATGTGTGGCCACACGAGGAAGGATCGAGTCCGGAATGATGACATACGAGATAGAGTTGGGGTACCACCAATTGAAGAGAAGCTTGTCCAACATCGTCTGAGATGGTTTGGGCATATTCAGCACAGGCCTCCAGAAGCTCCAGTGCATAGCGGATGGCTAAAGCGTGCGGAGAATGTCAAGAGAGGGCGGGGTAGACTGAATTTGACATGGGAGGAGTCCGTTAAGAGAGACCTGAAGGATTGGAGTATAACCAAAGAGCTAGCTATGGACAGGGGTGCGTGGAAGCTTGCTATTCATGTGCCAGAGCCATGAGTTGGTTGCGAGATCTTATGGGTTTCACCTCTAGCCTACCCCAACTTGTTTGGGACTAAAGGCTTTGTTGTTGTTGTTGTTTTGTTGTTGTTGCCCGTAACTCTCTCACGCACCACTCTGTCGTCTTGGATCTCTTCCCCCTCTCTCTCAAACTCTACATCTACCTGGGTCACACATACACATGCATATCTCACTCGCACTCGATAGGCCCATCTAAAACTCTATCTCTCTCCCTCGTTCTCTCTCCATCTCACATGCACACACACACAATCTCATGCCTAGCTAGCCAAGTATGATGGTCTCTCACTCAATTGTAGGCACACGCAGTCCCCCCTATATTTATATGTCTAGCTATTCTTAGTCTCCATCACAAACATGTGCATGGTCTATCTCGATTTCTCTTGGGGCATCTTTCTATCGCGCGCACACCTCCCTCAATCTCCCATCCATATAGTCTACTCACGATCTCGAGAGGATCTCCCTCCCCATGCGTAATGTTCTCCATGTGTCCCTCTCGAGCTTTGTTCCTTGTTGGCTAGACCTCTATTGGACATGTGCTTTAGGGGTGTCTCTCTCTGTTGCAAACAATCACACACTAGCTATCTTCGTGTATCTCCTCGCCTCGCTTTTCTATCTCGAAGATGCATGCGTGATATGTTCGCATAAGAAACGAAAAAACACACTCTCTCTCTCTAATTTATCGTTTGTTGTCACTTTCTCTTTCACACACATACTTTTTTTGCACACTTACTCATTCTCCTTCACACGCACTTGATCTCTCTCGACTTAGGCACTCTCCTCGGTCCATAACATATAGATTTATTGAAAAGTCAAACATCACAAAGTTTGACCATGTACGTGGAGAAAAACAATTACATCTAGAACGGCAAACATATACCATTAGATTCACCATGAGACATAGTTTCATATGATGTATCTTTGGTATTGTAGATATAAATAACATTTGCGTAAACCTGATCAAAGTTTCCAAAGTTTGACTTCTAAAAAATTTACATGCACTGCATTATCGAGCGGATGGAATATCTCTTTCCCCCTCTCAGCTATCTGACACACCACTCAGCCTTATCGGGGCTCCTCAATCTCTTTCAAACTTTATATCTCCCTGGTTCACACATACAAATGTCTCGCTTGCGCTATACATATAGACCCATCCAACACTCTCCGCCCTTGTTCTCTCTCTATGTGACATGCACCCCCTAAGTACCATAATCCCTCACTCCATCATAGGCGCAAGCACTCCCCCCCTAAGTATGATTATCTCTCACTAGCCATCAGGAACACATGTATTGTCTCCTTCCATCCATACGTCTATGTTGATATCTCTCGGGGTATCTTCTATCGCGCACACACCTTGTCACTCGATCTCCCACCCATGTAGTCCCATCACGATCTCCAGGGGATCTCTCTATGACAAACATACACTCTCTCCTCCCCATGTCTGCATTTTCTCCATACATCTTTCTCGACCTCTCTCCCTTGTTTGTCAGACCCCTCTTGGCCACGTGCTAGGGGTCTTGCTCCCTCGGTTGTAAACAACCACACACTATCTCCTCACCTTGATTCCATTGTCGAAGATGCATGTGTGATATGTTTGCATAAGACACACACGCTTGTTCTCTACTTTTATCGTGTGTTGTCCATGTCTCTTTCACACACGCACACACACTTTTTTCACTCACTCTTTCTATTTCTCTCTCTCTCTCTCACTCTCTCTCTCTCTCTCTCCCTAGTTAGGGACTCTATCACGTCCATAAGCATATGGATGTTTTGAAAAGTCAAACCTCAGAAAAGTTTGACCAGGTATATGTGGAGAAAAACATTTACATCTGGAATGATCATTAGATTCATCACAACATGTACTTACTTCATACTATCATTTATCTTTGGTATTGTAGATATAAGTAATTTCTTTATAAACTTGGTCAAAGTTTCAAAAGTTTGACTTTAAAAAAAATGTTGGAACTACATTATCAAACAGAGGGAGCAGCTCTTTCTCTCTCTCTCTCTCTCTCTCTCTCTCTCTCTCTTCTATCTCTCACGGGCCTCCCCTCTGACTCGAACTCTCTATACCGACGGATTGTACGCTCACTGTGTCAGTGTATAGCTCCATATATTGTTTAGTTGACCGGTCAACCAGTCCACATGCTGCCTTGTCAGCTCGTGTTCTGTATCTTCGTGTGCTGGCCCATATGGCAGTGGGTGTAAATAAGTAAACTAGAGGCCCATCTGACACGCGGTGAAGTAAACAAAGTTGAAACCACTCGGGGTAGCACCCCGCACGCTAGTAAATTGAGGACGCATTGAGGACACACTTCTTCCGCATGAAGGACACACTCACGCACAATTCACCACTGCGCGGCGGCATGCACAGAAGTACGCACTTGCACACACTCAGCACACAACGCACACCAGCACACGTGTACACAGGCGTCGCTGCTGGTTGAGATGGACGGTGATGCAGCCAACAAGCGGAGGCGGCTCGAGCCAAAACTGCATCCAGCGAGCCTGGACTTCATCAGCAGCCTCCCCGATGACATGCTGATCGTCATCATCGGCCTCCTCCCCACCACATCTGCCATGCAGACCGTCCTGCTGATGAGGACATGATTACCTTGGATAAGACCAAAAATGTTGCATACACGCATATTTGTCAGGTGATTTCTAGTGTAAACTATTCAATAATCTATTTATGTTATCCAGAATAAAAATACTTCACACACTTTTGTGTTTTGTCTAATTGCAGGTGTATGGGACATTTGTACAATCCACATATGAAGATAAAGAAAAAGGAGAAGTTTATGTTCTATTCAAAATATCCTCTCATGTCACTTTTGGGCCAAGAGAAGATAGAGTCAAAATCTCTCACGTTCTGGATTCAGATTCGGACTACACAGACATACCTGACTCAAAACACCAACAACTTTTTCATACAGACTCCAAATTGGGTGATTCTTTTTTTGTTGGAAGGTAGATTTCGCGCTCTTTCCAACCCAATTGGATTCACTATCAAATTCGGCCGGAGTGTTGAGTTATCGACAAAACAATTTGACGCTGCACCAGAATCCGAGTCAAACTACATGTCCAAAGGTGTTGCATCACCTCCACTTGGGCCCATGAGCCTTGTATGAACCTAGGGTTAGTTTTAGGCTGCCTTGGGACGTCCTCCCACCTCCTTGGCCGCCACCCCTTGCTCCTATATAAGTAGATCCATCTAGTAGCCTTTCCCTTGGGATTTGTTTAGTTAAAAGTTAGCCATTGCAACTTCGTGTACTTCATTTGTGTCCAACGACCAGACCAAGACCTCTTACGGATCCCCACCTTTATCAATACTTCATATATAATTGCAATATTCAGATTGCTTTTATCATATTCTTGCTTGTTCTTCGATTGCTTGCAGGAATAGGCCTTCGTGGTCAGGTTGATTGTGCTCCGGCGTGGTCAATAACCTCTTGGAGTTGGTTTAGCGATTGCTAAGACGCAATGTCATGCACGTTTGTAGTCGGGTCATCAAAGTCATCTTCACCAAATTGATAGTTATCATCTCATCGAAAGATCGGGACACCTCCACCTCTATCAAGTGGTATTAGTTTTCAGGTTGCTCGGTGAGAATTTCCAGTTTTTCCTAGATTAGATTTATTTTCTTGCCAATTTCCAAGAAAAAGCCACAAAGAAAGTTAGATCTATTAATCCTTTGTCCAAGCCAGTCTGAGCCTTTGCAATTTTCTTTTCATTGTTCGCATTATTGAATTATCGATTGCATCGTCGTGTCGAGTTGCTGGTCTTAGTGTCTAGTTCGTTTAGAGTTTCGAGTTCTGTTCACAGTAGTTATGCTGCCGTTGCATCGTTATACCTTCCGCTGTCAACCACCCATACATCAAATTCCACCATGTGATACCCATCGTTCATTGTCATAATCATAGTTGAGATCGTTCACATCTTCGCTTGATCCAATCTGCATCTTATCTAGTTTGTTTTGGAAAGAGAGAGAAAAAAAAGACGGAAAAAAAGAGAGAAAAAGTAAAAAAAAGTCAGAGAAAAAAAGAGAAAGAAAAAGATAAAAGTGTGAGAAAAAAAAGATAAGATAAAAAAATCGGATCTATCAAGACTCAATCTCGTAGTTAAATTCGGATTGGAATCTGTTTTGTGCACTGTTTAGTAAAACAGGCATAACTTCCTCATACGAAGTCCGTTTTGGCTCCACAAGTACTAAAATGAAAGCTAGCGACGATCCGCATCTAAATAGTTGCAGAACTTTGTTCAATATTTGGCACCTCAAAATCGGCCTCTAAATAGGTCTTTTTGCCCTCCAAAGTTCACGAACACAGTTTGTTCTAGTTTTTCAGGCCAGTTTTATAGTTTTTTGACTCCTCACATCTACTCGGAATTGAGTGATTCTTTTTGGATTGGAAAGCTTGAGTTAGTAGAATTATTTGAAAAAAATTATCAGAAAATTTATCAGAGAGTTGTTGTATATCCTTCTTGGCACTTGTTTTTCATCATTATCATTACTGCCGTTGTGATCTTCACTTATATCTTGCTATCCAGAGCTACTTAGTATCCTTAATTGATGCTAGTTGTGCTACGCCGTGAGCTTGTTAGTGTTCTAGGCTCGCGTCTCTAGTCCGGTCTAGCCTAGGACCAGTACAGTACCGTCGTTGAGCGCTCATTCAACATTGCATCTTTGAATTGATTATTGCTAATCTTTTGCTACCATATATAGCCAACCCAGCTCCACATATTTTTACACCGTGTATACGTATGTTCCCCTGGCAATCGCTTTACAATCTTCAGAGTTATTTGACACTGCTGGTTGCCTGTCACCACCTGTCGCATGGTAAGAACTTGTAAGATATTGCTATTTGCTTTACTGTGAGCACATTACAACCACATCCTACTAGTTCATAGGAACATTATTCTCAAAAAGAAATTTATTATTTCTACTAATCATGACAGGTTCCAGAGATAGAAGTTCTTGATGACGAACACATCTTCACCATCACGAGAGTTGGGACAACACACACAAGCACATGGCGAGGTTATCTCTTTACCGTCATTTGAGGGTAGATTTAATCCTGCTATTTATCTAGCTTGGGATCTTGAAGTAGAACAAGTTTTTAGTCACCATGACTTTTTTGAACTTGAGCGAGTATGAGCTGCCACTAGAGCATTTACTGGTTTTGCTTCTGTTTGGTGGAGTGTGCATTGTAAGAAAAACATTGATAACCAACCCACAACTTCGAAATATTTGAAGCATGTAATGAGACAACAATTTTTCCCTCCTTACTATCGTCGTGAATTGCTTCGCACATTTGAACAATTTAAACAAGGCAACAACACTGTTCATGCTTACTACCAAGAGTTCAAATCTTATATGCATCATTGTGACATAGAAGAATCTGAGGATGATACAATGAATAGATTTTTTGGTGATTTGAACCATGATATTCAGGCAAGATTTCGGTATATTCCTAGTTGCATTACTGGTATGTATGTTCGTGCTTGTACCTTTGAGAGAAAGTTACAGGAGGATGCATTGGGTGACTACAACAACTACTATTCCAATTCATGCTCACTACCATCGGTTGATTCCTCCACCGTTGCACCTACTAGAGCAGCCACACCTCAGATTATGAGTGCGACATCATCTCAAGTGTATGGTACATTATCATTGTCCATACCTACATCAGCTACATCTTTGCGACAAGGTAACAGTAAAGGTATTGATGATATAACTTCACATGAGAATGATGCACCCCTAATTAACTTAAATACATCATGTGTTGAGTTACCTGTTGATTTGAGCACGCCACCTATTTTAGAGAATCATGTTACTATCATGAATGCATCATGTGATCAAACAACTGAAATACCAACAATTTTGAGTGTGCCCATTGAATTAACTGTTGATGTCAAAGAACCATGTGAATCAGGAAATAAATTAGATTTGGATCAAATACATTTTAAAATAATTGTGCCAATGTTTAATCATTTTGATATGACCTCTAATTTTGGTGATCATTCTGTGTCAAATGACTTATTGCATGTTTTCTTATTTAAGCATGTTGTAGCATGTAAATTTGATGCACATAAGGTTTATTCACCAATGTTGGGATGGTTTAATGATGAATATTGTCAATCTTTTAATATGAATAAGAGCTTCACTTATATGTGCAAACTGAGTTGCAATATTTTCATGCCTTTCACTTATGATAATATTTTGGCTTTATATTTTATAGTCTATGAAGGTTCCTCATATATACATGTGTCATATGTGCAAAAATCAAGGGAAGTAAGAATGGATGACATATACATATACAACATGTACACCTTGTCTCTTTTGTTAGCCACATTTCAGATTAAGAAACGCCGAGGACGGCTTTGTTTTCAAGAAGGGGAGGATGATGAGGACATGACTACCTTGGATAAGACCAAAAATAATGCATACATGCATATTTGTCAGGTGATTTCTAGTGCAAACTATTCAATAATCTATTTATGTTATCTAGAACATAAATACTTCACACACTTTTGTGATTTGTCTAATTGCAGGTGTATGGGACATTTGTACAATCCACATAGGAAGATATGGGAAAAGGAGAAGTTTAGGTTCTGTTCAAAATGTCCTCTCACGTCACTTTTGGGCCAAGAGAAGATAGAGTAAAACTCTCTCATGTTCTGGATTCAGATTCGGACTGCACAGACATACCTGACTCAAAACACCAGCAACTTTTTCATACGGACTCCAAATTGGGTGATTATTTTTTTGTTGGAAAGTAGATTTCGTGCTCTTTTCAACCCAATTGGATTCACCTTCAAATTCGTGTGGAGCGTTGATTTATCGATGAAACAATCTGACGCTGCAGCAGAATCTTAGTCAAACTACAAGTCCAGAGGTGTTGCATCACCTCCACTTGCGCCCATGAGCCTTGTACGACCTAGGGTTAGTTTTAGGCTGCCTTGGGATGTCCTCCCACCTCCTTGGCCGCCACCCCTTGCTCCTATATAAGTAGATCCATCTAGTAGCTTTTCCCTTCGGATTTGTTTAGTTAAAAGAAAGCCATTGCAACTTCATGTACTTCGTTTGTGTCCAACGACCAGACCAAGACCGCTTATGGATCCCCACCTTTATCAATACTTCATATATACTCGCAATATTCAGATTGCTTTTATCATATTCTTGCTTGTTCTTTGATTGCTTGCAGGAATAGAGCTTTGTGGTTAGGTTGATTGTGCTCCTGCATGGTCAATAACCTCTTGGAGTTGGTTTAGCGATTGCTAAGACGCAACATCGTGCACGTTTGTAGTCAGGACGTCAAAGTCATCTTCACCAAATCGATAGTTATCATCTCATCGAAAGATTGGGACACCTCCGCCTCTATCACCTGCTCTCCCGGCGGTGGTGCCCCCTCTGGCGCCACGTCCCCCTCAACTTCACTATCGACAGCTGCCTCTATGACGGGGATTGCAAACGCATGGCCGCAGTCTCCAAGATCCTTTCATCGCAGCCTAGGCCAGCCAGATGCCTTGACATCCGCATGTTCAGTACCAACTGCAAGGTCCAACCCAAGTTCGACCAGTGGTTCTTATCCCCCGCCCTAGATCAGCTCGAGGAGCTCAGCTTTGAAGCTGGATGATGTCGCTCTCTACCGCCATCCGTGCTCCGCCTCACGTCAATGTTGCACCGTGCCAGCTTCAGCTCCTGCTATCTTCCCCAGATTAATGTCGCGCCCGCCCTTCTTCTCCCTCAACTCAAGTAGCTCGACCTCTTCGACGTTGTCATCTCGAAGAAGGCTATGGACCACCTGCTCCGCAGATGTACTGTGCTCGAGTACCTTCGTCTTGAGCAGATCCACGGGTTCATTAGCCTCCACATTGCCTCGACGAATCTCTGATGGATTTATGTGTCTTGCTGGCCCCGCAACAAGACATCAGTTGGGAAGAGATCACTCCAGCTGTTCCACATTATGGTCATTGAGAATGTGCCTTTCCTTGAGAGATTGCTTGTATCGGATCTAGAAGGTCCAACAAAAATCAGGGTCATTGAAGTGTCGAAATTGACAGTGTTCGTGTACTCGTTTGCCAAATTCTCTGAACTATTTATTGGATTTGTAATCATTCAGGTACAGCACTCACCTTCTTCTCCGTCTTCTTGAAATTCACATTTTTTTAATTTCTTCTTGATGTATTTATGACTGTCTTCCAGAAAATGATTCCCACAAGCTTTACCCAGTCTATGCGCACAGCAAAGATCTTGGCAATAAAATCTATCGGTCCCAATCTGGATCAAGTTGTTGGATTCCTTACATGCTTTTCGTGCACGGAGAAGCTACTCATCGAGGTGAAACTTCTTTCCTATTAGTAAACGGTAATCACAACGTAGCTCAATTTTTTCGTAATTTTCCCAAATTACGATGACAAGTGTAGTGTTCAAAACTGCATCTACGCACTGGACCGAAAGAAATGTTTTTAGTGTTTTTTTCTTACATGATCACCTGCATCGTTTTTTTGTTGTACTACTATAGTAGCCTAGGCTAGTCATAATGGAAGTAACTTAGACTACTCCAGTAACTCTATGGTTACCTTAAGAGCAAGTACGACCTCCGTCCTGGTTTACTCTTCCTATTTTGTAGTATCAAAATTTGACCATAAATTTAACTGATAAAATGTTAATGCATGTCACACTATATCGTTGGATTCGTATTTGAACATAATTTCAAATGGTGTAATTTGTAGTGACATGCATTGGCATTTTCTTAGGTAAATCTATGGTCAAAATTTTATACTAAATACGAGGTAGTACAAAAGTGGGCTATAATGGCCCTCCACTATGTAGGCCAAAACACGTGCCAAAATCACTTGTGATGCATTTGGCATCGATGCCCCTCCATTGCTCACCTGGTGCCCCAATCTGGATCACCTACTTTGCTCCGGTGCCAAATTAACTCACGCAATGAAAAAACACTTGCATGGAAGAGAGGAAGACGACCGAGGCAATAAAAAACACTTGTTTGGGAGAGAGAGAGAGGCTCGTGTAGTTGGTTTGATTGATTTGTTTATACATGTGGGTCTGTGTGCACAGCGGTGCCAACTCTCTCACATCGCGAGAGTGGTGCCAAAATCTTTTGATTTGACATCGATGTGTATTATGTGGCATACTTTTGCGGAATATGGCATCGGCCACATAGTGGAAGGCAACAAATGCCCAAGCTCTTCACGTGCTCCTAGGTAAATGAGAGGAACCAGAAAGAGAGAGAGAGAGAGAGTGAAAAAATATCACTAGCCAGCCAACCCTATCGTATGAGCGAATGATATTGGCACCTTTTGATGACACGACAATCTTATACAGCCAGCTACTCTCATATGTTCTCTTCTTTTGCAGATAAAAAACACCTGAAAGTGAAAAATGTGATGCACTATAAAAATCTCATCGAATGCCTTGATCTCCATCGTACAGAAATTGATTTGATCGACTACTGAGGCAGCACATCTGAGATCACATTCGCCAGGTTCTTTGTTCTGGAGGCAAGTGTGCTCAAGGTAATGAGGTTTGGCATTCTCTGGCGCAACAATGAATGGCGTGCTAATCACTGCAAGCGTCTAAGCCTAAATGACAAAGTCTCCGCAGAAGTTGAATTTGTTTTTGAAATATCAAGTGGCCAGAGACTTGAAAACTTATTTGCCCATTAGTGGCTTGTCGGGGCAGTTGATTTTAGTTTGTACGATAATACTACATCCACCTAAAGTAATGAAAGTTCTTACGTAAACTTCCTAGTAATTCCCTCTTCGTAGGTGCAACATTACTCCTAACATTTGTAATATCAGTTTGAAACTTGTAATATTGCCATCTCCTATTCCTGTGTTTTCAAAATCCTGCGAATCAAACAGGTCCTGAGTTGGTGATGATGTTGTGCCTCCCATCTTTCACCAATAGCCGTCGGATATAGATTTGACGCATACAAACCAAACTTCTCCATTTTTGCAAAAAGATGCCCACACTTGTTCCCTATTTACAAACAACTCCTTGTCTCTCACATTCAGCCTTATCTCATCCCCACCACATCTAGAAGGCCATGGAAAAATCTGGTGAGATGGCCGCTGCCGGTGCCGTCCACCCCCAATCTTGGTGTTCCGTGCAATGCACGGGCATCTACGCAGAGAAACTTATGTCAAACACGGCTATTTGTTAGCAGGCTAGCTCTACAGCCATGATGATAGTGACTGCAGACGGTGAGGCTGACTATGGTATGCCGAACACAGCGCCTATACTCAGGTGTCATCTCCGGTGCAGGGTCTTGTCACTTCACTGTGAGGAGCAGCACGTAATAATTTGACCAACGGGTAGTACAGTGCTACTACATTGGTAATACTACTACTAGTAATACTAGCACCACCATCTGGATTAAGGAGTACTACCACATCCATCTGGATTTTAGTATTTGACTAGCAATATCTAGTAATGCATGTCACAAAAAATGTACTACTCCCTCTGTAAATAAATACATGGTGTATTGTTTTATTCCTATTGGCGAGAGAACTTAATGTCTTTTTGCTAATTAATAGGATTATATGCAATGAACTAAACACTGCATGTCATGTTTGGTAGTCTCAAGTCATTGAAAGCATGCACGACCCACACCTCTCATTGGTTGATATGTCACGAAATAAGAAACAAGGAGGGAGTTAGTGTACCGTGCCTGAGTGTTTTGGGATTATTTGGTTTTCGTAAGGTGACTTACACAACACTTTTGTCTACATCCATTAACATTTTATTAGTTAAATCGAAGGTCAAAACATAGAGCAAAATGCAAAGGGGACCAATAAACCAGTAAACATCAAACTTCTCTCATTTGGCCCCAACTAGAGGTCCGGTGAGATGATATATTGCACCAGCATGGAGGGGGACGCAACTTCATTGACTTACTGCAACTGCCTTTGGGTCAATGACACGTGGGCCCAACGGGTGGCTGGCCCACCTGTCATACAGCCAAAGGCAGGTGCAGTAGAGGGCCGAGGAGTAGATGGCCAACACGCACGTAAATTCAACGCAGTCTACACTGCTCATATAAAGGCTCCCCGCCAGTCCAATCTAGTACGAAATCCTACGCACCTACACACGCTAACCAAGGGCAAGAGTGATCAGTCGAATCGCAAGATCAGTTGACTAGAAGCTAAGCTAGACCCATGGAGGCGATGAGCGCGAGCATCAGCCGGCTGTGCCAGATGGTCCACGATGCCGGCCTGCGGCCTGGCACCGAGGAACGTCTCCAGGTAGTGCTTGAGGCCGCTAGGGCGAGGGGCCGCTTGGACGACAGCTTCATCTCCTTGTTCGATGAGGTCCTTGTCGGTTTCCTCGACAAGTTCACGGTCATCAAGAAGCTCGCGGACGACTTTGACGTACACCTCCAGCCGACACGCCCAGGCTCTATGATGCCCGGCACCCTCAACGGCCACTATGGTGACAACCTCTTCGATGCACTGGTGGCCCTACGACTGCCCGCCATCGCACCGGAGAATGTCCAACTCGAGGTCGCGCTCGCCACACAGTGCCTGGCGCAGTAAGACACCATCGACATAATCACCCACGTCTACGCGCAAATCGTCCACAAGGACTATTTCATGCAAGAGGAGGACGATCGGACACTGGCCTTCTTGGACCGCAGGGCAACCTTGGATGGCATTGTTCAGAAGCACATTGAGCTCACCGCCAATGCCGCTGCTCCTCACACGTCAGTTGGTGACCCGGCGCACTAGGGCGTGAGGATGTCGTTGATGGATCCGTATCTATTTTTATCTTTCCATCAAATCCATGTAGTAGTATATGGTACTACTAGTAATTATCTTACCTTTCGCATCAACTTCATAATTTTTGTACGTACTCCATGAATGAACAGCGCCAGAACCAAACTTCTCATTACTCTAGGGAAAATCATTATTTCTATCTATCGGTCGCACCATGTTGTAGAACCAAATTTTACAAGTTACAAGTTCAAAAGGAAAAGCATGCCGTGTTCGTGTCGCACCCCCACACGGTTGGTCCAGCACGGCGCTCAAGGGGGAATGCGTGCGGTGGTGCATTTCCACTTACAAGTGGGACCGCAGTTGAGCAAACCGACGATCGGCAAACTCCCACCCTTCCCACCGCGTGATGGCTGAGAAAACAGGAGGGAGAAGAGATGGATGTAGCACGGACTCCAAGAAAATTGGTGTCAGATGGGACTCGTGTGGGTGGCGTGTGCCGTACTGCTAGACGTGAATGCTAGTTATGGCCCATACCACCCGTCTAGGTGAATAAGTCATTCGCATAGTTCTAGGTCATCGATTTGAGGAATTAAATATGTGTTATGTGTCATGAAAAATAGATCACTAGATTTCTACAAGGATGTAGTTTATAAATATACATTTTTTGTCACATATAATACATATTTAGATAGTTAAATCGTCAACCTAGAACTACGTGAATGACTTATTCACCGAGACGGAGGTAGTAGAACGAATTTCCTAGAGTCCATGCTCAGCCCTCCTCTATCTCTCTTCTTAGCCAGCCAGCGGACGCGCGGAGCCCATCGTCTCGATGGTAGCCATGAGTAGTGCACGTACTCAATGACGGAGCATGGGATGGTAGCCATGACATGGACAACCCTTTTTTGGAGAGAGTACATGGACAACTTTGATGTGTCCCGTCAACTCGCAGAACGACGAGAAGCTTTATTACGCCTTCTCCCTCGCCAATGCGTGCGCGGTGGCTCGCAGCACGAGGTGAAACTTTTGCTTACAAGTGGTGGATGTGCAACAGTTCATTTGGTGTCAGATTGCCAGAAGTACTACTGTTGAACCATCGACTTCTGGAAGAGGCGAAGAGCCAAGCGCAAGGTCACCTACTAACCTTAGGCTAGGCATAGTGGGAGTAACATAAGTAGGGGTACCTCCTCTTTTATTCTAGAAACAACCACACCTGAATATTGAGGTGCTGGTTACGTAGAACAAATTTCCTGGAGTCCGTGCTCAGCCCTCCTCTATCTCTCTTCTCAGCCAGCCAGCAGATGCGCGGAGCCCATCGTCTGCTTGCTCATATGTGGTCCCACATGTCAGTGAAAATGCAAGAGGACCCACTGAACCTGTACATCTTTCACCTCGACGTGCTGGTGATGAAAAACAAATCCAATAAAGATCTTCGGTGGCCGCTTTTGGAGATACTCAAGAGTAGTAAGATTCTATTTACAGTTTAACCCAAGATGCACATCACGTGGCTTCAACTACCACTCTATTTGCTTGCATGACATGACCTGGATGTTGGATGTCCCACCTGTCGGCAAAAGGAGGAAGAACCCAACCAAATCTTCGGTTGTGCTCTCGGAATAGACTAGTTGTGCTAACTTAAAATTTTATTATGTAGAATGGATGCAAGTTTTGGTATCGGGAAGAAGAGTACATCGACATATTGATAGAGTGCAATTTAGTAGATGTTCTAGCACTTTTAGCTAGCATAGAGGCTAGAGATGAGACTAGTGCACTTGTTGATAGAATAGAGGCTAGACATGGGACTATATGCGAGGAAGCAACGTCTACTTCTTTACACTCGAAGAAGAAAGAAGCATGCAAGATTGAGCCTCCGCAGATCAACAATGAATGCATCGAGAAGGCACTCTTCCAACTTACAGGAGCAGTTATGGAAGTTGGATATCTTCTAAAATGTATTCTTGTTTTCTTTGGTATTGCTTTTCTAGTCAAAATTTTGGTGATGTATTTCCATGTACCAAAAAATCAATGATGAAAAAAATATATGTGTTTGCAAAGAAAAATGTACACGGCCGGGATGCGTCCGCGCGTTCGGCGCACGGCCACCGCATCCGAGAAATGGCCCGGACACGACCCCGTTGCCCTACCCAAATGGACAGAATCCGGGAAAAACGGAGGTCCGTTTGGGGTCGTGCATTGCAGTTGGCCTTACAAGTGGGACCGCAGTTGAGGAAACCGACTATAGGCAAACCTCACGTCTCCCGCCGCGTGATGGCTGAGTTAGAGAAACAACGAGGTTGAAGAGATTCCTGTAGCACGGACTCCAAGAAATATGGTGTCAGATGAAAGTCGTGCTGGTGGCGTGTGTCGTACTCCTAGACGGGAATGCTTGTTCTAGACCATTCCACCCTACTACTCCTACTACTTATATAGTACTAGTAGTATCGAGGATTCGAGGTGTTGGTTACGTATAGCGCACACATTAACATATGGCCCACCTCACACTGTGGCCAAATTTCCTGGAGTCTGTGCTCGGTTAAAAAGTGTTCTTTGTGAGGGTGGGTGGCTGGTCTCAAGTTTAAAACTTGTTGTATTACGTATACGTAGACGTAGAGATAGTGCAGCAGTTCTGAAAGTTTGAACCCAAACATCAAAATGCAATTTCTACTGGACTAATCGGGGGACCTAGTGTTGGGTTCTACGGTAGGGTGCGTCGACTGCAAATTAAAATTTTCCTACGCATAGAACAACCAGGAACATGCTATGGGAGATGGATCACAGATTGTTACCACTAGACGTGCAGTGTTGTGCAGCGGAAGTACAGTTGAGGCAGCGTGTTCCCGGAGTCGCCTCGCGTTCCCAGAGTCGTCTCCTCCTTGCCAGTGTCCCACGTAGCCGATCGGATCCCACGAACAGGTTAGCCAGAGCGGCGCAAGTGCACCGCCTCTAACGATATCTGCGCGTGCAAGAGGAATGTCGTGCGGCAGACTGCTAGGTCCGATCACACAACCGGCAGCGAGTGGAGGTGGCTATTTGCAACACATGCAAACCCTAGTGATAGCGCCGAAGTGATCAATCGCATGAGTGTGCCGCACCTTCACTTTATATAGGCATCCGACGCGGGCTTAACACTTGGGCCTCGCATGGACCCTAAAGCCCACAAGTCTACTCGGCCACAATCCGAATACAGCTCGGATCACATCCGACCAGTGTCCTTGGATCCGACCTCATAGGTTCCTTCCATTAAGCGCACGACCCCTTAGGTTCAAGTCGGCTTGGTCGCAGTTCGGATCACCTCCGAACTGCACGGTTGGTAGCGGCGTCTAGCAAGGCATGCCGAACACTAGGCAGACTATGAAGCTGGTTAGGCGAACCTGTACAACATGTCACACTTCTGTTCCCTTTGCCTCACGATATATGTTGTCGGGCTCAAGGCGAGACTGTCATCCTTGTGCTAGCCCGACCTCTTTATCGTTCCAGTGATACTGACCACTATCTGGATTATCTCATAATCCTTGTCGCATGGCCATGCTTCTCTTGGTCGGATCACACGAGGGGCCCAGAGTATATCTCTCCTGATCAGAGGGGCAAATCACGTCTTGCTCGAACACGTCTCGCAGCATGGGTCTGGACAAGCCTGAAACCTACCTTTGTAATTACCCAGTCATGGAGTAGCGTTTGGTCGGCCCAAAGCAAGTCTGTCACCATCCCGAGTACATGTGTCAGCTCAAGTCTTAGGACATAGAATGCATGTTGTACTAGAGACTCACAGATGACGTATCGCTGCGTATCATAGTTGGGTCTACCCGACTCGGACCTTATCTCGACTCGGATCCGACTACGTCAAATCCGACCAGACCTTTCCAAGTCCTTATTATCCGGTTAGCATCCAATGCTCCATGGCAAGCGAGACCGAGCCATCGACCGTGTCATATGCTAATCTAGTCGGTTGTGCGTCTACACAGCTGACAGAGGCAAAGGTGTCCCGATGTTTCGATGAGATGGTGGCTATCGTTTTCTGTGGGAGTCGACCTTGACGATCCGACTATGAACGTGCGAGACGTCGCGCCTTAGCAATCGCTAAACCAACTTCCGAGGGGTTATTGACCATGCCGGAGCATGATCAACCTGACCACGAGGGTCTGTTTCCTGCGAGCAAATGAAGAACAAGCAAGAAACTGAGATTGCAATCTGGATATTGCGAATATAAGATGAAAGCTTTATTGATGAAGGTGGGGTTCTGTGACGTCTTTGTCTGGTCGTTGAACACAAACAAAGTACGCGAAGTTGCAGCTATGGAGAACTTTAATCTAAACAAAACCCAAAGTCTAATCGGTGCCCTAAGGGCTGTATATATGGAGGAAGAGGGGGGAATTTCGTGGCCCCTGGTGGAGGGGTCCGAAACCAACCCTATCTCTCGTTTCCCCACAAATACGGACTCTAAAAATAGCCTACACTTATGTATTTTGAAATTACATGGGCCTGGCCCAATAATAAGGTGACGCAGCACCTAGAATAGCCTCGGGACGAAATTTATGAAGTGGCATCTTGTATATTTCGTCCAAGGCTTCATGCAGTCATTATGGTGGCTTCAAACTCCTGAAATCATCACTTGTAACTCCGTTCTTGTTCCCCTTGCACATGTCATCATCTACATGCTTGTTATTGCTCCAATGTTCAACCTTCTCCAAGCTAGGCCCTTCATTTGTAAGCAAAACAAATGTATCCAATTTAGGCAGCATCATATTCTCATGAACATTAGAATCATTACCAAGAAACGAAAGTACCTGATAATTTAGTTGGCGTGCGCGAGCTCTAGTGATTGGTCTAGTATATGTAGAAGTAGGGGTTGTGGGTGTAACAGTGGTATTCATGTCCTCATCATCCTCCCCTTCTTGAAATGAAGTCATCCTCGACGGAAGCTCATCTTCCTCACCCAAATAAGGCTTCAAATCTGCAATGTTAAAAGTGGGACTAACCCCAAAATCTGCAGGCAGCTCAAGTTTGTATGCATTATCATTTATTTTCTCCAACACCTTAAAAGGACCATCAGCACGAGGCATTAGCTTTGATTTGCGCAAATCAGGAAATCTATCCTTACGCAAATGAAACCAAACAAGATCTCCACGTGCAAACACAACATGTTTTCTACCCTTATCTCCAGCAAGTTTATATTTAGCATTCATACGCTCACTGTTTTCCTTAGTTAACTCATGCATTTTAAAAATCAATTCAGCACGTAGTTTAGCATCAAAATTAACCTTCTCCGAAGATGGAAGAGGCAACAAATCAATAGGTGCACGAGGTAGGAAACCATACACAATTTCAAAAGGGCACATCTTAGTAGTAGAATGCAATGAACGATTATAAGCAAATTGAATATGAGGCAAGCATTCTTCCCACATTTTCTTATTATTCTTCAAAACAGCTCTAACCCTAGTAGACATTGTTCTATTGACTACTTCAATTTGTCCATCGGTTTGGGGGTGACAAGTAGTACTAAAAAGCAGTTTAGTCCCCAACTTAGCCCATAAACATCTCCAAAAGTGGCTAAGAAATTTAGTATCACGATCTGAAAATTTAGTATTTGGCACACCATGCAAGCGAATAATTTCATGAAAGAACAAATCAGCAACATTAACAACATCATCGCTTTTATGACATGGTATAAAGTGTGCCAATTTCGAGAATCGATCAACGACAACAAATATGCTATCCCTCCCCTTCTTTGTTCGAGGTAAACCTAAAACAAAGTCCATAGATATATCCTCCCAAGGAACACTAGGTATAGGCAAAGGCATATATAAACCATGAGGATTGAGTCGTGACTTAGCTTTTTGACATGTAGTGCAGCAAGCAACAAAGCGCTCAACATCCTGTCTCATCTTTGGCCAAAAGAAATGTGTAGCAAGTATGTCCTCCGTCTTCTTCATGCCAAAGTGTCCCATTAATCCTCCTCCATGCGTCTCCTGCAACAACAAAAGACAAATGGAGCTAGCTGGAATGCATAGCTCGTTAGCACGGAACACAAAGCCATCATTAACGACGAACTTGTTCCATGTTCTACCTTCGTTACAATTCTGCAATACATCTTTAAAATTGGCATCATGCACTTATTGATCTTTGATGGTCTCCAAACCAAATATTTTGAAGTCAAGTTGTGAAAGCATAGTATAGCAACAAGACAATGCATCAGCAATAACATTTTCTTTACCCTTTCTTGTGTTTAATGAGATAAGGGAAAGTCTCAATGAATTCAACCCATTCAGCATGTCTACAATTCAGTTTAGCTTGACTTTTAATATGTTTCAAAGATTCATGATCAGAATGTATAAGAAATTCTTTGGGCCATAAATAATGTTGCCATGTTTCTAAAGTCCGAACAAGAGCATATAATTCTTTATCATAAGTAGAATCTTTCAGACTAGGCCCACTCAATTTTTCAGAAAAGTATGCAATAGGTTTGCCATCTTGTAAAAACACACCTCCTAATCAAATTCCACTAGCACCACATTCAAGATCAAATGTCTTATTAAAATCAGGAAGTTGGAGTAAAGGAGCATGGGTCAACTTATCTTTCAACACCGTGAAGGCTTCTTCCTGTGCAGTACCCCAAACAAAAGGCACATCCTTCTTCGTAAGCTCATTGAGAGGTGCAGCAATGGTGCTAAAATCTCTCAAGGTTGCCAAACAAATGTGCATCACGTAGAGCAATAAAAATAGCACGTAAATGTTCCAAATGTTCCTCCAAAGATCTGCTATAAATCAGTATATCATCGAAATCGACTACCACAAATCATCCAATGAAAGCACGTAAAACTTCGTTCAATAATCTCATGAAAGTACTAGGTGCATTGGTTAGCCCAAAAGGCATGACTAACCACTCATATAATCCAAACTTAGTTTTAAATGTTATTTTCCATTCATCCCCCAATTTCATACGAATTTGATGGTATCCACTACGCAAATCAACTTTGGAGAATATTGTAGAGCCACTCAATTCATCAAGCATATGATCTAGCCTAGGAATAGGATGACGATAACGAATAGTAATATTATTAATGTCTCTACAATCAACACACATACGCGATGTACCATCCTTTTACGGCACTAGAATAATAGGAACAACACAAGGACTAAGGGATTCGTGTATATAACCTTTATCGAGAAGCTCCTATACTTGACGCAAAATCTCCTTCATCTCCTCTGGATTGGTACGGTATGGCGCACGGTTTGGCAGTGAAGCACTGGGAATTAAGTCAGTCTGATGCTCAATCCCTCGAATAGGTGGTAATCCCGGTGGCACGTCTTGTGGAAATACGTCAGCAAACTCCTGCAAAATGTTAGTGACAGCAGGAGGCAAAGAGGAAGGCATGTCCTCAAATGAAAATAATGCCTCTTTGCACACAAAAGCATAGCAAACAGATTTGCTGAAATCTAGCTCATCAATATCAGATTTGGTGGCAAATAAACATGCACTTTTCAATTTAATTTCAGAAGCAACACTAGATGGTTTATTATTAGGCCTCATTTGTTGCTCAAATTCTTTTGCCACAATCTGATTTTCACTCTTATTCTTCTCCTGTTTTGCTTTATTAGCTCTATTAATATCATCTTTCAAAATGGAACGGGAGCCATAGGAAGCAAAGTAATATTTTTATCCTTATGAACAAGAGTATACTGATTGTTTCTACCAAGGTGTACAGAATTTTTATCAAATTGCCATGGTCGACCAAGTAATAAAGAACATGCTTGCATAGGTACCACATCACAATCAACATAATTAGCATATGTAGAGATACTAAAAATGCACACGAACAGTACGTGTTACCTTAACCTTGCCGCTGTTGTTGAACCATTGGATGTAGTAAGGATGTGGATGTCGTCTTGTGGTAAGAGATAGCTTCTCCACCATCTCCATGCTAGCCAAGTTGTTGTAGGTCCCTCCATCTATGATGACGCACACAGAACGTTCCTTCGCAACTACCTTTGTATGGAACAAATTATGCCTCTAATTTTGCTCAGCTTGTGTGACCTGCACACGCAAAACACATTGAGCAACTAAACATTCATACATGTCAGCGTCTTCAGGAGCCATGTATTGCATATCATGATCGGAATCATCTCCACCGTGTTCTTCATGTGTAATAAGAGCCAAAGTCTCCTCATCATAGTCACTAGCGGATTCATACCCACCATCCTCAGTAGCTATCATCACACACTGAGATTTGCATTCTCATGCGTAATGTCCTCTTCCCTTAAAAAGACGACAAATAATATCACTTGTGTGCCCTGTTGATGCCATGGAAGAAGAAGAGCTCTGTGCAGGCCCGGCAGGTGTGCTCTTGGCAGACAGTGGTGGTTGTGCCTGCTTTCTTGTATCACGGCTGGAGGTGGCAGCTGATAGAGGTGCTGGTGCAGTGGAAGTAGAGGATGCACGTGGTGTCCATGATGAAGGTCGACCTGCAGAAAATTTAGTTTGTGCCAATGCTTGTCGATCCTGCACTTGACGTTCAGCTATACAGGCAAGATGGAATAAACGAGTGTTATTAGTATACTCCTTATACTCTAGAATGGTCTGAATCTCCCTATTTAATCAACCCATAAAACGTGCAAGCATAGCTTCATCCTCCTCAACAATTCCACATCTAATCATGCCAGTTTGTAATTCCTGATAACATTCTTCTACAGAATTTTTTCCTTGTCTTAAAAGCTACAATTTTTGAAGCAATTCACGTTGATAATATGGTGGAACCTAACGAGTACGCATAGCAGTTTTCAAAGCAGCCCAAGTAGCTGGAATAGGATATAATCTACAATGTTCAGACCACCATACACATGCAAAACTAGTGAAAGCACAAACAGCAGCAGCAACCCATCTCTCCTTGGGATATTGTAAACATGTAAAACATTGTTCAGTTTCTAACTCCCAAGTAAGATATATATCAGGAACATATCTACCCTCAAATGGTGGAATATTCAATTTATGTTTAGGAACATGGTCATGATCTCGTACCTGAGGTGGTGGTGCAGGCCTACCATTGCAATTATACACCTGAGGTCGACCTGCTGGTGGTGGTGCTGGTGGCTGCACGTAGTTCTGATTTTGATCAACCTCATCCTCATAATCGCCCACATACTCATCATCCACCTGGGTACCAGCACAGTAGTAGCAGGGGCCAAAGAAGCATCAACAATAGGTACAGCAACACCAGAAGTTTGGCCATCCTTAAGAGGAACACGCTTCGCTCGTCCATACTGATTCGGAAGGGGGCGTTGTTGGTGTCGTTGCAAAGGTGCGATAGGTGCAGCCGGCGGTGGTTGTGGAAAATGCGTGAGCAATTCATTAAACTTGTTATCAAGATTTGTATCGAACGTCTTCTCAATGCCATCTATCTTCTCCATGGCCTCGTCAAATATGTTTAGCACATCTTGCACCTGTCCACTCATCATTTGCTGAAATTTATCATGTAGTTGTTTGTTCGCCAGGTTCTCCCAATCAGTCTCATCGGCTTGTGATCCTGCCATGGTTAGCAGCAAATAGAAACACACAAGCATATGATCCTACATACTACTAGGAAGTGGTGGTGGTGTATCACAAACCCGTCAAGCAAATCTCAAATTCTTACCAGTTCTTACCTAGTAGCAGGTGGTAATCGGCAACCTTTGTAGTCAAAACTCTCAAAGCTTGGATAGAGCGATGGCCAGGGAGAGTCAAACGTACGATGTAGATATATGTGCAACTGGGAAGGCTTATGATATGGTAGAAAAAAAGATCAGCAATAATCAATTCAGAGATGCAAAGTTGAATAAACGCTCAACGACGGTACTATGCTGGTCCTAGGCTAGACTGTGCTAGAGACGCGAGCCTGGAACACTAATAAAATCACGACGCTGCATGGAAACAAGGGAGAAGCACACTCTAAAATTTTTTTGCGCTCTATTTTTTTTGTGTGTCGAAAATCACTATAATGGCGAGTGTCACAAAACTCTTCCCAAGTCAAGATAACAGGATAGACACAAAAAATTTTTGACCAATTTTTTTTTCGACTGCCCGGACCCAAAAACTGGAAACGGGTCAAAAAAACTTTCTGTAATGGCGATTGTCTCAATACGCTTGGAAACACCTAAAAATAGGATAGCCAGATTTTTTTTTCAAGTGCGTTTTTGGACAATTTTGGGTCTAAACGGAGGGTGGTTTCCGAACTCTTTTTTTTGGAAACCAACCTCTTCTACGGACGGCAAAAGATTGCTGGAATCCGAAACCTACTCAGACAAGGAAAACATAATTCTGGAAATAGATGGATCTCAAAATTTAACTTAATATGAGATGGAGTCGGAGGGGTGGTGGTATATGGATGTGGGTCGATGGTGGTGCATGGACTCGGATCGGTGTCGGTATATCGACTCGGAGCGGTGGCGGATAAGCGGTGATGGTAGATGGTAGGGACGATGTATCTGGTGTGGTGGTGGTATATGGCATCGGAAGATGATGGTGCGGCGGCAGCGTGAATACTCGTGAACAGAACTTGAAACTCTAAAAGACTAGACGCTAAGACCAGCAACTAGACACGACGATGCAACCGAAAATTCAACAAAGCAAAATCCTGAAAAGACTATGCAATGGCTCAGACTGGTTTGGATATGATGAACTAACCCTAAATTTTTTGTGGCTTTTTCGTGGACTGTAGGTATGAAGAACATACTCGATCTAAACTACGAAAAGCTGTAAAATCTCACCGAGCAACCTGAAAATCTGATACCACTTGATAGAGGCAAAGGTCTGTTTCGATGAGATGGTGGCTATCGTTTTCTGTGGGAGTCAACCTTGACGATCCGACTACGAACGTGCGAGACGTCGCGCCTTAGCAATCGCTAAACCAACTTCCGAGGGGTTATTGACCACGCCGGAGCATGGTCAACCTGACCACGAGGGTCTGTTTCCTGCGAGCAAATGAAGAACAAGCAAGAAACAGATATTGCAATCTTGATATTGCGAATATAAGATGAAAGCTTTATTGATGAAGGTGGGGTTCTGTGACGTCTTTGTCTGGTCGTTGAACACAAATGAAGTACGCGAAGTTGCAGCTATGAAGAACTTTAATCTAAACAAAACCCAAAGTCTAAACAGTGCCCTAAGGGCTGTATATATGGATGAAGAGGGGGGAATTTCGTGTCCCTTCGTGGAGGGGTCCGAAACCAACCCTATCTCTTGTTTCCCCACACATACGGACTCGAAAAATAGCCTATGCTTATGTATTTTGAAGTTACATGGGCCTGGCCCAATAATAAGGTGACGCAGCACCTAGAATAGCCTCGGCACGAAATTTTTGAAGTGGCATCTTGTATATTTCGTCCAAGGCTTCATGCACTCATTATGGTCGCTTCAAAGTCCTGAAATCATCACTCGTAACTCCGTTCTTATTCCCCTTGCGCATGTCATCATCTCCATGCTTGTTGTTGCTCCAATGTTCAACCTTCTCCAAGCTAGGCCCTTCATTTGTAAGCAAAACAAATGTGTCCAATTTAGGCAGCATCATATTCTCATGAACATTAGAATCATTACCAAGAAACGGAACTACCTCATAATTTAATTGGTGTGCGCGAGCTCTAGTAATTGGTCCAGTATATGTAGCAGTAGGGGTTGTGGGTGTAACAATGGTATTCATGTCCTCATCAATAGCCCTTTCGACTAGGGACCTTTTAGGACAGTCATCATACAATGCATAGTCCCACAAACAAGTCACATACTTGCTGATACACATCATTGATAATGTCCAAGGACTATCTTTATTCAGAAACACATAGGAAATATCATCATACATGACTGCCTCTAGGGCATATCTCCAACACCTAGGATGATGGGATTCGCAGCTACAGTAAAAACACCCGCCCGACGCGAGAAGCATGTGAAGCTAGTACAAATAGTGTACTACTATTATTGATTGGCCTCATCCGATAACCTGTTGCAATGCACGTACAATTTTTATTCAGAAAATATTTTTTTGCCTCGTCGCAGCACTCACTCAGAGAAGCGACTCGAAAACCATTCATAAATTTAGTAAGTTTATCACAGGCATATCATTTTATTACATACAGTAGGTCATCAACCCACAACGACAACGAGGATACATTATAAATACTAAAGTTTTCATCACACAACAAATAACAAGCAATGAAATGAACTTCAACTCAACCAATCCTTGGCATTGGAAACGCTTGCTTTGAACCACAAGTGATTCTCTGGGAAGGGCCATCTATTTTCAATCTCGAGACCAACGCAGGACTGATCATCCAGGCTAAAGTGGCCTACTGTATCAGTACCAGGGTAGGGAACCAATGAAATGTTCGAGGTATAGATACAGTTGCTTCTCATAAATGGTAGTAACGTTGTGTCAACAGCAGTTGGATCGCCTTTCACTGTCATTGGATAGTTTTGTCCAAGGAAGAGCGAGTTTTCTCCAAGACTATCAAATCTGTACCAGGGAGAAGGTGTTGGCGCTAGCACACTAGTATCCATCCTGAATACCATGCAACGGGTGTTGGAATAGGTCCGGAGAGTGCGACCATGGGAGACATAACCTGCTTCCTTAGTAGTAACATCTGAAGTGGGTTGTATACAGACAAGAAGGGGTGATCCATCGGAATAAGTTGCCAGGCGCCGCTGAGTATATGGGCCCTGCTCGTGATCATCACCATCATCATCTCCCCCTTGGTTATAAAAATTTTCATGTATAGGTGGTGGAATGTTCAAGGACCTTGGAAACACAAGAAGAAGGTTAATTAGTAAAGGGAAACTTGCTAACCCGCATGCATGTGGATGAAACAATTATAATTACGGTGGAAGACAAACATACAGAAACTACGAGGATCCCATGCAAAAACAGTGCCATGAGTGGTGGAAGCAAACACAATACCCTCGTATTGAATTGCATCACAGTACACATCCATGTACAGAAACTGATTTTTGAGCAATATCCATCCAGGCCAACCACGAAGGACGACAACAAGCTTGTCGAAGATAGCAACAACTACATAGTTCCTATAATGCCAAGAGTGGTTGGGAACTCGACAAATTGCTATCTTCCATAGAAGACAGTCACCATGATCGTATTTGAACGTGCGTAGAATACCGGTGTGCTCAACCTCTGGGCAGTCTGCTGAGATTTTTGGAAGTGGAACCCGGTGATGAGTTTACACATTCACAAGTTCCCACTCGTAGTTGTACCCAATATAAACAACCCAATCTCCATTTGCGCCTACCCAAGCCTTGCCCTCAAGCGATGGCATCTTAACATCATACGTATCATTATCAAGAAGCATCAACTTGCATAAGGCGAGGCCTCTGTCGTCCCCGTGCCAGTCATCAGGGTCACGGCGAAGAAGATAGGGGAGATCAAACACTCCTGGACCCTTGGGTTCCTTGTAATGATGTCATTAGTTGAGTCGAGAATGGTCTTGAACGAACCTGTCATGCTAGCCGAGGTGATGACGTCGCACCGATCAATGAGTTCCTCCACCATGTCATCTTTCAGATCGGGGCAAGAATAACGGGGTCATTTTCAACCTGTTCCCTCCATGGAGAAGACGATCGAACAATGGCAGAAGGAAGGGTGAAGGCAAATGGAGGAGGGAGGAAGACCGTGCGACAGCAGTTCCAAATCGAGAGGGAAAGGGGAAGAGTCGGTGGACGGTTGCTAGTGTGCCACGGTACATGAAGAGGCGCCCCGGCCTATACGTCCATTCGGAAATACTAGTAGAAAAGGACTCGCTGTCGTCTCACTGACATGTTGGAACGGTGCCACATGTCAACGAAACATGGTGTGTAATTTCTCGTGCAAAATGCGATCTGTCCGCGTTGGCCTGAGGTGCTGCATTAGTTATCGACCTTTTTTTAATGGCGTGCCATTCAGTTTTGAAGCACGACTAACTGGTACTGTATGCAGAGAAAATATAAACTACTCTACCACTACTCCACCTCTGGTACTAGTAGTATAAAAAAGATATATAGGCTGGAGCTTCATCGCTTTCTTGCTAAGGGCTGCCCACTTGCTTCTCACACTATCACCCTCTCTCCAGATCTAAAAAAGACGACCTCTCTCTCCCTCCTCACCGGTGGTCACAGATCCGTCGGGGAAGAAAAGGACGTGTAGCATTGCCGCACTCGTCGTCGGCGAGCGAGGTCACGCACTGACGACAAGGTCGTCCTCTTAGACCTAGCACCCGCGCGGGATGGACTCCGTCCCCAAGCTCGCCACCGTAGTGTGTGCGGAGGACGACGACCACAAACGAAGCCACTTCCCGCCGACCCTCAGGTATGCTACCTCTTTTCGAACCATACCCTTTTCTATTGCCCCATCTGCCACGTTGCTGCATGTGGATGTTTTTCCACTCCACCATCTTCCCAATTTGCTATCCTCTGCTCTTCTGGTCACGCAGACGAAAACCTTAATTTGCACTATTAAAGGAAACCCTACTTCATGCAGACTAATCCATGTCTGGGTTGATTAAAGAAAGGAAGGGAGACTGTATTGTCCAAGAGAGTAGGCATTGAACCTGCATCTAGGTTGAAAAGGAGAAAATCAGTAACTAAGGAACGAGTCTCGTGTCTCTTGGTTGAAGAAGGGTAGAAAGGCATGACAACGCAATAGAGAATGACCAGGTCGATCGGTTTGTTGTCTCACATAGGAAAAAGGTGGTTAAAGAGAACAAAAATGGGACGTAATCCACATATGCTGCCTCGATATTTGTTGCTCTAGGCAACCATACCTCCCTCACCACTCTATGCGTCCGTGGAGGTACTTCGTACTGGTGCGCCCACTGTCTGAATGGGCCTCTCATGCTCTTATTGCCACTTTTTTCTTGTTAGTATAATGTCAGCAATCAAATCAAGCAATGCTACTGCTAAAGTGATGCCACATTTAACTAATGTCGCACTCAGTCTAATGCCAGCGATAAATTTAAGCAATGCCATTTAATGTCACTAGATTATTTCAGGATTAGCTGTTGATTGTGGATGTATTAAAGATTTTTCAGCTAAGGCATTCTAATGTTGTTGCACAGCCAATATACCAACGATGAAACTTGTTACTACCTTCAGATTTTTGCACTGTTAATGCTTATAGATTACATACCTCACTTTCATGAGATAAGTTGATTTTTTTTGTACAATGTCACCAAAATGCCAAGGCGCTGATGTCATTTTATTTTGGTTAAATTGCACAAAAAATTTAGAAGACAAGAGGAAAGGTCAAGAGTGGGCACCTCCTCCTCCGGCTGTTCTCTTGATTCGTTCGATCAAGTTTTTATGTTTGATCGATTATCAAGATTGGCATAGCAATTTTTAAGGCCCCCCTGAGTTCGAAATGATATTTACCTTGGAGGTACATGGTTTGTAATTTTTTATACTGTCATCAGTTAATAATGCTAGTTACCTTCAGACTTTTGTATTTGGTTTAATGCTCATGCACATCTAGTACACCAATGCTGAAACTTGTTACCTTTACATTTTGTATTGTTAATTCTTATAGAAATCTTCCAGTGCTAGAGTTTATTGAAATTTGTTCAGTAAAACCATTGTATTGTACCCTGTAATAAAATAACTACTCTACTGTTGCACTAGCCACTGGATAGTGTATATTTGTAGTATTCGAATGGTGTTGCATTAGCGTATGGACATAAATAAAGTGTGGCAACCTTTCCCAGATATGTGCTCAAGAAAACTACTACCTGTTTTTCTAAATACTAGACATTTGGGTACTTTAAATTGAACCACGAAAACATGTTATATTAAGGAACAGAGGGTGTAGAGTTCACTCAAATTATCCCGGTAAAGCTAGTCACACCTTTGTTAAAATTAATGTTCATTATGTTATCGGAGGAGGTCTGTATGTTTATCTCTAATGCCTGTCGACTACATACCTGACATCATGATGTAATATTAAGTCATTTCCTTTTGTATAGTGTCACTGAATTGTCAAGGCGGTGATGGCGTTTTATTTTAGTTGAACTACACAAAATATGCTTAAAAGAAGAGGAAAGGTCAGGAGTCAATCATTCTTTCAGAAAGAACTATATATGCCTTTCTGACATCAGCCGTTGTTGCCTTATTTATTCCTTCAAACAGGTGGTTAGAAACAGTCTTGCTACCTTTTCCCATTAAGAAACTAGAATGCTTATACTTGTGAGTCTATGCTTCAACTACTGTCATTTTTACAGTAATCACACTTTCAATATCTATGCAAATAGGGATGCTCGATTTTAGTGGAACTGCACAAAAAGTCCAACTGGTTCAACATTAGGAGCATGTTTTCTTCCAAACCTTTATATCCAATTGGTGGCACTATGAGCTATTCATTACGAAGGTACATGGTTTGCTACTATCTTGCTACTTTTTTTGTACTATCATTAGATAGTAATACTAGTGGTTTGCATGTGAATTTATTGGCGGGGTGGACCTACATTGGAGGTGCAGGACAGGATTCAATGATTGGATGCTCAATTTCGGTTGTATCAATTTCACCTCTTCCATCACTGCAAACATGGATATCCTTGGTCTGATGAAGAATAGGCACTATTTTTTTGCTCTGAACCAGCAAATCAATTTAGTATGAAATTGTCCAGGGCAAAACATGATTGTATCAAATTGTCCAGTGCAAAACATGACAGATGCTAAGCGGAAGAGACATGTTTAAACCGAAAATACAAGGTGGGGTATATGTTTACTAGCTGCTTGATATTTGTGCAGACAGAGATGTCTGCCTGTTGCTATTTGGCAAACAAACAAAGTGACCGCAATTTTGGTTGAACTGCACAAGAGAATAGTACAGTCACTACATGCAGTGACATTTGAAAATAAACACAAAAAGATTGGATAGTCACTTCACGGACTGCAGAAAAGTAGTACTGTACTATGCAAACACTAGGTGCTTCATTTCTTTGGTCTGATTATACAATGGGCATCATTTTGCCTAAGTTAAAGTTTGTATTCCGAAAATAGTCTCGCCTTGTGATCAAGAGAAGACCAAATCATATTGCAGTGGATGTTCCTCCATCATGTGTGGTTCATTCTCATGGTTCCGGCTATTGGTGAAACCACTTACATTTGCAAGAGGAATTGTAGACTTCACAAACAAATTTGTCTTTCAGTCTGTACTGAATGTTGGCCAAGAGAAGCATCCATGTTAGTAGGAAGAACATATGTTTTTTCTAGATCTTTGCTTTTGGAGCTACATATTTGTAAGATGCATTAACATGTTGATCTTATGTATGGGAATCGTACTAGTTGGTTTTAGTTGCGATGCAAGATCCGAAGTGGCTAATCTTTGCTTATGGAGCTACATATTTGTATATGATCTATGAATCATTGAGACGCATTAACAGTTCCTTATTTTTGTTCGCTCAGTGTTTACAAGTTACTGATCGATCACTAGCTAGCCTACTAATGCGCTCCTGGCAGTTTTAGTTGCGACGCAAAATCCAAAGTGGCAGTTTTTTGAATAAAAATGCCTACCTCTCAAGAAACTAACAAGCTGCTCTGAAGAAAATGCCATGCAAATCTGAAGAAACTGCCAGCAAAAACGTTCGCAAATGCCTTATGTCCCAGCTAACGTTGAACTAATGCGATCGTACACGTACACCATCCGACCTACTCGATCCTACACGTACACTATCCGACCTACTCGATCCTACACGGATAAATAGTAGATCACGCACGTACTATCTCCTTTCCGGTTTGCAGGGCTCAATTCAAGAAATGACCTACTCGATCCTACACGAATAAATAGCGGATCACCCGCGTACTAGTACCTCCTCTCCGGTTTGCAAGGTTTAGTTCAAAAATCTCACCAACCAAGGTACTCCCTCTGTCCAGGTTTATTAGTCCCGTGAGCAAAGCAGCAAGACCAAGGCATGGCAATAATTAACTGTATGTAGAAGTTTAAGCCTAATTACAACGATTTAAGTGGTTGCATGTGTGCCCTTGGCTGCGACTCGTTGCATGCTGCTCCACGTACTGGCTGCGAGCGATTTTGAGTACCTGCGTGCAGCCGGCCGTAATTAAGGCAGCTAACTGATGTGAAAAAAGATGCGCTTTAACTGTTGCGGGCCTTTTAAACCCGTGGAATCATTATTGACAAGGAGGAGATGATTCGAGTGCACTCGTTTGACCGTCATGACGGCGTGCGACCCAACACGGACGGGACAGGACGGCATAGTCATAATTTCAGTTTATCTAGTTTTCCACGGCAAGCTGGCATGCTGAGCCATGCCTGCTTATGCATTGAATTTCGATGACCGTCGTGCTACCTTCCGCCTATAAGTATTGTTTCCCGGCCTTCTCCGGTGGCATCGTGACCCAACTCGCCATATCCTCATAAGCCCCCACCGGCCCGACGTTGATCGCCACTTATCCTCGCTCTCGCCACGTCTGCCATGCCCCCACCTGTTCGCGATAGGCGAGGCTGGAGGCGGTCACTGCCGGAATTAGTGTTCAGTTTTTCACCGGAAGGCAAACAGAGGGAGGAGGCATTCTATCGGTCTTTAGATGGAAATGCGGAGATCGAGGACTTGTTTGAGTGCGACCGCCTGGCGGAGGAGCAGGAGTTGTTGGAGCGTGACCGCCTGACGGAGGAGCAGCGTATCACCGATTTGCGCCGCCAGCGGGACATGGAGCAGCAGCACACCGACGCTCTGAGTCGCGAGCAGAGCGCCCGCAACTGGGCCGACTACATGGAGGCCAGCGCCTGAAAAATAGCCCTGGCGGCTGTCGGGCATGCACGTGTTTGCGACACCGAATTTTACTACCAGCTCATCAAGTTGGTTTCCCGCTTAGAAGCCAAAGCTTCGGTGGACCACGCCGGCATGGAAAGGGCTAACGCGCACGAGCAACGCGCCCTATCACACCTCTACTGGCAAGTCCGAGAAGAGGCGGACGACGCCGGTGCCGGCGTTTAGCGTTTACCGCAGATGGCGGATGACATTGTCTAGTTAGCTAAGAGTAAGTTAGTACTTGTACGCTACTAGAGTATTAGTGGGAGTAGATAGTTAACTTGGCTATGATGGTTGTCAACATGGAAGTTCAGTACTCTATATGTGGATTAGACCTGTTACTTTGCTCTGAATGTTGAACTTTCGGTTTGAACGTATGGAATGGTCTATTATTTTTTTAAATGGGTCATATTTGTCCTCCACGGGTTTAGAGGCTGACTTGTGGGCCTACCAAGTTGACGCGTACACAATCAGGAGATGATTGTACGTGGAGAGGATGACAACAGGGACCCGCCAAGGTCATGGCAGTACGCAAGCAAGTGCCTCCTTATTTCAAGCCAATAAAAAAATGGCTCCTCCTAATGGATTTCTGACATCTGGGTCCCATGCCATTGTCAATGTAGTCAATAAACGGAAGAATTGCACAACGAGCGGCTGACACCAGGGACCGAGCTGCTCACCTAGTTATTTTTGTTTTGGGTTAATTTGATAAATGCCACTCCAAATCTGGTGTTTCCGAGAAATGCCACTGCAATTTCTAAACTTTGAAAAATGCCATTTCATGCCATTTCCAGTGGCATTTTTCGAAGTCTGGAGTGGCGGTTTTCAAACTTTGCAAATTGCATTGGCGTTTTTCAAAGTTTACAAAAATTACAGTGGCATTTTTCAAAGTTTGGAAATTGGAGTGGCATTTTTATGAATCGCCATAATTCGAGTAGCATTTATCTAATTTGTTTTTGAGACGGAAGTAGGGTGTCAACTGGGCTGTGCGGGGCACTCTGACCTGTCAAGATAGCCTTTTCTTTTATGTTTACCACATACCAGCCCAGTAGTTTTTTTTATTCTGAAAATGGCTAGCCTAGTTTTTTTGTGATTTTCAAGTAAGTTGCTTTGTCAGGCCTGTTGGGCTACAAATCTTTCAAGATGAGGAGAGCTTCATTCGGCTGGCCGAGAAAATGGCCTATTAGTAATGAGAAGTTGGTTGTACATTTTTGTCACATCCCTAGTTCTGGTCTGCTCTGGCTTAGCTAGTCTTGTGTTGCATCATGTTTAAATTTCTCTTAAACCTGAAATGGGGAGCAACAAACCCCAGCACCCCCCCTGAAAATACCAGGTTCAACTGAAAAACATTTCAATGAACCCAGAATGCCCTTCACAAAAGTTCATCATTTTTGAATTGGTCTAGAACCTCTCCCAAAAATGGTGCACATTTTTCTAGGCCATTCTGGATTTTTGAATTAAATCATATAGTATTTGCATTTGGGCATTTAAATGCATTTGGGCATTCAAAGTAGTTGCATGATTTTTGGGATTGATTTAGTATTTTTAATAAAGCCACAAAGTTACAGTAAAATAGAAAACAGTAATTTAAATAGAAAATGGAGAGAGAGAGAGAGGAAACTACCTTGGCCGCTTACCTGTCCAGCCTGGCGGCCCAAGTGTGGCCGACCCAGCCCACCGCCGCCTCCTCCCTGTCGTCTTCCTCCCCCGCCAGAAGGATGGAGGCGCGTGGCCTCCCCGCGCCGGCCACCTCCTCCCTCCCTACCTGCCTGGCTCCTCCCCGGTGCTCCTAGATGACGCCACGGAGCGCCACGCACCCCCCTGGACCGCTCTCACTCTCTCCCGTGCTCCCCCCTCCTCTATTTCTCTCACGCACAACCACCCGAACGCGTCGTCGCGGCGCTCCCCGTTCCCGCGGCCACAGCCACCGCCTCGCCTCGCCGGAGCGCTCAGAAGCTCCACCTCGACCCCCTCTTCCTCCCCACCAAGACACGCCCTGCCGGAAGCCCTACAACGCCGTCCTCGACGCCATCTTCGTCCTCTGCACCGATGGCCGCCGTTGCTCGATTCGCCACCCACAGAGCGTCCCCGGCCTCGCCCTCGTGCTTGTTGGACTCGCGGTGAGCCGCTAACCCATTCCCCTCTTCTTCCCATGCCGTTTGGCCGCTCTATCCGTTGTTTCCGCCAGACCAGAGAGCTCACCACCGCCCAGCCATGTCACCGCCATAGCCACCGTCACCTATAGCCGCAACCGAGCGCTTCACCGCACTCGCCGTGTCCCCAGGAGCCCGCAGCACCGCTCCGCACCTCCTTCCATGCCTCCTAGCGACGACCCCGAGCTTGCCCGAGCTCCAGCAGCCGCCAACATCGTCGCCGGTGTCTTTTCCGGCCACCCGATGCCCTCCTGCTGATTCCCCTGGTTGCGCGCGGGCAGGGGCTACCTCCTGGTGCTCTTCGCGCGTCCAACCGCAGCCCTTAGCGCCACTACGGCGAGCCACCGCCGCCCTGGGTCGTCGCCGTCATCTAACCGCCGGCGTGCTGACGTGGTTACGTCATTAGCGGCTAATCACCCGCTAATACCGCCACTAACTAACCACCCTAGATCACTGACACCTGGGCCCCATGCCCTAACTAATCTAGGTTTTATTTCTGTTTAGATTAGTTTAATAACGTGGGACCCACCAGTCAGAGTTGACTGTGCTGACGTGTCAGGTGACCCGACCCCACCTGTCCGTGTCACTAACAATACTGGGTCACTGACCAGTGGACCCCACTGGTCAGGTTTGACCTAGTCAACCGCAGTTGACCTGCTGACGCCACAGTGATGCAATGCTGACGCAATTAACAATTTTCTGGATTTAAAATAAATCCATGAAATTTCAGAAAATAGTCAAAACTTCTAAAATTCATATAAAATCAACCGTAACTCCAAATGAAATAATTTATATATGAAAAATAATCCGAAAATTCCAATCTATCCATCTGTACTGGTTTCATGCATGTTAGAACAACTTATGACTACTGTTTAGGACAAATGGTATGAATGGCATTTAAATAACCACATGTGGAGTTTGAATTTGAATCTTGGATTCAAACCAACTCCATTTAACCTACTGCTAGATGCATTAGCTCAAATCACAGCGTATTGCCATGTCATGATCATGCATCATATTGTGCATTGAATTGATTGTGTTTCTTCCTTGTTTGTCGGTGTTTGTCCCCTCTCGATAGACGTGGTTCCGACGATGTGATCAATGACACTGATGAAGAGCTATACTATCTTCAGAAGTGCCAGGCAAGCAAAACCCCCTTGTTCATTCCGATACAATCCTACTCTCTCGCCCCTGCTCTCTTTTACTGCATTAGGACAACATCGATTCATCTGTTACTTGCTGTGGTAGCTGAACCCCTTTATCCTTTGCATGACCTGTCATTGCCACAGTAATAGATGAAACCCACTAGCATGAGTAGGAGTTGTTTGAGCCCTGATGTGCCTACTCATTCATGCTTTTTTATCATGCCTGCTACAGCTTAGAGTTGAGTCAGGTCTGATTCATCGAGAATGAATCGGAGGTGTGTAAACATGTCCTACTGTGTGTGAGCTAAGTGTGTGAACATGATTTGGTAAAGGTAGCGGTGAGAGGCCATGTAGGAGTACATGGTGGGTTGTCTCATTGTGGCCGTCCTCAGGAACTGAGTTCTGTGTTTGTGATCCATGATCAACTACTACCATGCATTGGAATGCTTAAGTGCCCCTCTCAGCATATTAATCAACTTGATCTCTGTCCAGGAGTTGCAACTAGTTTCTGGTGTTTGTAGGTAGTGTTAGTAGTCTACCAAGTGGCACCTGGTACAGGTGGGCTTGGGACAGACTAGGCACTGTGGCCCGGTGTACCAAGTAGCACCCGGATGGTGGGCTTGGGAACCCTGCACACATCGTTTGGGGCCGTGAGCAACACCCCGGACGGATCTCCTTGCGGATGGAACCCGAATAGGCGATAAACATGGACGAGAGACTTGTGTGGTTAGTCTGGTCGTGGCCGACACCCTCGCTGGGCTTCCGCTTGAAGGTTGCCGAGTACATGTCGTGTAAACGGCGGTAAGTGGTGAGAGCGTGTGCGAAGAAGTACACCCCTGCAGGGTTAATATGATCTATTCGAATAGCCGTGTCCGTGGTAAAGGACTTCTGGGTTGCCTATACAATTCATAGAAGAGTGAAAGTGGATACACTAAAATATGCAAGATAAGCGTGAGTGCTATGGATGGCGTTCTCGTAGGGAGACGGGAGCGGATCCATAGTGGTGTATTGATATGGTGAATATGTGGACTCGTGTGCGCCACCTCAAAAGAGTTACTTGCAGTCGTAGTTTAGGATAGCCACCGAGTCAAAGCTGGCTTGCTGCAGTTAAACCCCATCATCCCCTTGTTGATAATGATGCATATGTAGTTTGATCTGATGTAAGTCTTGCTGGGTACATTTGTACTCACGTTGCTTAATTTATGTTTTTGCAGAGAGACTTCAGTCTCGCTAGTAGTTCCATGTGGACTTCGAACTTTAGCTTGTTACCTCAGCTACAATCTTGTGTCGTCGGCAGGATCTGGTAGATAGTCAGGCTTCTCAGCCTTTTTCATTTGTAGATGTCTATACTCAGACATGTTAAGCTTCCGCTTGTGCTTTGACTTGTATGCTCTGAATGTTGGGTCGTGAGACCCATGTTTGTAATATCTCGCTCCTCGGAGCCTATTGAATAAAATACTTGAGTCGTAGAGTCATGTTGTGATGCCATGTTGTATTTGCACATATCGAGCATATTGTGTGTATGTTATTGAAATGCTTGGTATGTGTGGGATCTGACTATCTAGTTGTTTGTCCTTGGTAGCCTCTCTTACCGGGAAATGTCTCCTAGTGCTTCCACTGAGCCCTGGTAGCTTGCTACTGTTCCGGAACACTTAGGCTGGCCGGCATGTGTCCTTCTTCGTTCCTGTGTCTGTCCCTTCGGGGAAATGTCACGCGGTGTCTACCGGAGTCCTGTTAGCCTGCTACAGCCCGGTTTACCGAAGTCCTGCTACCCCGGTTGCTACTGCCCGGATTCACTCGCTGATGACCGACACGTTCATTGTTGGGTCATGTATGCGTGTCCCTGTAAGTTAGTGCCACTTTGGGTTCACGACTAGCCATGTCAGCCCGGGTTCTTTGTCATATGGATGCTAGCGGCACCATCATATGCGTGAGCCAAAAGGCGCAAACGGTCTCGGGCCAGGTAAGGTGGCACCCGTGGGAATACCGTGCGTGAGGCCGCAAAGTGATATGATGTGTTACATGCTAGATCGGTGTGACTTAGGATCGGGGTCCTGACAGCTTTGGTATCAGAGCTTGACTGCCTGTAGGATTACCAAGCCAAACTGGTCGAAGTTGAGTCTAGAAATTCTTTAGTTATATGTAGGGGAATTGATTGTGGGATGGAACGTAAGGCTCTTTTTACTCCTTATACCTTATGCCCTTCTGATCTGAGTCATCTTATCTTTCCTGCGGGGTTAAAGAACTAGGCTCTCTCTTCCTTCTATCAGGATCACGTGTTACTAATCCGTAGACTTGTAGGATTGATGGTTCTAATCTTCAGTTCGGTTCCTACTACTCCCGTGTATTCATAGTTGGCCTCGGAATCTTGATATTGTGATGATCGAGTGGTTATGCCACCATTTTGTAGGATGTCTCAAATCATTTTGAGCATTTACAGTCGTTATGCTGTCCGAGTCATCCCAGGTTTCTAAATAGTCTGATGCATTTGCAAATCACTTCTTTCTGTTCTCCATGTCCTTTTGGGTCAGATTAACCACACTACCCAGTGTGTTGATGTACTTCATTGCCTCGATATATAAGTTGGAGCTATTATTATGACCCTAGGTGTCTTAGTTAACCACCTTGTAATCTAGCCATGATTTGTGTCCCAGTGTGATGATTCTGGCCTTTATTCCCGAAAGCATCATGTGATGCCATTTAGTTAGTAGGCATTCTAGTTCTGGGTTTTGAACCCGAGATTCACCCTACTTACTTCATGTTGATAGTAATTGCTAGTGCCTTTAGGATATTATTACCCTTTGCGATAGTCCTCGAGGTCCGTGGTATTTCCTTCTTCCAAATACCAAGAACTGCTTATGGCAGAAGTTCTTTTGAACCAAAAGATCACAACCAGAGTGCTCTTGATGAGTTATCCATTCGTAGTTGTGACTCTGCCAGTTCTACCTTTCTGCATGGGTTATCCGGAAGAAATATGTTGAACTCGTTCGACATGCTAATCTATGCATCCACAACTCAGAAAATCATATGTTCTTTTGAGTTGTCCCTCTTTAGTTGTCTTCTGACCTTGTCTATCAATTGATAGTCAAGAGTATGTGTGCATCCGTAATCGATGCTTATTACCCTTGTGGTCCGTCAAACCATTCTAATCCGGAATGACTAGGAGAAACAAACTCCAGAACCTCATCCATATCTAGGATTGGGTCAAAGCAATTGTATTCCGTAGATCAAAATGCCAATCCAGCTTCTGCTTTGCTCTACCTTGGAGTGTTACCATCTTTATGTCAAGAGTGTCATGAGAATTGCACCACCTCTTATGAATTCTTGACGCAGTAATACTTCTTGCCATCATTGTTAATTCCTCGGTTCCTGTGTTATTGTAACCGGAATGCCGACAGGTGAACTATGATGTGTGAAATCTGTACTCCTAGCAACTCTGTTGCTTGGTAGTTAAATGGACAATAACCTCATTCTTAGCATGTTGATTTTTGAATCATCGCCCTAAGGTTGATCGTGCTACCTAGTCCTTATTCCGGGTGCACTCCTCGATCAGTGAGTCAGGATCGTATCGGTTCCTTGCTCCTTTGATCATATCGTCTTACCATGAAAAGCAAGATTGATCTCGAGGTTAGTAACATATCGGTGGTTCGTGGTTTTCCGAATATCTTCTCGGAAGTGTTACCAGGTTGTCACCTGACCGCTATGTTGAGTTCGTGATCAAGTTGGTTTCTTGTAAACCACCCCCTTCTCCAGGGATCTGTGTTGGGTACCTTTGAGCTAGTTGGTTAAGCTGAACAACAAATTGGAGAGTTGTAAGATGGAAGCTTGTCTGATTTAGTTCATTTAAGGGATATCTTGTATGTGTGTTGAAGAAGGATGGTATTTCCATCGATTGACCTCGTGATCAGTTAATGGACATATCAACTTATCCAATCTTTGATTTGAGTATGGATTATCGTCAAATCAAATCAGAACCAATGATATTCGTACTGTTGTCTTACTCGTGGTTGATCCCTTGAGCATACACCATTATATCTTTTGGTCTGACCAATACTATCACCGTGTTCACTTAATCGTGGAATTCCATTTATATGGAAACTGGATGAATTGTTGTTGAGCCCATCGACAACATCCTTATCTTGTCCATGATTCATGTTGAACATTAAGCTAGTGTTGGAAAACTTTTGAAAGCATTTCTTCATGCTAGCTCATGAAGCATATGTTCGGATGAAAGAAGTGGCTCTCTCTAACTCATGTGCATCTGGTGCAAGCTGCCACCGTGGGTTCGAGAAAGTTAGTTTTTCTTCCTCTGGAATCGTCCCAAGTTAGTCATGCATGTGCGAAGTACTCTATGGTTTGATAGGTTGGCTGCCTCCATTCCATATGTGTTTCCTAGCACAGCAAGCCACTGATTAACTTTCTCAAGGATAAGAAGTTCATCGATAAGTGCACAAGGACTCCGATATCCTCGATGATTCCCCACCTGAACTCGGTAGTGTTTTATTATAAGACTACCATGTGGTCATGTTTGTGTGTGACAGTGTGTTCATATGTGTGTAGCAGAACCAACTCATGTTTTGGAGCTTTCTATCGTAGTTCATTCCCCAAGAATCCCGCAACGCCATCTCGTCGATTTGTGTTGCAAACTTTCATTATTTTTCCAAGACTCGATGAGTCTGGATTATCCTAACACTGACCAGCTCTGAATCTTAGGCAGATCTGATGGTTGGAACATTTCCCAAGAACTATAATAATGGTCTCTCTATAACCGGTTAAGTGGATGTCGTGGCCAACACACCCAGCCAGAAGACCTATTATTGTAGTATCTTGATTGAAGAAGTTGGCCACCTCCCCATGAGGATTTCTTATGGATTTACTTCCGTAGTTATTCCTTATGATTTTTGTGTTCCCGAAGTCCGACCTTTACTTGATGTCCTAGATATCAACCCAGTTTAATAAATGGGTTGTGCTGGCACATCAAGGAGAACATTATAAGCGGAGTGCTAAATGTCTCTCGGCCGATCATCCAGATTTTGTCCCCTTGGCCCCGCCAAGGTGAAATCTGAGAAGGTGTTATCTTCCTTTGTGTCTGCATCTTCTACCGGCATTCATCATGGTAGTACGTTGTGTTGCCAGGATCCTTGACACGGATATTGGTAATACCTTGATGAATATGGAAGTGATCAAGTTCTTGAGAGCACGCACAAGCGCTAGGTGTTATCATCGGCACTAACTGGGATTGCTCTCAGTTTCCTCGGTTATGCTATAATTTTTTCAACAGTGGACTCACTCTCCACTGTTGAGCTTCTCGTCAGTTATTAAAATCATCTGTTGCATTGTCTTCAACAAGGTAATCCACATCATCCATTCTAATTCGGGTATGCCATTCTACCGAACCCCTCCAAACAATCGCTTGAGAATTGCCTTAGGCTGCTATAAAGAGTTTCAATGATCTCTGAATCAAAGGTAATTCTTTTTGCTACTTAAGGGGATATTTCTACAAGTCACCTTCCCTAAGGTGCCCCGTTATGGTATCATGGCAACTCAACTCCTCGCTACGTTGACAATCGTTTGCCACCTTCTTAAGTGTGGAATTGTTGTCTACCTAGTGAATCCTCGTCATCTGTTCCACTCCATCCCTCTAGATGTATGCTTCGTGTCTCAGCTCGGGAGATGCTGCTATGTCTCATCCCATGAGTTGATCCTGAGTTGTTCGGTCTTCGAGAAGATCAATTCTTCTAGAGTTTTCCTTTCCTCTTCTTGTCATGCTAGTTGGAGTTCTCAGAGGAAGACATCGAGTCAAAGATGGTGATTGAATCAACGCCCCTATGAAGTGCAACCTGGATCGTGAAGATTGCGTTAGTTTGCGTTCCCCCTTCATCTTACCCTATGCTTGAATCTCGGGACGAGATTCTCGTTTAGTGGGGGCTAGTTGTCACATCCCTAGTTCTGGTCTGCTCTGGGTTAGCTAGTCTTGTGTTGCATCATGTTTAAATTTCTCTTAAACCTGAAATGGGGAGAAACAAACCCCAGCACCCCCCCTGAAAATACCAGGTTCAACTGAAAAACATTTCAATGAACCCAAAATGCCCTTCACAAAAGTTCATCATTTTTGAATTGGTCTAGAACCTCTCCCAAAATGGTGCACATTTTTCTAGGCCATTCTGGATTTTTCAATTAAATCATATAGTATTTGCATTTGGGCATTTAAATGCTATAAAATATTTTAAATGCTTAAATAATCCCAAACTGAAATGTTTACTCTAGGATATATTTCCAACAGTGGCCAGGAGTAGTTGCATGACTTTTGGGATTGATTTAGTATTTTTAATAAAGCCACAAAGTTGCAGTAAAATAGAAAACAGTAATTTAAATAGAAAACGGAGAGAGAGAGAGGAAACTCCATGGGCCGCTTACCTGTCCAGCCTGGCGGCCCAAGTGTGGCCGGCCCAGCCCACCACCGCGTCCTCCCTGTCGTCTTCCTCCCCCGCCAGAAGGATGGAGGCGCGTGGCCGCCCCACGCCGGCCACCTCCTCCCTCCCTGCCTGCCTGGCTCCTCCCCGGTGCTCCTAGATGGCGCCACGGAGCGCCACGCACCCCCCTGGACCGCTCTCACTCTCTCCCGTGCTCTCCCCTCCTCTGTTTCTCTCGCGCACAGCCACCCAAACGCGCCGTCATGCCGCTCGCCGTTCCCGCGGCCACAGCCACCGCCTCGCCTCGCCGAAGCACTCAGAAGCTCCACCTTGCCTCGCCGAAGCGCTCAGAAGCTCCGCCTCGACCCCCTATTCCTCCCCACCGAGACACGCCCTGCCGGAAGCCCTGCAACGCCGTCCTCGATGCCATCTTCGTCCTCTGCACGACGGCTGCCGTTGCTCGATTCGCCGCCCATAGAGCGTCCCCGGCCACGCCCTCGCGCTCGTTGGACTCGCGGTGAGCCGCTGACCCGTTCCCCTCTTCTTCCCATGCCGTTTGGCCACTCTAGCCATTGTTTCCGCCGGACCCGAGAGCTCACCGCCGCCCAGCCATGTCAGCGCCATGGCCACTGTCACCTATAGCCGCAACCAAGCGCTTCACCGCACTCGCCATGTCCCCAGAAGCCCGCAGCACCGCTCCGCACCTCCTGCCGCGCCTCCTAGCGACGACCCCGAGCTCGCCCGAGCTCCGGCAGCCGCCAACGTCGTCGCCGGCGTCTTTTCCGGCCACCCGACGCCCTCCTGCTGATTCCCCTGGTTGCGCGCGGGCATGGGCTACCTCCTGGTGCTCTTCACGTGTCCAACCGCAGCCCTTGGCGCCACTCCGGCGAGCCACCGCCGCCCTGGGTCGTCGCCGTCATCTAACCGCCGGCGTGCTGACGTGGTTACGTCATTAGCGGCTAATCACCCGCTAATACCGCCACTAACTAACCCTCCTAGCTCACTGACACCTGGGCCCCACGCCCTAACTAATATAGGTTTTATTTCTGTTTATATTAGTTTAATAATGCGGGACCCACCAGTTAGAGTTGACTGTGCTGACGTGTCAGTTGACCCGACCCCACCTGTCCGTGTCACTAACAATACTGGGTCACTGACTAGTGGACCCCATTGGTTAGGTTTGACCTGGTCAACCGCAGTTGACCTACTGACGCCACAGTGATGCAATGCTGACGCAATTAACAATTTTCTGGATTTAAAATAAATCCAGGAAATTTCAGAAAATAGTCAAAACTTCTAAAATTCATATAAAATCAACCGTAACTCCAAATGAAATAATTTATATATGAAAAATGATCAAAAAAATTCCAATCTATCCATCTGTACTGGTTTCATGCATGTTAGAACAACTTATGACTACTGTTTAGGACAAATGGTATGAATGGCATTTAAATAACCACATGTGGAGTTTGAATTTGAATCTTGGATTCAAACCAACTCTATTTAACCTACTGCTAGATGCATTAGCTCAAATCACAGCATATTGCCATGTCATGATCATGCATCATATTGTGCATTGCATTGATTGAGTTTCTTCCTTGTTTGTCGGTGTTTGTCCCCTCTCGATAGACGTGGTCCCGACGATGTGATCAATGACACCGATGAAGAGGTATACTATCTTCAGAAGTGCCAGGCAAGCAAAACCCCCTTGTTCATTCCGATACAATCCTACTCTCTCGCCCCTGCTCTCTTTTACTGTATTAGGACAACACCGATTCATCTGTTACTTGCTGCGGTAGTTGAACCCCTTTATCCTTTGCATGACCTATAATTGCCACAGTAAATAGATGAAACCCACTAGCATGAGTAGGAGTTGTTTGAGCCCTGATGTGCCTACTCATTCATGCTTGTTTGTCATGCCTGCTACTGCTTAGAGTTGAGTCAGGTCTGATTCATCGGGAATGAATCGGAGGTGTGTAAACATGTCCTACTGTGTGTGAGCTAAGTGTGTGAACACGATTTGGTAAAGGAAGCGATGAGAGGCCATGTACGAGTACATGGTGGGTTGTCTCATTGCGGCCGTCCTCAGGAACTGAGTTCTGTGTTTGTGATCCATGATCAGCTACTACCACGCATTGGAATGCTTAAGTTTCCCTCTCGGCTTATTAATCAACTTGATCTCTGTCCAGGAGTTGCAACTAGTTTCTAGTGTTTGTAGGTAGTGTTAGTAGTCTACCAAGTGGCACCCGGTACAGGTGGGCTTGGGACAGACTAGGCACAGTGGCCCGGTGTACCAAGTAGCACCCGGATGGTGGGCTTGGGAACCCTGCACACATCGTTTGGGGCCGTGAGCGACACCCCGGCCGGATCTCCTTGCGGATGGAACCCGAATAGGCGATAAACCTGGACGAGAGACTTGTGTGGTTAGTCAGGTCATGGCCGACACCCTCGCTGGGCTTCCGCTTGAAGGTTGCCGAGTACATGTCGTGTAAACGGCGGTAAGTGGTGAGAGCGTGTGTGAAGAAGTACACCCCTGTAGGGTTAATATGATCTATTCGAATAGCCGTGTCCGTGGTAAAGGACTTCTGGGTTGCCTATACAGTTCATAGACAAGTGAAAGTGGATACTCTAAAATACGCAAGATAAGCGTGAGTGCTATGGATGGCGTTCTCATAGGGAGACGGGAGCGGATCCATAGTGGTGTATTGATATGGTGAATATGTGGACTCGTGTGCGCCACCTCAAAAGAGTTACTTGCAGTCGTAGTTTAGGATAGCCACCGAGTCAAAGTTGGCATGCTGCAGTTAAACCCCACCATCCCCTTGTTGATAATGATGCATATGTAGTTAGATCTGATGTAAGTCTTGCTGGGTACATTTGTACTCATGTTGCTTAATTTATGTTTTTGCAAAGAGACTTCAGTCTCGCTAGTAGTTCCACGTGGACTTCGAAGTTTAGCTTGTTACCTCAGCGACGATCTTGTGCCCTCGGCAGGATCTGGTAGATAGTCAGGCTTCTCAGCCTTTTTCATTTGTAGATGTCTATACTCAGACATGTTAAGCTTCCGCTTGTGCTTTGACTTGTATGCTCTGAATGTTGGGCCATCAGACCCATATTTGTAATATCTCGCTCGTCGAAGCCTATTGAATAAAATACTTGAGTCGTAGAGTCATGTTGTGATGCCATGTTGTATTTGCACATATCGAGCATATTGTGTGTATGTTATTGAAATACTTGGTATGTGTGGGATCTGATTATCTAGTTGTTTATCCTTGGTAGCCTCTCTTACCGGGAAATGTCTCCTAGTGCTTCCACTGAGCCCTGGTAGCTTGCTACTGCTCCAGAACACTTAGGCTGGCCGGCATGTGTCCTTCTTCGTTCCTGTGTCTGTCCCTTCAGGGAAATGTCATGCGGTGTCTACCGGAGTCCTGTTAGCCCGCTACAGCCCGGTTTACGAGAGTCCTGCTAGCCCAGTTGCTACAGCCCGGATTCACTCACTGATGACCGACACGTTCGTTGTTGGGTCATGTATGCCTGTCCATGTAAGTTAGTGCCACTTCAGGTTCACGACTAGCCATGTCAGCCCGGGTTCTTTGTCATATGGATGCTAGCGGCACTATCATATACGTGAGCCAAAAGGCGCAAATGGTCTCGGGCCAGGTAAGGTGGCACCCGTGGGAATACCGTGCGTGAGGCCGCAAAGTGATATGATGTGTTACATGCTAGATCGGTGTGACTTAGGATCGGGGTCCTGACAATTTTTAAAACACATCAAACAGGTAATTAGTTTCAAATTTGTTTTTTTCATTTCGAGATTTTAAATTGCATTGATATTTATGCGTGGACAATTTATTGGATTTTATATTGATATAAATTTATTTTTAAAATCCGTTTGAATGTGACTCAAAATTTCGGGATTAAAAACAGTTCGGACCGCACCGAAATATGCAAAATTTCGTATAATTTTTTAACCTTGGCCACAATATGGGCTGTAATGCTAACAAAAAGAATATGGCTCCAAAAAAATCTTAAGAATTAGCGAATGGGCTGTAAATTATTAGAAATAATGGCAGATGGGTTGTATGCTGTTTTCCACAGATTTGAGGCTTTCCTAAAAAAAGGTTGACGCACAAGCAGTGATTGTTGGATGTCCATCCAAAGGCTGTCGTGCTTCTTTAATCTCTGCTTTTCCTGCTCCAGCTGCTCAAACAAGTGCCAGCGGGACTGCCTACTCCCTCCTCCCCGCGGCCGGCTGTGCTGCCGCACAGGCCTCACTGTCCCATCGTACTCCCATCGCTGGCCTAGCCATTCTTCTACTCACCCACACCTGCTGTTATTCTCTGGCGACGGCAGACGAACCAGTAAACCCTTGTACAATCATACTCCCCTTCGCGTGGGAAACAACTATCGAGTTTTCCCTGGCTCCGTGTCATTCCCTTCCTACGCCTCGCCGTCGTCCACCACCCTGGTGCTCTCGGCGCGGCATGGTCAGCGTGGTCAACAACCGACATGCATCTGAAGTGGACTGTACATGGAGAGGCTGACAACTATGTCCACGGCCGCACGCAAGGAAATGCCTCCTTATTACGCGCAAAATAATGATTCCTCCACCTGACATCTGGGACCCATCGAAAGGGCCTTTGTATTTCACGAAAAAAACATTACCGCCGCTGACAGCTCAGACCCACCAACTATATCTTCGCACGCAAGGAAGTGCCTCCTTATTACGCAAAAAATGAATACTCCATCTGCTAGCTAGGACCCAGTATAGTGGGCCTACTAAGTTGACAGGGACGGAGTGATGCGAAGCATCCCACGATCATCCCCATGGACGCATCTACATCTCCTACAACACCACTTGGACCTATGACTCGAGCACGTGCAAGAGCTCTCGAAACCGAGGTGACATCACTCCTCTCACAACTCCCTTTCGATTCACACGAGACATGGCTACTACCTCAAACGGAGATGCTTTGCATACTTAGGTACCATGGAGAAGCTAGGAAGCAAGGAGAACCAGAAGCGGAAGACATGCGTGAAGACGGAGAGGAGAAGCGCCAAGTCCCAGGCTGTCCGGACGGTCCGGACGATCGGGCTAATTCGCCCCGAAGACACCCGAACCCTCTCCATGAAGCCGGATCATCCGAACACCGACCCGGATCATCCAGACATCGCCCGGATATCCGGACCTGCACTGCCACCGCCTACATCACCATCTCATCTAGGCCTCCTCCCGGATCATCCGGCCCGAGCCCGGATCATCCGGCTCCCTACCCGGATCATCCGGACCCCGCATGCGTGCGCGAGTTGGGTTGAGCCCATGTACCCCTTCGCCCCCCTAGCCTATAAAAAGGACTCCTCCTCCTCACTTCGAGACTTAGCATTGGTTTAGCTCATTTGAGATAGAGCATTGCTCATCCGCACAGATCTACTCCTCATGAGAAATTGCACCTCTTCGGAGAAGATCCATCCAAATTCAAGGCCTCCATCCGGAGAAGACAATCAAGACCTCCTCTTGGAGAAGAACTGCTACCTTTGTATCGTCCCTTGTTGACTTTGGATCTCGTGTTACTTTGTGCCTCGATGATCTAGCACTTGTGTGATCAATTTTGTGTTGGTTGAGTGTTTCTCTCGTTTTCCCCTCGTGATTTCCCTCGTGTTCTTCCATGCGTTCTTTGTGTTCCCCATAGGGATTCTCTCCAAACGTGAAAGATCGGCCCCTAGGGTTCCGCCCTACAACATCTTGGTATCATGAGCCACGTTGATCAGGTTTTTGGAGCCCTACCCCGTCTTTCTAACTTGATTTTGTTGATTTCGTCCTCAATCCGAAAATCCCTACCAAAAATAGCCCCAAATTGTTTTTGTGATTTGTTGGTTTTGATGATGTTTTGTTGATTTTGATCCGTGGATTCGTTGTGTAACTCGTGGATCTTGCCTTTCCCCACCATCTCACACTCGAAATCCATCCAGAATCCACGAAACCTTCGAATTTCTTCCCATTTTCGAGTTCATGCCGAGCAACCCTGAGCGCATTTGACCTACTCGGATCATCCGGACCCTGACCCGGATCATCCGGAAGCGCCCGGATCATCCGGCTCCCGGCCCGGATCATCCGGCTTTGTCTGTCGAAACTGCATTTTATGCAACTCTTCTCCACCACCACCTACGCCTCCGCACTACACCCACTCCGACCACCACCACCTTCACCCACTAACCCCACGACATACCCCTCCGTACCATCATTCGACTTTGTGTTCGAGAATTTGAGTTGTGGTTTCCCGTGTCCTATTGTGTTTCGGCTATTTAGGTACGGCGTGACATCTACATCACCACCGCTCATCTTCGTCGACTACTCATCATCACTACGGACAGTAAGTTTGACGACATCTTTGTCTATGCATTGCCATTACATTGATAACCACCATAGCCTTACTTTCGCGTAGCTTACCCATCGAGACTAGCCATTGAGTATTGCTGGCAACGTGACTTGTGCACATTAGTGATCATACTCCATAGCATACATACCATATCATCTCTTGTGTCACAAAGTTGTCTTCAACATACACAATTGCTATCTTGGTTCGTGATGTTTTGCATGAGAAAAGATCTCAAAAGTGGAAGAGCCAACCAAGCTTTTAAGCAAAAGAGAAAGATAAGCAAAGAGCTTATAAGCAAGAACCATAGCATCATACTACATTAAGATTGTCATATCCGATCATCTTGGATCATATCACCGAGATACCATACATATAGCATACTTGGGATAGAGATCGTTGCATTTTTGCCTAGTAAGTTGTGCACAAGCTCCGTGTCCACCTATTATGCAATCGTGCTAGCGTCTCTCGAGTATTGTGCAACAAGAGCATTTTCATGGACTCCACATTATGGCTCATTTTTGGTTTGCACAATCCCATTATTCTATTTGCGTGTGTTTTCATGTTCCACTACTTGCTTGGTCTACTTGTTGCATTTGCGAATTTGCGAATCTTTTTCAACATCTTTGAGTCAAACTAACAATTGCATCAAATTTTGTGCCACCATCCTGACCAAGCTCCACCATAAGCTTTTACTTGTCTAGGTGTGAGAACCGACAAGAATTGGTACCAATAGTGCTATTTCATTGTCTACATTTGAGTGAACTTGATTCATCGTCAACATCGGTCAAGGTACATTTGGTATAAGTTCTTATCCTTCTCCCACTCACATTTTGCTTGGAATGATGGATAGGCCAAGTACTTCTACCAACCCACTGTTCATCGAGTAAGACGACGACATTTCATCATTCATCACCAAGAGCCACCTCTTTGGTGCACAATGAGTGTTGCATCAAGAGCAAGAACCTATGACCGACCACATCGACAACCTTGCCACCGACTTGTGACTCTCCGAGTAACGTACCAAGGACAACTTCGACAACAAGCTCGACGCTCACAAGCAAGAGAAAGACGCAAGGATGGACGAGATACACGCCTTGTTGGTGAACCGCCCTCCTTCTACATCTTCATACTCAAGACGGAGCCACTCAAGTCAACACTCCGACGACACCTTCTCCGGCTCAAGTACACCGACATCAAACACTCTTCGACGAGCCGCGCGTCAAGACCGTCATGCATCTCGCAATCCTCTAAACAACAAGCATTCACAAGAGCAAGTCGATAAGCAAGTACCTCATCCTCAACCACACCAAGTCGCTTGTGCGCAAGCTCAAGAACGACAATGACAACAGCGCCAAGAGGAAGCACGAGCGCGTCTACACCAAGAGGAACAAGATGCCAAGGCTCAACATCCTCAACAACAACAACATGAAGCGCAAGCTCTTGAGGCGTAATGTGCCCTTCAAGAATCAAGTCAAGCCATTACCAACCGCAATCGTGAATGGCGAAATCAAGAGGAAGCCCTTCGAGAAGAAATCTAAGAGAGGAACTACCAACTGCGAGTGCAACGTCAAGTTCCTCAAGCTCATCCACAAGCTCATCAAGCTCCACCTCAACCTCAAGTTCAACAAGAGCAAGTTGATCATAGACTTCCTCCACACCAAGAGCAACATGACGATGATTACCTCCACATCAAGGGCATCATCATCACCATCGCCAACAACACAATGAAGAGCAATGTTATGGCAAGCTAAAATTCACCATGCCCAAGTTCAATGGAAGTAATGATCCCGAAGAGTACCTTTAATGGACATTGAAGTTCGACAAAATCTTTCGTTTGCACAACTATGAGGAAGAGAAGAAGATCACTATGGCATCACATGAGTTCCAAGACTATGTGCTCATATGGTGGGAACAAGTCCTTGAGCACCGACAAGCAAGAGGTGAACCTCGAATCACCACTTGGGCTCAAATGAAGGAAGTCATGCGAGCACGTTTTGTGCCCACATACTACAACCGCGATCTCTTCAAGAAACTCCAACTTTTCAAGCAAGGAACAAAGAGTGTTGAAGAATACTACAAGGAAATGGAGATATCCATGATCCGAGCCAATGTCACGGAAGATGATGACCAAACTATGGCACGCTTCTTGAAGGGCCTCAATCATCCCATCAAGAAGATCGCCGACTTCCAACCCTACTCCAACCTCATTGAGCTCGTGCATCAAGTGACCAAGGCGGAACGTCAAGTGCAAGATGACTTCAAGTATGCCAAGTACTCTTCCAAGACCTACGGCTTCTCCAACTACCAAGCTTCAACGACTCCTCCAACTTCTACCTCAACCAAGCCATCTACAACCAATGACGACAAGTCAAGTTACAAGAAAACTTCGACAAGCTCAAGTCATCTTCCTCCTACTACAAGCAACTTTAAGCCGCGTGCTTCATCATCTACTCCAACCGATGAGACCGTCAAGACAAGCTCCTTCAAGTGTTTCACTTGCGGCGGCCGAGGCCACAAGTCCTATGAATGCACAAACAAGCGCACAATGATCCTTAATGATGATGGAACCTATGACTCCATGAGTGACGAGGAGATGGAAGCCCTTGAGCAAGTGGCCATGCACCGGCGTGTGAACGAGGATGAAGATGATCAAGTCTTTTGTGATGAGGATTCGAGCCCCGCTCTCGCTGTCTCCAAAGTTTTGACTCTTCAACATCAACAAGAAGAAGACCAACGCTGCCACATATTCCACACAAAGGCTTGCATCAATGGAAGGTCCGTCAAGGTCATCATCGATGGAGGTAGTTGTCACAACTTGGAAAGTGAAGAACTATGTTCCAAGCTTCAATTGGTCCAGATGAAGCACCCGCATCCATACAAAGTCCAATGGCTAAGTGACTCTGGCACTATCCGAGTTCAGCATACGGTCCAAGTCTCCTTCAAAATTGGTGCATATGAGGACACTTTGGAGTGTGATGTCATCCCAATGTCCGTTTGCCACCTCCTTATTGGTCGACCATGGCAATTCAACCGTGGTGTCATCCACAATGGGCGTACCAATCACTATAGCTTCAAGATGAAAGGGAAGGAGTATGTGCAACGACCTATGTCTCCTAGTCAAGTGATAGCCGACAAACAAGCCACCCATCGCGGAGAGAAGAGTGAGATAGTGATCCACCAAAAAGTGAGTGCGAGCCACAAGCCAAACTTGAGCGCCTCTTCGCCTAGAGAGAAAAATCTAGTCCTATTTGCCACAAAAAGTGAGAAGAGAGAAGTGTGTGAGAGCCCATCGAGTGGTATGCACTTTGTCCTTGTGTGCAAGGATGGGGAACCAAAAACTAACACCTCTCACGAGCTACCTTTAGTGTTTTAATATCTTTTGCAGGAATTCCAAGATGTTTACCTCCGGGTCTACCTCCTCTACCTCCGGGTCTACCTCCTCTACGAGTCATTGAGCATCGAATCAACCTCATCCCCGGAGCGCCCCTACCAAACAAAGCTCCATACCGCGTCAATCCCGAAGAAACTAAGGAGATCCAACGGCAAGTACAACAACTAATCGACAACGGTCATGTACGTGAAAGCCTAAGCCCTTGTGTCATTCCGGTTATACTTGTCCCTAAGAAAGATGGAAGTTATCGCATGTGTTCCGATTGTAGACCCATTAATTCCATCACCGTTTGCTATAGGCATCCCATTCCTCGCCTAGATGATATGCTTGATGAACTTCGCGGTGCCGCCATTTTCTCAAAAATTGATCTTAAAAGTGGCTATTATCAAATCCGCATACAAGAAGGTGATGAATGGAAAACTGCTTTCAAAACCAAATTTGGCTTATACGAGTGGTTGGTTATACCTATGGGTTTATCGGAAGCTCCCGGTACTTTGATGAGACTTGTGCATTTTGTGCTTCGTCCTTATATTGGAGTGTTTGTTGTGGTTTACTTCGATGACATTCTTGTTTTTTAGGAAATCCATGAAAGAGCATCTTAATCATGTTAGGGCTGTTTTGCAAACCCTTCGCAAGGAACGCCTTTATGCCAACATGAAAAAGTGCATGTTTGGTGTTGACAAACTTGTTTTCTTGGGTTTCGTTGTCTCTTCCAAGGGTGTCCATGTTGACGAATCTAAAATTGAAGCAATTAAAACTTGGCCCCAACCCACCAATTTGCAACAAGTGCATAGCTTTCTTGGCCTTGCTGGTTTTTATCGTTGCTTCATGAAAGACTTTAGCACTACTACCGCTCCTTTGCATGCCTTGAATAAGAAGAATGCTCCTTTTGTGTGGGGATCTTTGCAATCCATCGCTTTTGACGAGCTCAAGTCTTTGCTTACTCATGCTTCGATTCTTGCTTTGCCCAACTTGGACAAAACTTTTGAGGTTCATTGTGATGCAAGTGGTACCAGAATTGGCGGAGTTTTGATGCAAGAAAAGCGAGCCATTGCATATTTTAGTGAAAAACTCTCAAGTGCTCAACTTAACTATCCCATATATGACAAAGAATTGTATGCTTTAGTGCGTGCGCTACATGTTTGGGAACATTATCTTAGACCTCATGAGTTTTTCATCCATACCAATCATGAAACGCTTAAGTACTTAAAAGGTCAAACTAAGTTGAACAAGCATCATGCCAAATGGAGTGAATTCATTGAATCTTTCCCCTATGTGATCAAGTACATTAAGGGTAAGGAAAATGTAGTTGTGGATGCACTTTCACGCATATGCACGCTTGTCACTAAACTTGAGTTGAATGTTATTAGTTTTGAGCACATAAAAGACTTGATTGCTAATGATCCATCTTTTGCTACACCTTATGCTAAATGTTTGACGCATACATCTTGGGAACAATATTACATCAAGGATGGTTATCTTATGAGAGCTAACAAACTATGCATTCCCGAGTCTTCTCTTCGTTTTCTCCTTTTGCAAGAGGCTCATGGAGGCGGACTCATGGGACATTTTGGACGCGACAAGACATTCACCGTGCTCTCCAAGAACTACTTTTGGCCCAAGATGTTCCGCGACGTATCACGTTTCACCAACCGATGCTCTACATGTTGCAAAGCTAAGTCTAAAGCTCAATCCCATGGTATTTACATGCCTCTTCCTATTCCTTATCAACCTTGGGAAGACATTAGCATGGATTTTGTACTTGGTTTGCCTAGAACCCAAAATGGCAAGGATTTTGTGTTCTTTGTTGTGGACCGATTCTCTAAGATGGCACATTTCATTCCTTGCAACAAGATAGACGATGCTTCACATGTCGCCAATCTCTTTTGTAGGTAAATCTTGTGACTCCATGGAGTACCAACGACAATCGTTTCCGACCGTGACGTCAAGTTCTTGAGTTACTTTTGGAAGACGCTGTGCGCCAAGCTCGGAATCAAGCTCTTGTTCTCATCCGCATACCATCCTCAAACCGATGTCCAAACGGAGGTGACGAACCATACGCTCTCCACTCTACTTCGCGTGTTGATCAAGAAGAACATCTAGGAGTGGGAGGCATGTCTACCCATCACCGAGTACGCCTACAACTGTGCAAGACATTCGACTACCATCAAGTCCCCCTTCAAGGTCGTCTATGGCTTCAACCCGTTGTCCCCATTGGACATTCTACCTCTTCTTCTACAAGAGTGCACCAACCTCGACGCAAGTGCATGCGCAAGCTACATCAAGAAGATGCATGAGGATACAAGGCTCACCATCGAGCGCCAAGTACAACGACTAGCGACCAAGCTCAACGTCAACAAGCAACCCATGATCTTCATCATTGGTGATCTCGTGTGGCTACACCTTCGCAAGGACCGCTTCCCCAACGAACGCAAGTCCAAACTTCTCCCTCGAGCCAATGGACCCTTCAAGGTGCTAGCACGCTACAACAACAACGCTTACAAGATCGACCTACCAAGCAATAGTACAATGTGAGTGACATTTTCAACGTCAAAGACCTCTCGCCTTACCATGGTGATGCAGATTTCGATCTGAGGTCGAATCTTTCCCAGGGGGGGAGATGATGCGGAGCATCCCACGATCATCCCGATGGACGCATCTACATCTCCTACAACACCACTTGGACCTATGACTCGAGCACGTGCAAGAGCTCTCGAAACCGAGCTGACATCACTCCTCTCACAACTCCCTTTCGATTCACACGAGACACGGCTACTACCTCAAACGGAGACACTTTGCATACTCAGGTGCCATGGAGAAGCTGGGAAGCAAGGAGAACCGTAACCAGAAGACATGCGTGAAGACGGAGAGGAGAAGCGCCAAGTCCCAGGCTGGCCGGACGATCCGGACGAGGGCCCGGACGATCCGGACAGAGCCTGGATGATCCGGCTAATTCGCCCCGAAGACACCCAAAGCCTCTCCATGAAGCCGGATCATCCGGACGCTGACCCGGATCATCCGGACATCGCCCGGACATCCGGACCCCCAGCCAGACATCCGGACTTGCACTGCCACCGCCTGCATCACTAGCTCATCCAGGCCAAGACCTTCGCCTTGGCGTCCAGCTCGGCCTTCTCCACCTTCGGCTTCTGCTCCAGCGTCTTCAGTCGGATGTGATTAGCGGACAGCTTGGCGTCGCAATCCCTGATGGCGACCTCCTGAGCCTTCATCTCTTCCTCCTTTGCCTGGCGGTCACGAACCTCTTTGGCGAGCTCGTCGCGCAGGCCCTGCAGCTCATTCTCCAGCGCCTTGCAACATTCCTGGATGATCGAAGCATCCTTCAACGCTGCATCACGGGCTCTATGTCCTGGGTGGCGACTTGTTTCTCCTCCTCAGAAACTGCCACAACCTGGCTCGGCGCTGCTCGGACGGAGGAGTCAGAGTGAGCCCAGCCAGATATCAGCTCCAGGCGCCCAGCCACCAGGCGGGGGTTGGCGCCCTAGAGATCTTCTCACAGCCAACCCAACTCAGCAGCAGCACAGTCCAGGGCGGCGGAGGAGGCAGAGGAGTCAGGAACCAGTGGAGCAAGAGGAGAAGACGGCAGTGTGATCACGGCTTGGGAGGCTGGGAGCTCCTGAGCCTTGGCAACCTTAGTGACAGCATCAAGCACCGGTGCTTCCAGAGTCAGCGAGGCCACAAGGGCTAGCACCCCGCCAGAGAGCTCCTCATGGCCTCGCGAGGACGACTGGGCAAGGGAGGTGTGAGATCCACCGCCTCCCCTTCCCACAGGTGAAGGCGCGGCCACGACTGGTGAGCTTGCCCAAAGTGGAGTCACTGTGTCCCCCTTCAGCCTCTTCGCCGCAGGCGGTAGCCTACCCAAGCGACGGAGGATGTCAAGCCCTGACAGCAAAAACAAGAGCAAAGCGGAGTTCGAGTACTTACTGGTCAATCGCGGCGTGTTTTGGCGGCCTCCTGCCAAGCTTAAAGCCCGAGAGCCTCTTGCGGGGCGCAGCCTCGGGAGGTCCAGAGACAGAGGAGGGTGCACCAGAAGGGCTGGAGCTGGCTTCGGGCAGTGCCCGGGCCGGGGTAGCCCCTCGGGAGATCAGTCCCGACCTGTCCTTCTTCGGGATCACGGGCGGGTCCTCTCCCCCTCGCCTGGTGTCGGCCTTGTTGTTGTCCTGCAGGGTGCGGAGGATGTTAGCCCTGCACCAGGGGGAAGTATCCCCCGTCTCCTCAGTGGTCGCCTCTGAGTCGCGCTCCTCTTCTTCCTCGTCTTCCTCCTCTCCTCCGTGGGAATCATCGGAAGACAATTCCACCGGCGTCGCCGCCTCCTGGCCCTCAGGAGGCACCTCCGGTACCATACCGCTCTCATCAAAGGTGGGCATGGCGTCCACCACCTGTTGTCAATCGTCACAAAGGAACAAAGGGACAGGAGCGCCCTCCAGGCCTTCCATGTCCTTTCCAACCTAGAAGCGGAGAGCTGCGGCCAGATCTTCATCAGCCAGGGCCTCCGAGTTCAGGCGGAGATCGCTGTTCGCATCTCCAAGCCTCCAGAACGAGCGTGAGTGTGCCTGAAGTGGAGCCACCCGATGCGCCAGAAACTCCTCGGGAGCATGGCCCCGGTCAGCTTCGCCGCCTTCAGGTTGCTCGGCCTCAGGTCGGCGTTCATCTTCTCCAGCACCAGCTTTGCCCGTCGGTCGTCAATCTTCGTGCGGGACCATGCCTCATCAGCCTGGGGCTGCTCCGTGGGCAGCGCCAGCCGAGAGTTCATGCATCCGGCATCCAGCATGACCCACTTGCTCCGGAAGCCATCGGCCCTCTTCCCGGCCTTCAAGATCGCGTTGGCTTTGGAGTATGCAACAAAGCCAGCGCACGCCGAGGTATGGGCGCCGGTAACTCGGAGGGAGAAGAAGTGGCGCAGCAAGGCCACGGAAAGCATCACCCCGACGTGTGCCTCGCAGTAGTAGGCGAAATCGACAGAAGGAGAACAGAGTTGGGATGGAGATGCGGAGCCTGCAGCCTATAATGGTGGAGGATAGCATAGAAGAAATCAGAAAAAGGAGGCACCAGGCCGGCGATGACGGCGCTCATGAAGAAGGGGCAGAAGGTACTCCCCTTGGCCTCCGGCTGGGCGGGGTCGGCTCGGAGCGGAGACTCCCCCATCTCGGTGCCTTGCACCGCCATCATCAGGCACGTGAGGGCGAGGTTCTTCTCCGTCATGTTGGGGGGATCCAGAGTCTGCTAGTACCAGGCCGGTGGAGCCTCGGTCACGGCCTTGCGGGGCGCCATTGCACGCCGGAGGAGGAAGGATGAGGCGGATCTGGAGATTTTGGAGTCAAGAGAGCAAGAGCAAGAAAGGGGATCTGGAGCAAGGCGTATGAGAGCAATGAAGGTAAGCCTAACTCAGGCTAGCCTTTTGTTAGTCGGGCAGTTGCCGAGCCAGCATGGGGAAGCGGGGACGCCCACGTCCAATCAACCCCATGCGGCGACCAAGGCTGCAGGCTGTTGGGGCCCACGGTGCTCCGCACTTGCCCTTTAGCTTTGACGCTAAGCCAAGTCCGATCGCACCTTGGGCCCGGGGGCTACTGTCAGTGTTCTGGGAACGGGGGTCCCCAGACTTGCCTGCCTACGGCCTGCGGCGTGGCTCAAGCAGTGGACCAGTACGGCCCGTCTTCATCGACCCAAGCTCAAGACCCTCGCGAGGGGCCAAGCCTCGCGGGGCGGACGATGCAAGGCTTCCTCAGGGGCGGCCTCACCAAACAGGCTCGCAAGGAGGCGGAGAGATCAAGGCAGGGGTACCTCATGAGGTGCTCATGACGCAAGCCGTGACGATCAAGGCCAGGCGGGCGCCAGGCGGGCGCCAGCCTGTGCAGTGTCCTCGTTTCCTCTTTGGTGCAAAGGGGGCAAGCGCAGGCGCGGAGTACCGAGGCATCAAGCAAAGGTTACCATTTCGGTGCAACGAGACCAAGACCAGCAGAGCGGCAGGACGGAGGTCACGGTGGAGCCCAAGACGGCGTCATCGTTAGTGCCTTTGGCAGTCGAAGACCAAATTTAGTCAGGATAGCTTGTACTAGTTGTTCCCCTTCAAAATAGCCGTTGTTGGCTCCCTTCCCGCTCAATATTTGGGAAGAGGACTAGGGCCCCTATAAATAGAGATAGCCACCACAGTAGGGATCATCTCATCGGGACCTCAGAGGATCCACCCAAGGAGAATACCGTACCAGCCCAAGAACACCCCTCGCGAGGCTGTTCTTCCTCTGTACTATTCATCATCACCCCAGAGGCAATCCACCACACCACACACTAGAGTAGGGTATTACACCACAATGGTGGCCCGAACTAGTATAAACCTTGTGTCCCTTGTGTTGTTCATCGTGTAGCTTAGATTCACGGTGAGGCGTTGGGACATGGATTGGTACGGGGAAGATCTTCGCGCGCACCCCAGAGTTCGAACCTTAAGGGTTTTGCCGGAATCCGATATCCAACAATATGCTTGTCCCATGGGGAGTAATGACTTCACATATAAGAAGTATAAGTGGTAAAATTTATTGAAAGTTAGCAAACACAACATTGGTCACTTGAATAATTCATGAAAGAATATTGAAGGAAGAGAGACTTCACATATAAATATACTATCTTAGACATCTTCTATGATTTTGAGCCCCCATTAATTATTTTCAAGCTTGATCAAGTAGTTGATGTTGGACAGGGAAGACAACGTAATGGGTTATGTTTGTTTTTTTCACATAGAAGTTATATTTTCATGGATCCTATAATATGTGGTGCTTGCTCATAATCTTTTGCTAGACAAAATTTTGTACAAAGTAGAAATACTACTTGTGCATCCAAAAACCCTTAAACCCAGTATCTTGTCATGAGAGTCCACCATATCTACCTACAGATTGAATAATATCTTTCAAGTAAGTTGTCATCAGTGCAAAAAGCAATAAAATTGCTCCTAAGTATGGACGATCTTTTATTACAAGGGAAAATAAGTTTTGTATGAACTTGTGATGGTAAAGAAATAAAAGTGACGGACTGCATAATAAAAGTTGCTATCACAAGGGGCAATATAAAGTGATGTTCCTTTGCATTAAGGGCTTGAACATCCAAAAATCAGAAGCTCATGACAACCTCTGCTTCCCTCTGCGAAGGGCCTATCTTTTACTTTTCAGTATTTACTTTCATGCAAGATTCAATACTATTCCTTCTCATTTCAACCTCAATTATTCTCTACTCGGCAAGCATCATGTGGTAGGGAATGATCCAGGCACATATATCTAGTTGAATATAGGTAATCATGAGTTATTATTGTTGACATTATCTCCATGATAAGCAAGTTGGGAGGCGAAACATTAACCCCTATCTACCTATGTTTTTGACTCAAATGATTTGTTCTAAAAGTATGCTTTGAGTGCAATCATGGAAGACTATGATAGTTGAGTATGTGGAATTTGCTAAATCAAAGCTCTTACATAGACCCTTCCTAACAATAAGATGAATTGCAATTGTTTGATGACTGAGAACATAGTTTGTTAGTTTTCAAGAAAGATTATGGCATATACTTTAACATGTGAATAGCTTCCTACTTGATCATGAGAAGTTTTATAAGATGAGCTACTTTTTATGATATATAATGACCCTAGAAAAAGTGTTTGGAATTATGAATGATCAAACTTATGCACTAAGCTAGCATTCACACTTCATAAATTATTTCTTTTATCATTTACCTACTCGAGGACGAGCAGGAATTAAGCTTGGGGATGCTGATATGTCTCCAGCATATCTTTAATTTATGGAGTATTCATTCCATATTAACCTAAGTTCTACATGGTTTTGATGCACTTTATTATGATTTTGATGGACTACCCTATCGACCTAGTGTCGAGTGCCAGTTCATGTGTTTTGGCTATTTTTTGTTTCGCGGAAAATCCATACCAAACAAAGTCCAATTGCCACGAAACTTACGATGATTTTTTTGGAACATAAGAGATCCCCGAAGCTTCGAGGAAGGACCAGAAGACCCACGAGGGAGTCACGAGCTCACCCCATGCGCCGTGGGGGATAGGTAGTCTCCTCCCAGCTCGTGGGTCCATGTAACTCCGACTGGCGTGAAACCAACACTGAAAATTCTTATAAATCGGGAAACCACCAGAAAGAAACCAAGAACTTCCACGTAGTCACTGCAAGCCTCTATACCAAAGTGATCTCATCTAGAGGCCTTTTTTGGCACCCTGCCGGAGGGGAAATCATTACTGGAGGCCATCTTCATCATCCCAGTGATCTCCATGATGAGGAGGGAGTATTACGTAGGGTAGAACCCTAATGCTGTCAATCTTTCATGATTTAGAGGGGAAACGGGGAAGAACACAAAAAACACAAGAGGGAAATCACTCATATAGACAAGAAACAATCACACATGTGCTAAATCCACATACACACGGAGATATTCACGATCTGAAGTCAATAAGGGAGGATACAAACGGTAGATAGTTCATCCATCTTAAATCCTGGGAGGATCTTCCCGTGAAGGGGTGTTGAATCCACTTGGGGGATCTTCCCACGTGGAGGTCTTGGACTCCATGGGAGTATGTAAGTGGATGAGCACAACTCTATCTCTAATGAGCTAATCCTTTGCTAACCCTAGATGGAGAAGGTAGTCCATATATAGTGCCAGTACAAGTTGGGGTGAGTTGGAGGGATACATGGGCCAGCCCGTTCACTATGGGCAGACAGGGGCCGGATGTCCGGGGTCGTGGCCAGATGCCCGCCGGTTTTGGCCGATTCCAGTTGCTCTCTGGATAGGTTGTAGCCGGATTTTCGGGGGTCGGGCTGGATGTACGGGATTGGGCCGGATGTCCGGTGCCTGTAGGTGCTCTGCGGTTGGGCTGCTGTGGTGCTTGACATCTCCAGGGGCCGGATATCCGGGTCCTATAGCCTTTCTCCGGTTCCTCTCATCGTGCTCATTTGTCAGCGTACTTGAGGACGTGTCCATCATCACGAGAATCTCCGGGAGGGTCTTCTTGGTACCTAAGCACACATAGCAATCCGACTTTAGGTAGTAGCCATGTCTCACATGGGTCATACGAAATATCACTAAGGAGAGATGCCACCTTAGTATCAAGAGCTCTAGAACGTGCTCATGTCATCGGTCCACTTGGCACTTGGGGACATGTAGGTAGGTCCATGAGGATAACCATAGGATGCTCCGCATCAAAGTAGTTCACCCTCGGGGCTGAGGGTATGCACTAGTGATATGTCTCCATCGTATCTACTTTTCCAAACTTTGTTGCTCTTGTTTTGGACTGTAATTTGTATGATTTGAATGAAACTAACCCAGACTGATGTTTTTTTGGTGGAACTACTATGGTGTTGTTTCTTGTGCAGAAATAAAAGTTCTTGGAATTGAGCAAAACTTTTTAGAATTTTTTTATGGAATATATAAAAAAATACTGGAGCCAGGACCCACCAGAGGGCCCCTAGTTGCCCACAAGGCAATAGGGCGCATCCACCCCCCAGGTGCACGTGGTTGCCTTGTGGGGCCCACGGGGCTCAGCTGACCCTAATCTCAAGCCTATAAATTCCTTTCCCGGAGAAAAAATAGAGAAGAAGTTTCATCACATTTTACGATACGGAGTCGCCGCCACCTCCTATTCTTCACTGGGAGGCCAGATCTGGAGTCCGTTCGGGGCTCCGGAGAGGGAGATTTGTCGCCATCATCATCACCAACCTCACCAATTTCATGATGCTCATCAATCGGGAGTGAGTAATTTCTTCATAAGCTTGTTGGACGATTATGGGGTTGGATGAGATTTATCATGTAATTGAGTCAATTTGTTAAGGCTTGATCCCTAATATCCACTATGTTCTGAGATTGATGTTGTTATAACTTTGTTATGCTTAATGCTTGTCACTAGGGCCCGAGTGCCATGATATTAGATCTGAACCCTTGATGTTTTCATGAATATATTTGAGTTCTTGATCCTATCTTTGCAAGTTATACGCACCTATTACGCGTTATGATCCGCATACCCAAAAGTGACAGTAGTTGGGATTCTTTCAGGTGATTACCGTAGTTTCAGGAGTTCATGTATTTCATATGTCTCCAACGTACCTACTTTTCCAAACACTTTTGCCCTTGTTTTGGACTCTAACTTGCAAGATTTGAATGGAACTAACCCGGACTGACGCTGTTTTCAGCAGAACTGCCACGGTGCAGAAATAAAGTTCTCGGAATGACCTGGAAATCCACAGAGCAACTTTTTGGAATTAATAAAAAATATTGGCGAAAGAATCAACGTCAGTGGGCCCACACCCAGTCCACGAGGGTGCACGGCGCCCCCGCCCCCACTAGGGCGCGCCCCCTGCCTCGTGGGCCCCCTGAGGCTCCACCGACCTCAACCCTCACTCCATATATTCACTTTCAGGCAGAAAAAAATAGAGAGAAGGATCCATCGCGTTTTACAATACGGAGCCGCCGTCACCCTGTTCTTCCTCGGGAGGGATGATCTGGAGTGTATTCGGGGCTCCGGAGATGGGAATCCATCGCCATCGTCATCATCAACCATCCTCCATCACCAATTTCATGATGCTCACTGCCATGCGTGAGTAATTCCATCGTAGGCTTGCTGGACAGTGATGGGTTAGATGATATTTACCATGTAATCGAGTTAGTTTTGTTAGGGTTTGGTCCCTAGTATCCATTATGTTCTAAGATTGATGTTGCTATGACTTTGCCATGCTTAATGCTTGTCACTAGGGCCCAAGTGCCATGATTTCAGATCTGAACCTATTATGTTTTCATGAATATATGTGAGTTCTTGATCCTATCTTGTAAGACAATAGTCACCTACTATGTGTTATGATCCGGCAACGCCGAAGTGACAATAACCGGGACCACTCCCAGTGATGACCATAGTTTGAGGAGTTCATGTGATGATCCGGGTGAGGAGACGGATGATTCGGGCTCTGGCTGGATGATCCCGGAGGAGGCCCGGATGAGCTGGTGACGTAGGCGGTGGCGGTGCAGGTCTGGATGTCTGGCTGGGGGTCCGGATGCCCGGGCAGGGTCCGGATGCCCGGGCAGGATCCAGATTATCCTGGTCGGTGTTAGGATGATCCGACTTCAGGGATGAGCTTCGGGTGTCTTCGGCATGAATTAGCCGGATCGCCGAGCTGGGGTCCAGATCGTCCGGGCTCTGTCCGGATTGTCCGGGCCCACGTCCGGATCGTCAGGCTAGCCTAGGACTTGGCGCTTCTCCTCTCCGTCTTCACGCATGTCTTCCGCTTCCGGTTCTTCTTACTTCCTAGCTTATCCATGGCTAACTCCTTGGTACCTGAGTATTCAAACCGTCTCCGTTTGAGGTAGTAGCCATGTCTCGTGTGAATCGAAAGGGAGTTGTGAGAGGAGTGATGTCACCTTAGTTTCAAGAGATCTTGCATGTGCTCGAGTCATAGGTCCAAGTGGTGTTGTAGGAGATGTAGATGCGTCCATGGGGATGATCGTGGGATGCTCTGCATCATCTCCCCCCCCCCCCTTGGGAAAGATCCGACCTCGGATCGAAATCTTCATCACCATGGTAAGGCGAGAGGTCTTTGATGTTGAAAATGTCGCTCACATTGTACTTGTTACTTGGTAGGTCGATCTTGTAAGCGTTGTTGTTGTAGCGTGCTAGCACCTTGAAGGGTCCATCGGCTCGAGGTAGAAGTTTAGACTTGCGTTCGTTGGGGAAGCGGTCCTTGTGAAGGTGTAGCCACACGAGATCGACAATATTGAAGATCATGGGTTGCTTGTTGCCGTTGAGCTTGGTCGCTAGTCGTTGTACTTGGCGCTCGATGGTGTGCCTTGTATCCTCATGCATCTTCTTGATGTAGCTTGCACGTGCACTTGCGTCGAGGTTGCTGCGCTCTTGTACAGGAAGAGGTGGAATGTCCAAAGGGACAACGGGTTGGAGCCGTAGACAACCTCAAAGGGGGACTTGCTGGTAGTCGAATGTTTTGCATGGTTGTAGGCGTACTTGGCGATGGGTAGACACGTCTCCCACTCCTTGATGTTCTTCTTGATCAACACGCAAAGTAGAGTGGAGAGCGTACGGTTCGTTACCTTTGTTTGGCCGTCGGTTTGAGGATGATATGCAGATGAGAACAAGAGCTTGATTCCGAGCTTGGCGCATAGCGTCTTCCAAAAGTAACTCAAGAACTTGACATCATGGTCGGAGACGATTGTCTTTGGTACTCCATGGAGGTGCAAGGTTTCCCTACAAAAGAGATTTGCAATGTGTGAAGCATCGTCTATCTTGTTGCAAGGAATGAAATGTGCCATCTTAGAAAATCGGTCCACAACAACAAACATGGAATCCTTTCCATTTTGAGTTCTAAGCAAACCAAGTAAAAAAATCCATGATAATGTCTTCCCAAGGTTGACAGGGAATAGGAAGAGGCATTTAAAGACCATGGGATTGAGCTTTAGACTTAGCTTTGCGACATGTAGAGCATCGGTTGGTGAAGCGTGATACGTCGCGGAACATCTTGGGCCAAAAGTAGTTCTTGGAGAGCATGGCGAATGTCTTGTCGCATCCAAAATGTCCCATGAGTCTGCCTCCATGAGCCTCTTGCAAAAGGAGCAAACTAAGAGAAGACTCGGGAATGAAAAGTTTATTAGATCTCATAAGATAAGCATCCTTGATGTAATATCGTTCCCAAGATGTATGCGTCAAACACCTAGCATAAGGAATAGCAAAAGATGGATCATTAGCATACAAGTCTTTTATGTGCTCAAAGCCAATAACATTCAACTCAAGTTTAGTGACAAGCGTGCATATGCGTGAAAGTGCATCCGCAACTACATTTTTCCTTACCCTTAATGTACTTGATCACATAGGGGAAAGATTCAATGAATTCACTCCATTTAGCATGATGCTTGTTCAACTCAGTTTGACCTTTTAAGTACTCAAGCGTTTCATGATCGGTATGCATGACAAACTCATGAGGTCTAATGTTCCCAAACATGTAGCACACACACTAAAGCATACAATTCTTTGTCATATATGGGATAGTTAAGTTGAGCACCGGAGAGTTTTTCACTAAAATATGCAATGGCTCACTTTTCTTGCATCAAAACTCTGCCAATTCCGGTACCACTTGCATCACAATGAACCTCAAAAGTTTTGTCAAAGTTGGGCAAAGCAAGAATTGGAGCATGAGTAAGCAAAGACTTGAGCTCATCAAAAGCGATGGATTGCAAAGATCCCCAAACAAGAGGAGCATTCTTCTTACTAAGGCATGCAAAGGAGCGGCAATAGTGCTAAAGTCTTTCATGAAGCGATGATAAAAACCCGCAAGGCCAAGAAAGCTACGCACTTGTTGCAAATTGGTGGATTGAGCCAAGTTTTAATTGCTTCAATTTTAGATTCATCAACATGGACACCCTTGGAAGAAACAACGAAACCCAAGAAAACAAGTTTGTCAACACCAAACGTGCACTTTTTCATGTTGGCATAAAGACATTCCTTGCGAAGGATTTGCAAAACAGCCCTAACATGATTAAGATGCTCTTTCATGGATTTTATAAATACAAGAATGTCATCAAAGTAAACCACAACAAACACTCCAATATAAGGACGAAGCACAAAATGCATAAGTCCCATGAAAGTACCGGGAGCTTATGATAACCCCATGGGCATAACCAACCACTCATACAAGCCAAATTTGGTTTTGAAAGCGGTTTTCCATTCATCACCTTCTTGTATGTGGATTTGATAATAGCCACTTTTATGATCAATTTTTGAGAAAATGGCGGCACCGCTCAGTTCATCAAGCATATCATCTAGGCGAGGAATGGGATGCCTATAGCGAACGGTGATGGAATTAATGGGTCTACAATCAGAACACATGCGATAACTTCCTTTGCTTAGGGACAAGTATAACTGGAACGGCACAAGGGCTTAGGCTTTCATGTACATGACTGTTGTCGATTAGTTGTTGTACTTGCCGTTGGATCTCCTTAGTTTCTTCGGGGTTGACGCGGTATGGAGCTTTGTTTGGTAGGGGCGCTCCGGGGATGAGGTCGATTCAATGCTCAATACCTCGTAGAGGAGGTAGACCCGGAGGTAGCTCATCGGGGAAAACATCTTGGAATTCCTGCAAAAGAGATTGAAACACTAAAGGTAGCTCGTGAGAGGTGTTAGTTTTTGGTTCCCCATCCTTGCACACAAGGACAAAATGCATAACACTCAGTGGGTTCTCACACACTTCTCTCATCTCACTTTTTGTGGCAAATAGGACTAGTTTTTTTCTCTCTAGGCGAAGAGGTGCTCAAGTTTGGCTTGTGGCTCTCACTCACTTTTTGGTGGATCACTTTCTCACTCTTCTCTCTACGATGGGCGGCTTGCTTGTCGGCTATCACTTGACTACGAGACATAGGTCGTAGCACATATTCCTTCCCTTTCATCTTGAAGCTGTAGTGATTGGTACGCACGTTGTGGATGACACCACGGTCGAATTTCCATGTTCGACCAAGAAGGAGGTGGCAAACGGACATTGGGACGACATCACACTCCAAAGTGTCCTCATATGCACCAATTCTGAAGGGGACTTGGACCGTATGCTCAACTCGTATAGTGCCGGAGTCACTTAGCCATTGGACTTTGTATGGGTGCGGGTGCTTCATCTTGACCAATTGAAGCTTGGAGCATAGTTCTTCACTTGCCAAGTTGTGACAACTACCTCCATCGATGATGACCTTGACAGACCTTCCACTGATGCCGGCCTTAGTGTGGAAGATGTGGCATCTTTGGTCTTCTTCTTGTTGAGGTTGAAGAGTCAATACTTTAGAGACAACGAGAGCGGGGCTCAAATCCTCATCACAAAAGACTTGATCATCTTCATCCTCATTCACTCGCCGGTGCATGGCCACTTGCTCGAGGGCTTCCATCTCCTCGTTACTCATGGAGTCATAGGTGCCATCATCATTGAGGATGATGGTGCGCTTGTTTGTGCATTCATAAGACTTGTGGCCTCATCCGCCACAAGTGAAACACTTTAAGGAGCTTGTCTTGACAGTCTCATCGGTCGGAGTAGATGATAAAGCACGCGGCTTGAAGTTGCTTGTAGTAGGAGGAAGACGACTTGCGCTTGTCGAAGTTTTCTTGTAACTTGACTTGTCGTCGTTGGTTGTAGGTGGCTTTGTTGAGGTAGAAGTTGGAGGAGTCGTTGAAGCTTGGTTGTTGGAGAAGCCGTAGGTCTTGGATGAGTACTTGGCATACTTGAAGTCATCTTGCAATTGACGTTCCGCCTTGGTCGCTTGTTGCATGAGCTCAATGAGGTTGGAGTAGGGTTGGAAGTCGGCGATCTTCTTGATGGGATGATTGAGGCCCTTCAAGAAGCGTGCCATAGTTTGCTCATCACCTTCCTTGACATTGGCTCGAATCATGGCTATCTCCATTTCCTTGTAGTATTCTTCAACACTCTTTGTTCCTTGCTTTATAATTGGAGTTTCTTGAAGAGATCACGGTTGTAGTATGTGGGCACAAAACGTGCTCGCATGACTTCCTTCATTTGAGCCCAAGTGGTGATTGGAGATTCACCTCTTGCTTGACGGTGCTCAAGGACTTGTTCCCACCATATGAGCACATAGTCTTGGAACTCAAGTGATGCCATAGCGAACTTCTTCTCTTCCTCATAGTTGTGCAAACGAAAGATTTTGTCGACCTTCAATGCCCATGAAAGGTACTCTTCGGGATCATTGCTTCCATTGAACTTGGGCATGGTGAATTTTAGCTTGCCATAGCGTTGCTCTTCATTGTGTTGTTGGCGATGGTGATGATGATGCCCTTGATGTGGAGGGTAATCATCATCATGTTGCTCTTGGCGTGGAGGAAGTCCATGATCAACTTGTTCTCGTTGAACTTGAGGTTGTGGAGGAGCTTGTCGAGCTTGTGGAGGAGCTTGAGGAACTTGACGTTGCACTCATGGTTGGTAGCTCCTCTCTTGGATTTCTTCGCGAAGTGCTTCCTCTTGATTGCGCCGATCTCGGTTGCGGTTGGCGATGGCTCGACTTGATTCTTGAAGGGCACGTTGCACCTCACGAGCTTGTGCTTCACATTGTTGTTGTTGAAGACGTTGAGCCTCGGCGTCTTGTTCCTCTTGATGTAGACGCGCTCGTTCTTCCTCTTGGCGATGTTGATATTGTCGATCTTGAGCTTGAGCAAATGCAACTTGGTGTGGTGGAGGACGAAGTACTTGCTCATCGACTTGCTCTTGTGAATGCTTGTTGTGTAGCGGATTGCGAGATGCATGACGGCCTTGACGCGCGGCTCGTCGAAGAGTGTTCGATGTCGGTGTACTTGAGTCGGAGAAGGAGTCGTCGGAGTGTCGACTTGAGCGGCTCCGTCTTGAGTATGAAGAAGTTGAAGGAGGACGGTTCACCAACAAGGCATGGATCTCGTCCATTCTTGCATCATTCTCTTGCTTGTGAGCATCGAGCTTGTTGTCGAAGTAGTCCTTTGTACGTTGCTCGGAGAGTCGCAAGTCGGTGGCAAGGTTGTCGATGCGGTCGGTCATCGCTTGTTGCTCTTGATGCAACGCTCGTTGTGCACCAAAGAGGTGGCTCTTGGTGACGAATGATGACATGTCGTCGTCTTGCTCGATGAAGAGTGGGTTGGTAGAAGTACTTGACCTATCCATCATTCCAAGCAAAATGTGAGTTGGAGAAGGAGAAGAACTTATACCAAATGTACCTTGATCGATGTTGACGATGAATCAAGTTCACTCAAATGCGGACAATGAAATAGCACTATTGGTACCAATTCTTGTCGGTTCTCACACCTACACAAGTAAAAGTTTATGGTGGAGCTTGGTTAGGATGGTGGCACAAAATTTGATGCAATTGTTAGTTTGACTCAAAGATGTTGAAAAAGGTTCGCAAATTCCCAAATGAAACAAGTAGACCAAGCAAGTAGTGGAACACGGAAACACACATGCAAATAGAATAATGGGATTGTGCAAACCAAAAATGAGCCAAAATGTGGAGTCCACAAAAATGCTCTTGTTGCACAATACTCGAGAGACGCTAGCACGGTTGCACAATAGGCGGATACGGAGCTTGTGCACAACCTACTAGGCAAAAATGCAACCATCTCTATCCCAAGTATGCTATATGTATGGTATTTTGGTGATATGATCCAAGATGATCGGATATGACAATCTTAATGTAGTATGATGCTATGGTTCTTGCTTATAAGCTCTTTTCTTATTTTTGTCTTTTGCTTAAATGCTTGGTTGGCTCTTTCACTTTTGAGCTCTTTTCTCATGCAAAACTTCACGAACCAAGATAGCAATTGTGTATGCGATGACAACTTTGTGACACAATAGATGATATGGTATATATGCTATGGAGTATGATCACTAATGTGCACAAGTCACGTTGCCGGCAATACTCAATGGCTAGTCTCGAAGGTTAAGCAATGCGAAAGTAAGGCTATGGTGGTTATCAATGCAATGGTAAGGTGTAGACAAAGATGTCGTCGAAGTTACCGTCCGTAGCGATGATGAGTAGTCTACGAAGATGAGCGGTGGTGATGTTGATGTCGCACCGTACCTAAATAGCCGAAACACAATAGGACACGGGAAACCACAACTCAAATTCTCGAACTCAAAGTCGAATGGTGGTACGGAGGGTTATGTTCTGTGGGTTGGCAGGAGAAGGTGGTGGTGCTCGAAGTGGGTGGGGTGCGGAGGCGTAGGTGGTGGTGGAGAAGAACTGCAGAAAATGCAGTTTTGGCAGACAAAGCCGGATGATCCGGGCTGGGAGCCGGATGATACGGGCGCGTCCGTATGATCCGAGTCAGGGTCTGGATGATCCGGGTAGGTCAACTGCGATCGGGGCTGCTCGTGATGAACTCAAAAATGGGAAGAAATTCGAAGATTTCACTGGTTTTGGATGGATTTCGAGGGTGAGATGGTGGGTAAAGGCAAGATCCACGAGTTACACAAGGAATCCACGGATCAAAATCAACAAAACATCATCATAACCAACAAATCACAAAAAAAATTGGGGGCTATTTTTGGTGCGGATTTTCAGATTTTGGACGAAATCAACAAAATCAAGCTAGAAAACACGGGGTAGGGGCTCCAAAAACGTGATCAACATGGCTCATGATACCAAGATGATGTAGGGCGGAACCCTAGGGGCCAATCTTTCACGTTTGGAGAGGATCCCTATGAGGAACACGAAGAACGCGCGGAAGAACACGAGGGAAATCACGGGGGAAAACAAGAGAAACACTCAACCAACACGAAATTGATCACACAAGTGCTAGATCATCGAGGGCACAAAGTAACACGAGATCCAAAGTCAACAAGGGAGGATACAAAGGTAGCCATTCTTCTCCGAGAGTAGGTCTTGATTGTCTTCTCCAAATGGAGGCCTTGAATCCGGATGGATCTTCTCCGAAGAGGTGCGTTCCCTCATGAGGAGTAGATCCTTGCGGATGAGCAATGCTCTATCTCAAATGATCTAAACCAATGCTAAGTCTCGAAGTGAGGAGGAGGAGTCCTATATATAGGCTAGGGGGCGAAGGGGTACATGGGCTCAGCCCAACACACGCACGTAGGCAGGGTCTGGATGATCCGGGTGAGGAGCCGGATGATCCGGGCTCTGGCCGTATGATCCGGGAGGAGGCCCGGATGAGCTGGTGATGTGGGTGGTGGCGATGCATGTCCGGATGTCCGGCTGGGGGTCCGGATGTCCCGGAGGGGTCCGGATGATCTCGGTCGGCGTCCGGATGATCCGGCTTCAAGGATGAGATTCGGGTGTCTTCGGCGCAAATTAGCCGGATCGTTCGGACTGGGGTCCGGATCGTCCGGGCTCTGTCCGGATCGTCTGGGCCCATGTCCGGATCGTCCGGGCCCACGTCCGGATCGTCCGGCCAGCCTGGGACTTGGCGCTTCCCCTCTCCGTCTTCATGCATGTCTTCCGCTTACGGTTCTTCTTGCTTCCTAGCTTCTCCATGGCTAACTCCTTGGTACCTGAGTATGCAAAACGTCTCCGTTTGAGGTAGTAGCCATGTCTCGTATGAATGGAAAGGGAGTTGTGAGAGGAGTGATGTCACCTCGGTTTCAAAAGCTCTTGCACGTGCTCGAGTCATAGGTCCAAGTGGTGTTGTGGGAGATGTAGATGCTTCCATCGGGGTGATCATGGGATCCTCCGCATCACATTGCCTACGAGCTTTTCACATATTGATCTTTGCTTAGTTACTTCTCCGTTGCCACTATTACGATTACTACAAAACTGATACTGTTACTTTTGCCACCGTTACCGTTACATCCATACTACTTTGCTACTATATACTTTGCTGTAGATATTAAGTATTTCAAGCGTGGTTGAATTGACAACTCAGTTGCTAATACCTCGAATATTCTTTGGCTCCCCTTGTGTCGAATCAATAAATTTGGGTTGAATACTCTACCCTCGAAAACTGTTGCGATCCCCTATACTTGTGGGTTATCAAGACTATTTTCTGGCGCCGTTGCCGGGGAGCATAGCTTTATTCTTTGAGTCACTTGGGATTTATATCTGCTGATCACTATGAGGAACTTGAAAAATGAAAGAACCAAGGTTTTTCCCTCAACTACGAGGGGAGATATGGAACTTCCATCTAGCTCTGCACTTGATTCACCTTCTGTTTTGATTAAACTTGCGACACCTGCACCTGCTATTGATTTTGATATGTCGCCTGTTATTGATGATGCCACTTCTGCCATGCATGATGCTTATGATGAAACTACTTCTGTGCTTGATAATAATGTGCCATTAGGTGAATTTCTTGATGAACAACTTGCTAGGGTTAGAGAGAATGAAATTATGAAACTGATAATATTGATGAAAGTGATGATGAAGATTCTCTCCCTAGATATGAATTGCCTGATGTACCTAAGGGTTATGTTATGGATGAAGAAACTGCTAGAGACCTTTTTGCTTGCAAAGATAGATATGATCTTAAGAAACTGTTAGCTAAGCTGGAAGAAAAGTCTCTGAATGCTAGAATGAAATATGACCCTGCTTTTTCTACTTCACCTATCTGTATTTCTGATAAGGATTGTGATTTCTCTGTCAATCCTGAGTTAATTACTTTGGTTGAATCTAATCCTTTTTATGGCTATGAATCTGAAATTGTTGTGGCACATCTTACTAAACTGAATGATATAGCCACCCTATTTACTCATGAGGAAAAGATTCATTATTGCTATATCCTTAAGTTATTTCCGTTCTCATTAAAGGGTGATGCTAAGATATGTTTAATTCTCTTGCTCCTGGTTGTGTGCGTAGTCCCCAGGATATGATTTATTACTTCTATGCTAAATATTTCCCCGCTCATAAGAAACAAGCTGCCTTAAGGGGAATATATAATTTTGTGCAAATTGAAGAAGAGAGTCTCCCACAAGCTTGGGGAAGGCTTCTCCAATTACTTAATGCTTTGCCTGATCATCCTCTCAAGAAAAATCAAATACTTGATATCTTTTATAATGGACTAATCGATGCTTCCAGAGACCACCTGGACAGTTGTGCTGGTTGTGTTTTTAGGGAAAGAACTGTTGAGCAAGCTGAATTGCTATTGAATAATATCTTGAGTAATGATAATGATTGGACACTTCATGAACCAACTCCGTAGCCAACTCCGAAGAAAAGGAGTATTCTATTTCTCAGTCCTGAAGATATGCAAGAGGCAAAGAAATCTATGAAAGAAAAATGTATTAAAGCTGAAGATGTTGAGGAAATACATGGTCTTAATAACCCGACACAAGTAGTAAAGGTAAATTCTCTCTATGGGTTTGATGAAGGTGATATCCCTCGTTATAAGTCTGCTAGCCAATGCTTGGATGAGTTTGATAATTTTATTGTTAAACAAGAAAACTTCAATGCTTATGTTGGTAGACAATTGAAACATAATGCTTATATGATTGAACACTTGAGTGATTATATGTCTAGAGTTAAAGGTGACCTTAAACTTATTAGTAAACATGCATCCATGGTTACCACTCAAGTAGAACAAGTGCTTAAAGCACAAGATGATTTGCTCAGTGAATTAAATAATAAGAAAAATGATAATGATGTTAGAGTTATGACTAGAGGTGGTAGAATGACTCAGGAACCTTTGTATCCTGAGGGCCATCCTAAGAGAGTTGAGCAAGATTCTCAGAGAACTAATGTTGATGCACCTAGTCCTTCTAAGAAAAAGAAAAAGAAAAATGATAGGACTTTGCATACTTCTAGTGAACCACCGAGGGAAGCTCAAGTGCGGCCTTGTGAATGGTCGTCAGAAGAGTTTATGGTCCAAGCCGGTTTCAAGGACGAATTTGACGCGTATGTGTGTAATGCTGATCTTGAGGACTTCGTGTCAGATAAGTGCTTACAGTACTACTACCTCACTGATTCCTTTGTGAGAAGGTTTAAATTTACATCCTCGCGCAATTCTCACACGGTTTTATTTGATATACGATGGACCTAGAAGATTTTAATACTGCTTGTAAACTCCCGCAGTGGGGCAATGTGAGTGAACCCCGCAAATCTGAATATAAAGACTTTCTTGCTAGAATCACTATGGGAGAATCTAGACAAATCACACAAGCTACCATAGGGAGCATTCATGTCCCTTCCATACATTATTTTGCTCTCTTTATAGGTAGATGCATTAACGGTAAAGATGGGGCTTGTCACATGTGCATTCTAGATCTTAGCATCCTCAAGAGTGCGGTATTAGGTGATAAACAATATAACTTGGAGGCCATTGTTGCACAAAGGCTGCATCTTAATGGTACATGTGGAGATTTGTTTGGTGGGATTTATGCAACTCGTGTAGCTAATTATCTTGGTGTACCCATACATGGAAGTGACATGGAGTTGCCTCCTGCTTATTTAGATTATAGTGCCATGGTTAGCCATCAGTTTCTTGAGAGGAATGAATAGTTCCTCCAGTAACGACTAATCTTTGACAGATGGCGTACTGTCCATGTTGCTCTCCCAGCTCCCACTTTCTTTGACTTTCAGGCAAAAAGGAGATACTTTATAAGTAGGGAAAGGGTGAACGAATAGGAGAGGAGGACGAAGGAAGCTCGTCAGGCAGTAGTTGATACATCTCAGTACAACCCCGACTACGACTTTGGATATCCGCCAGGCCAGTAGTGGCTATAGACCAACTTAGGCCAAAAGCCTAATCTTGGGGGAGTACATATTTCTCACCGACATTATATTCACGTTCACACAGTCATGCTAGTTGTCGGTGCTCATACTTTTTCATTGTACTATCCATGCTAGTTTGTTTCCTTTTCTTGCTTTCTTCTTGTGTGTTTGAAAAACCTTAAGAAAGAACAAAAAAAATTAGTTATAGCTTTTAGCTAGTTTACTTTCCATGCTTGTAGTAGTAATATTAAAAGAAAACCCAGAAAGATTTCTCGTTCTTCTTTTGCTTGTTGGGAGCTTTCCCGTGTAAATAGTTTTATTTATTTTCTTTGGGGGTCGAGAGGAGAAGACCACGATGAAAATGTTGAGTGGCTCTCATATGCATAATTGTTAATCTAACCAAGAGCCCATATTACCTTGTCTTCTCCTTTGAATTAACTGCTTGCAGATTCTAGCTTAGTCCAATGCACGTGCACTATTATTATTATCCACACCGTTCGGTCGTGCGAGTGAAAGGCAATAATGACGATATATGATGGACTGGTTGAGATGAGCGAAGCTGGTACGAACTCGGCCTATCTTGTTTTTGTAAATATGATTAGTCTGTTGTTCCTGATTCAGCCTATTATGGATGAAACATGTTTGCAATGACAATTAGAGATTATAGTTGCTCATGCCATGCTTAATTAGCTAGGAGTTTATAATGGTTTACCTTGCATGCCAACATGCTATTAAAATGGTTGTGATGTGGTATGATAGGGTGGTATCCTCCTTTGAATGATTCGAGTGGCTTGACTTGGCACATGTTCACACATGTCATTGAAACAAAATCAACATAGCCTCCACGATATTTATGTTCATGGTGATTTATATCCTACTCATGCTTGCACTCATTGTTGATTAATCTTAATGCATATTCATGACTGTTGTCGCTCTCTAGTTGGTTGCTTCCCAGTCTCTTTCTAGCCTTCACTTGTACTAAGCGGGAATACTGCTTGTGCATCCACTTCCATAAACCTCAAAGTTATTCCATATGAATCCACCATACCTTCTTATATACGGTATCTACCTGTCGTTCCAAGTAAATTTGTATGTGCCAAACTCTAAACCTTCAAATGAAATTATGTTTTGTATGCTCGAATAGCTCATGTGTCAACTAGGGCTGTCTATATCTTCCATGCTAGGTGGGTTATTCTCGCAATGAGTGGACTGCTCTCATCATTCACAAGAAAATGGCCGGTAACCGGGATGCCCGGTCCCATGCTTAAATCAAATCAAAATAATTGCAAACAAAACTCCCCCAGGATTGTTGTTAGTTGGACAGCACCCGTTGTTTCGGACAAGCCATGGATTGATGTTTGTTGGTGGTGGGGGAGTGTAAACTTTACCATTCTGTTTGGGGACCGCCTATAATGTGTGTAGCATGGAAGATATCGAGATCTCTTAGTTGTTATGTTGACAATGAAAGTATACCACTCAAAATATTATTTATCTCTGTTTCAAAACTCGATCTCTGGCACCTCTACAAATCCCTGCTTCCCTCTGCGAAGGGCATATCTATTTACTTTTATGTTTGAGTCATCATCCTCTTATTAAAAAGCACCAGTTGGAGAGCACCGCTGTCATTTGCATGCATTGCTATTAATTTATATTGAGTATGACTGTCACTAGATCTCTTTTACCATGAATTACAATGCATAGTCAGTCCTTAATCTTCAGGGGTGCTCTGCATTTATGTTTTGCGGTCTCAGAAAGGGCTAGTGAGATACCATCTTGTTATATCATATTATGATTGTTTTGAGAAAGTGTTATCATCCGAGATTTATTATTATTGCTTGCTAGTTGATTATGTCATTGATATGAGTAAATATGAGACCTAAATGTTATTGTGAATATGGTTAGTTCATAATCTTTGCTGAAAACTTGAATGTTGGCTTTATGATGCGGAGCATTCCACGTTCATCCCCATGTACACTCCGACTACTCTCCAAGCCCCTAGTGCACATATGACGAGACCTCGAACAAACGCCATTGGACACAAGGTGAACTCGCTCCTCTCTGAACCTTCACTTCCCACATGTGAGACATGGTTACTACCTCAAATATATGTGCTATGCATGACCAGGAACAAGGAGGAAGACCATGGACAAGACGGCGAGGACACCAAGTACAAGGACCAAGAGAAGAAGTTGTCCGAAGCTACAGCGGCCGGACGTCCGATGACTCCCAGGCTCCGGACGACCGACCAAGGCCGGACGTCCGACGACCATCAGCCACCGGACGACCGACAACGTCTGGAAATCCAACACATCCACACCCGAGCCAAATCGCCGGACGTCCGACAAGTACCGGACGACTGGATCCTCGCGAGCCACCAGACGTCCGGTACCCGTCGGACGACCGGCGCCTGTGCGCTGCCATGTGTTGGGCCGCAGCCCATGTACCCCTTCACTTACCCTTTCATTCACCCATGACTATATATACTCCTCCACCTCCTCCTAGTTAGGTTTAGCGTTGATTTAGCTCAAGTTAGAGATAGAGCTTCGCTCATCCATCGGATCTCCTCCTTGTGAGAGACCGCGGCCTCCTCGGAGAAGATCCTATCGAATTCAAGACCCCCTCGTGGGAAGATCCCCTTGTGGATTCAAGACCTCCTCATGGAGAAGATCGGTTACCTTTGTATCCTTACCTTTGTTGATTGTGGATCATATGTATCTCTTTGTGTTCGGTGAGCTAGCACTTGTGTGATTGATTCCTTGTTGGTTGAGTGATTTCTCTCTCGTTTCCTCCGTGTTCCCCTTAGTGCTTCCGCGTGTTCTTCGTGATTCCCCGTAGGATCCACTCCAAACGTGAAAGATTGTCACCATAGGGTTCCACCCTACATCATCATGGTATCATGAGCCACGTTAATCACGTTTTTGGAGCCCCTACCCCTCTTTTTCTAGCTTGATTTTGTTGATTTCGTCCTAAATCCGAAAATCCCCACCAAAAATAGCCCCTAAAATTTTTTGTGATTTGTTGGTTTGATGATGTTTTGTTGATTTTGATCCGTGGATTTGCTTGGTTTCAAGTGGATCTAGCATTTCCCCAAGTTTCCCCATCTTTCATCCACGAAATCCCGCGAATTTTGACCCCGAAATCACCAATTTCCGCCCAAAATCGCGCCCGGATCTGAAATTTCGCGTTGACCCCGACCCACCAGACGACCGGAGTTTTACGGATGTCCGGAGCCCCAGGAACGACCGGACGTCCGACCTTTTCCGGACGACCGGAACCCCTAACCCGAACCAAATTTACGGTTTTCCGACTTTTCCGGACGTCCGACGCCCCGGACATCCGACTTTTCCAGACGTCCGTAACCTGTAGTTTCAGACTTCGGTTAATTTTTGTTTTGTCCATAACTAATTCATCCAAACTCCGATTTTGATGTTCTTTAGCTCGTTTTGAAGCTCTTGACATCCCCCTTCCCACAAAAATACCACCAACATCATTTGACTCCTTAAAATTTTTGGAACTTTGGCATCTTTGCCTAGGCCTTCCACCATATCATCCGCATAGCCGCCACCGACTTCCGTAACCTAACCCATTTTGCTTGTCATAGCGTTAGTGGTTGCTTGAGTAGTGATTCGAGTCTCCTAAGGTGTTTGAGCTTGTTTGAGTTGTGGCATAGGCTTCTTAGGGAAGATTACTTCTTCATCAACCACCACAACCATATCTTCTGCATAGGCTTACCCACCATACACTTTGGACAACCCAACTTAACCCAATAGTTGTTTGAGCTTGTTTGAGTTGTGGCTTGTGTCTCCTAAGGTGTTTCGGCTACTTAGGGACGGCAAGTTCAACTCCGACACGTGTATAGCCCATCATTCCACTTCCGCATTGCCAAGTGCAAACCACCACCGCTCTTCGCTACCACCATTTGACATTTGTCATTTGAGATTTTGAGTTCGCGGTTTTTCCGTTTCCTAAGGTGTTTTGGCTACTTAGGGACGAGTCTCCATCATCTTGGTATCTACATCAAGAACACCGCCACTCATCATCACAAAGGACGGTAACCTCGACGACACCATTGTATATTCCCCTTGCAAATTGCATTGTTAACCCCTAGCCCATTTTGCGTTACTTGCCTATCGAGACTAGCCATTTGAGTATTGCCGACAACGTTACTTGTGCACATTAGTGATCATACTTCCCATTGCATACATACCATATCATATTGGTATCATATCTTGTGTCACAAGTTTGTTCCCGCATATACACAATTGCTATCTTGGTTTGTGCATTGTGCAAAAGTGGCCATAGAAAAAAAAGAAATAAAGCTTTTAAGCAAAAGAAAGAGAGCAAAGAAGCTTGTAAGCAAGTGCCATAGCATCATACCACATTGCACATAAGATTGTCATATCCGATCATCTTGGATCATCTTGAGAGAAACACCGGGAACCATACATACATAGCATACTTGGGATAGAAAGTTTATCCATTTTGCATCTTATAGGTTGTGCACAAGTGTCGTATCCGCCTATTGAGCAATCGTGCTAGCGTCTCTCTTGAGTTGTGCAACACGAGCGTTTTCCGTGGATTCCACATTTTGTGCTCATTCCTTGGTTGCACGACCCCATTTATCTATCCGTGTGTGTGTTTCCGTGTGCCATTCTTTGCTATTGGTCCATTTGTTTCACTTGCGAATTTGTGAATCTCTTTCAACATTATTGACTCTTGCTAACATTTTGCATTAAATTTTTGTGCCACTATCCTCACCGAGCTCCACCATAAGCTTTACTTGTGTAGGTGTGAGAACCGACAAGGATTGGTACCAATAGTGCTATTTCATTGTCCGCATTTGAGTGAACTTGATTCATTGTCAACATCGGTCAAGGTACATTGGTATAAGTTCTTCTCTTTCTCCCACTCATATTTGCTCGAGTCTTGTGATGGATAGGCAAGGCATTTCCTCTCCGGTCCTACGACAACAACGAGGTGTGAACAACTACATCACCAAAGCGTCTATCCTCGATCTACAACGACAAGTGCAAGGCGCACAATCAAGATTACGAGAGCACATCGAGAAGAAGCTTGCCGCACATAAAGAGGAGCAAGATGCAAGGATGGAGGAGATTAGAGCCTTGATCAAGTCTACTTCCCCTTCATCATCTTCAAGGCGGCGACATTCAAGCCACAAGTCTTCGGAGCGCAAACAAGATGCAAGCGCAAGTCGTCCAAGTCACATCTACATGGCGACCACCATCACGTTCGTGATCAACGTCGTCATGAAGGGCAAGTCACCTCCAAGCATCATGTGCACGACGATGACAAACGCCAACGAGCTCAAGCACGACAACGACATCATCATCATGAAGATGCTCCACAAGCGCAAATGCACAAGTCCCAACAAGCCCTACTTCACGAGACGACCACCACCAAGACGGCGCTACGGCTACATCAACCACTTCGGCATCTTCGCCAAGTGTTCTCAAGGTATATTCGCCTTTGGACGTACGCCATCTTTGCCTACTTCCCACGAGTACGCCTACAACGACTTCATCAAGTCCAAGGCGACCACCTTCGAGAGAGGGCGACACTTCCATCTTCGGAAGCCCCCCAAGGAAGATGGCCGAGCATGGGAAATTCCCTTCGGTCATGGAGACGAACTACGAGGTGCCACATCAAATGGGCCTCCAACAACAACACGGTGACAAGACGGTCGAGCAAGGGCCATCCCCTTCAACTACGACGACGAGCGCGAACCTCTTCAACAACATGAAGACGACGCCCACATTGGACTTCTACTCCGAGTCAAGCTACGCGACCGCGCATGGAGACATTTGCACCAACATCTCTCCGACACCCACATATGTTGATATGCCCCATTTGTCATGTGAGGAGAGCCACCACCACATGAGTGAGATGAGTGCCTCCACCATATGTGACATTGAGAGCATTCCCTATGAGAGGATGAGTGTGACCACCACTAGCCCCACACATGAGAGCATGCCACACATCCTATGTGAGGTTGAGCGCCATTTGAGTGACTCCACCAACCATATGAGTGAGAGCATCCTTGAGGGAGTGAGTGAGCCACAATACTTAGCAAGTGAGGTAGTTGACACGGCATGTGAGGCCACTATGATTTCTAACGACTTAACCTCTACTCCTAGTGTGTTTTCTTCTTTGGTGCTAGGTCTCCTACATGACGACACGCCTATACGCGACGAGTCCATCCCTCCAATGGAAAAACCGATGGCCATGGTGGACGATGATGCACCCCCCACATGGTTCCATCAAGATGAAGATGACAACGAGTGGATCTTCAACACCTCACCTACAACACATGAGCGACGCTCCAAAGGTAACATAGGTGATGGTGCTTCTCTTGTCCCACTAGTGGACTCTCTTGACATGATTGCTCCCATGATGTTGACCCACCTATTCCCATGCTTCATGCTAGTGAGACTTCTTCATGCCTTGACTTACCTATTTATGATGAATATGATGATGAGCATGTTGAGTTGCCTAGTTGTGATGCTATGCTCCATAGGATATCATGTGAAAATTCTTTTGGTCACATCATGTTTGACAATCCATTGAACTTGTCATATGCTATGAGTGAGATCTCCCATATTGCATCATTTCAATCTCAACATAGTAACTATGCATGCCCCATTAAAATCAATCCCATTTGCACTTATGGCATAGATGACGAGATGATGGTCATTGGCTTTTGTTTTTCATGTGATGATATTGCCATGCTTCCTTTACATGATTTGCGCAATTCATCTACTATGTCATGCCATGATCACATTGTTCCAAATATGCATTGTTTTGGATGTTGTCAATATTCTCCATGTGATGTTTCCTTAATGCTCATGAGGAGACCCCCATAGTTTCCTCATACATATTAGGAGATTTTGATGCATTCCATACTTTGCATGATTCCCATAATTGCGTGCACCATATGCATTCCATGAATAACAATGCTCTAGATATTTCTCATGATGCATTACACAATTTGAGTCTCCATTATGCATACATAACAACAAACCTATCATGATGGATGACATGTTTCTATATCACGCATCTCATTTATTTGAGCATTGGATATTTTGTGCTAACCGACACATGCACGTGCGCATCATGATGGATGATGTGTACATATACCATGCACACACAATTTTCTCTTTGTCTTTGTTTTGTGTAGGTACTTATGAACACTCGTCAACCTCACAATCCCATGAGTTGACGAAACGAGCTCTTGAGAGCAACGACGACTTGGGATCCCGTGGACTATCCTTACCACCGTTCCCTTCGCGCAAGGACTACGCGCATCTCTTCTACTTGGCTCTCACACGGCTATGGGCTATTTACCACTTGTCACCTTATGCTCATTTTCCCGTGTTCACTTTGCATGTTATACTTGCTTCTATGCATTTGCCATGCAATTGTGACCCTTGCTTGCATCTACCCATGATTCACCATTATGATACTTCTATGTGTATTTGCATGCTTGGTGGAGATCCTTGTTGCTATTGCCATGTTTATGATGTGCCTCATACTATTGTTGATTCTTGTGTTGGGAGAGTCATGATGTTACATTGCTATTTACATAGGACTTCTTGCCAACACCATGAACCTACTTTCCTCATATCTTGCTTTCATTCTTGTGCTATGACATGTGAATTATTCATGCCCACTATTTGCACACATGACATGCTTGCCATGATTCCTTCTAGTATGTTGCATCTTCGCAATACTAGCATGCTTGACTCGATCGCTATGATTGCTTGCTATGTTGCATCACCCATGTTCCAATATCACTTGCTTTCTTGGGTTGATGACATAGATGTTGATGCCTCTCACTTGATTTGTCATGATCATTGCCTCTTGTCTCCATTAGTTGCATCTCTCATATCACCTTGTATTGAGTGCCAACTTGCTATGCTTATTGATCTTGGAGACTTGAACACTTTACTTGTGATGCATGCTTGTTTGATTGAGCCTATTGTATTCGGTTGTTATCGCATCATATGCCTCCATACTATGCAATACTCCCTTGTCATTTCTTATGATGAGCATGATGCATACACTTGTTGGGTATCTTACCACACGAATGATAGGTTTTGCCCTTTCACTAACCTCATTTGTTTTTCCAAGTGTTTCTCGTGTTCTTTCATTTTGAAGGATTTACAAGGCGGTACCACCACGAGACATATTTGTTATGTGAAGGCATACAAGATGTGTGACTCCATCATCCTTGAGAAACTCCTAAAGGTGACCTACTTCTCTTTGAGCCATCCTCAAATACGCATATTGGATGGGTCACTCTTTCATTGTTGTTTCCTTCTTGTTATCTACATGATACATCTCGTGAACGGAGGAGCGACATTGGAAATTGGCTACATGGACCTTCACATTGAGGAGCGCTCTCACTTATTGGATGCACCTTCGGAAGTCCACCATGCCTCGACATCGAACTTTGGTACACCAACACCTCCATATTTGTTGATTGTGCTCATACATGTCATGCTCGATGGACATATCATAGTCACCACAAGTTTGCACCCCATGCATGGATTGACTCACATTATGCTTGTCTTGTTGCATCTATTTCCATGTCATCCATGATATATGAGCTTGTGCACTTCCTTAGCAAATTTGTTGTGATCTTCCTTGATGGCATATTCATACATCATGATCATATTGCCATCATCAATTGCATGATAACATACACATATTGAGCATCCATTGCCATATTCATGCTATTGATGAACCGTCTCTCTACGACATCATTTTGCACAATGGTTAGAATTTGTCGCTTTGTGCACCATGCTTTGTTCCCATGAATGCTTTGCATCTCATTCTAGATCATATTGATAAGTTTCATGCGCTTTGTCACGACCAATCTTGCCACACGGACTCATTCTTCCATGATGGACACTTTGTGTGCGCTAACCATTGTATTTCCGAGTGTTGCTTGTGTTTGCTCATTTTGCATGTACCACATACCCGAGACACCTTGGACTACTTGAATTGCGCCATGTCTTCAACTTCGTCCAACTACAAGTCCGTCCACAACAACCGTTTCCATGGTGGTGAGGATCACGATCCGAGGTCGGATCTTTCCCAAGGGGGGGGGGAGATGATGCGGAGCATCCCACGTTCATCCCCATGTACACTCCGACTACTCTCCAAGCCCCAAGTGGACAGATGACGACACCTCGAACAAACGCCATTGGACACAAGGTGAACTCGCTCCTCTCCGAACCTTCACTTCCCACATGTGAGACATTGTTACTACCTCAAATATATGTGCTATGCATGACTAGGAACAAGGAGGAAGACCATGGACAAGACGGCGAGGACACCAAGTACAAGGACCAAGAGAAGAAGCTGCCCGAAGCTACAGCGGCCGGACGTCCGACCAGAACCGGACGTCTGACGACTCCCAGGCTCTGGACGACCGACCAAGGCCGGACATCCGACGACCATCAGCCACCGGACGACCGACAACGTCCGGAAATCCAACACATCCACACCCGAGCCAAATCGCCGGACATCCGACAAGTACCGGACGACCGGATCCTCGTGAGCCACCAGACGTCCGGTACCCGTCGGACGAACGGCGCCTGTGCGCTGCCATGTGTTGGGCCGCAGCCCATGTACCCCTTCACTTACCCTTTCATTCACCCATGACTATATATACTCCTCCACCTCCTCCTAGTTAGGTTTAGCATTGATTTAGCTCAAGTTAGAGATATAGCTTCGCTCATCCATCGGATCTCCTCCTCGTGAGAGACCGCGGCCTCCTCGGAGAAGATCCTATCGGATTCAAGACCCCCTCGTGGGAAGATCCCCTTGTGGATTCAAGACCTCCTCACGGAGAAGATCGGTTACCTTTGTATCCTTACCTTTGTTGATTGTGGATCATATGTATCTCTTTGTGTTCGGTGATCTAGCACTTGTGTGATTGATTCCTTGTTGGTTGAGTGATTTCTCTCTCGTTTCCTCCGTGTTCCCCTTTGTGCTTCCGCGTGTTCTTCGTGATTCCCCGTAGGATCCACTCCAAACGTGAAAGATCGTCACCATAGGGTTTCAATCTACATCACTTTACATATTTGCAACAAGAAGATCAAATAGAGTTTGTAAAAGTTTTTCTTTATCACTTTCAGTTTGTCAACTGAATTGCTTGAGGACAAGCAAAGGTTTAAGCTTGGGGGAGTTGATACGTCTCCAACGTATCTACTTTTTCAAACACTTTTGCCCTTATTTTGGACTCTAACTTGCATGATTTGAACAAAACTAACCTGGACTGACGTTGTTTTCAGCAGAACTGCCATGGTGTTATTTTTGTGCAGAAATAAAAGTTCTTGGAATGACCTGGAAATCCAATGAGCAACTTTTTGGAACTAATAAAAAATATTGGCGAAAGAATCAATGTCAGGGGGGCCACACCCTGTCCACGAGGGTGCAGGGCACCCCCCACTAGGGCGCGCCCACCTGCCTCGTGGGCCCCTTGAGGCTCCACCAACCTCAACCTCGACTCCATATATTCACTTTCGAGGAGAAAAAATCAGAGAGACTCATTCATCACGTTTGACGATACGGAGCCGCCGCCAAGCCCTGTTCTTCCTCGGGAGGGCTGATCTGGAGTCCGTTCAGGGCTCCGGAGAGGGGAATCTGTCGCCATCATCGTCATCAACAATCCTCCATCACCAATTTCATGATGCTCGCCGCCATGCGTGAGTAATTCCATCATAGGCTTGCTGGACGGTGATGGGTTGGATGAGATTTACCATGTAATCGAGTTACTTTTGTTAGGGTTTGATCCCTAGTATCCATTATGTTCTAAGATTGATGTTGCTATGACTTTGCCATGCTTAATGCTTGTCACTAGGGCCCGAGTGCCATGTTTTAAGATCTGAACCTATTATGTTTTCATGAATATATGTGAGTTCTTGATCCTATCTTGCAAGTCAATAGTCACCTACTATGTGTTATGATTCGGCAACCCTGAAGTGACAATAATCGCGACCACTCCCGGTGATGACCATAGTTTGAGGAGTTCATGTATTCACTAAGTGTTAATGCTTTGGTCCGGTACTCTATTAGAAGGAGGCCTTAATATCCCTTAGTTTCCAATAGGACCCCACTGCCACGGGAGGGTAGGACAAAAGATGTCATGCATGTTCTTTTCCATAAACACGTATGACTATATTCAGAATACATGCCTACATTACATTAATGAATTGGAGCTAGTTCTGTGTCACCCTATGTTATAACTGTTGCATGAGGACTCACATTCGACATAATTATCCATCACTGATCCATTACCTACGAGATTTTCACATATTGATCTTTTCTTAGTTACATCTCCGTAACCACTGTTACGATTACTACAAAACTGCTACTGTTACTTTTTCCACCGTTATCGTTACTTCCATACTACTTTGCTACTAAATACTTTGTTGCAGATATTAAGTCTTCCAGGTGTGGTTGAATTGACAACTCAGCTGCTAATACTTGAGAATATTCTTTGGCTCCCCTTGTGTCGAATCAATAAATTTGGGTTGAATACTCTACCCTTGAAAAATGTTGTGATCCCCTATACTTGTGGGTTATCAGTATTCACTATGTGTTAATGCTTTGTTTCGGTTCTATATTAAAAAGTGGCCTTAATATCCCTTAGTTTCCTTATGGAACCCACTGCTATGGGATAGTAGGACAAAAGATGTCATGCAAGTTCTTATTATAAGCACATATGACTATATACGAAATGCATGCCTACATTACATTGACGAATTGGAGCTATTGAGTATCGCTCTAGGTTGTGACTGTTATATGATGAATGTCACCCAACACAAATATCCATCACCAATCCAATGCCTATGCTTTTCACATATTGATCTTTCCTAAGTTATTTTTGTTGCTGCTGTTGTTACAATCACTACAAAAACTGCTACTGTTACTGTTACTGTTACCATTAGTACTGCTATTGTTACCACTGCTATCAAATTACCATACTACTATGCTATTGATCACCTTGTTGCGGATATTTAGTTCTCCAGGAGAGTTTGAATTGACAACTCAATTGCTAATACTCGTGAATATTCTTTGGCTCCCCTTGTGTTGAATTAATAAATTTGGGTTAAATACTCTACCCTCAAAAATTGTTGTGACCTCCTATACTTGTGGGTTATGAACTAGTAGTTATGCGTTTGATCTCTCTCTCTCTCTCTATCTCATGTTCTTGATCCGACATGATCTTGATGTAGCCATGTACTTTGTTAATATAGTCGGGTCATATGGTGTTTTCCCTCTCTACCTTGTTGTCATGAATTGAGTCTAGCTCTTTGAGATCACTTGATGTATGTCTTGCATGTGGTTACCCGCGGTGACAATGGGGTATTCCATTGAGTTACTTGATATATGTTCTGGTAATCAACTTGCGGATTCCTGAGGTGGCATTGGGGTAATCTAGGCATAGGGGTTGGTACATGTTTTTGTCCTACGTTCTCCGATGGAAACTTTAGATGGATTATTTGTTGCACGTTGAGCGATTGTTATATGATTCAATTATGTTAGCACCGTTGAGAGACTACACTAGTGAAAGTATGAACCCTAGGCCTTGTTTCCAAGCATTGCAATACCGTTTGTACTCACTTTTGTTACTTGTTACCTTGCTGTTTTTATTATTTCAGATTACAAAAAACTATATCTACTATCCATACTACACTTGTATCACCATCTCTTTGTCGAACTAGTGCACCTATACAATTTATCATTGTATTGGGTGTGCTGGGGATAGAAGAGATTCCTTGTAGTTGATTGCAGGGTTGTTTGAGAGAAACCATCTTCATCAGACACCTCCCACGGATGATAAATCTTAGGTCATCCACTTGAGGGGACTTTGTTCTTGTCCTACAAAACTCTGCGCTTGAAGGCCCAACAAAGTCTACAAGAAATAAAGTTGCATAGTAGACATCAGCTTCTGCCCTGGTGCATCGCCAAGGAGGAGCGTCGGGCGTCGCCACCCTTGCCCAAGGCGTGTGGTCGCATTCTGCACTACCTCAGCAGCGGCAGCAGCTATTTGTCCTCCTGGAGCGCCATGATGGTGCAGGAGTATGCCGATCGGGAGCAGCATGGGCGGGACAGCCGCAATGCCGCGTACCGGTCCAAGTTCGCGGACTCGAACGACCCCCCGCCACACATCACAGCGGACCCGGAACTGGCGTACGCCTAGGCCCTTTACCGCTCGGTGACGACGTCGAAGACGGCCAAGCGTCGTCTCCTCCACCTCGACGGGGAGATGGCCAGCTACGGCGAGGAATGGTCCCTCGCTGAGATCAACGCCGCCAACGATGCCTCCTCCAACGACCGCCGCACTCTCCCCCACCCGACGTCCTCGGTGGCCGCTACCACACTATGCACGTTAGGAGGAAGCGGAGATATGCACGAGCGTCAGGCGGCCACCGGGAAGTCGTGTCGCGATGCCGCCGCCTTCCGTCGCCCGATGACGGAGGAGGAGCCGCTGGCCAACCAGCATGACCTACGAGGTCACAGTCAAATATAGGATAATTTAGGGTCTTATTTTAAGGTTTTTAGTTGATCGAACAGAATATCATTCGGTTTTATGTATAAATTATACTAATTTCAATGAAATCCGCCGTGTTTATATCAAAATTCGTCCGATTCGATCGAATTTTGTCCGGTTGGTTTGAGTTGTTGTCAAAATGTATACAACTAGTGTTGGATGTCGTCCTCTCAAATCCGTATCCGCGGACGGATGCGGGGGGAAATTTACGGGTTGCCTGGAGATGCAAGGAGTAGGAAATTATCGTAGAACAATTATTTTTTTAGTAAAGCAAAGCTTTATTACTTAACTAGGCTTAGGCAGATCGCCCAAGACACATTCTCCCACATGGGCAGGTACATCAAAGTCCCACTCGACAAAGTGGTTTGGTACATACGTATGACCAACATTAGCGAGCTCATGCGCTACAGTGTTTGCACTGCGTCTACACACCGAGATAGTGTATTTGGAGAACCAAAGTTTGAGTTGGTATTTCATGTCTTCGATGTCTGCCGCGTATGCCGATGAGTCCACTCTGCTCAAGTCCAGCGCCTCAGCCAAGAGTTGTGAGTCAATTTCAAACTCTGCTTGAAAGATCCCGAGGTCTGCAGCAGTGTTGATGGCGTGGTACATGGCCAAGCCTCGGCCGCAAATGCATCACTTATATAGTCCAGCCTTCCAGCGTGGGCACAAACTAGACTGCCATCTCATGTTCTCACAGTAACGCCCCAACCTGCCAGTTGTTGTCCAGGCACAAAGGAGCCATCTACATTAATCTTGTATGTCAGATCCGTCGAGGTCTCCACTTGTTGGGCGGTGGCTTGACTGTTGGCTTCCCAAAAATCTGCAAGTACTCGAGAACGTAGCCTCTCATACGCCTCGCCACATCTGTAGCCTCCAGGGGCATTTCTCCTTCCTACAGTTTGTTTCTATTGGACCACCATAGCCACCAGAAGGTAAGCATATGCAGCCTCTTTTTATCATCTAGCCCCCAAAGAAGATCGAACATAGCATGCACGGACATAATCTTCTCAAGTCCCTGACGTACGCCCTCTAGGGCAAGATCTCTCCAAAGCTCCTTCGCTACTTTGCACTTGATAAAAAGATGTGCTCCATCCTCGCCCGCCCTTTCGCAAAACAGGCATTTCGTATCTGCAATGGATAAGCCTTTATGTGCTACATTCGTGTGTAGAGCAAGGGACTCGTGCTTGACTCTCCATGCAAACATATGTATGTTGCGGGGGCATGGCAGCTTGAAAATCCTCTTCCACGAATCATCATTGTTCCTATTTAGGTTCTTGGGATCACTTGCGCTACCCCCACACCTCAGTTAGCTTTTGTCTTTTCCAGCTGGACATGTAACTTATACGCACTCTTGACGGAATGGATCCCCTTGGAGTCGTACTACCAGGCAATGAAGTCTTGCACGCCCTCACGCAGAGGGATCTGGAGGATGTGCTTAACATCATCAGCCCAAAAATTGTCTCTTACTAGATGCTCGTCCTAGCTTCTAGTTGTAGGGTCTATGAGGTCACTAACCAACTCCAGCAGGCTTGAACCTCTCGGTGTAATGACTCCCCGAGACCAAGGTCGAGGGATCCATGGACCAGACCATATTTTTACTCTTGTACCATCTCCAATCCTCCAAATATACCCTTCCCAGAAAAGTTGGAGCCCATGCAACAAGCTGCGCCAAGAGTAGGAGATAGCATCCCTTGGTTGTGCATCCAGGATGTGGCCATTAGGGTAGTATCGGGCTTGCAGAATTCTTTCACACAGAGACTCAAGACACCAGATGAGCCTCCAAATCTGCCTGGACAACATCGCGACATTAAACCCATGCATGTCACGGAAGCCTAAATCGCCCTGAGCCTTAGGCAATGTTAACTTCTGCCAACCTATCCAGTGGGTGGTGTGCTCCTTATCCTATTGGCTCCACTAGTAGTTGCCGATGAGCGAGCTAAGTTCCTCGCAGAATGATTTTGTTAGGTAAAAACATGACATAGCAAATGTGGGAATAGCTGGCACTACAGTCATGACTAGAGCTTCTTTTCCTGATTTAGCAATCAGCTTTTCTTTCCACCCATACACTCTTCCTGCCATTGCCCCCTTCACAAATGCAAAAGCTTTCTTCCTAGATTTACCCACATCAACTGGTAGCCCGAGATATTTCTCATTCCAAGACTTGCTATGGATTTGCAAGGCACCCTTGACAGCAGATTTATCGGCATCTTTTGTGTTCGGACTGATCATGATAGCAGACTTCTCCAGATTGATACACTGGCCGGAGCACTCCTCGTAGAGGTCTAGAATTTCACGCAGAGCTTGAGCTTCTTCCTGCCGGGCTTTGAGCAGCAACATCGAGTCACCGGCGAACAATAGGTGTGATACCACAAGAGCACGCGGGCAGATTTTTATGCCGCTGATTCAGCCGGCTGCTTCCGCGTCATGGAGGAGAGCAGACAACCCCTCGGCGCAGATGATGAACAGGTAGGGCGATGCTGGATCCCCCTGGAGGAGGCCGTGGGAGGGGGTGAACTACTCGGTAAGTCCCTCATTCAACTTAATCTGATACCGCACCGAGGTGACGCAGTGCATGACCATGTCAATCCATCTGTCGCCGAAACCAAGTTTAGTAAGCCTGACCCTTAGGAAATCCCATTCGACCCGATCGTATGCTTTTCTCATATTCGCCTTCACCACTACTATACCTTCAACTCCTTTCTTCTTGTTCAGTAGGAAATGAGACAACTCATATGCTATAAGGACGTTATCGGTAATCAGCCTACCGGGTACAAATGCACTTTGATTATCAGAGATTATGTCTGGGAGGATCAGCTTCAGGCGATTTGCAATCACTTTTGACACCAGTTTGTAGATCATGTTGCACAGGCTGATCGGCCATAGATCCTTGACTCTGTTAGGGTTCTTCACTTTTGGTATCAAAACCAGGACGGTTTCATTCCACCCTTCCGACATTGGGCCCCCATTAAGGACTGACATCACCTCCTCCACAACCTTGTCTCCCATGAAGTGCCAGTGTTCTTTATAGACGATTGATGGCATACCGTCCGGACCAGGCACCTTCAAGTCACCAATATGATCAAGGGCCGCCTTCACCTCCTCTCGTGTCACCTTTGCTTCCAAAATTGCCCTCATAGCACTGGTCACCGGGGCTCAACTTTGTTGATGAGTTCGGCCATGCGGTTTCCTCTAGTAGGAGAGAATAGATCATGAAAAAAAGAACAAACATAGTTATTTAGGTCCTCTCCTTCCTTCACCTCTGACCCATCCTCCTTCCTCAATGTTTTCACCCTATTCTCCTTCCTTCTCACCGACGCGACAACCATGAAATAGCGTGTACTTTTGTTGCCATCCCTTAGCCACGAGACGCGTGACCTCCGTTTTGGCTTGATGTTCTTCTTTTCCTCCAGCTCCTCAACCATGCACCTCCACCTTGCTTCCTCTCTAATTTTCTCTTCTGATACCGGTGCGCACATACACACTTCCAGGGCCTTTCGGGCTTTCTTCAGGCGATCCTCTAACTCACCAGCCACCTCCTTACTCCACATCGTCATTCTCCCCGCCACACACAATAGGGCAGTAGCCACATCACCCCTTCCCTCCAAGCATCCTTCCTCCCAAGCACCCTGCACCTTCGCACTGCATCCCTCCTCCTGGAGCCACCATGCCTCAAAACAGAAACCACAGCCACCTCCTTTCACCCTTCTGTTTTCTTCTTTCGTGCATACAACTTAGGTCGGTGTTCTGAATGACGAGGGGCTCCATTGAGGACAGTGAAATCCGGAAACCATTCACACCACTTAGGGTTTGCCATGGCTCTTGATGTCTACTATGCAACCTTCTTCTTGTAGACGTTGTTGGGCCTCCAAGTGTAGAGGTTTGTAGGACAGTAGCAAATTTCCCTCAAGTAGATGACCTAAGGTTTATCAATCTGTGGGAGGCGTAGGATGAAAATGGTCTCTCCCAAACAACCTTGCAACCAAATAACAAAGAGTCTCTTGTGTCCCCAACACACCCAATACAATGGTAAATTGTATAGGTGCACTAGTTCGGCGAAAGATGGTGATACAAGTGCAATATGGATGGTAGATACAGGTTTTTGTAATCTGAAATTATAAAAATAGCAAGGTAACGAATAACAAAAGTGAGCGAAAACAGTATTGCAATGCCTCGAAACCAGGCCTAGGGTTCATACTTTCACTAGTGCAAGTTCTCTCAACAATGATAACATAATTAGATCATATAACAATACCTAAACATGCAAGAAAGAGTCACTCCAAAATCACTAATAGCGGAGAACAATTGAAGAGATTATGGTAGGGTACGAAACCACCTCAAAGTTATTCTTTCTGATCAATCCATTGGGCTATTCCTATAAGTGTCACAAACAACCCTAGAGTTTGTAGTAAAATAACACCTTAAGACACACATCAACCAAAACCCTAATGTCACCTAGATACTCCAATGTCACCACAAGTATCCGTGGGTATAATTATATGATATACATCACACAATCTCAGATTCATCTATTCAACCAACACAAAGAACTTCAAAGAGTGCCCCAAAGTTTCTACCGGAGAGTCAAGACGAAAACGGGTGCCAACCCCTATGCATAAGTTCACAAGGTCACTGAACCCGCAAGTTGATCACCAAAACATACATCAAGTAAATCGCGTGAATATCCCATTGTCACCACAAATAAGCACATCCAAGACATACATCAAGTGTTCTCAAATCCTTAAACACTCAATCCGATAAGATAACTTAAAAGGGAAAACTCAATCCATTACAAGAAGGTAGAGGGGGATAAACACCATAAGATCCAACTATAATAGCAAAGCTCGCGGTACATCAAGATCGTGCCATATCAAGAACACGAGAGAGAGAGCGATTAAACAGATAGCTGCTGGCACATACCCTCAGCCCCGAGGATGAACTACTCCCTCCTCGTCATGGAGAGCGCTGGGATGATGAAGATGGCCACCGGTGATGGTTCCCCCCTCCATCAGGGAGGCGGAACAGGGTCCCGATTCGTTTTTGGTGGCTACATAGGCTTGCGGCAGCGAAACTCCTGATCTAGGTTTTGTTCTGGAAGTTTGGGGATTTATAGGAGGGGTTGGCGTCGGTTTCATGTCAGGGGGCCCCACAGGGAGTCCACGAGGTAGGGGCGCGCCCTAGGGGGCGCCCTCCACCCTTGTGGTGCCCTCGGGACTCCCCACCGGTAGCTTTTCGTTCCAATATTTTTTATATTTTCCAAAAATATTCTCTGTTGATTTTCAGCGCATTCCGAGAACTTTTAATTCTGCACAAAAACAACACCATGGTAGTTCTGCTGAAAACAGCATCAGTCCGGGTTAGTTCTAACTAAATCATACCAAAATCATGTAAAAATATTATAAACATGGCATGAATACATCAAAAATTATAGATACATTGGAGACATATCAAGCATCCCCAGCTTAATTCCTGCTCGTCCTCGAGTAGGTAAATGATAAAAACGGAATTTTTGATGTGGAATGCTACCTATTATCAATGTAATCTTCTCTATTGTGGCAAGAATATTCAGATCCATAAGATTCAAAACAAAAGTTTAATATTGACATGAAAACAATAATACTTCAAGCATACTAAGAAAGCAATCATGTCTTCTCAAAATAACATGGCCAAAGAAAGTTGTCCCTACAAAATCATATAGTCTGGCTATGCTCTATCTTCATCACACAAAATATTTAAATCATGCACAGTCCCGATGAAAAGCCAAGCAATTGTTTCATACTATTGATATTCTCAAACTTTTTCAATCTTCACGCAATACATGAGCGTGAGCCATGGATATAGCACTATAGGTGGAATAGAATGGTGGTTGTGGAGAAGACAAAAAGGAGAAGATGGTCTCACATCAACTAGGCGTATCAACGGTCTATGGGGATGCCCATCAATAGATATCCATGTGAGTGAGTAGGGATTGCCATGCAATGGATGCACTAGAGCTATAAGTGTATGAAAGCTCAAAAAGAAACTAAGTGGGTGTGCAACCAACTTGCTTGCTCAAGAAGACCCAGGGCATTTTGAGGAAGCCCGTCATTGGAATATACAAGCCAAGTTCTATAATGAAAATTTTCCACTAGTATATGAATGTGACAACATAGGAGACTCTCTATCATGAAGATCATGGTGCTACTTTGAAGCACAAGTGTGGAAAAAGGATAGTAACATTGCCCCTTCTCTCTTTTTCTCTCATTTTTTTGTTTTTTTATTGGCTTCTTTGGCCTCTTTTTTTTATTTCCTCACATGGGACAATGCTCTAATAATGATGATCATCACACTTTTATTTACTTACAACTCAAGAATTACAACTCGATACTTAGAACAAAATATGACTCTATATGAATGCCCCCGGTGGTGTACCAGGATGTGCAATGAATCAAGAGTGACATGTATGAAAGAATTACGAACGATGGCTTTGCCACAAATACGATGTCAACTACATGATCATGCAAAGCAACATGACAATGATGGAGCGTGATGCAGAGCATCCCTCGACTACTCGCACCGACACTCCATCACCAACGCAAGCTCCAAGTGGACCAATGACACAAGCACATGCACGCGCCATCGAGAACGAGGTTGATTCTCTCCTCTTCGAGTTTCGCTCGGTTCCATAAGAGAGTTGGATTCTACTGTCATAGGAAACATTGTGCATGCTTAGGTACCAAGAAGATGATAATGAGAAGGAGAAGACGGAGACTCAAGTGACCACGAAGCAAGGGAAAGAAGAGAAGGAAGGAGAGAATGAGAAGATGGAAGAAGGAGGAGAAGGGGCAAACCCCCCTGGACATCTCGGGTGCCCGGCCATGGCAGCCCCGAGTGCCCGGCCTCTACCTGGGCCATGCCCCAGCCGGCCCCGAGTGCCCGGCCCTCGTCCAGCCGCCCGCTGGAAGCCACCCCGGGTGCCCGGGCTTGGCGCCCCGGGTGCCCGGCCCCTCGCCCGCATGCTCCTGTATTGGTCGGGTGCCCGGCCCCTTCCCCTCCGGGTGCCCGGCCCTACCTGGGCGCAGCCCCCTGACCGGTCCGGGTGCCCGGCCGGTTCCACCCCGGGTGCCCGGACCCTTTCCCGTGGCTACGCGTTTTTAGGGACTTTTTGGTCCTTTGTATCCCCTCTCCCTAATATTTCGTTCCTAGACTATATAAGTGGAACTCCTAGGTCATTTGTGGGTTAGCAAAGATTAGACTACACATTTTGAGCCTTTGCTCATTGTATCCCCTCCACCTAGGAGCTCAAGCCCCCACCTTGGGAAGAATCCATAGGATTATCAAGGCCTCCTCTTGGAGAAGATCATCAAGACCTCACATAGTGGGAAGAATTTTACCAAGTGCTACTCTCCTTGTATTGATCTTGTAATCATGTGGATCTTATGTGTGCCACTCTAGTAGATGTGATACTTGGTTTGTTTGGGAGATTTTGTTCTTGGTGTTCTTGGTGTTCTTGAGTTTTTCCTCCTTTTCCCCCTCCAAGAGTGAAAAGATCCTTCCTAGGGTTTGACTCTGCAACATCTTGGTATCGTGAGCAAGGTTTATTCACATGTTGGAGTCCCATCCCCCCATTTGCTAGCTTGATTTTGTTGTTTTTCGTCCAAATCCGAAAATCCCCACAAAAAATAGCCCCAAATTTTTTTTCTTGCAATATGTTGGATCTTGTGAGATTTGGTTGTTTTGGTCCATGGATTTGATGTTTGGCAAGTGGATCTAGCCCCTCCCCAACAATCCCCACCCTTCCCACCACAAAATCCACCGAATTTGGCCTTTCCCCCAAAATTTCCGCCCAAATCGGCCACCACCGGGTGCCCGCACCTCGAACCACCGGGCACCCGCACCGCACTCAGCTACCCCCGGGCACCCGCACCTCACACCCCTGGGTGCCCGCACCCCCCGAGATCAGCCCACCACAACCACCATTTTGGCCATAACTTCCACCTCCCAAGCCCGTTTTTCGTGTTCTTTAGCTCGTTTAGAAGCCCTTGACATCCCCCATCCACTCATCCCACTTCCACCACCATTAACCCCCATCCAAAAAATCATCACAAATACACCCACCTTCCGCATTTGACCGATTTTGTGTTGCCTTTTGCGTTTCCTAAGGTGTTTCGGCTACTTAGGAGCGTGTGACATCTTCATCACCATCATTGATTCGGAGTCATCTTCATCACTAACCGTAAGAAAGGACGGTAACCTCGACGACACTTACTCCTTACCTTGCTTTTGCATTGATAGCCCGACCCACTTTGCGTCGCTTACCCATTGAGACTAGCAAGTTGAGAATTGCCGGGCCACTCCATTGTGCATCGTAGTGATCGTGTTATCATCTTAATGCCATAAGTCTCTCCCGTGCATATCATACATACTTGTCTCATATCTTACTCGGCTCGAGCATCAAGCATAGAAAAAAAGAAGAAAAGCTTTTAAGAAAAAGAGGAGCAACAAAGAGCTTGTAAGCAATAGAGTGAGCCATTTGCATAACTATATCATCTTGGTCATGGCATACATACCATAGTTGGGATTGAAGATGGCACGGTTCTCTCATAGGTAGGTGCACAAGCGTATCTTGCCCATTTGAGCAATCGAGCTAGTGTCTCTCAAGCATTCGCACAACAAGAGCATTTTCCGTGGTTGCACATTTTGAGCTCACTCCTTGGTTGTGCGGATCCCATCTATCTTCCGTGCGTGTGTACCTAGTGATACCGTTGGGTTTGATCTATTTGCTTTACTTGCAATTTTGTGAGCCTTCTCAACCTTATCGATATCTTGACTAACATTTGCTTGAAATTTTTGCCACCATCCTAACCGAGCTCCTACATAAGCCTCTTACTTGTAGGTGTGAGAAATAAACTTGGTTCCAATTCTCCTATTGTGGCATTACATTGAGTGACACTTGTTACATCTTCAATCCTCGGAGAAGGTAACTTTGGTATTGTTCTCTCACTTTCCTACTCACCCCACTTGGTTATGATGGATAGGCCAAGCGCGTCGTCGAACCCACTTTTCGAGGAGCAAGGTGATGATTCCGGATATGTCTCCAAGAACCACTTCTTCATCGCGCAATGAGCGCTTCATCAAGAAAAAGTCAACGCTTCGAACAACTCGCCTCCGACCTTCATTAAAACATCGACGACAAATTCAACACACAAATGGAAGAGCTCCGCAACATGATCGTTCGACGCCCGTCTTCCTCATCTGCTTCTTCAAGACGGCGCCACTCAAGTCACCGTACAAGTCAGCAATCTTCGGACTACTCCTCTTATGATGCAAGTCCACCACGAGCTCGCCTTCCTCGACGTGATCATCATCAAGCTCACCAAGCTCAAGAAAATCCATTCCATGGCAATGGATTACAAGACCGAGTTCGAGCACGCGAACAGATGCGACAACAAGTCCCTCATGAAGCAATGGAGCAAGAGCAAATACCTCCACAAGTACCACTTCAAGCCCCTCAATATGGTAATGCACTTCGACAAGCACAAGAGCAACATGAAGCACAAGCCCTCGACCGTGAATCTCAAGCACTTGAAGCACAAAAAACTCTACGTGAGGCCACTAGAGCCGTTGAAGTCCGCAACCGCCAAGTGCGAGAACAAGAGGAAGCTCTTCGACGCGAGATACAAGAAGAAGAAGCCCGACGCGAAGAAGAACAAGAAAGGCGCAACCAAGCACACATTCCTCGCCCTCCTCCAAGACAAGAGCGACACCAAGTGGAACAAGTTCTTCAAGACCCTCCTCCACGCCAAGAGCGACATCATGAGGAACGAGCATTTGAGGACTTTCCAAGGCAAGAGCGATATCACAACCGCTATCAAGATGAAGAACTCCGCTACGGCAAGCTCAAGTTCACCATGCCAAAGTTCTCCGGAAGCAATGATCCCAAAGAATATCTCTCTTGGACACTGAAGGTGGACAAGATTTTTCGCCTCCACAACTACGATGAAGAAAAGAAGATAGCCATGGCCTCCCTCGAGTTCCAAGACTACGTCCTCATTTGGTGGGAACAAGTGATCAAGCGACGGCAAACAAGAGGCGAACCACCAATCACAACTTGGGAAGCTATGAAGGAAGTCATGAGAGCCCGCTTTGTGCCTACTCACTACACTCGAGATCTTTTCAAGAAGTTGCAACTCCTCAAGCAAGGCACCAAGACGGTGGAAGAATACTACCAAGAAATGGAGATTGCCATGATACAAGCCAATGTCAACGAAGATGACGAGCAAACAATGGCACGCTTCTTGAATGGCCTCAACCACCCAATCAAGCGGATCGCCGACTTCCAACCATACTCCAACCTTCTTGAGCTAGTTCATCAAGCGACCAAGGCCGAGCAACAAGTGCAAGATGACTTCAAATATGCCAAGTACTCGTCCAAGACCTATGGATCCTACTCTCAAGCTCCTGCGACTTCGGCACCTCCTACATCAACTCGAGCATCACCAAGTACCGGCGACAAGTCAAGTTCCAAGCAAGTGGCACCTTCCTCGACTCGTCCTCCGGGAAGAACCTACAAATCCAAGACTCCTTCATCTTCGACGCCTCCCGATGATCCCGTCAAGACAAGCTCAATCAAGTACATCACATATGGCAGCCGAGGCCACAAGTCCTTCCAATGCACCAACAAGCGAACGATGATCTTCAACGATGACGGCACATATGACTCAATGAGTGAAGAAGAAATGGAAGCCATTGAGCACGTGGCCATGCACCAGCGCGTGAATGAAGATGAAGATGACCAAGTCTTTTGTGAGAATGATTCAAGTCCCTCTCTCGTGGTCTCCAAGGTATTGACGCTCCAACACCACCAAGAAGAAGACCAACGGTGCCACATCTTCCACACCAAGGCCGGCATCAACGGAAGGTCCGTCAAGGTCATCATCGATGGGGGTAGTTGCCACAATTTGGCAAGTGAAGAACTATGCTCCAAGATTCAATTGGTCAAGAGGAAGCATTCGCACCCTTACAAGGTTCAATGGCTAAGTGACTCCGACACTATCTGAGTTGAGCATACGGTCCAAGTCTCCTTCAAAATTGGTGCATATGAGGACACTTTGGAGTGTGATGTGGTCCCAATGACCGTTTGCCACCTCCTTATTGGTCGACCATGGCAATTCGACCGTGGTGTTATCCACAATGGGCGTACCAATCACTATAGCTTCAAGATGAAAGGAAAGGAATATGTGCTATGACCTATGTCTCCTAGTCAAGTGATAGCCGACAAGCAAGCCACCCACCATGGAGAGAAGAGTGAGGAAGTGAGCCACCCAAACATGAGTGAGAGCCACAAGCCAAACTTGAGCGCCTCTTCGCCTAGAGAGAAAAACCTCATACTATTTGCCACCAAAAGTGAGATGAGAGAAGTGTGTCAGAACCCATCGAGTGTGATGCACTTTGTCCTTGTGTGCAAGGATGGAGAACCAAGAACTAACACTGCTCACGAGCTACCTTTGGTGTTTCAATCTCTTTTGCAGGAATTTCAAGATGTTTTCCCCGATGAGCTACCTCCGGGTCTCCCTCCTCTTTGAGGCATTGAGCATCAAATCGACCTCATCCCCGGAGATCCTCTTCCAAACAAGGCTCCCTACCGCATCAACCCCGAAGAGACAAAGGAGATTCAACGGCAAGTACAACAACTAATTGATAACGGTCATGTACGTGAAAGCTTGAGCCCTTGTGTCGTTCCAGTTATACTTGTGCCCAAGCAAGATGGTAGTTTTCGCTTGTGTTCCGATTGTAGACCCATAAATGCTATTACCGTTCGCTATAGGCATCCCATTCCTCGCTTAGATGACATGCTTGATGAACTTAGTGGAGCCAACTTTTTCTCAAAAATTGATCTTAAGAGTGGCTATTATCAAATCCGCATACAAGTGGGTGATGAATGGAAAACTGCTTTCAAAACCAAATTTGGCTTATATGAATGGTTAGTTATGCCTATGGGTTTATCGGAAGCTCCCGGTACTTTCGTGCGTCTCATGCATCATGTACTTCGCCCTTATATTGGAGTCTTTGTTGTGGTTTACTTCAATGATATTCTTGTGTTTAGCAAAACCATGAAAGAGAATCTTAATCATGTTAGGGCTGTTTTGCAAACACTTCGCAAGGAAAGTCTTTATGCAAACATGAAAAAGTGCACATTTGGTGTTGACAAAGTGGTTTTCTTGGGTTTTGGTGTCTCTTCCAAGGGTGTCCATGTTGATGAAACTAAAATTGAAGCGATTAAAAATTGGCCCCAACCCACCAATTTGCAACAAGTGCGAAGTTTTCTTGGTCTTGCGGGTTTTTATCGTTGCTTTGTGAAAGATTTTAGCACTATCGCCGCTCCTTTGCACGCTTTAAACAAGAAGAATGCTCCTTTTGTTTGGGGACCTTTGCAATCAACCGCTTTTGATGAGCTCAAATCTTTGCTTACACATGCTCCGATTCTTGCTTTACCCAACTTTGACAAAACTTTTGAGGTTCATTGCGATGCAAGTGGTACCGGAATTGGTGGAGTTTTGATGCAAGAAAAATGAGCTATTGCTTATTTTAGTGAAAAACTTTCCGGTGCTCAACTTAACTATCCCATCTATGACAAAGAATTGTTTGCTTTAGTGCGTGTGTTACATGTATGGGAGCATTACCTCAGACCGCATGAGTTTTTCATACATACCGATCATGAAACACTTAAATACCTCAAAGGTCAAACCAAGTTGAATAAACGGCATGCTAAATGGAGTGAATTCATTGAATCTTTTCCCCATGTGATCAAGTACATTAAGGGCAAAGACAACGTGGTGGCGGATGCCCTATCCCGCAAATGCATGTTACTTACTCAACTTGAATTGAATGTCATAGGATTTGATCATATCAAAGATTTGTATGAGGGTGATGTGACTTTTGCTACTCCTTACACTAAGTGTGTGACGCATACTTCTTGGGAACGATATTATATCAAAGATGGTTATATTATGAGAGCTAACAAACTATGCATTCCCAAGTCCTCTTTTTGTTTGCTCCTTTTGCAAGAGGCTCATGGAGGTGGACTCATGGGACACTTTGGACGCGACAAGACTTTCGCCATGCTCTCCAAGAACTATTATTGGCCCAAGATGTTTCGCGATGTTGCCCGCTTCACCAACCGGTGCTCTACATGTTGCAAAGCTAAGTCACACTCTCAATCCCATGGTTTACATATGCCTTTACCTATCCCACATCAACCTTGGGAAGACATTAGCATGGATTTTGTGCTTGGATTACCTAGAACTCAAAATGGCAAGGATTCGGTTTTTGTTGTTGTGGACCGTTTCTCTAAAATGGCTCATTTTATCCCGTGCAATAAGATAGACAATGCTTCACATGTTGCCAATCTATTTAATAGGGAAATCTTGAGGTTGCACGGCGTGCCAAAGACAATTGTGTCGGATCGATACGTCAAGTTCTTAAGCTACTTTTGGAAGACACTATGCGCCAAGCTCGGGATCAAGCTACTATTCTCCATGGCATATCATCCTCAAACCGATGACCAAACGGAAGTCACCAACCAGACGCTTGCAACTCTCCTACGTGTGTTGATCAAGAAGAACATCAAGGAGTGGGAGGAGTGCCTACACATCGCCGAGTACGCCTACAATCGCGCAAGACACTCTACAACCGGCAAGTCCCCCTTCGAGGTCGTCTATGGTTTCAACCCTTTGTCGCCATTGGACAACCTTCCTCTACCGCTTCAAGAACGAGCAAACATGGATGCAAGTACAAGAGCCGCCTACCTCAAGAAGATGCATGAATAAACACGTTCCATGATCGAGCGCCAAGTGCAATGCCTCTCCGCCAAGCTCAACCTCAATAAATCTCCGATGGTGTTCCAACCGGGTGATCAAGTATGGATACATCTCCGCAAAGACCGCTTCCCCAACGAACGCAAGTCCAAGCTACTACCACGAGCCGACGACCCATTCAAGGTGATCGCATGCTACAACGACAATGCCTACAAGGTCGACATCCCACGCGACAAGTACAACATTAGCAATATCTTCAACGTCAAAGACTTGGCCAAGTACCATGGTGATGAAGAGCATGATCCGTGGACGGATCTCTCCCAAGGGGAGGAGATGATGCGGAGCATCCCTCGACTACTTGCACTGACACTCCATCACCAACGCAAGCTCCAAGTGGACCAATGACATGAGCACGTGCACGCGCCATCGAGAACGAGGTTGGTTCTCTCCTCTTCGAGTTTCGCTCGGTTTCACAAGAGAGTTGGATTCTACCATCATCAGAAACATTGTGCATGCTTAGGTACCAAGAAGATGATAATGAGAAGGAGAAGACGGAGACTCAAGTGACCACGAAGCAAGGGGAAGAAGAGAAGGAAGGAGAGAACGAGAAGATGGAAGAAGGAGGAGAAGGGGCAAACCCCCCTGGACATCCCGGGTGCCCGACCATGGCAGCCTCGGGTGCCCGGCCTCTACCTGGGCCTTTCCCCAGCCGGCCCAGGGTGCCCGGCCCCAAGGCCCCGGGTGCCCGACCAACCGGCCCCGGGTGCCCTACCCTCGTCCAGCTGCTCGCTGGGAGCCGCCCCGGGTGCCCGGCCCCTCGCCTGCATGCTCCTGTACTGGCCGGGTGCCCGGCCCCTTCCCCTCCGGGTGCCCGGCCCCTCCTGGGCGCAGCCCCTGACCGGTCCGGGTGCCCGTCCGGTTCCACCCCGGGTTCCCGAACCCTTTCCCATGGCTACGCGTTTTTAGGGACTTTTTGGTCCTTTGTATCCCCTCTCCCTAATATTTCGTCCCTATACTATATAAGTGGAACCCCTAGGTCATTTGTGGGTTAGCAAAGATTAGACTACACATTTTGAGCCTTTGCTCATTGTATCCCCTCCTCCTTGGAGCTCAAGCTCCCACCTTGGGAAGAATCCATAGGATTATCAAGGCCTCCTCTTGGAGAAGATCATCACGACCTCACATAGTGGGAAGAATTTTACCAAGTGCTACTCTCCTTGTATTGATCTTGTAATCATGTGGATCTTATGTGTGCCACTCTAGTAGATGTGATACTTGGTTTGTTTGAGAGATTTTGTTCTTGGTGTTCTTGGTGTTCTTGAGTTTTTCCTCCTTTTCCCCCTCCAAGAGTGAAAAGATCCTTCCTAGGGTTTGACCCTACAACAGAGCGTGTCATAATAAACGGAACGGTGGAAAGTTGCATGGCAATATATCTCGGAATGGCTATGGAAATGTCATAATAGGTAGGTATGGTGGCTGTTTTGAGGAAAGTATATGGTGGGTGTATGGTACCGGCGAAAGTTGCGCGGCACAAGAGAGGCTAGCAAGGGTGGAAGGGTGAGAGTGAGTATAATCCATGGACTCAACATTGCTCATAAAGAACTCACATACTTATTGCAAAAATCTATTAGTTATCAAAATGAAGTACTACACGCATGCTCCTAGAGGGATAGATTGGTAGGAAAAGACCATCGCTCGTCCCCGACCGCCACTCATAAGGAAGACAATCAATAAATAAATCATGCTCCGACTTCATGACATAACGGTTCACCATACGTGCATGCTACGGGAATCACAAACTTTAACATAAGTATTTCTACAATCCACAATTACTCACTAGCATGACTCTAATATCACCATCCTCATATCTCAGAACAATCATAAGGAATCAAACTTCTCATAGTATTCAATGCACTTTATATGAAAGTTCTTATTATATCCCTCTTGGATGCCCATCATATTAGGACTAGTTTTATAACCAAAGCAAATTACCATGTTGTTCTAAAGGACTCTCAAAATAATATAAGTGAAGCATGAGAGTTCATCAATTTCTTCAAAATAAAACTACCATCATGCTCTAAAAAGATATAAGTGAAGCACTAGAGGAAATGACAAACTACTCCAAAAAGATATAAGTGAAGATCAATGAGTAGTCGAATAATTATGTAACTATGTGAAGACGCTCTACCACTTAAGAATTTCAGATCTTGGGATATTATTCAAACAACAAGCAAAAAAAGTAAAAAAAAATGACGCTCCAAACAAAACACATATCATGTGGTGAATAAAAATATAGCTCCAAGTAAAGCTACCGATGAACGAAGACGAAAGAGGGGATGCTATCCGGGGCATCTCCAAGCTTAGGCACTTGGTTGTCCTTGAATATTACCTTGGGGTGCCTTGGGCATCACCAAGCTTAGGCTCTTGCCACTCCTTATTCCATAGTCCATCGAATCTTTACCCAAAACTTGAAAACTTCACAACACAAAACTCAATAGAAAACTCGTAAGCTCCGTTGGTATAAGAAAATAAATCACCACTTTTGGTATTGTTACAAACTCATTCTAAATTCATATTGGTGTAATATCTACTATATTCCAATTTATCCATGGTTCATACCCTCCGATACTACTCATAGATTCATCAAAATAAGCAAACAACACATAGGAAACAAAATCTGTCAAAAACAAAATTGTATGTAGTAATTTGTAACTCTTGAGTACTTATGTAACTCCAAAAATTCTGAAACAATTAGTTCCACCTGAGCAATTTGTGCAACAATCCATAGCAAAAAGAATTAGGTCAAAATCACATTGCAATAAGATTCTGGAAATTATTTACTGAGTGCAAAAGTTTATGATTTTTAGCAGGATCAACACAGCTATCACCACAAGCTATCCTAAAGGCTTTACTTGGCACCTTATTGAAACAAAAGCTATAAAACATGATTACTACAGTATCTTAATCATGTGGACACACAAAAACATTAGGGGTAAATATCGGGTTGTCTCCCAACAAGTGCTTTTCTTTAATGCATTTTAGCTAGGCATGATGATTTCAATGATGCCCACATAAAAGATAAGAATTGAAACACAAAGAGAGCATCATGAAGAATACGACTAGTACATTTAAGTCTAGCTCACTTCCAATGCCTAGGGATTTTGTGAGCAAACAATTCATGGGAGCAAGCATCAACTAGCATAGGAAGGCAAAACAAACATAACTTCAAGATTTTCATCACATAGAGAGGAAACTTGATATTATTGCAATCCCTAGAAGCATATATTCCTCCCTCATAATAATTTTCAGTAGCATCATGAATAAATTCAACAATATAAATATCGCATAAAGCATTATTTTAATGATCTACAAGCATAGAAATTTTATTACTCTTCACATAAGCAAATTTCTTCTCATGAATAGTAGTGGGAGCAAACTCAACAAAATAACTATAATTTGAGGCATAATCCAATTGAAAATTAAAATCACTATGACAAGTTTCATGGTTATCATTATTATTTATAGCATACATGTCATCACAATAATCATCATATATAGCAACTTTGTTCTCATAATCAATTGGAACCTCTTCCGAAATAGTGGATTCATCACTAAATATAGTCATGACCTCTCCAAATCCACTTTCGTAATTATCACAATAAGATTCAACACCCTCCGAAATAGTGGGATCATTACTTCCTAAAGTTGACACTCTTCCAAATCCACTTTCACCAATATAATCATCATAAATAGGAGGCATGCTTTCATCATAATAAATATTCTCATCAAAACTTGAGGGACTAAAAATATCATCTTCATCAAACATAGCATCCCCAAGCTTGTGGCTTTGCATATCATTAGCATCATGGATATTCAAGGAATTCATACTAACAACCTTGCAATCATGCTCATCATACAGAGATTTCATGCCAAACATTCTGATGCATTCTTCTTCTAACACTTTGGCACAATTATCGGAATCCTTATTTTCACGAAAGACATTAAATAGATGAAGCATATGTGGCAACCTCAATTCCATTTTTTGTAGTTTTCTTTTATAAACTAAAGTAGTGATAAAACAAGAAACTAAAATATTCGATTGCAAGATCCAAAGATATACCTTTCAAGCACTAACCTCCCCAACAACGGCGCCAAAGAAGAGTTTGATGTCTACTATGCAACCTTCTTCTTGTAGACATTGTTGGGCCTCCAACTGCAGAGATTTGTAGGACAGTAGAAAATTTCCCTCAAGTGGATGACCTAAGGTTTATCAATCTGTGGGAAGCGTAGGATGAAGATGGTGTAAGTGCATCTAGTGCCCCTTAGTGATTTTGGTGTATTGAAGACTTATAGGTTAAGGGACTGATGCGTTTGTGAGTGTACACAGGTCTATAAGTCTATGAGGAGTTTGATATTTACAGAGAAAGTCGACCCCTAAAAATGAAGTTTTTGACTGAAGACTTTGGATTTCTGAAGACTTTGAAAGTGAAGAAATTGGTGTGACCTTGAAGACTTGGCAATCATTCGAGGAACATGAAGCGTGAAGACTTTTGGTTTTATAGTTTCATTTTATCTTTCTTGAGTCATAGGAAACACCGTATTGTTAAAGGGGGTCGAGGAAATACTAAGGAAAAATTTCCATGTGATGCTCAACTCAAAATCCTACACCTACCAATCCCTTCGAGTGAAGCCATTGGAAATCTCATACAGATCAGTCATATTCTTCAGTGACAGAGACGAAGTTCTTCTGGTCTCTGAGGAATTTGTTATGACTGGGGAGTTAGGAATTCACTAGTGTGAATTGCCTACACAGTGAGAACATGATAGCCCTGAAGAATTTGAGAATCAAATATTCCGACCATTGATGTGCTATACGCCAGCTGTCCCAAAATATCTATCCACCTAACGGTCATATTAGACAAGGGCATTTATGTCTTATCATGTCTGGCTACTCCCTAGGCTATAAATAGCCGCCCCCTCCAACCACTAGCTGGTTGGCTGCTCCGAGAGAAACTGACACTTGTCATTTGAGAGCATCCCATCCTCCGAGGACTTTGAGAGAAAATCATCAAGTGAGGAAAACCCAAACCCAACACCTACAAACCCAAAGTGATTGAGCATCACTGAAGAGATTAATCCTGCGTGGATCCGATGCTTGTTACCTCTGAAGACTGTGCTTCTTCCAGACGGTTAGGCGTCATGGTCTAGAGCATCCAAGAGGAATTGTGGATCGCCGAGTGACCTAGTCTGTGAAGGTTTGGATGTCACCTGAAGACTTACCACGAGTGATTGGGTGAGGTCTGTGTGACCTTAGCTCAAGGAGAATACGGTGAGGACTGTGTGTCCGGGACTGGGTGTCCTCGAGTTTAAATACTCAGCCGCTCCAACCAGACGTACAACTGAGACAGCAGTTGGAACTGGTCTTCCAAATCATTGTCTTCACCAAGCTTACTGGTTCTATTTCCTCAACTCTTTAATTTCCTCATTTATGTTGTTGTGCGCCTGTTCATATCTGTTTGAAGACTTTGACTGAAGACTTTCTCAATTTCCTCAGTTCAATTTCTTCAGTCTGTCCGTCTTCTTTCTGTGTTATCCTGTGTTTACGCTTTCTGTACTCTGTGCTTGTCTTTATTCTATTATGATGACCATGCTTGTGTTCAGTTATGTTTACATTTGAGTACTTATTCCGCTGCTAGTAGTTCTTCATTTAGGAATTTCCCCACCAGCAAATTCCTTAGTGAAGAATTCATAAAAATCGCCTATTCACCCCCCCTCTAGTCGATATAATGCACTTTCAATTGGTATCAGAGCAAGGTACTCCCTTGTTCTGTGTGATTTTGGTTTAACCGCCTGGAGTTTTAGTTATGTCGACCGCAGGTATGATCAAGGTCTCAGCTAGGTGTCCTACCTTCGATGGAACGGACTACCCCTACTGGAAGAATGAGATGTGAATACATCTTGAGGCAATTGATAACGATCTCTGGTATGTTGTGGAAAAGGGTGTTCCCACAGTCACACCTTCTCTGAACGCTACTGATGTGAAGAGATTCAAGCAACTCGATTCTCAAGCGAAGAATATCAGATGTGGCCATCTGAGCAAAGGACAGTATGGAAGAGTGAGTGCTTTAGAAACTGCTAAGCTTATCTGGGATAGGTTGTCCAAAGTGAATGAAGGAGTCTCAACTCAACGTGACTCTCGTGTTGACGTTCTTTGCAATCTCTTCAACCGCTTCAAAAGACTCGACAATGAAAATGTCTAGCAAACCTTCGATCGCCTCACTGACATCTCAAATGAGCTTCAAGTGCTAGGCGCCACTGACATCACCGACCATGAGGTGGTGAAGAAATTGCTGAGATCGCTCGATTCTTCATTTGATACTCTGCACTGATGATTCAAGAGCGTACTGACTACAAGTCACTTGATCCCGCTGATATCCTCGAGAGGCTAAATACTCATGAGTTACAGCTTGCTGAAGAGAGATCTCTATGGTTCGAGCTACGGAAGACCACGTGCTCTGAAGGCCAAGGCAGTCTCTGAGTCTGAAGATGAGGACTCTGCTAGCAGCCTTGGCGATCCTGAAGAACCGAGCCAGGAACTAGCACTACTCGTGAAGAAATTTCAGAAGTTCTCAAGACGTGGTCGCTTTGGAAAATCCTCAAGGAGCAGTGATTCCTCATCCAATGACTACAAGAAGAGGCTTTGCCACAAATGCAAGAAACCTGGTCACTACATCCAAGATTGTCCTCAGTGGGATAAGGAATCAAAGAAGAAGAAATACAAGGATTACAGTTCTGATGACGCAAAGAAGAAGAAGAAATCCTCAAAGTCTTCATCATCAAAATCCTCGAAGTCTTCATCTCACAAGAAGAGCAGCTCCAAGAAGGCTCGGGCATTCATTGGCAAGGAAATGGACTCTGAGGCTGAATCTAAGGAACATGAGGACGAGGAGGCATCTGAGGAGTCCGAGTCTGGTGTGGCGAGCCTAGCTCTCGCTACTGCATTCATCAGCAAGTCTATCTTCAACTCTGAAGAAAATGGCTTCACCAACAAGGCTGATGAAGGCAATGATGACTATGCTCCCACCTATTGCTTCATGACAAAGGGTGCCAAGGTAACTAAATACGCCTCCTCTGAATCTAGTGAGGATGAATATGATGAAAACCTCAAGCCCAACTACTCTAAACTTGCTAAGATTGCTGTGAAACAACAAAAGGCTTTTGAAAAAGTTCAAAACATGCTAGATAAAAGTGATGATATGTTGGGTGAAGAAATGGATCGCACTAAAACCTTGACTGAAAATCTTCAGAGATTTCAGTCCAAGTTTGACAACCTTCAAGGTCATCATAACACTCTCTTATCTGATCACGAGAAGCTTTCTTACGAATTCCTTCAAAGAAAGTAAGATCTTGAGAAGCTAAGAGTGGATTATGAAGATCTTCAGAAGGAGCGTGATTCATTACTTGCTCAACAAATCAGTGCTACCCAGGAAGAATTTGTTCCTCCATGTCTAAAGTGCATTGAACGTGAAACTGCTAATTCTTCACCCGAATGTTCAAATGCTTCTAATGCTACAAATTCTTCATCTGTCTCTTCTATCACTAATTCCTCGTCTGAGGACAATGCAAGTATCACTGATGATGCATGGCTGAAGGAATTGTACATGACAGGCATGTACAAAAGCCTCAAAGGGCATCAGACTCTTTGTGATGTGCTTAAAAAGCAGATCCTCAACAGAAACCCTAGGAAAGAGGGTATTGCCTTTGAGAGGAAACTCAATGCTGATGGAACATATTGGAAGCTTGAACAGTACCCCAAAACCTCATGGGTTACTACAAAGGGACCTCCAGTTGATCCATCCAACTTATCTGGCTTTACATGTGAATCTCCTCATTCTTCTGATGAGTCATTTGGCTCCAACTATAAACTGTTCAAAAATTAGAATGGTGAAGTATTTGCTAGATATGTTGGCACTAACTGCAGGAATGGTTCGCCTATGAAGAAAATCTGGGTTCCCAAAAGTTGCCTTGAAAGTCTTCAGGTGAATGTCCTCATGACACCACCTGTGAAGAATAGGAACTCCATATCAAATTCTTCATATGAACCAAATTCTTCATATGGATCCAAGTCCTCATACGGATCAAATTCCTCACGTGGATCAAATTCCTCAAAAGGATCAAAGTCCTCTTATGATCATCATCGTGCTAACCCCTCTGTTTTGCAGGGTAGAGCTAAGGGCTATGAATATGAGCATTATTCTTCAAATCATTTTGTTCATAAGCCTCGAATAATTTCTCTGCTTATTCATATGCTTACCCTAACCCCTCTTATGTGAAACGAAGCAGACTGGCGTCTATGTCACATTTCTCATATGGTGCTCGTAGAGTGATGAATTCTTTGCCACCCCTTCAGATGTGGGTGGTGAAGAAAGAGAACTAATCTCTTATGCAGGGTCAGGTCTCCAGACGTGCTCAAAATGTCTGAAGAATTTGCTGGAGACCTAAACAGTGCCTGAAAGGATGCAGGCTAATCATGATGAAATGAACTTTCATTTCACACGTCCTCATATTGTTTATCTATTCTATTGCTCGAAGAAATTGATCTGATGATATTGATGTCATATTCTTCACTGATGAAGTATATGAGTTCGTAAGTTGCACTAATTCATTTGCAGGATGATCAACCCAAAGCCAATGAGTGGGTCCTCGATAGTGGATGTATGAATCACATGACTGGTGACAAGAATCTATTGATGGATGCTCCTTTATCATCGTCACATCTGAAGCATATCATCTTCGCTGACAAAGGCAAAAGTTAGGTATTGGGTCTAGGTAAGGTTGCGATCTCAAAGGATCGACACATGGACAAAGTCATGCTTGTTGAGTCCTTAGGATTCAACCTCATGTCTGTCTCAATGCTTTGTGATCTTGATATGGTTGTTGTCTTTGGCAAATATCGTTGTGTTGTGATCATGCAAGCTGACAATTCCAAAGTCTTTGAAGGCTTTAGGAGAGGAGACTTGTACATTGTTGATTTCTCTACAGGACCACAACCTGCCGTATGTCTACTTGCAAAAGCTTCAGAAGGCTGGCTATGGCATCGACGACTTGGTCATGCTGGCATGAGAAATTTGCACACGCTTGTGAAGAAGAAGCATGTCATTGGCATTGACAATGTCAAATTCCTCAAGGATCACTTATGAAGAGCCTATGAAGCTGGAAAGATGACGAAGGCCAAGCATCCAGCGAAGACTATCATGACTACCACTCGACCATTTGAATTGATTCACATGGATCTCTTCGGTCCTAATGATTATTCTGCTGTTACAAATGATGCATCTCTATATGGCTTTGTTATTGTTGATGATTATTCTCGTTACACATGGGTGCACATTGTCACTTACAAACATGAGGTGCAGGAAGTCTTCAAACGATTTTCCTCGAGGGCTTCAACCAACTTTGGTGTGAAGATCAAGCACATCAGAAGTGACAATGGGATTGAGTTCAAGAATTCCGGTCTTGATGACTATCTTGATGAACTTGGTATTACTCATGAGTTATCTGCTCCTTATACTCCTCAGCAGAATGGCGTCCTGGAGCGCAAGAATAGAACTCTTGTTGAGTTGGCTCGCACTATGCTTGATGAATACAAGCCACCTCGTCGGTTCTGGATTGAGGCTATTAATATTGCATGCCACATCATCAACAGAGTATATCTTCACAAATTCTTCAAGAAGACTGCTTATGAACTCTTCACTGACAAGAAACCTAATGTGAGTTACTTCAAAGTCTTCGGTGCTAAATGTTGGATTAGAGATCCTCATCACAATTCTAAATTTGCACCGAAAGCACATGAGGATTTTATGCTTGGTTACGGAAAGGACTCGCACACCTACAAAGTCTTCAACAACGTTCTTCACAAGGTTGTTGAAACTGTAGATGTGCGGTTCGATGAAACTAATGGATCACCAAGAGAGCACCTACCTTCTATGATAGATGAACCTGCACCTGAGGATTCTATCAAGTTCAAAGCTACTGAGGATCTCAATCCCACCGAAGAATCTGCTGAAGAATTCATTCCAGAACGTGATGAACGTCGAGCTGGCGCACCTGAAGAAAATGGTGCTGAGAAAAATGCTCCTGAAGAGAATGCGGATCAAATTCCTCGAAGACAACCCGCTCATCCTCGTATTGCAAACGAAGTGCAAATTGAGAAGATCATCGATGACATTGAAGCACCAGGTCCTCTCACACGCTAAGCTTCACATTTGTCTAACTTTTGTGGGCACTTTTCTTTTGTCTCTATCACAGAGCCCACTAAGGTAGATGAAGCATTTCTGGAGCCTGAGTGGATTGAAGCTATGCAAGAAGAATTACATCAATTCGAGCTCAACAACGTCTGGGAACTGGTCAAACGTCCAGATCCTCACAAGCACAACATTATTGGCACAAAGTGGATCTACCGCAACAAGCAAGATGAAAATGGCCTTGTGGTGAGGAATAAGGCACGGCTTGTAGCTCAAGGCTACACACAGGTTGAACGAATTGATTTCGATGAAACTTTTGCACCTGTTGCTAGACTTGAGGCTATTCGCATATTACTTGCTTATGCTAACCATCATGATATTATCTTACAACAAATGGATGTGAAAAGTGCATTCCTCAATGGTAAGCTTGAGGAAGAAGTATATGTTGCTCAACCCCCAGGTTTTGAAGATCCAAAGAATCCTGACAAAGTCTTCAGACTCAACAAGGCCCTGTATGGCCTCAAGCAGGCCCCTCAGGCGTGGTATGATACTTTGAAGGAATTCCTCATGAAGAAAGGCTTCAAACCCGGTTCACTCGACCCAACTCTTTTCACTAAGTCTTATGATGATGAATTGTTTTTGTGCCAAATATATGTTGATGATATCAATTTTGGCTGTACTGACCAACGGTACAGTGATGAATTTGCCTATATGATGAATGAAGAATATCAAATGTCTATGATGGGAGAATTGAAATTCTTTTTAGGTCTTCAAATTTGTCAATAGCGCAATGGGATATTCATTTCTCAGGAGAAATACCTCAAGGACGTATTGAGGAAATTCGGCATGCAAGATTGCAAAGGGGTCAAAATTCCAATGCCCACAAATGGCCATCTATGCACTAATAAAAATGGTAAAGACTTCGATCAAAAGGTATACCGCTCCATGATTGGCTATTTATTGTACCTATGTGCATCTAGGCCGGATATTATGCTTAGTGTTTGCATGTGTGCCTGATTTCAAGCTACACCAAAGGAATCACACCATAAGGTTGTGAAGCATATTCTTCTTCGATACTTAGCTCACACACCAACACTTGGATTATGGTATCTGTCGTGGAATTGTCACGTCAGATGTCCTTAGTGTCAGGACTTAGTCGCGAGGCCAACGCATCTATGTTGTAGCTTGAGAGGGGTTGAGCGGAATCGAGAGACGCAACACAAGGCAGGGATTTAGACAGCTTCGGGCCCCGGGAAACATCATCCGGTAAAAACCCTACATGCTGTTTGTGGCTAGGTCTCATTATCATCATGAGGGAGACGCGTAAACTGGCTCTTTGTGTCTAGCCCTAGAAATTGTTTCTTGCTTGTAGCTTGTCCCTCGTTGGGGAGCCCTGCCTCTCCTTATATATGTTGAAGGGGCGGGTTACATGTGGAGTCCTATTAGGATTAGGACTAGTCTATCTCTAATACAAACCGGATACAAGTCTAGGTCTTAACTCCTTGTAAGACAAATATTCTTATGCCTTTCCTCTTAAACCAGCCCACAATAGTTGAACCGATCTTCATGAACTGCCAGACGGGCCACCGGGTCTTGTCGCTCCTCTGACCCGTCCGCTAGGTCACCAGTGAGTTACAACGTCCTGGCGGGTTGCTGGGAAATTGCCAGGTCTGGGCGGGTCACCAGGTGAATATCGCCAAGTGCCAGCGGAACCTCAAATAAACCGCCAAGTCCGGCCGGGTTAACTTCCAGCCGGTTTACACCGCGGGGTATGTCCCCGACATTATCCCCCAAGTTTAGCTTGGATTTATCCATGGTAAACTTATGCTACAAAATAAACACCAGAACAAATTTGGCAGATTGTGCTCCGGGTTAAGAATTCTTGTAGACCGGCACCTGATCATTCTTAAGTCCTTTGTCATTTCTTCCTTCTAGAAAATCCGGGTCAATAACCAGCTTCATACTCAGATTGCTGATGTTGGCTTCTTATAGAAAAAATATTGTGAAGAATAATCCACTTGAGTCGGCTTCCAAAGCGCCGGTTTAAGAAATATTGGTCTTGAAATACTCATCTGACATTCAACCGGTCTGAAGATGCAGAACTTGCCGGTTTTATCATTGCCAAAGACTATCGGGTTATAAAAACTTGATAATTTTGAGTCATGATTGTTGCAGACACTGGTTCATGATTGTTGCCAATGCCAGTTCATGATTATTAATGACGCCGGGTTGCAGCCACAGGGTCATAATGATTGGTGACGCCGGGTCAACCTACTTTGCTCAATCAGAGAATTTGAAAATATTTCTTCAATAATAATATAATACCTGTAGCCCCCAAGTCTTGAGCAGAACAAAGTGATTGCTTAAGACTTGCTTCAATATAAATACTGCCACTTAAGAAGAAATCCATGTTGTTCATCCCAGTCACTTAGTAAAAACTGAATACTCCATATTATGTAGCCCCCAAGTGCCGGGTTGTCATGCTTGCAGCAACCTAGGACTTGTAATTGTCTTATACTCATAAAAACTTCAACCAGTGTAGCCCCCAAGGGTCGGGTCATTATGCAATAATGAGCAGGGACTTTGCAGGTATAATCATGTAGATTTGAGCAATGATGTGTAGCCCCAAAGGGCCGGCTCAGTAAGATAATATTGAGCTGGGACTTAATATATACTTCAATGAAAATAACATCATATGATGTAACCCCCATCATGGGACTTGAATCCACGTCCACAAGGTTAAGAGCCTTGTGCTTTACCAACTTAGCAGTGGACCCTTCAATATAATGAATAAAAAGCTTTATACCTTCAACTGTTGACAGGAGCCATTGGTAGCCCCCAAGGGCCGACTCATTATAATGTGATGAGTCGAGTCTTCAATAATATGAGCAAAAAATTACTTTGCATTAGCCCCCAAGTGTCATGGTGCATGCTCGCAGCAACATGAGACTTGCATATTTGATATAATCTCCACTTTGAATAATGTAGCCCCCAAGTGCCGGGTCGTGAGCCTGCAGCGACTTGGGACTATACCTTCCATTGCAGAATAAATCATATTCATATCCATTGCGCTAAAGCAACTTTGAAAACCTCAATCATAATATTAATAACCATAATAAAAATCCAGCCATGTTGGCTATTTGAATAATATAATCCAATGATTTATAAGTGCATGATTCCAATGGCGCAATCCAAATATATATTGGCGACTTATAGTCCAAAGCCAGGCCGGTTTAATAAACACCGGACAATTTCTCATCATAGACCGGCGATTTATCGTGTCACAGCCCTAGAATTTGTCTGTCATTAGTTGCATCAAGGCATTCATGCATCATGTTTGAAGTTCATGAAATTTGAAATGGGGAGGACCAAGCCCTAGCACCAAAGCAATGCAAATAGGTTCAACTTCAAAATATTTTTCAAAGAACCCAAATTGGTTTGCAAAAATGTTCATGATTAATGGAAAAGGGTGAAAACCATTTCCAGAGATGATGGATATTTTTCCAAGACATTTTTGGATTTTTGAGTAAACCATATTGTATTTGACTTTGGGCATTTAAATACTATAAATAATTTAAATGTTCAAATAAATGTTGGAAATTGTTAAGGGTCACTGAAATAATTCAGAAAGCACCCATAATTGTTTCTAGGATTTTATTAAATGATTTGATATTTTAAATCAAATCAAAAACAAATTGCAGAAAATAGAAAAGAGGAAACAGAGAGAGAGAGAGAGAGTACTTACCTGGCGCCTACCTGTGCGGCCTGCTGCAGAAGCCGGCCCAGCCCACCACTGCAGCCCTCCGTCGTCTTCCTCCCCTCGCCCCGAAGCAGCTGCGTGCTCGCACGCGCACGGCCGCGCGGCCACCTCCTGCTTGCCGACGAGCCCCTCGACGCGTGGACGACTCCCGCAGGCCGTCCCGATCCCGCTGACCGTTTCGCTCACTCTCCCCCCTCGAACCTCCCTCCTCTGCTCCCTCTCTCCCGCCCGGACCGAACACACCCGCCGCCGCCGACGAGCATCACCGCGGCCACCGTCCACCCCGTGCCTCTCCGATGAGTTCAGAGGAACCGCCATCGCCTTCTGCGTCTTCTACACCAACCCATTCGACCGCGGGAGCCCTGTAGCGTCTTCCCGGAGCTCGTCCCCAACCTTCGGCCGCCGGCGAACTTTCGAGGATTCGCGAGCTCCAGCCCCTCCCCGGCCTCGCCGTTGCCTCTACCGGATCCGCTGTGAGCTCCTCTTCCATTTCCCCTCCTCCCCGCGCTCGTTCCCGCACGCTAGCCGCCCTTTTCACCGGGGCCGTGAGCTCCTCGCCGCCGGCGATGACGCGGACAAGGCCAGAGCCACCGGAGCTAGCTACCGAGCACGGCAACGTGCTCCACACCTCACCAGGAACCTAACACACACACCAGCTTCCCCTCCCGTGCCCCCTAACGCCAACCCCGACCTCGCCCGAACTCCGGCGGCCACCTAGGTCGTCGCCGGCGCCGATTCCGGCCGCCCCGACCCCAACCGACTCCACCAGAAGTGGCGGCATGTTCCCAGCTACCCATAGCCACCCTCCGCGGCTCGTTTGGTTGCCGAAACGACCAAAACCACTCTCGCCGCCGCGTCGGGCTCGCCGGCGGTTAAACGCCGGCGACCGCTGATCCGATGACCGGCGTGGGTTGACCCCACTGCCTGGTTTGACCCCCCTCTCTCCCACTGACATGCGGGCCCCGCCCGGCTAATTAAGTTAGGTTAGTATTAACTGAGCTAGGTTAGTTTAGTTAGACACTGACACTCGGGTCCCACAGGTCAGGTTTGACCTGGGGCGCCCAGTTGACCCTGCTGACGTCACTGTGACGTGGTGCTGACGCCATAATCATTTCTGGATTTAATATTATTCAGGAAATTCCAGAAAATGCCTAAAACTTCTAAAATTCATAGAAAATTAACCGTAACTCCAAATTAAATAATTATATATGAAAAATTATCAGAAAAATTCAAGGAATCCATCTGTACCATTTTCATGCATGTTAGAACAACTTATAGCTGCTGTTTAGCACAAATCAATTAAAGGGCATTTGAATAATCACATATGGAGTTTGAATTTGAATCTTGTATTCAAACCAACTTCATTTAATCTGTTGCTAGTTGCATTAGCTCAAAACACATTCATTTTGCCATGTCATGATCATGCATCATATTGTGCATTGCATTGATTGTGTTCCCTTCTGTGTTGCCGGTATTTGTCCCCTCTCGATAGACGTGATACCGATGATGTGATCGTTGACACTGATGAAGACTCAATGTTATCTTCAGAAGTGCCAGGCAAGCAAAACCCCCTTGTTCATTCCGATACAATCCTACTCTCTCGCTCCTGCTCTCTTTTACTGCATTAGGACAACAACGATTCAATTGTTACTTGCTGCGGTAGCTGAACCCCTTTATCCTCTGCATGACCTGTCATTGCCACAGTAATTAGATGAAACCCACTAGCATGAGTAGGAGTTGTTTGAGCCCTGATGTGCCTACTCATTCATGCTTGTTTGTCATGCCTGCTACTGCTTAGAATTGAGTCAGGTCTGATTCATCCGGGATGAATCAGAGGTGTGTGAACATGTCCTACTGTGTGTGAGCTAAGTATGTGAACACGATTTGGTAAAGGTAGCGGTGAGAGGCCATGTAGGAGTACATGGTGGGTTGTCTCATTGCAGCCGTCCTCAGGAACTGAGTTCTGTGTTTGTGATCCATGATTCAGCTACTACCACGCATTGGGCCCGAAACCAATGGACCCTCTCGGCTTCTTGATCACCCTTGTCCTCTGTCCAGGAGTTGCAAGTAGTTTCTGGTGTTTGTAGTATGCTGGAGGTCGTGCGCAGCGCTGACCGTAGGGGTGGGCTGTGATGCGGTAGGCACGTGGCACGGTGTACCGGGCGCCCGTTTGGTGTCTCGGGAACCCTGTTCACATCGTTTGGGGCTGTGAGCGAAACTCCGGCCGGATCTCCTCATGGATGGAACCCGAATAGGCGATAAACCTGGACTAGAGACTTGAGTGTTTAGGCAGGCCGTGGCCGACACCCACGTTGGGCTTCCGCTTGAAGGTTGCCGAGTACATGTCGTGTAAACGGCGGTAAGTGGTGAGAGCGTGTGTGAAGAAGTACACCCCCTGCAGGGTTAACATCATCTATTCGAATAGCCGTGTCCGCGGAAAAGGACTTCTGGGTTGCTTATATCAGTTCATAGACAAGTGAAAGTGGATACTCTAAAATACGCAAGATAAGCGTGAGTGCTATGGATGGCGTTCTCGTAGGGAGACGGGAGCGGATCCATAGTGGTGTATTGATATGGTGAATATGTGGACTCGTGTGCGCCACCTCAAAAGAGTTACTTGCAGTCGTAGTTCAGGATAGCCACCGAGTCAAAGCTGGCTTGCTGCAGTTAAACCCCACCATCCCCTTTGTTGATAATGAAGCATATGTAGTTAGTTCTGATGTAAGTCTTGCTGGGTACATTTGTACTCACGTTTGCCTATTTATGTTTTTGCAGAGAGACTTCGGTCTCGCTAGTAGTTCCGCGTGGACTTCGACGTTTAGCTTGTTACCTCAGCTACGATCTTGTGCCTCGGCAGGATCTAGTAGATAGTCAGGCTTCTCAGCCTTTTTCATTTATAGATGTCTGTACTCAGACATGATAGCTTCCGCTTGTGTTTTGACTTGTATGCTCTGATTGTTGGGTCATAAGACCCATGTTTGTAATATCTCGCTCCTCGGAGCCTATTGAATAAATACTTGAGTCGTAGAGTCATGTTGTGATGCCATGTTGTATTTGCACATATCGAGCATATTGTGTGTATGTTATTGAAATGCTTGGTATGTGTGGGATCTGACCATCTAGTTGTTTATCTTTAGTAGCCTCTCTTACGGGGAAATGTCTCCTAGTGTTTCACTGAGCCATGGTAGCTTGCTACTGCTCCGGAATACTTAGGCTGGCCGGCATGTGTCCTTCTTCGTTCCTGTGTCTGTCCCTTCGGGGAAATGTCACGCGATGAATACCAGAGTCCTGTTAGCCCGCTACAGCCCGGTTCACCGGAGTCCTGCTAGCCCAGTGCTACAGCCTGGATTCACTCGCTGATGACCGACACGTTCGATGCTGGGTCATGGATGCCTGTCCCTGTAAGTCTGTGCCACTTTGGGTTTACGACTAGCCATGTCAGCCCGGGCTCCTTATCATATGGATGCTAGCGACACTGTCATATACGTGTGCCAAAAGGCGCAAACGGTCCCGGGCAAAGGTAAGGCGACACCCGTGGGAATACCGTGCGTGAGGCCGCAAAGTGATATGAGGTGTTACATGCTAGATCGATGTGGCATTGAGTCGGGGTCCTGACAGCGTTGGTATCAGAGCTTGACTGCCTGTAGGATTACCAAGCCAAACTGGTCGAAGTTGAGTCTAGAAATTCTTTAGTTATATAAGGGAATTGATTGTGGGATGGAACGTAAGGCTCTTTTTACTCCTTATACCTCATGCCTTCTGATCTGAGTCACTCTTCTCTTCTACGGGGATTAAGAACTAGGCTATCTCTTCTTTCTATTAGGATCACGTGTTACTAATCAGTAGACTTATAAGATTGTTGGATTTAAGTCTCAGTTCAGTTCCTACTACTTCCGTATGTTAATTGTTGATCTCGAACCTTGATATTGTGCTTCTGAGTGGTTATGCCACCATTTTTGTGAATGTCTCAAATCTTTTTGAGCATTATAGCCGTTATGCTGTCCGAGTCATTCCAGGTTTCTAAATAGTCTGATGCAATTGCAAAATCCTTTCCCTCTGGTTTCGATGCTCCTTTATGCCAGCTCAATCACACTAATTGTTGAGTCGAGGTACTCTACTGCCTCGACCTTTATGTTGGAGTTATTACTATGACCCTAGGTGTCTTAGGGGATCATCTAGTAATTAGCCATGATTTGTGTTCCCAGTGTGATGATTCTGGCCATCATTCTCGAAAGCATCCCGTGATGCTACTTAGTAGTAGGTATTCTATCCCTGGGTTTTGAACCCGAGATTCACCCTACCTGCTTCATGTTGATAGTAATTGCTAGTGCCTTTAGGATATTAGTAACCTTTGCGATAGTCCTTGAGGTCCGTGGTATTTCCTTCTTCCAAATACTATGAACCACTTATGGCAGATGTTTATTGGATCAAAAGATCACAATTAGAGTACTCTTGAGGAGTTCTCCATTCATAAATCGTGACTCTGCCAGTTCTACCTTTCTGCATGGGTTATCCGGAAGAAATATGTTGAACTTGGTTCGACATACTAATCTATGCATCCACAACTCAGAAAATTATATGTTCCTTTGAGTTGTTCTCCGTAGTTGCATTCTGACCCTCGTCTATCAATTGATAGTCAAGAGTATGCGTGCGTTCGTTTATCGATGCCTATTACTCTTGTGGTCCGTCAAGCCATTCTGTCCTGAATGACTTGGAGAAACAAACTCCAGTACCTCTTCCATATCCAGGATTGGGTCAAAGAAGTTGTGCTCCGCAGATCTAATTGCTAATCCAGCTTTTGGTTCTGTTCTACCTTGGAGTATTACCTTATTCTATATCGAGATTGTTATAGGAATTGCACACCATCCTATGAACTCTTGGTACAGTGATACTTCTCACCATCATTAGTCATTCCTCGGCCCTCGTGTTGATGCAACCGGAATACCGACAAATGAATTGTGATGTGTGAAATCAATACTGCTAGCAACTCTGTTGCTTGGTAGTTAAAGGATAATAATTTCATTCTTAGTATGTTGGTTTTCGAATCATCCTTCTAAGACTGATCGTGCTACCTAGTCCTTATTTCGGTGCACCCTTCGATTGATGAGTTAGGATCTTGTCAAGTCCTCACTCATTTGATCATATCGTCTTGCCCTCAAAAGCAAGATTGTTCTCGAGCTTAGTAACATACCGGTGGTTCGTGACTTTCCAAATATCTTCTTGGAGGTGTTACCGGGTTGTCACCTGACCGCTATGTTGAGTTCGTGATCAAGTTGGTTTCTTGTGAACCACCTTCTCTCCAAGAATCGGTGTTAGATATCCCTGAGCTAGTTGGTTAAGCTAGACAACAACTTGGAGAGTTGGAAGATAAAAGCTTGTCTGACTTAGTTCGTTCCAAAGGGATATTCTTGTGTAGTGTGTGTTGAAGAAAGATGATATCTTCATCGATTGGTCCTTGTGATCAGTTGCTGGACCTATTGTCTTATCAATCCTTTGATTTGAGTGTGGGCTATCGTCAAATCAAATCAATACCAATGATGCTCGTAATGTTGTCTTGTTCGTGGTTGATCCTCGAGCATACACCATTACATCTTTGGTCTGACCAATGCTATCACCTTGTTCACATAATTGTGGAATTCCACTTATATGGAAACCTGGATGAATTGTTGTTGAGTCCATGAGCAACATTTTTATCTTGTCCATAATTTTGTTGAACATTAAGCTAGTGTTGGAAACTTATATATGCATTATCTTCGTGTTCCGTTCATGAAGCATATGTTCGGATGAAAGAAGTGACTTACTCTTATACATGTGCATCTGATGCAAGTTGCCGCCGTGGAGTCGAGAAAGTCAATGTTGCTCCCTTTGGAATCATCCCAAATCAATTATGCATACGTGCGAAGAATTCTGTGGTTTGGAGACTTGCAACCTTCATTCCATATGTATCCCTAGCACACCAAGCCACTGATTGAGTTGTTCGGAGATAAGAAGTCTGTCTAAGGTGAACTCTTTGGACTTCCACGCGTGGAGACTTCACTATCATCGATGATGGTTCCCCACCTTAACTCGGTAGTGTTTTATTATAAGACTACTATGTGGTCATGCCTGTCTGAGACAGCGTGTTCACATGTGTGTAGCAGAACCAGCTCATGTTTTGGAGCTTGCTATCGTAGTTCATTCCCCGAGAATCTCGCAACGTCATCTCGTCGATTCGTGTTGCAAACTTTCGTTTTTCTTCCTAGACTCGATGAGTCTGGAATATCCTGACACCAACCAGATCTGAATCTCAGGCAGATATGATGGTTTGGAACATTTCCCAAGAACTATAATATCGGTCCCTCGGAAACCGGTAAAGTGGATGTCGTGGTCAACACACCCCACCGGAAGACCTATTATTGCAGTATCTTGATTGAAGAAGTTGGCCACCCCCCCCATAGGGATTTCGTAGGATTTACTCCCTAGTTGCCCCTATGGATTTCTGAGATCCCGAAGTCCGACCTTTTACTTGATGTTCTAGATATCAAACCATATCTATGAATGGGTTACACTAGCACATCAAGGAGAACATTAGAAGCGAAGTGCTAAATGTCTCTCGGTCGATCATCCAGATTTTGTTTCCTTGGCCTCGCTAAGGTGAAATCTGAGAAAGTGTTATCTTCCTTTGCATCTGCATCATCCTTCCTCATTCATCATGGTAGTAAGTTGTGTTGCCAGAATCCTTGACACGGATATTGGTAAAACCTTGATAATTATGGAAATGCTCAAGTTCTTGAGAGCACGCCCAAGCGCTAGGTGTTATCATCGGTACTAATTGGATTGCTCTCAGTTTCCTCGGCAATACTATGACCTTTTCAAACAGTGAATTCACTCTCTATTGTGGGTTCTTCCCCAGTTTCCAGAATCATTCCCAGCATTGCATTTTGTTCCCAGCTTGCACCGCTAATGTGCCATTCTACCATGGGTCTCTTCCATTTCCGGCGATAAGCAAATTCATCCATTACGTTGTCTTCAACAATGTAATCCACATCATCCAAGTCCGGGTATGCCTTTCTACCGAACCCCTCTAAATGATCGATTATGATTGCCTTAAGCTGGTATAAAGAGTTTCAATGATCTTTAAATCAAAGGTAATTCTTTTTGCCACTTAAGGGGATATTTCTATGAGTCACCACCCCTAAGGTGCATCATTATGGTGTCATGGCAACTCAACTCCTCGCTACGTTGACAACCGTTCACCACCTTCTTAAGCGTGGAATTATTGTCCACCTAGTGAACCTTCGTCATCCGTTTCTTTCCACCCCTCTTGATGTGCATCTCGTGTCTCAGCTCGAGAGATGCTGCTATGTCTCATCCCATGAGATGATCCTGAGTTGTTCGGTCTTCTCGAAGATCGATTGTTCTAGAGTTTTCCTTTCTTCTCGTTGTCATGTTGGCTGGAGTTCTCAAAGCAAGACGCCGAGACAAAGATGAGGATCAAATCAACACTCTTGTGATGTGCAACCTGGATCGTGAAGATTATGTTAATTTGCGTTCCCCCTTCATCCTACCCTACGCTTGAATCTCGGGTCGAGATTCTTGTTTAGTGGGGGTGAGTTGTCACAGCCCTAGAATTTGTCTGTCATTAGTTGCATCAAGGCATTCATGCATCATGTTTGAAGTTCATGAAATTTGAAATGGGGAGGACCAAGCCCTAGCACCAAAGCAATGCAAATAGGTTCAACTTCAAAATATTTTTCAAAGAACCCAAATTGGTTTGCAAAAATGTTCATGATTAATGGAAAAGGGTGAAAACCATTTCCAGAGATGATGGATATTTTTCCAAGACATTTTTGGATTTTTGAGTAAACCATATTGTATTTGACTTTGGGCATTTAAATACTATAAATAATTTAAATGTTCAAATAAATGTTGGAAATTGTTAAGGGTCACTGAAATAATTCAGAAAGCACCCATAATTGTTTCTAGGATTTTATTAAATGATTTGATATTTTAAATCAAATCAAAAACAAATTGCAGAAAATAGAAAAGAGGAAACAGAGAGAGAGAGAGAGAGTACTTACCTGGCGCCTACCTGTGCGGCCTGCTGCAGAAGCCGGCCCAGCCCACCACTGCAGCCCTCCGTCGTCTTCCTCCCCTCGCCCCGAAGCAGCTGCGTGCTCGCACGCGCACGGCCGCGCGGCCACCTCCTGCTTGCCGACGAGCCCCTCGACGCGTGGACGACTCCCGCAGGCCGTCCCGATCCCGCTGACCGTTTCGCTCACTCTCCCCCCTCGAACCTCCCTCCTCTGCTCCCTCTCTCCCGCCCGGACCGAACACACCCGCCGCCGCCGACGAGCATCACCGCGGCCACCGTCCACCCCGTGCCTCTCCGATGAGTTCAGAGGAACCGCCATCGCCTTCTGCGTCTTCTACACCAACCCATTCGACCGCGGGAGCCCTGTAGCGTCTTCCCGGAGCTCGTCCCCAACCTTCGGCCGCCGGCGAACTTTCGAGGATTCGCGAGCTCCAGCCCCTCCCCGGCCTCGCCGTTGCCTCTACCGGATCCGCTGTGAGCTCCTCTTCCATTTCCCCTCCTCCCCGCGCTCGTTCCCGCACGCTAGCCGCCCTTTTCACCGGGGCCGTGAGCTCCTCGCCGCCGGCGATGACGCGGACAAGGCCAGAGCCACCGGAGCTAGCTACCGAGCACGGCAACGTGCTCCACACCTCACCAGGAACCTAACACACACACCAGCTTCCCCTCCCGTGCCCCCTAACGCCAACCCCGACCTCGCCCGAACTCCGGCGGCCACCTAGGTCGTCGCCGGCGCCGATTCCGGCCGCCCCGACCCCAACCGACTCCACCAGAAGTGGCGGCATGTTCCCAGCTACCCATAGCCACCCTCCGCGGCTCGTTTGGTTGCCGAAACGACCAAAACCACTCTCGCCGCCGCGTCGGGCTCGCCGGCGGTTAAACGCCGGCGACCGCTGATCCGATGACCGGCGTGGGTTGACCCCACTGCCTGGTTTGACCCCCCTCTCTCCCACTGACATGCGGGCCCCGCCCGGCTAATTAAGTTAGGTTAGTATTAACTGAGCTAGGTTAGTTTAGTTAGACACTGACACTCGGGTCCCACAGGTCAGGTTTGACCTGGGGCGCCCAGTTGACCCTGCTGACGTCACTGTGACGTGGTGCTGACGCCATAATCATTTCTGGATTTAATATTATTCAGGAAATTCCAGAAAATGCCTAAAACTTCTAAAATTCATAGAAAATTAACCGTAACTCCAAATTAAATAATTTATATATGAAAAATTATCAGAAAAATTCAAGGAATCCATCTGTACCATTTTCATGCATGTTAGAACAACTTATAGCTGCTGTTTAGCACAAATCAATAAAGGGCATTTAAATAATCACATATGGAGTTTGAATTTGAATCTTGTATTCAAACCAACTTCATTTAATCTGTTGCTAGTTGCATTGGCTCAAAACACATTCATTTTGCCATGTCATGATCATGCATCATATTGTGCATTGCATTGATTGTGTTCCCTTCTGTGTTGCCGGTATTTGTCCCCTCTCGATAGACGTGATACCGATGATGTGATCGTTGACACTGATGAAGACTCAATGTTATCTTCAAAAGTGCCAGGCAAGCAAAACCCCCTTGTCCATTCCGATACAATCCTACTCTCTCGCTCCTGCTCTCTTTTACTGCATTAGGACAACAACGACATATTTGTTACTTGCTGCGGTAGCTGAACCCCTTTATCCTCTGCATGACCTGTCATTCCACAGTAATTAGATGAAACCCACTAGCATGAGTAGGAGTTGTTTGAGCCCTGATGTGCCTACTCATTCATGCTTGTTTGTCATGCCTGCTACTGCTTAGAGTTGAGTCAGGTCTGATTCATCGGGGATGAATCAGAGGTGTGTGAACATGTCCTACTGTGTGTGAGCTAACGTATGTGAACACGATTTGGTAAAGGTAGCGGTGAGAGGCCATGTAGGAGTACATGGTGGGTTGTCTCATTGCAGCCGTCCTCAGGAACTGAGTTCTGTGTTTGTGATCCATGATTCAGCTACTACCACGCATTGGGCCCGAAACCAATGGACCCTCTCGGCTTCTTAATCACCCTTGTCCTCTGTCCAGGAGTTGCAAGTAGTTTCTGGTGTTTGTAGTATGCTGGAGGCCGTGCGCAGCGCTGACCGTAGGGGTGGGCTGTGATGCGGTAGGCACGTGGCACGGTGTACCGGGCGCCCGTTTGGTGTCTCGGGAACCCTGTTCACATCGTTTGGGGCTGTGAGCGAAACTCCGGCCGGATCTCCTCATGGATGGAACCCGAATAGGCGATAAACCTGGACTAGAGACTTGAGTGTTTAGGTAGGCCGTGGCCGACACCCACGTTGGGCTTCCGCTTGAAGGTTGCCGAGTACATGTCGTGTAAACGGCGGTAAGTGGTGAGAGCGTGTGTGAAGAAGTACACCCCTGCAGGGTTAACCTAATCTATTCGAATAGCCGTGTCCACGGAAAAGGACCTCTGGGTTGCTTATATCAGTTCATAGACAAGTGAAAGTGGATACTCTAAAATACGCAAGATAAGCGTGAGTGCTATGGATGGCGTTCTCGTAGGGAGACGGGAGCGGATCCATAGTGGTGTATTGATATGGTGAATATGTGGACTCGTGTGCGCCACCTCAAAAGAGTTACTTGCAGTCGTAGTTCAGGATAGCCACCGAGTCAAAGCTGGCTTGCTGCAGTTAAACCCCACCATCCCCTTTGTTGATAATGAAGCATATGTAGTTAGTTCTGATGTAAGTCTTGCTGGGTACATTTGTACTCACGTTTGCCTATTTATGTTTTTGCAGAGAGACTTCGGTCTCGCTAGCAGTTCCGCGTGAACTTCGACGTTTAGCTTGTTACCTCAGCTACGATCTTGTGCCTCGGCAGGATCTAGTAGATAGTCAGGCTTCTCAGCCTTTTTCATTTATAGATGTCTGTACTCAGACATGATAGCTTCCGCTTGTGTTTTGACTTGTATGCTCTGATTGTTGGGTCATAAGACCCATGTTTGTAATATCTCGCTCCTCGGAGCCTATTGAATAAATACTTGAGTCGTAGAGTCATGTTGTGATGCCATGTTGTATTTGCACATATCGAGCATATTGTGTGTATGTTATTGAAATGCTTGGTATGTGTGGGATCTGACCATCTAGTTGTTTATCTTTAGTAGCCTCTCTTACGGGGAAATGTCTCCTAGTGTTTCACTGAGCCATGGTAGCTTGCTACTGCTCCGGAATACTTAGGCTGGCCGGCATGTGTCCTTCTTCGTTCCTGTGTCTGTCCCTTCGGGGAAATGTCACGCGATGAATACCAGAGTCCTGTTAGCCCGCTACAGCCCGGTTCACCGGAGTCCTGCTAGCCCAGTGCTACAGCCTGGATTCACTCGCTGATGACCGACACGTTCGATGCTGGGTCATGGATGCCTGTCCCTGTAAGTCTGTGCCACTTTGGGTTTACGACTAGCCATGTCAGCCCGGGCTCCTTATCATATGGATGCTAGCGACACTGTCATATACGTGTGCCAAAAGGCGCAAACGGTCCCGGGCAAAGGTAAGGCGACACCCGTGGGAATACCGTGCGTGAGGCCGCAAAGTGATATGAGGTGTTACATGCTAGATCGATGTGGCATTGAGTCGGGGTCCTGACATATCGTCTTAAAGCCAGGCCGGTTTAATAAACGCTGGTGATTTATAATCATGCTTTATTCAACCTGTTTCTGCATACAACAAGTTTAAAGTGTCCTGGCGGTTTACCGCCGGACGGGTCATAATGCCCAACATATAACCCAGGTTTATAACCAAGGCTGCACTTAAGAATAATCAAATATGAAATATATCATACCTGTGACATTGAATCACATCGTTGGTTTACCAACTTTCTGTAGTGGAGGTAATAACCCAAATTTTGAGTACTGATAACTCCTTCCATATTGTGCCGGTTTATGATAAACCGTACCGGGTTGTGATAAACACCGGATTAACCATATATGATGCTGGCGACTTATAGTCGAAACCAGACTGGGCGGATAGTCTCCGGATTATGATTTGATCATGTACTGACAACTTGTAATTGAAAGTCAAGCCGGGTTAACGAACACCGGTTTACTCCATAATAAGGTGGTAACATAAAATCAAACCGGGCAGATAGTCTCCGGATTAGGATTTGACCGTGTTCCGCCAATTTGTAATTGACAGTTTGAACTGGATTAACAATGTCGGTTTAAAAATGCAATAGAAGTAAAAGTTCTTTAGCAAAAAAGAACAGAATTCAAGCAAAGGCAAAGATAAAACCGTTTGCAAAAAGAGGCTTTACTGAGCTGATCAGATGGTGTTACCATGGTCGGACACGACCACGCTCCCAATAAGGTGTAGCTATGGTTCAAGTCAGCCAGGTTCCCAACTGAAACCGTGGCATTATGTCGATCAAGTGGCGTGGCAATGGTTCGGGTTCGACCAAGCCCCCAAGTGACTCTATGGCCTTAGGCAGATCAAGAGGCGTGACTATGGTTCAGACGTGACAACAAGTCCCCAAGTGATGCATTGGCATTACGCCGATCAAGAGGGGTGACGATGGTTCGGGTTCGACCAAAGCCCCCAAGTGATTCTGTGGCCTTAGGCCGACCAAGAGGCGTGACTGGTTCAGACTTGACCATGTCCCCAAATGATCTGGTGGCTTTCGCCTATCAAAAGGTGTTGCATTGGTTTGGACACGACCAAGCCCCCAAGTGATCAATAATATGATAAGCCAATAAGGCATGATACCCATGTTTGAATCGCGCATCATGGCAGCAGGTCCTCTTTGGCACCTTTTTAACTTATTGCAAGAGATAAATCCTTCTTGAACCGGACATTAAACCGGATATTGAGATCCTCAAAGCTTTGTAAGGGACAAATTTACCTTGATCCAGATGTTGAACCGGTTTTGAAAACTTCAAGCTTTGCTTGAGAAAGATGTCTCTTGAAGCGGATTTTAAACCGGAATCTTCATCAGTATGGTAGTGTCCTCCGGAATCGGGTTATCATCCCCTCCCATGACCTGGAGTTCCCGAGTCATGTCACTGTAGCCCCCGAGTTTCAAGACTACTCGAGGAGTTGGCTTGAGACTCTCCATATTTGACCGTGATATAAACTGCTATGAGTCTTTCAACATCTCAGTGACATAATTTGTCCTGCACTGGGGAACTTGCAAGCCAGAGTAATTGCTCTTTTAAAGAAAGCAATATATAATATGAAATATACTGGATGGATTTCACATGATGTGTTGAGCCGGAATTAATCCGTCGCAGAGTTGATGATCACTGCGATAAGGTTGAAATCAATGACGGTGAGTCGGCCACGGGAGCGGACAGATGAGTCGGCCACGGTGTTGTAAACCGGTGCGGACGAGCAAGTCAACCACAGGAGCAGCAAGCCACTCGGACGCCGAGTCGGCCACGGGCATGGACGGGTAAGTCGCCCGTCACATTGTAAGCCGGCACAGACTTGTGAATCGGCTGGCGCGTTGATGTAGATCGGACCGCAGGGGCGGCGGCTTGCACTCACCTATTGAACAGTAAGCGGTCGCCGATGCCGTTGCATGATTATGCTACCGCACACTCCATGAATATAGCATTACACCATCTTTATGATGAATCATTGTCCTGCACACAAAGGTGTACATACCAAAGTGATTGTTTTTTGACAAAAAACAATATGCGCTAATAAAATAATCTTAGATGGATATCACCTGATATGTTAGGCTGGAAATAATCCGCCATGGAGTTGATGACATCTTATGGTGAAACTGAAATCACTCACGGGTGAACCGGCCGCAGTTTTCATAAGCTGGTGCGTCCGGGGAAGGTCGGCACCGGCGTTGTAAGCCGGCGCGGACAAAAGAGTCGGCCATAGTAGCGCGGGAGCAGCGGCTTGCATGCGTTCGTCGGGCGGTTTATGAGAGCAGGCGCGGCGTTGGAGCCCAGCACACGCGGGCCCGGACGGATGAATCAGCTACATTGTGGTAGCCGGCGCAGGCGCTTGAGTTGGCCATGACGTTTAAACCTGTGCGCACCTTATGTCAATGGCATGACATCACTTTTGTAGTGAACTTTGTCCTGCGATAAAATATATTGAAAGACAGAGTAATTGTTCTCAGAAGAATTGATATGTGCTAAAAATACTAAGAACAGATAGCACCTGACTTATTTTTCAGATGAACGCGGATACCGATACTGGATAAGCCCGGACGAAAACAGCATATGTACATCATGAGACTTGCAATCAATAAACAATGTGGTGGAGCTTTTTTGTCTTCTTCGTAATTTCTGCATGCGCCTGACCGGAGCTCTTTCTCTCTCTTTTTTTAATCAACTTTATCACCTTTCCCTCCATTCATCCACGGAGACGTATCTCGTCGCATCACATTCCTGTTTTCAACATACTCTCCTTCTCTTTCTTCTCTCTCTTCTTGCTGACAGAATAATGGACAGGAGCAGCCGGCTGCAGACGCCGGTGAGGCACACAGAGGCTTGAAGGCTGTGAGGTGAGCGGGCGAAGATGAGGCCGGCTGCTCGGAGCGGCGGCTCGCAGTGCAGCAGGGGCGGCTTGGAAACGTGCCGGCGAACACGCAATAGTGATGCAGAGTCGGAGTCAGGCGACCCACCGGCCAGCGGCGACTTGGAGCGATGAAGGCGAGGTCATGGCAATAGAGGCAGGGGCGGCTTGACAAGGTACGACACAGTTCAGGGGCGCACCGACGACTTGCAGCAACGACAGTACACGGTTGATGAGGCAAATCCATGCGACGGCGGCTCAGGCAGGCGTGAGGGCGCACCAGCGGCAGCCCGGTGGCCATGTCAGAGGGGCACCAACGACTGAGGCAGACCATGGCTTGGCGCTGCTGCATTTGAAGCGGCGACGGCTTACAATGGCGGCCGAAGCAAGCCCGCGGCAGCCTGGACAGGCGCGAAACAGTGGCTCAATACGCCGGTGATTTAAAGCAAAGGCACACCTCACAGTGGTAGCTCGGAGGCAACGCCGATGAAAGAGACGGCAGGCCAGCGGCTTAAGGGCGAAGCCACGGTCATCAGACGGCGGCGGTTCACAACCCAGGCAGAGGCGAAAACCGGCGGGTCAGTGCCCGCGTGCTCAAGGCACGGCGACAGCGGCCACAGGGCGGCTCAACGTGAGGTCGGTGACTCAGCGGCCACAGTGTTGTTGCTGGTTGTACTCCTAACTCCCATCATAAGTTGTTGAAGGACAGGGAGTAGAGCCACACCCAAATCGTTTAACACTTTGACTGAAACATCGGGGATGTATTTGGTAAGTCTTGGACTTGTACATTTTTTTGGGTATGTGGAGGACGAATCTGATTTCCTGTCTGACCGCGATGACGGCTCGGACTCCTGCGTCTGCGAATCCAGCGCTATCTCGTGCAGTTATGCCCCGTGTGCTAGCTTCTTTGTCTCCACTGACGGTTGATGCGGATCTGGAACACGGCGGCTCAGGTGGATTGCAGCTTGCATGCACACGTGATACACAGAAAAAGTTGACTCGTGACTTGACGTGTTGATACACGTTGTTGACAGTAGTAGATTTTGTCTTGGCTGGTATGATGATTGATGTGTGGGCGGCGCGTCGCCGATCTTTCTAAAATATGATGGATCACCCATAGCTGATGTACGCCGCCGCCAAAGAACTTTTCCCTCCGATCTGATTTATGCAGACGCTGAAACCGTTTCAATCTCGACGGATGAACGCGAAGTTGACGTAGATCTTTCCGTACCCGCTTTTGTCATCTGGCCCATTGTGTTATTCTCGAACCCTAAAAAAGCTCCCTTCAAGAACTCAACACCATCGTGCGCGAGCCCCACAGTGGGCTCCAACTGTCGTGGAATTGTCACGTCAGATGTCCTTAGTGTCAGGACTTAGTCGCGAGGCCAACGCATCTATGTGGTAGCTTGAGAGGGGTTGAGCGGAATCGAGAGACGCAACACAAGGCAGGGATTTAGACAGCTTCAGGCCCCGGGAAACATCATCCGGTAAAAACCCTACATGCTGTTTGTGGCTAGGTCTCATTATCATCATGAGGGAGACGCCGTAAACCGGCTCTTTGTGTCTAGCCCTATAAATTGTTTCTTGCTTGTAGCTTGTCCCTCATTGGGGAGCCCTGCCCCTCCTTATATATGTTGAAGGGGCGGGTTACATGTGGAGTCCTATTAGGATTAGGACTAGTCTATCTCTAATACAAACCGAATACAAGTCCAGGTCTTAACTCCTTGTAAGACAAATATTCCTTATGCCTTTCCTCTTAAACCGGCCCACAATAGTTGAACCGGTCTTCATGAACCGCCAGATGGGCCACTGGGTCTTGTCGCTCCTCTGACCCGTCCGCCGGGTCACCAGTGAGTTACAATGTCCTGGCGGGTTGCTGGTAAATTGCAAGGTCTGGGCGGGTCACCAGGTGAATATCGCCAAGTGCCAGCGGAACCTCAAATAAACCGCCAAGTCCGGCCGGGTTAACTTCCGGCCGGTTTACACCGCGGGGTATGTCCCCGACAGTATCCCAAGGGCTCTTCTTTTGATCTCATTGGATATTCAGACTCTGACTATGCTGGTGATCGTGTGGACCGCAAGTCAACATCAGGCACATGTCATTTCCTCGGACGATCTTTGGTCTGTTAGTCCTCGAAGAAACAGAACTGCGTATCACTCTCCACTACAGAAGCTGAGTACATTGCTGCTGGATCGTGCTGTGCTCAACTACTATGGATGAAGCAAACTCTCAAGGACTATGGCGTCAACGTGAAGAATGTGCCTCTCTACTGCGACAATGAGAGTGTTATCAAGATTGCTCATAACCCAGTTCAGCACTCGAAGACCAAGCACATCCAGATTCGTCATCATTTCCTTCGTGATCATGTGTTGAAGGGCGACATCTCCATCGACCATGTTAGCATTGAGGACCATCTGGCCGATATATTCACTAAGCCCTTGAATGAGAAGAGATTTAGCAAGTTGCGGTGTGAGCTAAATATCCTAGAATCTTCGAATGTTCTCTGAAATGGACACACATCCTAACACTTAAGCTAACTTGATGACTTAGATGCGCAACACACGAAGTAACATTTTTCTTCAGTCAATGAAGACTAACCCTCTAAGTGTGAAGAAATTAATGAAGAAATTGATTCTCAGAACCCTACGACAATTGTACGCGGTGTCTGAAATCAGCTTTCTTATACGGTGGGTTACGCCACCACCCAAAGTTGGAAATCTTCAATTTGAGTTTTTCTTCGTTTTTGAAATTCCTCAGTTTTTCAAATTCTTCAACTTTCCATTATCCTCACTCCGGTGTTGTTGTTCATTTGAATATATATACATATGAGTTTTATGTCCTCTAAAGCATTCACTTATTGCTAATTCTTCAAGTTGATTTCTTCCGCTAAGTGAATGTGATTGGACCCTTCCCCCTCTATGCTTAACTCAACCCAGTCTATTCACAAATTCTTCATGTGCGTTCTATTTGAAACTCATTCAAAATCTTCATTGTGTCCTTGACAGCTGAAGAAATTGCGAACGGAACTTTTAACTTATCTTATCTGAATTTTTGGCTTTTGCCGCTCAAACCGTTCCGCATCCCACGACAATACTTATCTATTCACCCACGATCCTACATGATCGCCACCTCTCAGTACATGGGTGACACATGTCATGCGAATGAGAAGGGCCAGGGGCATGTTCGTACGATTTCCTCGGGTGTACAGTTTTTCACTCCCACTATAAATACCCCTGCCTCTTCCTCACTTCTCTTTTACTCCGCGCGCTCTCACTCCCGCTCGAGCTCCCCAAACTTTAGCGCCGCCGCTACTTCATCATCGCCGGTGAGGAAGAACTTCACTGCCTCGACCTCGTCGCCGTTGTACTCGCGCCGGTTGCGGATTTCTTCACTCCGCCGTCGCCGTAGCCATCTTCCTCTGCCGAGTTAGGGCGTGGAAGATCTGAACTGACGAACTTCACATCTTCACTTCCCAGTTCGTCGTGTTCTTCTACTCGGGTAATTAAAAGTTACTTTTACTACCCTCTTTGATTCTTATGTTTTCTTGAAAATCTTCAAAGGTGTTTATTCTTCAAATCTTCACACACATGAACACCTCACATGTCATCTGCTCTTGATTCATTTCTCTAAGCAATGATTTTCTTCAAGATTCCTCAATTGTGTGGATTTTCAATCGACACAACTCTGGAACCTAAGATAAAGAACACTTAGTGAAATTCCTCAAGACTCATCTGGTCAAATTCCTCAAACCTATTCGTTTTTGAAAAACCTTCTGAGAACGCATATGACCTCTCCAAATTCCTTGCAACTATACTATGTTCACAGATACAAATGTCTGCTGTTGTATCACTAGGTTCTCATCAACTTAACTCATTTGCAGCATTCCTCAAAGAAAAGTTGCATGTCTCTTCAGAAACTTCAGTTGTTCATATTCCTTAGCTGAAGAAAATGACTGAAGGTAAGAAGCCACAGAAGGGTGGAAAGAGACCTGAGGTCAATACTGCTTTCGAAATCCCTGAGGACATTTATGTTGGGTACTGCACACACCATGAGGAAGATAGAAATCAGCGCAAGTGCGCATTCAAAAGATAGAGAGGAGATGGGCAAGGGAATGGAGGGAGTACAGGTATGTTACTCCCAAGTATATGAAGAAATTCGCGCTCAACCCTCCATGCTCAAGACCTCCATTGGCACCAGGCCAAGTGGCAGATCCCACCAGCCTCAAGCGCGGTGAGGACTATGCTGATGAATGGGCAAAGCGCCAGGCCAAACTGGCCAAGCAAGCAAAGGAAGCAGTGAAGAAATTCAATGCAGACTCTGCTGCTGCTGCTACCGCTGTTGAGGCCTCTGCTAGTCAGCTGAAGAAGGAGATGCCTAAGAAGCCTGCGCATAAGTCAAGCGCTTCTCCCTCAGTGCCCTCACGGCCAAGCTCCTCAGCAATGCCCTCAAGGCCAGATTCTTCAAGACCCTCATGGCCAATTCCTCAGACTGCTCCTTCAAAGTCCTCAGCTCCTCCGACAAAGTCTCCAGCTGCTCCGACCAAATCCTTGGCACCTATGCATCTCGCCACGTGCCAAAGGACCACAGGCATCTCAATTGCCTCAGGAGCATCTGTAAGTTTCTCAACTGCACCAAATTCCTCAGCTGGCCCCTCTCTGCTGAAGAAAAAGGCAACTGCTGGACGAGGCCTTCGACCAAGTCCTCACAAGAAGCAGGTCGCCTTCCAAGTGCCCTCTGATGATGATGAGGCTGATGATGAAGAACTTGCCAAGATCATCAGAGACAGGCAAGCCAGGGCCGCTAGAGCCAAAGGCAGCAATGTGCCACTGCTATTGGATCCATAGTTGATCCTCGACTTCATTGACCTATGGCACAAGGACCCTAACACGCCATTGCCAGACATGAACCTCACTCCTGGTCAAAGTCATGTTCTGACTGCCTTCATTGAGGAAGAAAAGTGGAAATTTGAAGAAGGCAGAAGGTTGAAGAAAGCGCAGTACTATTCCATTGAGCATGAAACTATTCTTTTAATTATGAAGCATAAGGGTTTTAATCAGAAATGGATTTCTTGGGTCAAGCAGTTGCTTTCAACTGGAACATCTTATGTTCTTTTGAATGGAGTACCTGGCAGACAGTTCCTATGCAAAAAGGGAGTTAGACAAGGGGATTGTCTTTCACCCTTACTTTTTGTAATTGTTGTAGACTTGTTACGATCAGTTCTGAATGATATGTTCAAAAAAGGAATTTTAAAGATGCCTATCCCATGTCATGACCAAGACTATCCTATAGTCCAATATGTTGATGATACCCTTATCATCTTACCAGCAGACAAACCTCAACTATTGGCTCTTAAAGGCATGCTGCAAGTTTTCTCCACTTCTATTGGTCTAGTAGTGACTATCATAAATCTTCCATGGTGCCAATTAATGTTGATGACAGTACTACTTCTGCACTGGCTGTTGCTTTGGATGCCAGGTTGGCAAAATGCCATTCACATACCTGGGCTTACCCGTTGGTACTACCAGACCAAAAATGGTGGATTTCATTCCCCTTGTTGACTGTACGGAGAGGAGAATGTCAGCTAGTTCTTCTTTTTTAAACCAGGGGGAAAGGCTTCAGTTTTTGAATTCTGCTCTATCTTCCATGCCAATCTTCTACTTGGGCAACCTACTTGTCCCTGCTAGGATTTTAAAGCAACTAGAGAGAATCCAAAGAAAGTGCCTATGAAGAAAGCATAGAGATGAGCCCTCCCCATCCTTGGCAGACTAGGACCTCATCTGTAGGCCCAAAAATAAAGGTGGACTGGGAATCGTTAATCTGGGTGTTCAGAACATGGCCCTCTTGCTCAAACATCTGCATAAATTCCTAAATAAGATGAACCTTCCATGGGTCTCACTTATTTGGGATTCATATTATCATTCTTCTGTACCCCAGGGGACTGATAGTTGTGGCTCCTTTTGGTGGAAAGATATTTGCAAGTTGATAGTTCATTTTAGGAGCACAACTTGGGTGCAAGTCAATTCTGGGAGCTCAATCTTGTTTTGGTCTGATAAGTGGAAGCTTGATGACACAGTAATCACATTGCAAACAAGATTTCCAAGGCTCTTTTCCTATGTGAAGGATCCCTGGATTTCAGTTTCTAAGGCTTTCCAATCAATCAATGTTGCTCAGAGGTTCCACTTACCTCTATCTGCTCAGGCTTATCAGGAGTATATGACTGTGCAAAATTTGATGGCAAATTGCAATAGGGATGTGCAAGCAAATGACATCTGGTTCAGGCAGGGGACTTGCCATTCTTTCAAGCCCAAGCTATTCTACTCCTTCATGCACTCTACCCTCTCTTTCAATCCTCTCCTTTTGTGGATATGGAGATCTTCCTGCACAATGAAAATCAAAGTGTTTGCTTGGATGTTGATTATGGATCGGCTGAACACTAAAGATATGGTTGAAAGAAGGCACTGGCATATGGAGGATGGAGTTAATTGTGTGCTTTGTCCTTTGCTGACACGTGAGACCAGGAATCACTTATTCTTTGAATGGAATTTCAGTGTGAGAGTATGGAATTATCTTCAAATTGTCTGGCCACCTGGAGATGATATGTCTAATATTGGCATGCAAGCTAAACAAGACTTTGCCAAACCTTTCTTTACCGAGGTTGTCTTTGTGGCTTGCTGGAACATTTGGATAATGAGAAATGCAAAAGTTTTCAGGCATGAGAGGCAGAGTTTCAATAGATGGAGATGTGCTTTTATCCATGACATTACACTCATGCAGCACAGAGTCAAGCAAAGATATAAGGAAGAGCTCTTAAGATGGATTTCCTTTTTACCTCCTTGAGGTAGTTTGAGTTTTCTTGCTAGCTTCTTAGTGTAGTTTTTCTTCTACTTGTTAGATTACCCCTTGTAAACCATGCACATATTTCTTTCTTTTATTAATAAATTTTGAATGCTGTGGGGGGTTTTCCCTACAGTCGCCAGTCCAAAAAAAAGAAAGCGCAATACAAGAAACAGCGCTACCTCAAGGACAATCTCCTCCCTCTCACTCCTGATCAACTCATTGCTTTGCAAGCTGAAATCAAGCAATTGAGTGATGAATTCGATCGCTACTATGCCGATTGGAAGGGCGCCAAGGTTTGATTCGTCAATCTGACGAAGAAATTCACTTCAAGTGTTGCTACTCCTATGCACGCTGAAGTTACACCGGCTGAAGCATCTGCTCAGCCTACTGAAGAACATGCCAGCACCGCTGATGACAATCAGGTTGCTGAAGAAAATGAGAGTACCAGGGCTGATGACTCCATTGCAGCCACTGAAGATATTGCCAGGGCATCCACTAGTGGCGCGCCTGAATAAAGTGAAGAAGTCGGGGCAACTGCGTCAGTTGCGCCTGAAGAAATTGATCCGAAGTCCTCTGCACCTCCTGTGCCTACACCAACTCCGATCCTTCCATCTGCATCAGATGCGAAGAAGACCAAGGCTGCAAAGTGTGCAGCTGTGAAGAAAAGGAAGGCATCAACTTCATCAAATTCTTCAGCTCCGAAGAAGATGAAGCCTCTGACTAGTTCAATTGACAATACAATTAATGTCGTTCCAGTCTCTTTCATGCCATCAAAGGACCTTGTTCCTTTTGGTGAAGATTATGTGATTCCTAGCGAATCTGATGAAGAAACTCCTTCTGCTGCTTCGACAGAGCAGTTGGATGAAGAAATTGAAGTGGATGCAATCCCTTCAACCCCAGTCATCTCCTCGCCTATGACTAAGTTCACTGCTGAAGAGGCAGGCATTGAAGAAATGGAAGATGAGGATGTGGACATTGGCTGTACCACTCTTGTGCTCAATGATGACTTTTGGGAAAGTCTGCACCCCAACTCTCCAATGTTCACTCCACTCCAAGCAATTCATCAGTCCCCAGCTGCTACTGAAGTACAAATGGAATCTGAAGAACCTCATGCAACCCCGTCTGTCCATGAAGAAATTCCAGCCACTAGTGGTGAAGAAATTGTCAATGAAGAATTGAAGACCCAGGCTGAAGCTGAAGAAGAGCCTGAAATTCCTCAGTCTATGGATCCTGAGATTGTGATTCCTGAGGTGGTGATGCAACTGACCGACACTCCTCAGCCCAAGCCAAAGGATTCCTTCTCAAAGAGGAAAAATTCAAGGCTGATGATTTCTTCGGCGAGCATGTGTTCTTCACTGAATTCAACCCATATGACAATGCTCGTCTTAGAAGGAAGCGTTTCTGGACTGCCAGCCAGGCCAACTTCTATTCTTCACTGCTTTTCAACAAGGACAAAGTCTTCGACCACGAGCATATTCCTCACGTGGACATGGAATCAATGCCTTGCTTCTCTCAAGTCCTCAGTATGCTTCATGATGCAGGCTTGCTCAACTTTTGCTCAGACATAGTTGATTGGAATGAAGAGCTTATTCTTCAGTTCTACGCAACGCTGCATATCACAGGTGATGCTGCTGACGTCAACTCTTGGGTGTTGGACTGGATGACTGAAAACACTCACTACAAGGCACCGGCCTCTGAATTGCTTCATGCCCTGCCAATCAGTCCTCCACCTGAAGGTGCTCGTTGTCTGTATGATGAACCTGAACTCACTTCTCACTATATGCAAGTGCTCATGAAGCCTCTGAAGCCTGGTCAAGCCCCAAGGACAAAATTCCTCGTGAAGGAATTGCTCTATGTGCCAAGAACCATCTATCGCATTCTAACAAAGACCATGAGTCCTATCAAAGGCCATGACTCTTCTGATGAGGAAATTATTGGGATGATGAAGAATATGCTATTCAACATAATGCATGGCATTCCCATAAACTATCATGATTTCTTCATGAGGACTCTGGCGAATGTTGCACTTTGACCATTTGAGCTGAAGCCTTACGCGCCGTGGATCATGAGATTCCTCAGAACAAGGTCTTCACTCAACTACAAGGCTGACTTTCAGAATCATCTCAGCTTCTTGCCCCCGATTAAAGTCCTCAAACGGACATATTCCTCAGCTGATGAGAAGGGCAAGGCACCAACCGTTATCGATGAAGGCATTCGTACATTGGATGGTCAGTTCCGCAAATTTGCATCTTATTTCACCAATGATGACTCTGCCACTCATGATTCTGCTGCCAATGCTCCCAAGTCAAGTCCTCAAGCTACTGCTCCTCGTGTGATGACTGACCGTGAGCTGCTTCTAAGTCTTCACCAAAAGGTGGATCGAAACCACAAATGGGCTAAGCGTCAGTTTGGCTCTATTCTTCACAACATGACTTCGACACATAATGCAGTGAAGAAAAACCATTACTACCTCCATGAAGTGTTTGATCGCACCTGGGCTATTCTGTCACATCTATATGGTGAAGAAGATCTGAAGCAAATGGGCTTCAAAGAAGATTTTGACTGGTTTGCTCCTCCACCGAAGAAATTCAAGAAGGTCAAGGTTCCTTCCTTGGTGGCCAGTTCATATTCTTCATCGCGCGAAACAGACGAGTATGAAGACTTGGACGACACTAAAGCAGGCCCTACAACAACTCAAGACCCTGACAACGCTGGCGCTCCTCCATCTTCATGATATTCTTCAGGGGCGTTAGTCCTCAGTTTCTACTCTTTTGGTCATTTGATGACAAAGGGGGAGAAATTTGAGTTAGTCTTCAAGCGGGTCTATCTTATATGGGCGTTTTTTTGCTAAGTTACAACTCTCGTTCTTCTGATGACTTTGCTGGATCGAGTTGTAATCTTAAACTCTATGGTGGCCTTATACTTTTGCTGAGTTCTTCTGCATGCTTATTCCTCATTAATGTTAATGCACGCATGCTGAATTACATCAGTCACCATATTTCATCATGCATTTCAAATTCTTCATTTTATATGTCAAATGCGTGTATGAATTACAAGATATAGGGGGATATCTCCATGATTATACTCTTCAAGTGTGAAATGCTTCAAAAGCAAATTCCTCACTATGCACATCTTCAGGGGGAGTTCTTCTATATCTTGCAATCAAATTCCTCAATATCAGTATTTACACTTCATATATTTATCCCCGTTGAAAACTTAACCTATATTGTCATCAATCACCAAAAAGGGGGAGATTGTAAGTGAATCTAGTGCCCCTTAGTGATTTTGGTGTATTGAAGACTTATAGGTTAAGGGACTGATGCGTTTGTGAGTGTACACAGGTCTATAAGTCTATGAGGAGTTTGATATTTACAGAGAAAGTCAAACCCTAAAAATGAAGTTTTTCGACTGAAGACTTTGGATTTCTGAAGACTTTCCGAAGACTTTGAAAGTGAAGAAATTGGTGTGACCTTGAAGACCTGGCAATCATTCGAGGAACATGAAGCGTGAAGACTTTTGGTTTTATAGTTTCATTTTCTCTTTCTTGAGTCATAGGAAACACCGTACAGTTAAAGGGGGTCGAGGAAATACTAAGGAAAAATTTCCATGTGATGCTCAACTCAAAATCCTACACCTACCAATCCCTTCGAGTGAAGCCATTGGAAATCTCATACAGTTCAGTCATATTCTTCAGTGACAGAGACAAAGTTCTTCTGGTCTCTGAGGAATTTGTTCTGACTGAGGAGTTAGTAATTCACCACTGTGAATTGCCTACACAGTGAGGAACATGATAGCCCTGAAGAATTTGAGAGTCAAATATTCCGACCGTTGATGTGCTATACGCCAGCTGTCCCAAAATATCTACCCACCTAATGGTCATATCAGACAAGGGCATTTATGTCTTATCATGTCGGGCTGCTCCCTAGGCTATAAATAGCCGCCCCCTCCAACCACTAGCTGGTTGGCTACTTCGAGAGAAACTGACACTTGTCATTTGAGAGCATCCCATCCTCCGAGGACTTTGAGCGAAAATCATCAAGTGAGGAAAACCCAAACCCAACACCTACAAACCCAAAGTGATTGAGCATCACTAAAGAGATTGATCCTGCGTGGATCCGATGCTTGTTACCTTTGAAGATTGTGCTTCTTCCAGACGGTTAGGCGTCATGGTCTAGAGCATCCAAGAGGAATTGTGGATCGCCGAGCGATCTAGTCTGTGAAGGTTTGGAAGTCACCTGAAAACTTACCACGAGTGATTGGGCGAGGTCTGTGTGACCTTAGCTCAAGGAGAATACCGTGAGGACTGTGTGTCCGGGACTGGGTGTCCTCGAGTTTAAATACTCAGCCGCTCCAACCAGACGTACAACTGAGACAGCAGTTGGAACTGGTCTACCAAATCATTGTCTTCACCAAGCTTACTGGTTCTATTTCCTCAACTCTTTAATTTTCTCATTTCTGTTGTTGTGCGCCTCTTCATATCTGTTTGAAGACTTTGACTGAAGACTTTCTCAATTTCCTCAGTTCAATTTTCTTCAGTCTGTCCCTCTTCTTTCTGTGTTATCTTGTGTTTACGCTTTCTATACTCTGTGCTTGTCTTCATTCCATTATGATGACCGTGCTTGTGTTTAGTTATGTTTACATTTGAGTGCTTATTTCGCTGCTAGTAGTTCTTCATTTAGGAATTTCCTCACCAGCAAATTCCTCAGTGAAGAATTCATAAAAATCGCCTATTCACCCCCCCCCCCTCTCTAGTCGATATAACGCACTTTCAGATGGTCTCTCTCAAACAACCCTGCAACCAAATAACAAAGAGTCTCTTGTGTCCCCAACACACTCAATACAATGGTAAATTGTATAGGTGCACTAGTTCGGCGAAGAGATGGTGATACAAGTGCAATATGGATGGTAGATATTGGCTTTTGTAATCTGAAATTGTAAAAACAGCAAGGTAACAAGTAACAAAAGTGAGCGAAAACGGTATTGCAATGCTTCGAAACAACGCCTAAGGTTCATACTTTCACTAGTGCAAGTTCTCTCAAGAATGAACATAATTAGATCATATAACAATCCCTCAACATGCAACAAAGAGTCACTCCAAAATCACTAATAGCGGAGAACAAATGAAGAGATTATGGTAGGGTACGAAACCACCTCAAAGTTATTCTTTCCGATCAATCCATTGGGCTATTCCTATAAGTGTCACAAACAACCCTAGGAGTTCATAGTAAAATAACACATTAAGACACACATCAACCAAAACCCTAATGTCACCTAGATACTCCAATGTCACCACAAGTATCCGTGGGTATGATTATACGATATGCATCACACAATCTCAGATTCATCTATTCAACCAACACAAAGAACTTCAAAGAGTGCCCCAAAGTTTCTACCGGAGAGTCAAGACGAAAACGTGTGCCAACCCCTATGCATAAGTTCACAAGGTCACTGAACCCGCAAGTTGATCACCAAAACATACATCAAGTAGATCACGTGAATATCCCATTGTCGCCACTAATAAGCACATGAAAGACATATATCAAGTGTTCTCTAATCCTTAAAGACTCAATCCGATAAGATAACTACGAAGGAAAAACTCAATCCATTACAAGAAGGTAGAAGGGGAGAAACATCATAAGATCCAACTATAATAGCAAAGCTCGTGGTACATCAAGATCGTGCCATATCAAGAACACGAGAGAGAGAGAGAGAGAGAGAGATCAAACACATAGCTACTGGTACATACCCTCAGCCCCGAGGGTGAACTATTCCCTCCTCATCATGGAGAGCGCCGGGATGATGAAGATGGCCACCGGTGATGGCTCCCCCCTCCGACAGGGTGCCGAAACAGGGTCCCGCTTGGTTTTTGTTGGCTATAGAGGCTTGCGGCGGCGGAACTCCCGACATAGGTTTTGTTTTGGAAGTTTGGGGATTTATAGGAGGGGTTGGCGTTGGTTTCACGTTAGGGGGCCCCACAGGGAGTCCACGAGGCAGGGGGGGCGCGCCCTTGGGAAGGGGCGCACCGTCCACCCTCGTGGTGCCCTCGAGACTCCCCTCCGGTAGCTTTTTGTTCCAGTATTTTTTATATTTTCCAAAAATATTCTCCGTTGATTTTCAGCGCATTCTAAGAACTTTTATTTTTGCACAAAAACAACACCACGGTAGTTCTGCTGAAAACAGCGTCACTCCAGGTTAGTTCTAATCAAATCATACCAAAATCATGTAAAAATATTATAAACATGGCATGAATACATAAAAAAACTATAGATACGTTAGAGACGTATCAGCTCTATCCAAGCGTTCACATATATAAGTGTCCAGCTCCTTGCTATGATTTCTCGACGTAAATTTGTCGCCTTCATAACCAATGTCATAGAGCTCACAGGCCTCCAGAGCTTGCCTGGAGTTATCAATAAGCTTCTAAGGAAGAACCGCTCCCCCAATATTCTCATCATGCACTAAAATTTCGTTGAAGTCCCCCAAACACAGCCATGGTCTTCCATTCTGGTGTTGTTGTCCAAGAATCCACAAAGTTTTCCATGTCTCCACCTTTCTCTCAGAGGCTGATTCACCATACACCCCTGTGAGTCGCCATACCCTCCCATCTTCCTCCTTAACATCTACGTCCACATGCCTCCTACCAAATGAACACAGAGTCACATCTACCCCCTTTCACCAAAATAGTGCCACACCACGACTCCTTCCCTCTAGGTTCCATGCAGTCATGTGCGTTAGCCCTAACATCCAACGAAAACGCTCCAGCTCCTTTGCTGACAGTTTTGTCTCTGCCAAGAATAGTACATCGGGCTCCTCCACCCTCCCCAGTTTGAGGAGGCTACGAACCGCCGGGCAGTTCCCGAGTCCCCGGTAGTTCCATCCAACGAGTTTCATTGGTCCAGATGGGGCTGCTTGGACAACCCAGCCGATATCATATCATTTGTTGCACCACCCTGAGAAAGATGCTCCACCACCTCTTCACTGACTCCTTCCTCTCCTCTACCTTTCTTCCCTAGATTCTCCTCCTCCTCCTCCACTCTCCCCGTTTTTGGCCAAGGACAGCCTCCCTCGCCTTACTCCCCTCCACCACCGGCCTATCCCTCCTTTTCTTCCTGTAACGTTTACCCACCGGGCTCTTTCCTAAACCTCCTACACACCTCTTCTCATCTCGACCTTTCCCTTTGATCTCAGAGCTAGCTCCGGGCCCCTTGTCTATTGTAGTCATAATAGTGTCTTTGTGTGGAGGAACTTGTGGGGTGCCAGGGCCGCTACCTTTGACCATGCCCTCCTTCTCATCATCTCTAGAACCAACCTCGAGATGGAGCTTCTTTAGGTTGCCCGTTCTCTTCGGTGCAGACCTAACTTTGGGTGGGCTAGTGACCTCCTCCCCTTTATTTGCATGCTCAGGACCACCATCACTAGACCTGGAGTCACTCCTCCTCCAAGAACTTCTATCACTCACATTGCTTGACCGACCTCCTGACCTGCTAAAGCCATAGTTGCGACTCCCTCCCAAGCTCCTACCAGCATTCCTCCAGCCTCCATCATCTCCCATTGCTCTTCTCTGTCCCAGATCAACACGGAGCCATCTTCTGAACTGTTGGTGTTCCCCCTTCTTCAACTTCACCATGCAATTCTTCTCCCCATGCCCAATAACACCGCAGGTGTAGCAAAAGTCTGGGAGGAATTCATATTCAGACCTGCACCAATCCTCTTCTCTTCCTCTTCCATATTGCCTTCGTGACCCTTTTGTTTGCACTTTGATCTCCCTCCTCTATATCGTCATCTAGGGTAAAACCCCGCATAATAGGTTTATCGATCCACATTCTTATCTTGACCATCAGAAATCTACTTATGGCACTTCCATCAGCTGTGATATCTGCCTCTACAAACTTACCAATAGTATTACCAATATCCTCCACTGCTTCACCGTTCATCATGCCCAGAGGTAGGTTGTAAACCCTGACCTAGATTAGTATGTCACTGAACGCATAATCCTCTGGCCTTTTACTCGAGATATAGTCTTCCACTACCACCAAATCCTTGTGAAACATCCTAGGCATGTTCTCCAGCACCTTCCTCTTCCTAGACTCCTGGTGAAAAGTGAATAGGAATTGATTCACTTGTAAGTGCATCTAGTGCCCCTTAGTGATTTTGGTGTATTGTAGACTTATAGGTTAAGGGACTAATGTGTTTATGAGTGTACACAGGTCTATAAGTCTATGAGGAGTTTGATATTTACAGAGAAAGTCGACCCCTAAAAATGAATATCTTCGACTGAAGATTTTGGTATTCCTGAAGACTTTCATGAAGACTTTGAAAGTGAAGAAATTGGTGTGTCCGTGAAGACTTGATATTCATGCAAGGAATGTGATTCTTGAAGACTTTCGTTTTCATAGTTTTGTTTTTCTCCTTATTGAGTCATAGGAAACACCGTACTGTTAAAGGGGGTCGAGGAAATACGAAGGAAAAATTTCCATGTGATGCTCAACTCAATATCCTACACCTACCAATCCCGTCGAGTGAAGCCATTGGAAATCTCATACAGTTCAGTCAATTTCTTCAGTGACAGAGGCGAAGTTCTTCTGGTCGCTGAGGAATTTGTTCTGACTGAGGAGTTAGAAATTCGCCAGTGCGGATTGCCTACACAGTGAGGAACATGATAGCCTTGAGGAATTTGAGAGTCAAAATTCCGACCGTTGCTGTGCTGCGCGCCAGCTATCCCAAAATAACTTATCCACCTAACGGTCATATCATCGAAGGGCATTTATGTCTTATCATGTCGGGCTGCTCCCTAGGCTATAAATAGCCGCCCCCTACAAGCACTAGCTGGTTGGCTACTCCGAGAGAAACTGACACTTGTCATTTGAGAGCAACCCATCCTCCGAGGACTTTGAGTGAAAATCATCGAGTGAGGAAAAACCCAAACCCAAACATCCACAAACCCAAAGTGATTGAGCATCACTGAAGAGATTGATCATGCGTGGATCCGACGCTTGTTACCTTTCAAGACTGTGCTTCTTCCAGACAGTTAGGCGTCATGGTCTAGAGCATCCAAGAGGAATTGTGGATCACCGAGTGACCGAAGTCTGTGAAGGTTTGGAAGTTGCCTAAAGACTTACCACGAGTGATTGGACGAGGTCTGTGTGACCTTAGTTCAAGGAGAATAAGGTGAAGACTTGGTGTCCTGAGCTGCGTGCTCAGCGACTGGGTGTCCGGGACTGTGTGTCCTCAAGTTTAAATACTCAGCCGCTCCAACCAGACGTACAACTGAGACAGCAGTTGGAACTGGTCTACCAAATCATTGTCTTCACCAACCTTACTGGTTCTATTTCCTCAACTCTTTCATTTCTTCATTACTGTGTTGAGTGATTGTTCATATCTATGTTTTAAGAATTTGACTGAAGACTTTCTCAATTTCCTCAGTTCAATTTCATCAGTCTGTTTGTCTTCATCTTGTGTTATCCTGTGTTTACGCTTTCTGTACTCTGTGTTTGTCTTCATTTCATCATGATGACCATGTGTGTATTCTGTCATGCTTACTTATGAGTACTTATTCCGCTGCAAGTAGTTCTTCACTAAGGAATTTCCTCACCGGCAAATTCCTCAGTGAAGAATTCATAAAATCGCCTATTCACCCCCCCCTCCTCTATTCGATATAACACACTTTCAATTGGTATCAGAGCAAGGTACTCCCTTGTTCTGTGTGATTTTGGTTTGACCACCTGGAGTTCTAGTTATGTCGACTGCAGGATCGAGGAACGTTTCCTGCCCCATCTTTGACGGTCATGAGTATCCGGCCATGACAAAAAAGCGACTCATGGCTATGGACATCGAACTATGGATCGTCACCGAGATCGGTCTTACCGATCTATGCAAGATGGCTGAGGCTGATGACATTCGCAAGTACACACTGCTTAACCTCTCAACGAAGGATGTCATCTGCTCTAGTCTGTCCTGAAATCAGTTCAGGAACGTCATGCATCTCAATCACGCGAAGCTAATATGGGACCGTCTCTCTGAGGTCTATGAAGGTCATCGGACTCGTCATGATCCTTGGTTTGAGGATTACAAGGAATCTCTCAATGCAATGACATTTGAACCAGAATCATCATCGTCTACCCCCTGCCTTATGGCAAACGGTGCTGAGGTAACCGAATCCTACCTATCTGAATCTAGTGATGATGAATCTGGCGATGAATTTGGACCTAGCTATGTCAAACTTGTTTCCCTTGCCACTAAACAACAAAGAGCCTTGGAAAAAGTTCAATACATGCTAAATAAGAGCGATGATATGTTGGGTGAAGAAATGGATCAGTCAAAAGCCTTGGCTGAAAGTCTTCAGGGACTCCATTCCAAGTTTGACGACCTTCAAGTTCATCATAACGCTCTCTTATCTGATCACGAGAAGCTTTCTCTTGAACTTCTTCAAAGAAAGCAAGATCTTGAGAAGCTAAGAGTGAGTTATGAAGATCTTCAGAAGGAGCGCGATTCATTACTTGCTCAACAAATCAGCGCTACTCAGGAAGAATTTGACCCTCCATGCTTAAAGTGCATTGAACGTGAATCTGCTAATTCTTCACCTGAATGTTCGAATGCTTCAAATGTTACAAATTCTTCACCTGCCTCTGCTATCACTAATTCCTCATCTGAGGAGATTTCTAGTATCACTGACGATGTAGGGCTGAAGGAATTGTATATGACAAGCATGTACAAAAGCCTCAAAGGGCATCAGACTCTTTGTGATGTGCTTAAAAAGCAGATCCTCAACAGAAACCCTAGGAAAGAGGGTATTGCTTTTGAGAGGAAACTCAATGCTGATGGAACATATTGGAAGCCTGAGCAGTACCCCAAAACCTCATGGGTTGCTGCAAAGGGACCTCCAGTTGATCCATCTAACTTATCTGGCTTTACATGTGAATCTCCTCATTCTTCTGATGAGTCATTTGACTCCAACTATAAACTGTTCAAAAATCAGAATGGTGAAGTATTTGCTAGATATGTTGGCACTAACTGCAGGAACGATTCCCCTATGAAGAAAATCTAGGTTCCCAAAAGTTATGTTGAAAGTCTTCAAGTGAATGTCCTCATGACACCACCAGTGAAGAATAGGAACCCCGGATCAAACTCTTCATATGGACCAAATTCTTCATATGGATCAAAGTCCTCATATGAACATCATCGTGCTAACCCTTCTGTTTCGCGGGGTAGAGCTAAGGGCTATGAATATGCGCAATTTTCTTCAAATCATTATGTTCATAAGTCCTCGAAGAATTTCTCTGCTTATTCATATGCTTACCCTAACCCCTCTTATGTGATGCGAAGTGGACTAGCTTCTATGCCACCTTTCTCATATGGTGCTCGCAGAGTGATGAATTATTTGCCACCCTTTCATATGTGGGTGGTGAAGAAAAAGAACTAACTTCTTCCGCAGGGTCAGGTCTCCAAACGTGCTTTAACGTCTGAAGAATTTACTAGGGGGCTGACAAACTGCCTGAAAGGACGCAGGCGAATCATGATGAAATGAACTTTCATTTCACACGTCCTCACACTGCTTATCTGTGCTATTGCTTGATGAAATTGAACTGATGAAATTGACGTCATATTCTTCACTGATGAAGTATATGAGTTCGTAAGATGCACTAATTCATCTGCAGGATGATCAGCCCAAAACAAACGAGTGGGTCCTCGATAGTGGATGTACAAATCACATGACTGGTGACAAGAACCTATTGATGGATGCTCCCTTAACACTGTAACATCTGAAGCTTATCATTTTCGCTGACAAAGGCAAAAGTCGGGTATTGGGTCTAGGTAAGGTTGCGATCTCAAAGGATCGACACCTGGACAAAGTCATGCTTGTCGAGTCCTTTGGATACAACCTCATGTCTGTCTCAATGCTTTGTGATCTCGATATGGTTGTTGTCTTTGGAAGATATCGTTGTGTTGTGATCATGGAAGCTGACCATTCCAAAGTCTTCGAAGGCTTTAGGAGAGGAGATTTGTATATTGTTGATTTCTCTACAGGACCACAACCAGCCATGTGCTTACGGGCAAAAGCTTCAGAAGGCTGGCTATGGCATCGACGACTTGGTCATGCAGGCATGAGAAATTTGCACACGCTTGCGAAGAAGAAGCATGTCATTGGCATTGAGAATGTCAAATTCCTCAAGGATCACTTATGCGGAGCCTGTGAAGCTGGGAAGATGACTAAGGCCAAGCATCCAGCGAAGACTATCATGACTACCACTCAACCATTTGAATTGCTTCACATGGATCTCTTCGGTCCTAATCATTATTCTGTTGTGACAAATGATGCATCCCTATATGGCTTTGTTATTGTTGATGATTATTCTCGTTACACATGGGTACACATTGTTACTTACAAACATGAAGTGCAGGAAGTCTTTAAACGATTTTCCTCGAGGGCTTCAACCAACTTTGGTGTGAAGATCAAGCACATCAGGAGTGACAATGGAACTGAGTTCAAGAATTCCGGTCTTAATGACTATCTTGATGAACTTGGTATTACTCATGAGTTATCTGCTCCTTATACTCCTCAGCAAAATGGTGTCGTGGAGCGCAAGAACAGAACTCTTGTTGAGATAGCTCGCACTATGCTTGATGAATACAAAACGCCTCATCGTTTTTGGATTGATGCAATTGATACCGCGTGCCACATCATCAACAGAGTATATCTTCACAAATTCTTCAAGAAGACTGCCTATGAACTCCTCACTGACAAGAAACCCAATAGAGCACCTACCTTCTGTGATAGATGAACCAGCACCTGAGGATTCTATCAAGTTCAAGGCTACTGAGGATGTCATTCCTACCGAAGAATCTACTGAAGAATTCATTCCAGAACGTGAAGATCGTCGAGCTAATGCACCTAAGGAAAATGCTGAAGAAAATGGTGCTGAAGAAAATGTTGATCAAGTTCCTCGACAACAACCAGCTCACCCTCGTGTTGCAAAAGAAGTGCAAGTTGAAAAGATCATCGATGACATTGAAGCACCAGGTCCTCTCACCCGCTCAAAAGCTCCACATTTATCTAACTTTTGTGGGCACTATGCTTTTGTCTCTATCACAGAGCCCACTAAGGTAGATGAAGCATTTCTGGAGCCTGAGTGGATTCAGGCCATGCAAGAAGAATTACATCAGTTCGAGCTCAACAATGTCTGGGAACTGGTCAAACGTCCAGATCCTCGCAAGCATAATATCATTGGCACAAAGTGGATCTACCGCAACAAGCAAGATGAAAATGGCCTTGTGGTGAGGAATAAGGCACGACTTATAGCTCAAGGCTACGCACAGGTTGAAGGAATTGATTTCGATGAAACTTTTGCATCTGTTGCTAGACTTGAGGCTATTCGCATATTACTTGCTTATGCTAACCATCCTAATATCACTTTATATCAAATGGATGTGAAAAGTGCATTCCTCACTGGTAAGCTTGAGGAAGAAGTATATGTTGCTCAACCCCCAGGTTTTGAAGAACCAAAGAATCCTGACAAAGTCTTCAGACTCAACAAGGCCCTCTATGGCCTCAAGCAAGCCCCTCGGGCGTGGTATGATACTTTGGAGGAATTCTTCGTGAAGAATGGCTTCACACCCGGTTCACTCGACCCTACTCCCTTTACTAAATCTTATGATGGTGAACTGTTTGTGTGCCAAATATACGTTGATGATATTATCTTTGGCTGTACTGACCAACGTTATAGTGATGAATTTGCCTATATGATGAGAGAAGAATATCAAATGTCTATGATGGGAGAGTTGAAATTCTTCTTAGGTCTTCAAATTCGTCAACAGCACAATGGCATATTCATATCTCAGGAGAAATACCTCAAGGATGTTCTGAGGAAATTCGGCATGCAAGATTGCAAAGGAGTCAAAATTCCTATGCCCACAAATGGCCATCTATGCACTGATGAAAATGGTATTGACTTTGATCACAAGGTATACCGCTCCATGATTGGTTCTTTATTGTACTTATGTGCATCTAGGCCAGATATAATGCTTAGTGTTTGCATGTGTGCCCGATTTCAAGCTACACCGAAGGAATCACACCATAAGGCTATGAAGCATATTCTTCGATATCTAGCTCACACACCAACACTAGGACTATGGTACCCCAAGGGCTCTACTTTTGATCTCATTGGATATTCTGACTCTGACTATGCTGGTGATCGTGTGGACCGCAAGTCAACATCTTGTACTTGTCATTTCCTCGGACGATCTTTGGTCTGTTGGTCCTCGAAGAAACAGAACTGTGTATCACTATCTACTGCTGAAGCTGAGTACATTGCTGTTGGTTCTTGCTATGCTCAATTGCTGTAGATGAAGCAAACTCTCAAGGACTACGGCATCAACGTGAAGAATGTGCCCCTCTGCGCTATACTCAACCCAATCTATTCACAAATTCTTCATGTGCATTATATTTGAAACTCGTTCAAAATCTTCACTGTGTCCTTGTCAGCTGAAGAAATTGCGAACGAAACTTTAAAACCTATCTTATCCAAATTTTCGGTTTTGCTGCTCAAACCGTCCCGTATCCCACGATAGACTTATCTATTCACCCACGATCTAACACGATCTCCACCTTCAGTACGTGGGTGACACATGTCTAGCACGATCTCCACCTTCAGTACGTGGGCGTCCTAGATCTTTGGGCGAACAATTTTTCACTGTGACTATAAATACCCCCTCACCCTTCCTCACTTCCTTTACTCCGCTCGACCGCTCTCTCTCTCGCTCGAGCTTCTCAAACCCTAGCGCCGCCGCTACTCCATCATCGCTGGTGAGGAAGAGCTTCACTGCCTCGACCTCTTCGCCGCCGTACTTGCGCCGGCTGCGGAAATCTTCACTCCGCCACCGCCGTAGCTGTCTTCCTCCGCTAAGTTAGGGCGTCGAAGATCTGAATTGACGAGCTTCAAATCTACACTTCTCAGTTCGTCGTGTTCGTCATCAAGGGTAATTAAAAGTTACTTTTACTGCCCTCTTTGATTCAAATTTTCTCTACAAAATCTTCAAAGGTGTTTTATTCTTCAAATCCTCAGACACAAAACACCTCACTAGTCATCTGTTCTTGATTCGTTTCTCTAAGCAACATTTATCTTCAAGATTCCTCAATTGTGTGGATCCTCAATCTATACAACTCTGGATCCTAAGACAAAGAACTCTTAGTGAAATTTTTTAAGACTCATCTGGTCAAATTCCTCAAACTTGTTCATTTTGAAAATCTTCTGAGAACGCATATGACCTCTTCAAATTCCTCGCAACTATACTCTGTTCACATGTACTGATGTCCGCTGCTGAATCACTAGGTTCTCATCAACTTAACTCATTTGCAGCGTTCCTTGAATAAAAGTTGCATACTTCTTTAGAGTGTTCAATTGTTCAAATTCCTCATCTGAAGAATATGGCAGACGGTAAGAAACCACAGAAAGGAGGAAAGAAGCCTGAGGTCATGACTGCATTTGAAATTCCTGAGGACATCTATGCTGACTATTGCACACCTGATGAGGCCAAGTTTGGAAAAGAGAACAAAAATCAGCGCAAGGTGCGCATACAGAGGATTGAAAGGAGATGGGCAAGAGAATGGAGGGAGTACAGATATGTAACTCCAAAGTATATGAAGAAATTCGCTCTAAATCCTCCATGCCCAAGAGCTCCATTGGCACCTAGTCAAAAAGCTGATCCCACCAGCCTCAAGTGCGGTGAGGATTTTCTTGACGAATGGGCCAAACGCCAAGCCAAGTTGGCAAGACAAGCCAAAGAAGCAGTGAGGAAATTTAATGAAGACTCTGCTACTGCTGCTGCCACAAAGGCCTCTGACAAACCTAGGAAATCAATGGCAAAGAAGCCCGCTCACAGGCCAAGTGCTTCATCAACTATGCCCTCACAGCCAAGTTCATCAGCAATGCCCTCATGGCCAGAATCTTCAAAGCCCTCACGGCCAATGCCTCCAGCTCCTCCAAAGTCCTCAGTAGCTCCGGCAAAGTCCTCAACACCTGTTCACCTGGCCACATGGCAAAGGACTACAGGCATCTCCATTGCCTCCCGTGTCTCGGCAAGTTCCTCAGCTGCACCAAATTCTTCATCAGGCCCCACTCTGTTGAAGACAAAGGCCACTGCTGGACGAGGTCCTCGGCCTAGTCCGAAGAAGAAACAAGTTGCCTTCCAAGTGCCATATAACGATGATGTTGATGATGATGAACTTGCAGAAATCATCAGAGATAGGCAGGAAAGGGCCGCTAGAGCCAAAGGGACAGCTGTGCCACTACTTTCGAATCCAAAGGTGATCCTCGACTACATTGATCTCTGGCACAAGGACCCAAACACTCCTATTCCTGATTTTCATTTGACTCCTGGCCAAAGTCACATGCTGACCCATTTCATCTCTGAAGAAAAATGGAAATTTGAGAAGGCCAGACAAATCAAAAAGGCTCAGTTCAGGAAAGAGAAGTTCCTGAAGAACAATGTTGTCAAAATGACACCTGATGAACTCCTCAAGATCCAGTCTCAGATCAAAACCCTCAGCGATAATTTCAACTCCTATTATGCTGATTGGCAAGGAGCCAAAGTCAGGTTTGTTAAACTGACTGAGAAGTTCACCAATGTTGCAGCCCCATCGCAACAAGAAATTCCTCATGCTGAAGCCTCTGCTCAGCAAACTGAAGAACATGCCAGCACCACTGATGATTTTCAGACTGCTGAAGAAAATGCTAGTTCCAGGGCTGATGACTTCATTCCAGCCGCTGAAAAAACTACCAGGGCATCCACTAGTGGTGCGCCTGAAGAAAATGAAGAAGTCAGGGAAACTGCATCAGTTGCGCCTGAGGAAATTCAACCAGATTCCTCAGCTCCTCCTGCACCTACACCAACTCCTACCCTTCCATCTGCATCAGATGTAAGGAAGACCAAGGTTGCAGAAAAAGCTGCAGTGAAGAAAAGGAAAGCATCATCTACTTCAGATTCTTCAGCTCCGAAGAAAATGAAAACTATGACCAGCTCACTTGAGAATCCCATTGATGTTGTTTCGATTTTCACTATGCCATCAAAGAACCTTGTTCCTTATGGTGAAGAATGTGTGATCCCTAGCGGATCTGATGAAGAACATCATTCTGCTGCTTCGTCAGAGCAGATTGATGAAGAAATTGAAGTGGACGTGATCCCTTCAACTCATGTTGCTTCCTCGCCCATACCTCAGTTCACAGCTGAAGAGGCCGGCGTTGAAGAACTTGAAGATGAAGACGTGGACATTGGATGCACCACGCTTGTGATGACTAATGACTTTTGGGAAAGTCAGCATCCCAATACTCCACACTTCACCCCACTACAGCAGATACCTCAGTCCCCCGCACCAACAGTTCAACTGGGCTCTGAAGAAACTCATCCCACCTTGTCTGTGCATGAAGAAATTCCAGCCACTAGTGCTGAAGAAACTGCTGCTGCTGATACCTTGAACGTGCAGACTTCCACTAAAGAGGAACCAGAAATTCCTCAGCGTGAAGAACCGGGGATTGTGATTCCTGAGGTTGTGATGCAACTCACTGACACTCCTGTGCCCAAGCCAAAGGATCCATTCTCAAAGAAGCGAAAGTTTAAGGCTGCTGATTTCTTCAACGAGCATGTGTTCTTCACTACTTATAATCCCTATGATTCTGCTCGCAAAATGAAGAGGCGTTTCTGGACTGCTAGTCAAGCAAACTTGTATTCCTCTGTGCTATTCGACAAAGACAAAGTCTTCGATCATGCACACATTCCTCACATGGACATAGAATCTCTGTCGTGCTTCCAGCCAGTCCTCAGTGTTCTTCATGATGCTGGATTACTGAATTTCTGCATTGACATCTGTGATTGGAATGAAGAACTCATTCTTCAATTCTATGCGACGCTGCACATCACAGGAAATTCTGAAGATGTGAATTCATGAGTGTTGGACTGGATGTCTGAAAATACTCACTACAAGGCATCAGCAACTGAATTGCTTCGTGTCCTTCCACTCAGTTCTCCCCTTGATGGTGCACGTTGCGTCTACAATGAACATGAGCTTACCAATCATTACATGCAAGTGCTAATGAAGCCTCTGAAGCCAGGGCAGGCCCCACGAACCAAATTCCTCGTCAAGGAATTACTGTATGTGCCACAGACTGTCTATCGCATTCTAACGAAGACAATGAGTCCTATCAAAGGCCATGACTCAAATGGTGAAGAAGTCGTTGGCATCATGAAGAATATGCTTTTCAATATCGTTCATGGCGTTCCCGTCAACTTCCATGATTTCTTCATGAGGACTCTGGCAAATATTGCTATGTCACCGTTTGAGCTGAAGCCTTATGCACCATGGATTATGAAATTCATCAGGACAAGGTCTTCACTCAACTATAAGGCTGATACTCTGAACCATGGCAGTTTCTTGCCTCCAATTGAAGTCCTCAAACCGACATATTCCTCAGCTGATGACAAAGGCAAGGCAACTGTTGTGATAGATGAAGGCATTCGTCCATTGGATGGTCAATTTTGCAAGGCTGCATCCTACTCCACCAATGATGACTCTACCACACATGACTCTGTCGCCAACACCTCTGCCAAGCAAATTCCTCGAGCCACAGCACCCAGAGTGATGACTGATCATGAGTTACTCCTCAGTCTTCATCAGAAAGTTGATCGCAATCATAAATGGGTCAAGCGTCAGTTTGGTTCCATTCTTTACAACATGACCTCAACCCACAATGTTGTGAAGAAAAACCAATACTACCTCCATGAAACCTTCAACCGTACCTGGGCTGTTCTATCTCATATCTACAGCACTAAAGATCTGAAGAGCATGGGTCTCAAGGAAGAATTTGACTGGTCTGCACCTCCACCAAAGAAATTCAAGAAGGTCAAGGTTCCTTCCTTGGTGACCAGCTCCTATTCTTCATCGCGCGACACTGATGAAAATGAAGACTTGGACGACACTGCGGCAGGCCCTACTACGACAACCGACCCCGGCAACGCTGGCGCTCCTCCATCAACTTGATATACTTTAGGGGTGTTAGTCCTCAGTTTCGATCCTTTTGGTCATTCGATGACAAAGTGGGAGAAATCTGAGTTAGTCTTCAAGCAGGTCTATTATATATGGGCGTTTTTTGCTAAGTTACAACTCTCGTTCTTCTGAAACTTTTATTGGATCGAGTTGTAATCTTAAACCCGATGGTGCTCTGATACTTTTGATGCACTGTGCTCTGATTCTGCATGCTTGTTCCTCGTTAATATTATTTCACGCATGCTGAATCTCCTCAGGCACCATATTTCATCATGCATTTCAAATTCTTCATATTAGATGTCAAATGCATGTATGAATTACAAGATATAGGGGGAGATCTCCAAGATTCAACTCTTCAAGTGTGCTTTGCTTCAAAAGAAAATTCCTCACTATGCACATCTTCAGGGGGAGTTCTTCTATATCTTGCAATCAAATTCCTCAATATTAGTACTTACACTTCATATGTTTATCCCCGTTGAAAACTTAACCTATATTGTCATTAATCACCAAAAAGGGGGAGATTGCAAGTGCATCTAGTGCCCCTTAGTGATTTTGGTGTATTGAAGACTTATAGGTTAAGGGACTAATGTGTTTATGAGTGTACACAGGTCTATAAGTCTATGAGGAGTTTGATATTTACACAGAAAGTCGACCCCTAGTAAAACTAGGAGTCAATTGCGTACATAAGTTTGTTCATACATTGCAACTCCTTTAGAAAATAGCAGTCATATATATGTAACTATTTAAGTCAACATAAACAGACCGTACTAAGTATAAAACAAAAACATTTGCACTTTACTTATAAAATTCTTTTTCCACCCATTCCAATATGCAGAAATTGCCATCCACAATAAAATTTCATGCTCCGAGTTCAGGGAAGGTTACTTTGGAGATAGAACACAAGAATGGGCATGCAGACATGCAAGCTGACTACCACATCGACTCTGAAGACTGCATCAACATAACTACTAGTTGGAAAGATTTTGTCTCCCGGGATGGCTTTGAGGCCGGAGAAGTGGCCATGGTGTTTTTCTACAAAGAACAAGACTCCATCAAGTTTACAATATTTGCACTCTAGGTTGTCTAATATGAAGCAACCAATATTTCTAATGCTTTGGTTATGCTGTATGCTTTTAAAATTATGTCCATCAGACAATTTGAACGATGCATATTTAATGTATGCAACCTCAACTGCCTCATTTTATCATCCTGTTTAGACAAAGTTGATGTTGGCAGTAATGCAGTTCTCTCAAGCACGTAGTGTGGTACTAATAATAAAAAAAGCAGCCCTCTGAACAGTAACAATGAAATGCAAAATGGTCGAAACTTTGCAGTTAACATATCATGTCCAAGAACAATTCTCATAGTATGCAGTTCAAAAAAATTCTTATAATAACTATTTAGCTAACAAAAGCGTATAATGGACCATCCACTCTAATAGCAGAATTGAACATTAACAACACTGCTAATGCAGTACGAAAATGCATATTATGCAATCATCTAGAACACAGAATGCAGTTTAAGAAAATGAGAAATCTCATAAGCAGCCATAACCACGGTAATGCAGCTACAACGAAGTACACCTACCAAAGAAAATGCAGTGCACTACAACGTATGCCACGACTACAAAAAGTAAAATTAAAGTAGTAAAACTATAGACATGTGATAGACTAACAGAGGTGTCAATTTCACTCGCAATTCCATAACACGCCTAAAAATTGTACATCCACTAAAGTATAGAAAAATACCACCAAAAAATTTACACGGAAGACACATCAACGGGACGAACAACGTCAGCTTTCATTTCAAGAATGCGATTCAAAAAATGACAATTATGCCTGAAATACAATGAATTCAAACCTATAGCAACAGTAATTATAATATTCAAACATGCATGGACGAGCAAAATCAAAAAAAATCGACAAGAACAGAGGAGCGGACAAAGCTCACCCGCCGCAACAATCAAAATAACAAAGAATTGAAAACTAACTCCTAAAAATTAACAAATTATGGAGTAAATGGACCGATTAAAACGAACGCAACCAAAGAATTCCTACTAAAAAATAACATCCGACCACAAAAAAAACGCATCTGACGCGAACATGAACGAACAGAGAAAACTCGTACGCCAAATCTCTCGATTTGCAAGCACTTTAGTAGATTTTCCTGTAAATTAGAAAGAATAAAGCTAAAATGACATGCAGACACAAACTGAATCATCCCGCAATACCCGATTCCACACAGAAAACGCGGGCGGAACACCAGAAAATGAAGTGGTTCTCCCGTAAAAGCATTGCAGTGCCCGGCGTCAAGAAGATGCAGTGCACTTGCGTTGAGCGTGGAGTGCAGAAGTGTTATCAGAATAGTTATTCTGCTAATATTAGCAGAATAGACCATCTATATATATATATATATATATGATACTATTTGGTCTCCAGAAAGGTTTTGGAATGCATAGGAGTTTTATTGGAGTGCTGGAAGGGTTCCAAGAGGCCACCAGTAATTGGTGGGTCTCATGGACCAAAGGAGGGAGGTGCACGAGCCCGCTAGGGGGCTGGGCGCGCTCCACCTCCCATGCCCATGCGCTATGAAGGAAAGGGGGGGCACCAAGGCAGGGCAGCCATCGGCCCCTCCCCTGCCATCTCCACCACCCCTAAATAAGGAAAGGGGGAGGCGCCTAGGGTAGGAGCCCAGGGCTGGTCGTTGGCCCCCTTGAGGGCGCCATAGGGCTGCCTCCCCTCCCCCACCTATATATATATATATATATATATATATATATATATATATATATATATATATATATGTATGTATGTATGTATGTATGTATATCTGTGTGTGTGTGCGTGTGTGTGTGTGAGGAGAAGAGGGGGCAACACACACCACGATCCCAAGTCGTGTGCGGCGCCCCCTCTCCCTCTAGTTCTAGTTCCTCCTCCGTCCATGTTCGTTGTGCTTGGCGAAGCCCTGCGGATAGTTCCACCACCACCATCACCATGCCTTCATGCTGCAGGAACTCATCTATTACTTCACCTCTCTTACTAGATCGAGAAGGCGAGGACGTCATCAAGCTGAATGTGTGCTGAACGCAGAGCTGTCGTACGTTCGGTACTTGATCGGGACAGATCATGAAGGTGTACGACTACATCAACCATGTTGATAAATGCTTCCGCTTAGCGATCTACAAGGGTATATGGATGCTCTTCCCCTCTCGTAGTTATGCATCTCCATGGACAGATCTTGCGTGTGCGTACAATTTTTTTTATTTTCCATGCAACGCTCCCCAATAGTGGCATCATGAGTCAGGTCTATGCGTAGATGATATGCACGAGTAGAACACAAAAGAGTTGTGGGCGGTGAGGTTCATATTGCTTCCCATCAATGACTTATTTTGATTCTGCAGCACTGTGGGATGAAGCGCCCAACCTTACATGTTCACGCACATGAGATCGGTCCACTGACTGACATGCAACGTGTTTTGCATAAAGGTGGTTGACAGGTGTCTGTTTCTCCTACTTTAGTTGAATCAGATTTGACTACGATGGTCCTTGCAGAAGGTTAAATAGCAACTTGATAATCACCGTTGTGGTTTTGTGTAGGTAAGAACGGTTCTTGCTAGTTGTCCATAGCAGCCACGTACAACTTGCAACAACAAAGTAGAGGACGTCTAACTTGTTTTTGCAGGGCATGTTGTGATGTGATGTGATATGGTCAAGATGGGATGTGATATATGTTGATGTATGAGATGATCATGTTTTGTAGTAAGTTCACGACTTGCATATCGATGAGTACAACGACCGGCAAGAGCCTTAGGGTTGTCTTTAATTATTGTATGACCTGCGTGTCAATCACTTAAGCGTCATGTAATTGCTTTACTTTATCGCTATGCGTTAGCAATAGTTGTAGAAGCAATAGTTGGCGAGACGACCCCGACACAGTGATGGAGATCAAGGTGTCATATTGGTGATGATGGAGATCATGCCGATGCTTTGGAGATGGAGATCAAAAGCACAAGATGATGATGGCCATATCATGTCACATATTTTGATTGCATGTGATGTTTATCCTTTATGCATCTTATTTTGCTTAGAACGATGGTAGCATTATAAGATGATCCCTTCACTTAATTTCAAGATAAAAGTGTTCTCCCTGAGTATGCACCGTTGCTAAAGTTCATCATTTCGAAGCACCTCGTGATGATGGGGTGTGATAGACTCTGCGTTCACATACAACGGGTGTAAGCCAGTTTTGCACATGCAGAATACTTGGGTTAAACTTGACGAGCTTAGCATGTACAGACATGGTCTCGGAACACTAGAGACCAAAAGGTCGAACATGAGTCATATAGTAGATATGATCAACATAGAGATGTTCACCATTGAAGACTACCCCATCTCACGTGATGATCGGACATGGGGCCAATGAATGCATCGATCAATTTTAATTTTTTTCTTTATAATACCTTCTCAAAACTGTGTCTTCAATTGTGATGTAAATATTGGCTCCGATCTGCTAATCATTGAGATGCATTAGCAAGGAAGTGAGTTTTTATTTTTTGCGAAAGAGCATGGATGTTAGTTACCTTTCTATTCGATTGATGTTGTAACGAGACAACCTTCCAACTGGCAACAGAAGCTGAAAGCTTCAGAGCATTGTACAATTTCATTTCGCTGGAATATTATGTGTACATTAATTATGTAAACAAATGTTGGAAGCTTGATAACATTGCCACAAGCCATTCAGCATCTGGGTCCATGTGCCATGCACCAAATTAGAGTGCAGAATGGCATGGGAGAATCAGCCCGGTCGTTGTGTCGCGGTAATAATGAGTAATGAGCAGTCAAATCATAAGCCCCACCTTTCCCATAGTAAGTTGCTCGGACGAAGCAACCATCAATACACTCTTCTTTGAATCCGCTCCTACTACTAGTATGAAGGTGCAAAACCAAGTGCGCATATGGCCTGACGGTAAACACGCTTCCTCTTGGCATATCACTGAAATGTGGGACCAGAGTGTGAGCAAACCGATCTCAATTGACGGCAAAATGGCCACCCCACCGCTCCTTGAGAGAGATGAGGAGCGAGAACGTAGACGGGCTCTTGAGAGAGAAGAGAAGCGAGAACACAGATGGGCTAGGTGCCGCATAGAGGCCAAGAAATATTAGAGCATGGTTGATCCATGTCATCTATACATGTTCGATGTTTTTGAATAGTACTACTCCATCCATGAGCGAGAACACTTCATTGGGCTACCATTTTCCGCACTGGTCCAGAATAAATGTGTACTTTATCATAGATTAAAATAAAATAATAGTGCAGATGCTCCACCATGCGGTTCCTAGTACCTGCATACTACTAGAACTACTGTTGGCTTTTCGCCTCTTCGGGAAGTCGAACAATGATGGTACTACAATGTATGCTTCTGGCAATCTGACACCGAATGGACTGCTGCACGTCCACCACTTGTGTAGGGGAGAGGTTGCATTAGTCAAAAGCTTCTCGTTGTCCCGTGAGCCACCGCGTGTGTGGTAGATGGAGAGGGCGTAGTATAAGCAAGCTTTACCTCGTCCTGCAAGCTCCTCCTTGTTCTGCGAGTTGACGGGACACAAAAGGGTAGTGCTAGTCCGTACTACCTCCTTTCTGGTTAATATGGTTAAATTCGAAATGAGATGAATACACTAGCGTCACTGTATATTTGTAAAAATATGGTCAGTGGACTTCGTAATATGCTCACTGCGGTCAACATATACATTTTTTGGTGTTTATACGGTCACTAGCTCACCCTGGCTATGTATGTGTGTGCATGCACGTGTAGGTTGAGCACTTGAGCATGAGCGTGTGTGCTTCGTCATGTGTTGTACACATGCATGCGTGTGTGCTTCTTTACATGTGTGTGTTGCATGCATGCATGCATTAGGGCGTCGCGCGTGTTTTTGTGTGCATGTGTATGTGTCACTGTTGCATGCATGCCTAGGGGTTGTAGTCCCTGACATTCACATGTCCATATTTGAGAGCTTCGTTAAAACATTGCATGCAAGGTTTAATCATTTGTTGTTCACGCATGCATGCATCACCGATATTAATATGTTGGTAAAGATAATTTCTTGGGGAAAACGAGCTCATGAATTGAGTACTTTTGCAAAGTAGTTGTACAAAGAAATATTTCAGGACTCATCATCTACTAGTAGTAAAACGGAAGGAGGGAGTAGGTACGTAATTGGCCCCGGAGCCTTGGCCAATGGTACTTGTTATTGGACAGGATGAGAGGCATTGTTCCCCATCGGTGAGAGAAAACTATTGAACCAGTCTTCACAGTGAAGTGACAATACATGCCTTACTCTGTAATGCCATCATGTCTGCCAGTTGAGCAAACTTCCGCAATTACGCATACACACCTCTCTCTTCCATTAACTAACACATGGGCCCAGTATAGATGGATTATCAGCTAGATCCAGTACCATCCGTTTGATGTACTATGCTCAAGAATCCTCTACCATGTAACATGCATTAGTGCATTCTAAGTGGGTTTTAAATCACAATGCTTCCACACAAACATGCATAAGTAAACACCGGACCACAACATACAACATACTCCCTCTGTTCCGTTTACTCACGCGTACATCATTGACCTTCAAGTGGAGATCACAATATCACCAATTCACTCTCTCATTCAGAAACAAGTGATATATCAATGACCTCCTCTTTTCAACGACCAAGTATTAGCATGGAAATACGAGCATGGTAAAACATACTCCCACTATTCCGTTTTATAGCGCGCAAAAGCTTTTAGCCAAAATCCCATAATGTACTATGTGGGCGCAGTTTTAGGCGGCACTACCCCTTGCTGAAATGATGGTTGTTAGAGAAGGTGGGTCACATAGGAGTGATACAAACCTACACGCAGGGGTATTCGGGTCGATAACACAACAAACAGCTCATGCATCATAAGATCCGTTTGCATGGAAATACTACTTCTCGGTCGTCGAAACTCATTCTTCTTCCTTTCGCTGACACGTGGGACATCCAACATCCGGGTCCACGTGTCATGCAAGAAAATAGAGATAAGTACAAGTGAGACTTAGGAACGGTGACACACATAGCGCAAGTACGTGCAGGGTGATACGCCTCTATCGTATGTACTTTTCCTAACGCTTTTGCTCTTGTTTTGGACTCTAATTTGCATGATTTGAATGAAACTAACCCGGACTGAGGTTGTTTTTAGCAGAACTACCATGGTGTTGTTTTTGTGCAAAGATAAAAGTACTTGGAATTGGACGAAACTTTTTGGAGAATTATTTTGGGATAAAATAAAAATACCAGAACCAAAGACCCATTGGAGGGGGGCCCAACTGCCCACTAGGCACCAGGGCGTGCCATCCCCTAGCGCACCCTAGTGGGTAGTGGGGCCCACGAGGCTCCGCTAACCCTAATCTCGATCCTATAAATTCTCATTTTCAGAGAAAAAATAACAGAGGAAGTTTCATCGTGTTTCATCATACGGAGCCGCTGCCACCACCTGTTCTTCATTGGGAGGCCAGATCTGGAGTTTGTTCGGGGCTTCGGAGAGGGGGATCTCCCGTCTTCATGATCATCACCCATCCTCCATCACCAATTTCACGATGCTCACCGTTGGGAGTGTGTAATCTTTCCGTAGGATTGCTAGACAGTGATCGATTGGATGAGATTCATCATGTAATTGAGTTAGTTTATTAGGGCTTGGCCCCTAGTATCCACTATGTTCTAAGATTGATGTTGCTATGAGTTTGCTATGCTTAATGCTTGTCACTAGGGCCCGAGTGCCATGATTTTAGATCTGAACTGTTTATGTTTTCACCAATATATTTGTGTTCTTGATCCAATCTTTCAAGTTATATGCACCTACTACGTGTTATGATTTGCATACGCCGAGGTGACAATAATTGGGATTCTTTCCGGTGATTACCGTAGTTTGAGGAGTTCATGTATTCACTATGTGTTAATGCTTTGTTCCAGTTCTCTATTAAAAGGAGGCCTTAATATCCCTTAGTTTCCTTATGGACCCCGTTGCCACGGGACGGCAGGACAAAACATGTCATGCAAGTTCTCTTCCATAAGCACGTATGACTATATACGGAATACATGCCTACATTACCCTGTTTAAGAATTGATCCGATTAACGAGTTAACTTGCCAATTAATCCCTACTCGTAGGGTCATCGAGTAGCCTATAAACCAATAAATCGTCTGATTAATTGATTACATGGTCAATTAACTTGCTGATTAGCCGATTAATCCCCTACTCACCAGCCAATCGAGCAGCTACCAGTTAATGATTTCCTCAACAATGCTACATTATATTGATGAATTGGAGCAAGTTCTGTGTCGCCCTAGGTTATGACTGTTATATGGTGAATATTATCCAACGTTATCACCGATCCAATGCCTACGAGCTTTTCACATATTGTTCTTGCTAAGTTACCATTGCAGTTACTATTATTACAATTGCTATAAAATTCTACTGCTACTGTTACTATTACCGTTGCTATTGTTACTACTACTATCAAATTACCATACTACTTTGCTACTGATCACTTTGCTGCAGATATTTAATCTCCAGGTGTGGTTGAATTGACAACTCAACTGCTAATACTTACAAGTAATCTTTGGCTCCCCTTGTGTGGAATCAATAAATTTGGGTTGAATACTCTACCCTCGAAAACTGTTACGATCCCCTATACATGTGGGTTATCAAGACCTTTTTATAGCGTCGTTGCTTGGGAGCATTGCTATATTTGTTGAGTAACTTGGGATTTCTATCTGTTGGTCACTATGCAGAATCTTAAGGATGATAGAACCATGATTGTTCCCTCTAAGACGTGGGGAGGTAAGGAACTGTTATCTACCTATGCACTTGATTCACCTTCTGTTTTGAGTAAGCTTGCAACACCACCACATGATATTAATCCTGATATGTTGCAAGTAATTGATGATGTTGCTTCTACTATGAATCATGCTAGTACTTTGCTTGATAAGAATGTGCCACTAGGTGAATTTCTTAATGAACAACTTGCTAGAGCTAAAGAAACTGAGAATGCTGAAACTGATGAGATTATTGAAACTAGAAATTTTGATTCACCTATTGGAACTAGTGCTCCTAGATATGAATTGCCTGAGATACCTGAGGGTTATGTTATGGATGGAGAGGTAGCTAGAAACTTTCATGCTTTTAAGGATAGAGATGATCTTAAGAAATTACTATGCAAGTTGAATGAAAAATCTTTGAATGCTAGAATGAAATATGATCCTAACTTTGCTACTTCACCTATCTTTATTACTGATGAGAGTTATGAATTCTCTATCGACCCAGAGTTAATTACTTTGGTTGAATCTGATCCTTTCCATGGCTATGAAACTGAGACTATTGTGACACATCTTACTAAATTAAATTATATAGCCACCCTATTTTCTCATGATGAAAAAATTCGATATTACTATATTCTTAAGTTATTTCCTTTCTCATTAAAGGGTGATGCTAAGTTATGGTATAATACTCTTACTCCTGGTTGTGTGCGTAGTCCCCAGGATATGATCTATTACTTCTCTAAAAAACATTTTCCTGCTCATAAGGAACAAGCTGCCTGACAGGAAATATTTAACTTTGTGCAAATTGAAGGGAGTCTCCCACAAGCTTTGCGGAGGCTTCTCCAATTACTTAATGCTTTGCCCAATCATCCTCTTAAGAAAAATGAAATAATTGATATTTTTTATAATGGACTAACCGATGCTTCTAGGGACTACCTAGATAGTTGTGCTGGTTGTGTTTTCAGGGAACAAACTATTGAACAAGATGAGGAACTATTGAATAATATATTGAAGAATTATGATGATTGTTCACTTCCTGAACCACTGCCTAAAACCATTCCCAAGAAAAGGGGTATTTTATTTCTTAGTCCTGAAGTTATGCAAGAGGCGAAGAAAATGATGAAAGAAAAAGGTATTAAAGCTGAAGATGTTAAGAATTTACCACCTATTGAATAAATACATGGTCTTGACACCGCCACAGGTGGTAGAGGTAAATTCTTTGATAAAGTTTGATGAAGGTGATATCCCTTATAATAAACATCCTAGTCAATGCATGTATGAGTTTGATAATTACATTATCAAGCAAGATCATTTCAATGCAAAAGTTGTGAAACAATTAAAGCACAATGCCGATATGATTGCTCGCTTGAGTGACTTGTTATTTAGAATTACTAATGAAGTTAAAGGTGTAGGAAAACATGCTTCTATGGGCGAAAATCAATTAGAACAAGTTGCTAAATCTCAGGGTGAATTGCTCAAAGAAGTGAATAATAATATGAATGATCATGTTGTTAGAGTAATGACTAGAGGAGGTAGAATGACTTAGGAGCCACTTTATCGTGAAGTTCACCCTAAAAGAATTGAACAAGATTCTCAAAGAATTAATGTTGATGCACCTAGTCCTTCTAAAAAGAAAAAGAAAAAGAAAAATGATAGGACTTTGCATACTTCTAGTGAACCGGAGGTAGAAAAACCTTCTGATGATGATAATGATGTTTCAGTTTCTAATGCTGAAACTCAATCTGGTAATGAACATTCACCCAGTGATAATGATAATGACAATGATGATGTTCATATAGATGCTCCAACAGACAATGATAAAGAACCAGATAATGATGTTAAAATAGAACCTGTTGTGGATCTTGATAACCCACCTTCTAAAAATAAACGTTATGATAAGAGAGACTTTGTTGCTAGAAAATATGGTAAAGAAAGAGAGCCATGGATTCAGAAACCCATGGCCCTTCCCACCTAAACCATCTAACAAAAAAGATGAGGAATAATTTGAACGCTTTGCTAAAATGCTTAGGCCAGTCTTTTTGCGTACTCGTTTGACTAATATTTTAAAGATGGCCCCTTATGCTAAATATATGAAAGATATTGTCAGTAATAAACGAAAAATACCTGAAGCTGAAATCTCCACCATGCTTGCTAATTATTTTTTTATGGATGGAGTATCTAAGAAACTCAAAGATTCGGGAATACCAACTATACCATGCTCCATTAAAATAAGTTATGTAAAATTGATTTATGTGATTTAGGAGTTGGTGTTAGTGTTATGTATTTCTCTTTATACAAAAGACTTGATTTGAATAAACTCAAACTCACTAAAATATCTTTGCAAATGGCTGACAAATCAACTACCATACCTATCGGTGTTTGTGAGGATGTGCCTATTGTGGTTGCAAATGTTATTATCTTAACAAACTTTGTTATACTTGATATGCCCGAGGATGACAACATGTCGATTATCCTTGGTACACCCTTTTTGAACACCGCATGGGCTATTATTGATTGCGACAAAAGCAAGATCACTTTTCATATCAGTGGTAATGAGCATATGGTGCACTTCCGAAGAAACAATTTCAAGTGAATGGTATTAATGTTATTGAAAAGAATCTGACAATTATTACTGGAAGTTTTCCACTCCCTCTACCAACTGTCAAAAATAAAAATGAAACACTTATTGTTAGGGAGATGCATATCCGCATTGAGGTAACTTATACGAAAGTTCTTCAGGTTCATGCTAATCGAAAGTGGTTGTTAATAAGACTTATCAACCTTATTAATGGATTATTTTCGAGAGGCATGTGGTCGATGAATTTAGTAGGCACAACCTTCTATACCCACTTTATATTTTCTGTTGTTTTTAGTTAAATAGAATAAAATGCCTTGAATATCTTGTTTTCTGAATTATCCATGCAATAAAATAGTGGCCCAAAATGAAAGTGCTCAAAATGACCTAAATTTAACAAGATTTTTTTTTAATATTTGAGAATTTCTGGCACTGAAAACACCACAGGGGGTGCCCTAGGTGCCCACAAGGCACCATGGCGCGCCCTAGTGGGCAGTGGGCCCCACAAGTACCCCCTCACTCACTCTCTTACCGGATACGTCTCCGTCGTATCTATAATTTTGATTGTTTCATGCTAATATTCTATAACTTTCATATACTTTTGGAAACTTTTTATACTATTTTTGATACTAACATATTGATCTAGTGCCAAGTGTCAGTTCCTGTTTGTTTCATGTTTTTTTTGCAGAATATCCATACCAAATGAAGTACAAACAAGATAAAAACTTGCAGAGATTTTTTGTGGAATATATGTGAATTTTGGGAATTGGAATCAATGCGAGACGATGCCCGAGGGGCCCAAAAGCCCAGGAGGCGCGCCCCTCTCCCCAGGGCACGACCAAGAGGCTTGTGGCCACCCCGTAAGGTGGTTGGTGCCCTTCATTCGCCGCAAGAAAGCTAATATCCAGATAAAAATGGTGTTAAAATTTTAGCCCAAACGGAGTTACGAATCTTTGGGAATTAAAGAACAGTGAAAGGCCAAAATCTAGGAACGCAGAAACAGAAGGAAACATAGAGAGATCCAATATCGAAGGGGCTCCCGCCCCTCCGCCTCCATGGAGGCCATGGACCAGAGGGGAAACCCTCCTCCCATCTAGGGGGTTCAAGGTAGAAGAAGAAGGAGGGGGGCTCTCTCCCCCTCTCTCCCAGGGGCGCCGGAACACCGCCAGGCAGTCATTGTGTGACGACAATCTACTGCAAGAACTCCGTCATCTTCACCAACACCTCCATCAACTTCCCCCATCTATCTATAGCAGTCCGCTATCCCGCAACCCTCTGTACCCTCTACTTGAACATGGTGCTTTATGCTTCATATTATTATCCAGCGATGTGTTGTCATCCTATGATGTCTGAGTAGATTTTTGTTGTCCTATCGATGATTGGTGAATTGCTATGATTGGTTTAATTTGCTTGTGGTTATGTTGTCATCCTTTGGTTCCCATTATATGAGCGCGCATGTGGATCACACCATAGGGTTAGTTGTATGTTGATAGGACTATGTATTGGAGGGCAAGGGTGAAAACAGCTTCATCCTAGCATAGAAATTGATGCATACAGGATTGAAGGGGGACAAATATATCTTAATGCTATGGTTGGGTTTTATCTTAATGAACGTTAGTAGTTGCGGATGCTTGCTAACAGTTCCAATCATAAGTGCATAGAATTCCAAGTAAGGGATGACATGCTAGCAGTGGCCTCTCCCACATAAAACTTGCTATCGGTCTAGTAACATAGTCAATTGCTTAGGGACAATTCCACAACTCCTACCACCACTTAATTTATCAAAACAGCCCCTAGTTTTTATTTTCGTGCTCTTTATTATCTTGCAAACCTATCCTACAACACCTACAAAGTACTTCTATTTTCATACTTGTTCTAGGTAAAGCGAACGTTAAGCGTGAGTAGAGTTGTCTCGGTGGTCGATAGAACTTGAGGGAATATTTGTTCTACCTTTAGCTCCTCGTTGGGTTCGACACTCTTACTTATCGAAAGATGCTACAACCGATCCCTATACTTGTGGGTTATCAAGACCTTTTTCTGGCGCCATTGTCGGGGAGCAATAGTGTGGGGTGAATATTCTCGTGTGTGCTAGTTTGCTTTATCACTAAGTAGATTTTATTTGTTGTTCTAAGTTGTTCTCTATCTTTAGTTACATATATGGAAGACAAAATTCCAAAAAGTTAGTTGTACTTGCTACTCATGGAGATGGGGAACCTCCTAAAACCCTTGATGCTCGCAATGTGGAGAATATTAAACACTACTTTGATAATCCTGAGAAAACCCCGTTCAACTTGATAATGGGAGACACATTGGATCAATGTGAATACTTTAGGGATTATCGCTTGACTCTAAAAGGAAACTATTATGGGATCAAATTCATATGTTGCATTGGTATGCTTGGAATTTATGCCGGAGATATTATTATACTAGTTGCTCTAGGATGAAGGCTCCACACCTTCCCTTTTCATGTAAATTTAATGATAATTAAACCTTGGCTTCTTATGCTAATGGTATATATGATTACTATGATGTGGAACAAATAGAAGAATTCGTTGCTTTTAAGGGTGCTTATGAAATTGAATCTTTTTTGTGAAAAGTGTGAAAATCTGGATGATGCGGTTTACAGACCTGAAAATCTGGATGATGCGGTTTACAGACTTAAATATTGCTATGAGAATTATGAATATAATGCTGATATTGATAAGTTTATTCAGAAAGTATCCGCTGTCCAAGAAGAGACTAGTATTTTGTAGGAATCTATCAAAGAAGAAATTGATGACACTGTGAGCTCATTAGATGAAAAAGATGAGGAGGAGAGCAAAGAACAAAGGAAGGAAGAGCGGATTGATCACCCGTGCCCACCTTCTAATGCGAGTAACTCTTCAACCCATACATTGTTTAATTTCCCTTCACTTATCGAAGGATGAATGATATGATGATTGCCATGATCCCTTGGATTCGTTTGAAATATCCCTTTTTGATGAACTTGTTGCTTATTATGCTTTTGGCCATGATGCCAATATGAGTTATGCTTATGGAGATGAACTTTCTATAGTTCCTTATGTTAAGAATGAAATTTTTACTATTGCACCTACGCATGATAGTCCTATTATCTTTTTGAATTCTCCCAACTACACTATACCAGAGAAGTTTGCGCTTATTAAGGATTATATTGATGGGTTGTGTTTTACCATTACACATGATGATTTTGATAAATATAATATGCATGTGGTTGCTGCTCCTACTTGCAATTATTATGAGAGAGGAACTACATCTCTGCCTCTCTATGTTTCCAATACAATAAAATTGCAAGAAACTATTTATACTATGCATTAGCCTTTACTTTGTGTGCCTGAATTGTTCTTTTACAACATGCCGATGCATAGGAAGAGAGTTAGACTTCATTATTGCTTGATATATGTTGCTTTGTGCTCACTACTAAATTACAAAACATTGCTAATTAAAATTGGCTTTGATATACCTTGGGATCCGGGTGGATCAATTACTTGAGCACTATATGACTAGCTTAATGGCTTTAAAGAAAGCGCCTCCAGGGAGACAACCCAGAAGTTTTAGAGAGTAATTTTCTTCTTTTATGTTCTTTTATAAAGTTTAAAACCAAAAAATTGATAGGAACCTAAAACTTTTCAAAAAGAAAAGTGAAAGTAAGAAAGACGAGCACCGTTGAAGTGGGGGAGCTCCTTGAACTTTGTTCATGCCCATGGAAACTTTGCAAATCTTAAACTATAAAAACTTTTCAACAAAAATAATTATTCCCTTGTACAAATCCATTATATTATAAAAATAATGTGCCAAGATTTTCATTTAGGATGATTAGATTGCTTGTTTGGTATGTACGCTACAAAAATAGAAACTTTTGCGCCCAGTAACAGAATTGATATGAGCTGCTGGAACGTGATAAATTCTTGAATTTTTTACACGGTACTACTATACTAATGTTTATTTTTTCCTAATTGTTTAGAACTTTTGGAGTTACAGAAGTATGGCGAATGATCAGATTACTACACATTGTGTCCTTTTTAAGACAGATTCTATTTTTGATGCATTGTTTTGCTAGTTTTGATGAAACTATTGATTTTATCGGTGGTATAAGCCATGGAGAAGTTATAATACGGTAGCTAAAATGCAAAAACAAAATATGAATGGGTTTGCAATAGTACTTAAAGTGGTGATTTGTTTTATTATACTAACGGATCTCACAAGGGTTTTGTGAAGTTTTGTGTGATTGAAGTTTCAAGTTTTCAGTGAGATCATGATGGATGAAGGAATAAGGAGTGGCAAGAGCCTAAGCTTGGGGATGCCTGAGGCACCCCAAGGTAATATTAAAGGACTCCAAGCAACTAAGCTTGGGGATGCTCCGGAAGGCATCCCCTCTTTCTTGTAACGACCATCGGTAATTTTACTTGGAGCTATATTTTTATTCATCACATGATATGCGTAAATTCTTGGAACGTCTTTTGTGTTTATTTTTCCTTTTTCTTTTATGCACCATGCTGGTATGAGATAGTCCTTGGTTTATTTACAGAATGCTCTTTGCACTTCACTTATATCTTTTGAGTATGGCTTTATAGAATGCTTCATGTGCTTCACTTATATCATTTGAAGTTTGGATTGCCTGTTTCTCTACACATAAAAAACCGCCATTTGTAGAATGCTCTTTTGCTTCACTTATATTTGTTAGAGCGTGGGCATATCTTTTGTATAAAGAATTAAACTCTCATGATTCTCTTATATCTATTTAGAGATTTGACAGGAATTGGTCATTCACATGGTTAGTCATAAAATCCTACATAAAACTTGTAGATCACTGAATATGATATGTTTGATTCCTTGCAGTAGTTTCGTGATATAAAGATGGTGATATTAGAGTCATGCTAGTGAGTAATTGTGGATTGGTAGAAATACTTGTGTTAATGTTTGTGATTCCCGAAGCATGCACGTATGGTGAACCGTTATGCGATGAAGTCGAAGCATGATTTATTTTTTGATTGTCTTCCTTACGAGTGGCGGCCAGGGACGAGCAATGGTCTTTTCCTACCAATCTATCCCCCTAGGAGCATGCGTATTAGTACTTTGTTTTTATTGCTAATAAAATTTTGCAATAAGTATGTGAGTTATTTATGACTAATGTTGAGTCCATGGATTATACGCACTCTCACCCTTCCATCATTGCTAGCCTCTTCCGTACCGTGCATTGACCTTTCTCACCTCGAGAGTCGGTGCAAACTTCGCCGGTGCATCCAAACCGCGTGATATATGCTCTATCACACATAAGCCTCCTTATATCTTCCTCAAAACAGCCACCATACCTACCTATCATGGCATTTCCATAGTCATTCCAAGATATATTGCCATGCAACTTCCATCATCATCATATACATGACTTGAGCATTCATTCTCATATTACTTTGTATGATCATAAGATAGCTAGCATGATATTTTTATGGCTTGTCCATTTTTTGATATCTTTGCTATGCTAGATCATTGCACATCCTGGTACACTGCCAGAGGCATTCATATAGAGCCATACTTTCACTAGTTGAAAAAGTGCTAGCCACAACTCTTGTTGGTGGTGCGCCATTTGCAGCCAACGCCAGCACTACTTTTTTCAAATAGTGGTGGCATCATCTTATTTGATATGGCATTAGTATGTGCATAGTGCTGGCGTAGGATTTCAAGTGTACGCCATTAGTCTGTGGGCCTGACAATCCTCCACTTCCGTGGAGTACTGCTGGCGCTGGGAAAACACCTACGCCAGCACTGTGTATGATGCTTGTGTCGTGGGACTTTGTGGCCACGCCATTAGTGCTTAAGTGGGGCCCAATATCAGTTAACAGATATTGTGTTGGCGTCGTAGATGGTAGCGCGCCATAGGTATATGCAGCTCTCTCTATATGTAGATTGATTGATGTGCGTATCTAGATAGCTCATACTGCTGTGTGAACATTATCCTGCTTGTTTCTCTCTATAGATCCTAAGTAATACACCCGGCCGTCCACTGCCCTCGACCGCGATATCATCTATATTGATCTAATCTAGGTATACATGCTCAATTTTCCGTTTTTCACTTTTGAGCAAAAGGTATATATTGTGGTGTTGAAAAATCTTTTTTGAAGGAAATGGTATGAAAAGATTCTTACATATATACTTATATTGATCGAACTATAAATGAGTTCTTTGAGGTGGCATTGGAAGACATGAATCGCAGAGGCAAAAAAGAGATTATGTCCATGTAAGTAGGCCTGGGCATTCGGTTAGACCGAGTAGATCAGTTTGGTGCTTCGGTTTAATTTAAAATTTGGTTTTCGCACTTCTTACATGTAGGGACTTTATAGGGTTGCCAGTGTTTTGTCAAAATGTTGATTAAATTCCGTTTCGTCAAATTTCTGGCAACCAATATGTCATATTTTTAGCAAAGGTCATGCCGAAATTTTGAATTTTGTATACGAATTAAGTATATGTCGTATTTGTTTGTAGATGTCCGGCGTGAGCTCTTCTTCGACTTATTCGACCAACGGCGAAGATGTATTTACGGGCGCGCAGGGAAACAATGATGACTATGGAGAAGATCTTCAGGGGATGGGGGATATAAATCCGAATGAGTGCTACATCAAAGGCAGTGTCTACAAAGATGTTCCTGGTGAGGATAGTAATCCTGATAAGGACGCTGATAATGATGAAGATGATACATATGAGTATTGTGCTGAGGATGAGGAGGAGGATGCTCCAAAAACCAAGAAGAAGCGGAAACCTAGGAGCTGAAATGCTATCAGTACCGACAGGATTGTGGTCACTCGAGTCAACTCCACTGGTGAGCCCGTTAGTCCACGGAAGGCCTCATCTCACTACGACAATGCCCTAGGTGTCATCCTTCGAGAAGTATTCTCCATCAACGAGCCCAATATAAGGGATTCAAGCAAAAAAAATTGTGAGAACTCCTCATAAGAAGGGTGCATGCTAGATTTAAGTTTCCTAGTGAGTACAACAACCTATCGTACCCAAAGAATCAGGTCAACAACCATGCAACCCATAAGTTCTCAAAGAATTTGAGTTCCTGGAAATCAGCCGCAAGAGAAGAGGTTAACGAAGATTACTCCATGATCAAGGAGAAGTGGCCCACCATTAGTGCAGATGTCTAGAACATTTTCAAGATGCAAAATACGCAGAACCCTGTGGTGTAGAGCCAGTCAACATGGGGGAAGGATATGCGATCAAAGACATTAATTAACCATACCCTCGGAAGTCGTGGTTTTGTTGGAAGAAGCCCGTGTGGGACAAGCTGGACTCTATACTTGCAGCAAAGGGCATCCCAAACTACTTCGAGCAATTCAAAGACCCCCTTGAATATAACTATGTCAGGGGCCGGTACCATTATGATTATAAGTCAGGGGAATTTTCTACCGATCACCAAACAAGGAAACTTCAAGAAGAACTGGCAAGGCAGCATGCGGAACCTCAGAGCTCTCAAGGGGCCACGGCCAGGTGGTACACTCCTCTTAACCGGTCGATCAATGTGGCCCTCGGCAAGGAACCGTTGCATCCGCTGGTGGTTGGCCATGTTAACGGCGCTGGATGCGGAGCCAAATGGGACGATCATTATGTCGAAGACCGCGAGCAGCGACGGCAGATAAGGAGATCCAAAAAGCAGACCATCGGACAGAAAATAATTGCAGCCACAACTGCAACCACAACTGCAGTAACAATCGACATTGAAGCATGCATCAACACGCAAAGCCAAGCCCATGCCCAAGCCATGTTGCCTTCAATAATCGAGAGCGTCAAGCACTGGATCAAAAACCGTGAACTAGGAAACATTGTCATCGACACATCGCCCAAGGATAGCAGTTGTTCTTTCTCTTTCATTGGCAACCCGTCGCCAATGGCTGTTCTTGACGCTCTTACGGAAGACACTCCATGCAGTCTCTTAGCCCATGTGAATGGTGAGCTTATTAAAGTTGCAATCGGCTCGATCATTTGCCCCAAAGATAGAATCATGCACGGATTGCATATGTCTGAGGGGATCTTCAAAGTTGAGTTGTCTGTTGTCTTAAATGCTTACAAAGATATTGCTCCTCCGATACAACCTCCTGGTGCGGATAGCCAGCTTTCCCTTGGACAATGCTTATGTTGGCCAATGATGTGGCTGAAGAGTCAAATTCGGCTAGGAGACGCCCAATTTCCAACAAGCTCGAAGTAGATGAATAAGACGTCGTGTTGAGGACCATCTCCTTTGGGTCAGAGTCAACCTGAATTGCATAACAACAATGTGGATGTCATTGAGGACCAAGTAAATAATGATGATGAACTACCTGTCAATCGATTCTTCATGGTTGAAGAATATCAGAACTCAGCTGCTGATCTTGATGGACCTACTATGCCTACTGATCCCGTCCAAGCAATCTCTGTTCCTCCTGTGGTCCAAGCGAATCATCATGTTGTTCCTTGCCAAAAGAGTCTACTGTTCAATGGGGACTTCATGCCACCAGAGACACCAGTACCACCATCCAGGGGAGTGTTGCTGAGTCCAAACACACTCAATGTGATGCTAGCAAATGCACTGCCGGGCGATGCAGCCAACTAGCCTAACAGCCTAACATGTCACGCGAGAAGAGGAGGCGCCCAGGAAACGCTAATAATAAGAAGGGCACTGCCGCCGCCAGCCAGCCGGTTCAGAATAATAAAGAAGTACTTTGTCGTGTTGCATGGCGGACTTATCATTCCCCGGGTGAACCCATCCTTCTGAAGGAGCTCTCCAATCTTCTACAGACAGAAATGAGACTTCTGCATGACGCAGTTCTCCGTGGGGAGAAGTACGCATTTTCTCATGCAGGTGGACATCGCCCCATTTTCATAGTGGTGGTGCCATCTAATATTGGTTCCATAGTTTCCCCACGGAGAAGTTCTATGTGCCATTCGAAGACATCTTCAACCTATTCCACCTATACAAGCTTAGTCCTTCCTTAATATGCCTATGGGCAATCAATACCGCCTACACTGCAATATGTGAGCTGAACAAGGATGTCGTGGTAGCGGACCCCTACCTCATGCAGGAGAGCAATGTTAACCTCCCTGATCGCTGTCAAGCTATGAGGAACTACCTGACAGACTTCATGCTTGCCAACATGGAAAAAAATTGCCTTCTAGTGCCCTACTATCTGAAGTAAGTCATTTGGTACTCGGTACACACTATTCTTTCGTACAATCTCATTGTGCTTCCACGTCAAAACATTATATACTCAAGCATAATTGGTATTTCTCTAGTTTTTATGCAGAGAACATTGTGTCCTCATCGTTATTTCCCCAAATTTTGCCGAAACTTATTTCTTGGATTCGACGAGGAAAGTGAAGAAAGACTATAGAGGAATCAAGAAGGTTCTCAATGAAGTACTGGTCGATTATACTAGCCGGGAAGGAGTGATCAGAGAGGGGTATCGCAAGTTCGACAAATTTAAAGCGGTATGCTTCGCCCACAAAACTGACTTTTGTTGCATGCAGCAGCCGGAAAACAGTGATACAGTAGGGACAACACCTTAAAAAGAACTCTGACATCCTTGCATAGAATTATCCCGGGAGATACTAGAGATGAGTTCAGACACGTCCAGCTCAAGTTTGCTACCATCCTCAACAAGGATGTCATCCACCATGCCGACGTTTTCAACGGTGGTGCACCTGCTAGCTCGGAGGATATAAAAGCTTCTCTTAATAAGCAGGGTCATGATGCTGGTGGACCGGTGTCTCTTGCGGATCCAATGAAGAAATACATTGATGGTCCTTTTTATTGATGTAATAGGACAGTGACGGCTAGCTATGTCGTGGTTCTATAAACTAATCGATCAGCTATGTACACTTTGCCTAGCTATCTTAATTTTAAGTGCTACACATAATTATCGTGGATGTATTTTAATTAATGTTACATGGCTAGAAATATTATTGATCTTAAAAAACGCTGCCACGACACCATTTTTCGGCCGACGTAGTAGCATTTTTCCTATTATGCTTTCAAACTAAGTAATGGCGTCGGAAGTATATGCAACGCCTCTAATGTTTCTCCATATCTATCACGTGTGGAGAAACACCTACGTCGTTTGTATAATTGACATTACCCTCGTGTCACTTTTATCCAACGCCATAGATACCAGAAACCGTACTGGCATACGAACCAACGCCACCACTATACTTTAACATTGGCGCCATATTGGTGGCATGGGGCTCCTACGCCAGCAAGGTTGTTTTTGGCACACCGGATTTTTTCCACTAGTGTTTGTTCTAGATATCGAGTTGTAATATTGAGTTGTAAGTAAATAAAAGTGTGATGATCATCATTATTAGAGCATTGTCCCAGTGAGGAAAGGATGATCGAGACTATGATTCCCTCAGAAGTCGGGATGAGGCTCTAGACAAAAAAAAGAGCCAAAAAAGAGAGAGCAAAAAAATGAGAGAGAAATAGAGAAGGGGCAACACTACTATCCTTTTACCACTTGTGCTTCAAAGTAGCACCATGTTCTTCATATAGAGAGTCTCTTGAGTTATCACTTTCCTATACTAGTGGGAGTTTTCATTATAGAACTTGGCTTGTATATTCTGATGATGGGCTTCCTCAAATGCCCGAGTTCTTCATGAGCAAGAAAGTTGGATGCACACCCACTTAGTTTTTAGTTTGAGCTTTCATACACTTATAGCTCTTAGTGCATCCGTTGCATGGCAATCCCTACTCCTCGCATTGACATTAATTGATGGGCATCTCCATAACCCATTGATTAGCCGCATCGATGTGATACTTTCTCCTTTTTTGTCTTCTCCACACAACCTCCACCATCATACTGTATTCCACCTATAGTCCTATATCCATGGCTTAGTCTCGTGTATTGCGTGAAAGTTGAAAAGGCTTGAGAACATTATAAGTATGAAACAATTGATTAGCTTGTCATCGGGGTTGTGCATGATGGAATACTTTGTGTGATGAAGATGGAGCATAGCCAGACTATATGATTTTGTAGGGATAACTTTCTTTGGCCAAGTTATTTTGAGAAGACATAATTGCTTTATTAGTACACTTGAAGTATTATTGTCTTAATGTCAAATGATAGACTATTGCTTTGAATCACTCGTGTCTTAATATTCATGCCATAATTAGATTATATGATCAGGATTATGCTAGGTAGAATTCCAAATAAAAAATTATCTTTTTTGTCATTTACCTACTCGAGGACAAGCAGGAATTAAGCTTGGGGATGCTGATACGTCTCCATCGTATCTATAATTTTTGATTGTTTCATGCCAATATTCTACAATTTTCATATACTTTTGGCAACTTTTTATACTATTTTTGGGAGTAACATATTGATGCAGTGCCCAGTGCCAGTTCCTGTTTGTTGCATGTTTTTTATTTCACAGAATATCCGTACCAAACAAAGTCCACACGCGAACTTATGGAGATTTTTTTGGAATATATGTAATTTTTGGGAATTGGAATCAACACGAGACAATGCCCGAGGGGCCCACAAAACCTGGAGGCGCGCCCCCTCCCCAGGGTGCGCCCAAGAGGCTTATAGCCACCCCGTAAGGCAGTTGGTGCCCTTCTTTCTCCGCAAGAAAGCTAATATCCGAATAAAAATCGTTAAAATTTCAGCCCAATCGGAGTTACGTATCTCCGGGAATTTAAGAAACGGTGAAAGGCCAGAATCTGGGAATGCAAAAACAGAAGGAAACAGAAAGAGAGATCCAATCTCGAAGGGGCTCCCGCCCTCCGCCACCATGGAAGCCATGGACTAGAACGGAAACCCTCCTCCCATCTAGGAGGGGGGTGTTGGGGATCGTTGCAGAAATTATTATTTTTTCTATGCATCACCAAGATTAATCTATGGAGTAACTAGCAACGAGAGAGAGGGGAGTGCATCTTCATACCCTTGAAGATCGCGAGTTGGAAGCGTTGCAAGAACACGGTTGGAGGATTCGTACACGTAGCGATTAAGATCGCGGCCGAATCCGATCTAAGCACCGAACAACGGCGCCTCCGCGTTCAACACACGTGCAGCCCGGTGACGTCTCCCGTGCCTTGATCCAGCAAGGAGGAGGGAGAGGTTGAGGAAGAGGGCTCCAGCAGCAGCACGACAGCGTGGTGGTGATGGAGTTGCAGTTCTCCGACAGGGCTTCGCCAAGCTCTTGCGGAGGAGGAGAAGTGTTGGGGAGGGGAGGGGCTGCGCCTTGGATATGGTGTTGCAGCCCTCCCCTCGCCCCTCTATTTATAGGTAGAAGGGGGAAGGGGGCCGGCCCCCTCTAGATGAGATCTAGACGGGGGGCGGCCAAGGGGAGGGGGCTTGCCCCCCAAGCAGGGGGGGCTTTAGGGTTTGCCCCCAAACCCTAGGACCATGGGCCCTGGGGGGCGGCCAAGGGAAGGGGGCTTGCCCCCCAAGCAAGGGGGGGCCTTTAGGGTTTGCCCCCAAACCCTAGGCGCATGGGCCCTGGGGGGTGGCGCCCAGCCCTGCAAGGGGCTGGTTCCCTTCCCACTACATCCCATGAGGCCCTCCGGGACAGGTGGCCCCTCCCGGTGGACCCCCGGAACCCCTCCGATGGCCCCGGTACAATACATGTATGCCCCCGAATATTTCCGGTGACCGTATGACAACTTCCCATATATAAATCTTCACCTCCGGACCATTCCAGAACTCCTCGTGATGTCCGGGATCTCATCCGGGACTCCAAACGACATTCGGTAATCACATACAAATCTTCCTAATAACCCTAGCGTCATCGAACCTTCAGTGTGTAGACCCTACGGGTTCGGGAATCACGCAGACATGACCGAGACAGCTCTCCGGCCAATAACAAATAGCGGGATCTAGATATCCATGTTTTCTCCCACATGTTCCACGATGATTTCATCGGATGAACCGCGATGTCGAGGATTCAAGCAATCACGTATACAATTCCCTTTGTCAATCGGTACGTTACTTGCCCGAGATTCGATCGTCGGTATCCCAATACCTCGTTCAATCTCGTTACCGTCAAGTTACTTTACTCGTTCTGTAATGCATGATCCCGTGACCAACTACTTAGTCACATTGAGCTCATTATGATGATGCATTACCAAGTGGGCCCAGAGATACCTCTCCGTCATACTAAGTGACAAATCCTAGTCTCGATTCGTGCCAACCCAAAAGACACTTTCGGAGATAAATGTAGTGTACCTTTATAGCCACCCAGTTACATTGTGACGTTTGGTACACCCAAAGGACTCCTATGGTATCCGGGAGTTGCACAATCTCATGGTCTAAGCAAATGATACTTGACATTAGAAAAGCTCTAGCAAACGAACTACATGATCTTGTGCTATGCTTATGATTGGGTCTTGTCCATCACATCATTCTCCCAATGATGTGATCTCGTGTAGCGACCAGACCTCAAACAGTCTGATCTCTGTGCTTCAGTGTCATCCCTGGATCAGTAATGCTGACACGCACAATACTTGAAGGATTTATAACAGAGTAGCAATCACACACTTATTACATCGAATGTCTCCAAAGAGAACTTATTACAATAAATATGGCTTAAGGCCATCTAATAACGATAACAGCGGAAGACTTGGAAGATAAGTGAGTCCATCAACTCCAACGGCATCACTGAGTATAGAACCACGATCCTAAGGCATCTTACTCCTCGTCTGAAAAGTTTGCAACATGAACGTTGCAGCCAGAAAATGGGTCAGCACATGGAATATGCTGGCAAAGTAACACATAGAGAGTATGAAAGAATACAGCTATACTACATGCATATATGGTTGGTGGAAAGCTCTATGGTTACAGTTTTGTGTAAAGCCAGTTTTTCCCTACTACAAAGGAATAAATTTATTTAACTATCATGGTGGTTGTTAAACATTGAGAATGGTTGATAGCATTCTCAATCCCAATTAAGTAACATCATCATTAAACAAACCCAACAATATTAATTAAAGTAACATGATGAGATTCACATGATAATCCAAGTACTAGATACTCAAAACGTCCATAACCGGGGACACGGCTAATCATGATTAGTTTATACACTCTGCAGAGGTTTGCGCACTTTTCCCCACATGACTCGATCTCCTCCGTTGGTTTCTCGCACTACATGGTGTTTGAGAAACGGATGACCGAGACATAGTCTTTCAGAAGCGCTAGCACCTTACGATGGGTAGACCTGTACACCTACTTCCCCTACATCTGCTAGTCTACCACTGTAAGAGTTCGCACGACTTAATCAACTATGCTAGAGCCCATAATAGCATGTGGCGGCACACGGAAGTTTCTAGCATGAATAATCTTATGATCCCTTTTAGCCTGGGTGGCGGTCCAAAACAAACAGGCAATCCTGGAATACCCAAGTGCCTCAATCCACCCAGATGTGCATTAAAGTTGCCACCTTAAATAAACCATTAATTAACAATCTCACATCTGTCATGGAAATTCACTCACCCAATCCACGTCTACTAGCATAGCATGGCATAATAAGCAAATGTAGAAGTAACTCCCAAGGGTTTGATAATAAAACTGGTGATAGGTACTACATCATCTACTTCCCAAACCCACAATTTAATTAGATCCTAATCATGCAACTGTTTGAGGATTGATCTAATGCATAAAAACTAGGTAGTAAAGAAGTATGATCAAAGTGTTACTTGCCTTGTTGATGATCCGCGAAACCTAGGGATTTGAAGTAGCAAGCAGTGCAGTCCGGGTACTCTATCGCAAACAAACAAGCAAACAAGCATACAATAAGTACTCATCTAATGCACAGGTAAAACTCAAATAAGAGACCTAACCAGAAAGTTCAACTTAAGAACTTCGGTTTGCAAAAAGAATCAAATCGAACCAAGAAACAAAACTCAAATGGCAAAAGAAACAAGCTTTGTTTACTAATCTGGACCTAAGTCAAATTTTATAGAAGCAAAAACTTGTTTGAGTAGATTATTCGGAAAGAGGGTTTCGAGACGAAACTCTAGGCGCTTGAATCGCCTGATTCCGATAAACGAGCAAAAAGAAAAACTAAAACGAAAATCGGATCAGAAATCGCGATCAGAAAAATCATGGAATAAATCCGAGAAAAAGGAAAACGACGAACAGATTAACAAATGAACGTTCGTTATTTGGATCTAACCGACAGATACGTCCGTTAAAACGAACGAACGAGCGAACGCGCGTTAAATAATTAAACCGATAAAACCGATCTAATAAAATAATAAAAAACTAGGGTTTTTCTTAAAAAACAGCGTCGGCGGCGGTACCTCCGGCGAGGCGGGGCGGCTCCGGCGGGGTTGGCTAGGGCGGCGGGGTGGCGGGGTGCGGCGGCGGCGACGACGGCTGCAGGTGACGGCGGCAGCGACACGAGGCGGCGGGGCGGGTCGGCTCCGGCGGCGGGGTGTGCAGCGGCGGCGGCTTCGACTCGGGGCTCCAGGGGGGCCCTGGGGTGGGTATTTATGGGGGGGCGGCTGCGACTTGGGGCAGTGGTCGGGCGGTGGCGGCGGCGGCTCGGACTCCCGAGTCTGGCGGCGGCACGGCGGGGAAGGCGGTGGCGCGGGGGGGCGGTCTGGCTCGGCTGGGCTTTGGCCCAGTCGGGTGCGGGGAGTTTTTTTTAAATAATTTCGCCGAACTAAAAAAATCTAGAAAATTAAATAAAAATCTAAAAATACCAAAATAAATTTTCATCGTCCAAATAAAATATTTAGAACGAGATGAACAATTTTTGGGTCCTAAAATGCATTATTGAAAATCGTGCAATTTTTCCTAATTCCAAATAAAATAGCAAAAACACCCAAAATAAATCTTATTTGATTTTTTTATTAAATCCTCATTATTTCTTTATTTTGGGAAAGTCATTTTATTCCCTCTCTCATATTTTTATGATCGAAATAATTGAAGATAAAATAAATAAAATCAAATGATCCTATTTTCAAAATTTGAGAAAACTCAAATATGAAAATAACGAAATCCCCAACTCTCTCCGTGGGTCCTTGAGTTGCGTAGAATTTCTAGGATCAAGGCAAAATGCAATAAAATATGATATGCAATGATGATTTATGTATAACATTCCAAATTGAAAATTTGGGATGTTACAAACCTACCCCCCTTAAGATGAATCTCGCCCTCGAGATTCGGGTTGGCTAGAAAATAGGTGAGGGTGGTCCTTCAGCAAATCTTCCTCTCGCTCCCAGGTGGCTTCATCCTCGGTGTGGTGGCTCCACTGAACTTTACAGAACTTGATAACCTTGCTGCGGGTGACTCGGCTGGCATACTCAAGAATCTTAACTGGTTTCTCCTCATAGGTCAAATCACTGTCCAACTGAATCGCCTCTAGTGGCACTGTATCTCTCAGCGGTATATCAGCCATCTCTGTGTGGCACTTCTTCAACTGGGAAACGTGGAACACATCGTGAACTCCTGACAATCCCTCAGGCAATTCCAACTTGTAGGCAACCTCTCCCATACGTTCCAAAACTTTGTATGGTCCCACAAAACGTGGCGCTAACTTTCCTTTAACACCAAAACGCTTGACTCCTCGAAGTGGAGATACACGAAGATAGACTCTATCTCCGACTTTGTAAACGGTCTCCTTGCGTTTTGCATCTGCATAGCTTTTCTGCCTGGACTGGGCTACCTTGAGCCTGTCGCGAATCAACTTCACTTTCCGTTCAGACTCCTTAATCAAATCTGGTCCAAACAACTGACGGTCTCCAACTTCATCCCAAGACAACGGGGTTCTGCACCTCCTTCCGTATAAGGCTTCCAAAGGGGCTATCTTCAAACTGGATTGATAACTGTTGTTGTAAGAGAACTCTGCATATGGCAAATTGTCGTCCCAACTAGATCCATAATCTAGCGCACAAGCTCTCAGCATATCCTCCAAAATCTGATTGACTCTCTCGGTCTGTCCATCTGTCTGCGGATGAAAAGCGGTACTGAACTCTAGCCTGGTACCCAAGGTTTCGTGCAACTGATTCCAGAACTTTGAGGTGAACTGAGTTCCTCTATCTGATACAATGCTCCTTGGAACTCCATGCAGACATACGATCCTGGTCATGTATATCTTGGCCAACTTAGCACTGGTGTAAGTGTCTTCACTGGAATGAAATGAGCTACCTTCGTCAAACGATCGACTACAACCCAAATCGAGTCATAGCCTGAACGAGTCCTGGGCAATCCTGTGATAAAATCCATGCCTAGCTTATCCCACTTCCATTCGGGTATCGGCAATGGTTGCAACAACCCTGCTGGCTTCTGATGCTCTGCCTTTACTCTCTGACATACATCACAAACTGCTACATACTCCGCAATATCCTTCTTCATTCCGGTCCACCAGAAAGTCTCCTTCAAATCCAAGTACATCTTGGTATTACCTGGGTGAATTGAATACGGCGAATCATGGGCCTCTTGCAAAATCAACTTCCTGATCTCTGGGTCATTGGGCACATAAACACGGTCTTCAAACCATAAGGTATCGTGCTCATCCTCACGAAATCCCTTGGCTTTTCCTTTGCTCAACTTCTCCTTTATCTCAGCAATCTCCTTGTCGGTCTTCTGAGCTTCTCTGATCTTATCCATCAAAGTCGACTGAATTTCCAATGTTGCTACATAGCCTCTCGGAACTATCTCCAAACATAGTTCGCAAAAGTCCTCGGCTAACTCCTTTGGCAATCCTGCGGTCATGAGTGTATTGACATGGCTCTTACGGCTCAACGCGTCGGCTACTACGTTAGCCTTTCCGGGGTGATACTGCAATCTCATATCATAATCCTTGATGAGTTCCAACCATCTCCTTTGCCTGAGATTCAACTCCTTCTGCGTGAAAATGTACTTCAAACTCTTGTGATCCGTGTACACCTCACAATGATTTCCGATAAGAAAATGTCTCCATGTTTTCAATGCATGCACTACGGCTGCTAACTCCAAATCATGTGTGGCATAATTCAACTCATGAGGTTTAAGCTGTCGTGACGCATACGAGACAACTCTTCCTTCCTGCATAAGCACTGCTCCAAGTCCTCGACGTGAAGCATCGCAATACACCTCGTAATCCTTGGTTTGATCTGGCAGAATCAACACTGGTGAGGTAACTAGACGTTCCTTCAATTCTTGGAAACTGGCCTCACATTCCTCAGTCCAATTGAACTTGGTATCTTTCTTCAACAACTCCGTCATGGGTTTGCAATCTTCGAGAAATTCTCAATGAATCTCCGGTAGTATCCTGCCAGTCCAAGAAAACTCCTGATCTCCCCAACTGTCGTGGGTGCTACCCAATTTGTCACTGTGACAACCTTCGTGGGGTCTACTGCTATTCCTTCTCCGGATATCACATGTCCGAGAAATCCAACCTCCTTCAACCAAAATTCACATTTGCTGAACTTGGCGTATAACTGGTGTTCTCTGAGCTTCTCCAATACCAAACGCAAATGTTCCTTATGCTCCTCTTCGTTCTTTGAGTAGACCAAGATATCATCAATGAACACCACGACGAACTTATCCAGAAATTCCATAAATACTTTGTTCATCATGTTCATGAAATAGGCAGGTGCGTTAGTCAGACCAAATGACATAACGGTATACTCGTACAGCCCATATCTGGTGGTAAAGGCCGTCTTAGGTATATCCTTCTCTCGAATCTTCAGTTGATGGTATCCCGATCGCAAATCGATCTTAGAAAATACCTTAGCTCCTTACAGTCGGTCAAACAGATCATTGATCATCGGCAATGGGTACTTGTTCTTGATGGTTACTGCATTCAATCCTCGATAATCAACAACCATTCTTAATGATCTGTCCTTCTTCTCCACTAGAAGTACTGGTGATCACCAAGGTGAAGAACTTAGGCGAATGTACACTTTATCCAGTAACTCCTTAATCTGACTTTTAATCTCCTCCAAATATTTTGCCGGCATCCTGTAAGGTCTCTTGGATATCGGGCCTGTGCCTGGCAAAAGCTCAATTAGAAGCTCAATGTCTCTATCCAGTGGCATGCCTGGCAACTCTTCTGGAAATACATCAGGAAAGTCCTTCACTACTGGTACTTCCTCCTGCACAACTCCCGATAAGGAATTTACGTGCATCCTCCTTGGCTCATGTCTGGATACATACTTGATCCTCTTCCCTTCTGGCGTTGTAAGCAAAATCAACTTACTAGCGCAATCAATGTTTCCTCCATACATTGATAGCCAATCCATACCCAATATCACATCCAAACCTTGGGCTTCCAAAATGATTAAGTCTAAGGGGAAAACATGCTTGCCTATACTCAACGGCACTTGAAAACATCCTCGACTGGCCATATACTATGCTCCTAGTGAGGTTACTAGCATGGGTGTTCCTAGAACCTTGGTGGGCAGTCTATATTTATCCACAAATCCCCTTGATATGTATGAATGTGATGCACCAGTATCAAAAAGAACGAGTGCAGTAAATGACTTAACCAAAAACTTACCTATTACTGCATCTGGTTGGGCTTCAACCTCCTCCACGCTAACGTGGTTCACCTGTCCTCTGTTGAAAGGGTTTGGCTTCTTCCCAGAGCTTCCATTGTCCATTCCCATTCTGGCCTTCAGGACATTCATTGGCGTAATGTCCGGTCTTCTGGCATTTAAAGCAAGTGACTTGACTCAGATCTCTCTTGGCTGGTGTTGAGGGGTTGGTACGGTTCTGGCTACTACTTCCTCCATTCCCGTTACCATTCTTGGAACTATTATGGTTGTGTGAGCTACCTCCTCCATGGGTATGCTGGAACTGTCCTCCCGACTTCGGGGTAAAACGTGGCTTCTGCTGAGCTCCAGAATTGTACTTCCCTTGTCCATACTTCCTCTTGCGGTTTTCAATCTGCTGCTGCTTCCCTTCAATCATGAGAGCACGGTCTACCAACTCCTGGTAGTTGTTGAAACTTGCTACCATCAACTGCATGCTCAGCTCATCATTCAGACCTTCCAGAAACTTCTCTTGCTTAGCTGCATCTGTAGCAATGTCATCTGGGGCGTAACGTGCTAGTTTACTAAAGTCATCCACATATTGGCCAACTGTACGTCCTCCCTGGCGTAAGTTGCAAAACTCACGCTTCTTCATGGCCATAGCTCCTGCTGAAACATGAGCAGTACGAAAAGCCTGCTGGAACTGATCCCATGTGACAGTGTCTACTGGATAGGTGGCTGTGAAATTCTCCCACCATGATGTTGCGGGTCCCTCAAGCTGATGTGCAGCAAATCGCACCTTCTCCGCATCTGTGCATCCTGCAGTGGTCAACTCCCTGGCTGTCTTGCGAAGCCAATCATCTGCAACAATTGGCTCGGTGCTACTGGAAAACACCGACGGATTCAGCCTAAGGAAACGGGTTAAGTGATCAATAGGTGGTGGTGGTGGTGGATTGTTGTTGTTGTTGTTCCCCTGATTCTGATTCTGAACTAGTATCTGCATCAATGCATTCTGCTGCTGGATCAACTGAGTGAGCTCTGGTGGCAAAGCAAATCTGTTGTCGCATCTCGGAGGCATCTGGGGTTTAGAAAAGAAGAGAATATAGAATAGAATGAGGTCTAGGGGGAAAACACTACCCATATGCACATGAGACGAATAACAATCAAAACACTTCATTCAAGCAAGCAAGGGCATACAATGGTCTATCTATCGTTACAAAGTGCTCGAACTATACTAGATACATGGAGGGAAATTCTACTACTGTTATGGTGGTCTTCTAGAAAAACTGGTCCGATGAAGACTCCATGATATCTGCTCCAGCTTCGTCAACATAATCATCATCACTATCGTCTGGGTCCGAGTTGGTGTCGTCGATGATGATGTAATTCTCTAGACAAGTGCAATCTCCATCTTCTCCAGTTGCTGGAAATCCCATGAACACTCTTAGCTTCTTCTTCAGATCTTCATTCCTCTCGACTAGCGTTGCTATTTCCTCCTCATATCCCTCGCATGTTGACTTGAGTTCTTCCTCCAGTTCTGTGATTTTGGTCATGGCCTTCTTCAGATCCATCATGCCTGCACACATCTGGTTCTCCTGGCGTCGAATGTGTTGGTTTAACTCCTGGATGAAAGCTGCAATTGATCTGTCTTTCCTGGTGTTGATCATCTCCCATTGCTCATCTCGGTGCCCACAAATCTGGTAGGTAGTATCCTTAAGCTCCTTGTGATAAACTTCTCCAATACGTCCCATGGTGATGTGGGCTGCCATGCTCTTCCCTAAACTCCAGGTTGGTGCATCAAAGGAAAACTCTATAGGCTCAGTGACGGGCATGAACATTCTTCCTGGCACTTGAACTTGAATCATCGAGCGCTCCTCTTCAGGTAAAGTGGTGTTGTAGGTTCTGGTGAAGCTTGGTACTCCGATCTTCAGGTACTTGGTAACTTCCTTCAGGTGTCGTCCAAAGGGTGTATCTTCATCCGGTTGCATGAACTTGTTCCTTGCATCCGCCATCCTAGAAGAGTAGAAAAGATGAGGAGTTAGAAATGAGAAGAGAGAGTAGTGATCTATGGCTTTTGCTTAGTGGTCGTGTCCTACAGTCAGCGTGTGCTCTGATACCATCTTGTAGCGACCAGACCTCAAACAGTCTGATCTCTATGCTTCAGTGTCATCCCTGGATCAGTAATGCTGGCACGCACAGTACTTGAAGGATTTATAACAGAGTAGCAATCACACCCTTATTACATCGAATGTCTCCAAAGAGAACTTATTACAATAAATATGGCTTAAGGCCATCTAATAACGATAACAGCGGAAGGCTTGGAAGATAAGTGAGTCCATCAACTCCAACGGCATCACTGAGTATAGAACCACGATCCTAAGGCATCTTACTCGTCGTCTGAAAAGTCTGCAACATGAACGTTGCAGCCCGAAAACGGGTCAGCACATGGAATATGCTGGCAAAGTAACACATAGAGAGTAATGAAAGAATAAAGCTATACTACATGCATATATGGCTGGTGGAAAGCTCTATGGTTACAGTTTTGCGTAAAGCCAGTTTTTTCCCTACTGCAAAGGAATAAATTTATTTAACTATCATGGTGGTTGTTAAACATTGAGAATGGTTGACAGCATTCTCAATCCCAATTAAGTAACATCATCATTAAACAAACCCAACAATATTAATTAAAGTAACATGATGAGATTCACATGATAATCCAAGTACTAGATACTCAAAACGTCCATAACCGGGGACACGGCTAATCATGATTAGTTTATACACTCTGCAGAGGTTGCGCACTTTCCCCACATGACTCGATCTCCTCCGTTGGTTTTCTCGCACTACATGGTGTTTGAGAAACGGATGACCGAGACATAGTCTTTCAGAAGCGCTAGCACCTTACGATGGGTAGACCTGTACAACCTACTTCCCCTACATCTGCTAGTCTACCACTGTAAGAGTTCGCACGACTTAGTCAACTATGCTAGAGCCCATAATAGCATGTGGCTGCACACGGAAGTTTCTAGCATGAATAATCTTATGATCCCTTTGAGCCTGGGTGGCGGTCCAAAACAAACAGGCAATCCTGGAATACCCAGGTACCTCAATCCACCCAGATGTGTATTAAAGTTGCCACCTTAAATAAACCATTAATTAACAATCTCACATCTGTCATGGAATTCACTCACCCAATCCACGTCTACTAGCATAGCATGGCATAATAAGCAAACGTAGAAGTAACTCCCAAGGGTTTGATAATAAAACAGGTAATAGGTACTACCTCATCTACTTCCCAAAACCCACATATTAATTCAGATCCTAATCATGCAATTGTTTGAGGATTGATCTAATGCAATAAAACTGGGTAATAAAGAGGTATGATCAAAGTGTTACTTGCCTTGCTGATGATCCGCGAAACCTAGGGATTCGAAGTAGCAAGCGGCGCAATCCGGGTACTCTATCGCAAGCAAACAAGCAAACAAGCATACAATAAGTACTCATCTAATGCACAGGTAAAACTCAAATAAGAGACCTAACCAGAAAGTTCAACTTAAGAACTCCAGTTTGCAAAAAGAATCAAATCGAACCAAGAAACAAAACTCAAATGGCGAAAGAAAAAAGCTTCATTTACTAATCTGGATCTAAGTCAAATTTAACAGAAGCAAAAACTTGTTTGAGTAGATTATTCGGAAAGAGGGTTTCGAGACGAAGCTCTAGGTGCTTGAATCGCCTGATTCCGATAAACGAGCAAAAAGAAAAACTAAAACAAAAATTGGATCAGAAATCGCGATCAGAAAAATCGCGGAATAAATCCGACAAAAAGGAAACGACGAACAGATTAACGAACGAACGTTCGTTATCTGGATCTAACCGATGGATACGTTCGTTAAAACGAACGAACGAGCGAATGCTCGTTAAATAATTAAACTGATAAAACCGATCTAATAAAATAATAATAAAAACTAGGGTTTTTCTTAAAAAACCGAAGTGGTTTTCTTAAAAAAACGGTGTCGGCGGCGGTACCTCCGGTGGGGTCCTCCGGCGAGGCGGGGCGGCTCCGGCGGGGTTGGCTAGGGCGGCGGTGCTCCAGCGGCGGGGTGGTGTGGTGCGGCGGCGGCGGCGGCTGCAGGCAGCGGCGGCGGCGACACGAGGCGGCGGGGCGGGTCGGCTCCGGCGGCGGGGTGTGCGGGGGCGGCGGCTTCGACTCGGGGCTCCAGGGGGGCCCCGGGGTGGGTATTTATGGGGGGGCGGCTGCGACTTGGGGAAGGGGTCAGGCGGCGGCGGCGGTGGCTCGGACTCCCGAGTCCGGCGGCGGCACGGCGGGGAAGGCGGTGGCGCGGGCGGGCCGGCCTGGCTCGGCTGGGCTTCGGCCCAGTCGGGCGCGGGGAGTTTTTTTTAAATAATTTCGCCGAACTGAAAAAAAATGTAGAAAATTAAATAAAAATTTAAAAATACCAAAATAAATTTTCGTCGTCCAAATAAAATATTTAGAATGAGATGAACATTTTTTTGGTCCTAAAATGCATTTTTGAAAATCGTGCAATTTTTCCTAATTCCAAATAAAATAGCAAAAACACCCAAAATAAATCAAATCCTCATTATTTCTTTATTTTGGGAAAGTCATTTTATTCCCTCTCTCATATTTTTATGATCGAAATAATTGAAGATAAAATAAATAAAATCAAATGATCCTATTTTCAAAATTTGAGAAAACTCAAATATGAAAATAACGAAATCCCCAACTCTCTCCGTGGGTCCTTGAGTTGCGTAGATTTTCTAGGATCAAGGCAAAATGCAAATAAAATATGATATGCAATGATGATCTATGTATAACATTCCAAATTGAAAATTTGGGATGTTACATCCCGTTATCAATGACATCCAATGTCCATAGTCCGGAAACCATGACCATTTGTTGATCAACGAGCTAGTCAACTAGAGGCTCACTAGGGACTTGTTGTGGTCTATGTATTCACACATGTATTATGGTTTCTGGTCAATACAATTATAGCATGAACAATAGACAATTATCATGAACAAGGAAATATAATAATAACCATTTTATTATTGCCTCTAGGGCATATTTCCAACAGTCTCCCACCTGCACTAGAGTCAATAATATAGTTACATTGTGATCAATCAAACACCCATAGAGTTCTGGTGTTGATCATGTTTTGCTCGCGGAAGAGGTTTGGTCAACGGATCTGCGACATTCAGATCTGTATGCACTTTACAAATATCTATGTCTCCATCTTGAACATTTTCACGAATGGAGTTGAAGTGACGCTTGATGTGTCTGGTCTTCTTGTGAAACCTGGGCTCCTTGGCAAGGGCAATAGCTCCAGTGTTGTCACAGAAGAGAGTCATCGGGCCCGACGCATTGGGAATAACTCCTAGGTCGGTAATGAACTCCTTTATCCAAATTGCTTCATGTGCTGCCTCCGAGGCTGCCATGTACTCCGCTTCACATGTAGATCCCGCCACGATGCTTTGCTTGCAACTGCACCAGCTTACTGCCCCACCATTCAAAATATACATGTATTCGGTTTGTGACTTGGAGTCATCCAGATCTGTGTCGAAGCTAGCATCGACGTAGCCCTTTATGACGAGTCACCTCCATAAACGAGAAACATATCCTTAGTCCTTTTCATGTACTTCAGGATATTCTTGACCGCTGTCCAGTGTTCCATGTCGGGATCACTTTGGTACCTTCCTACCAAACTTACGGTAAGGTTTACATCAGGTTTGGTACACAGCATGGCATACATAATAGACCCTATGGCTGAGGCATAGGGGATGACACTCATCTTTTCTCTATCTTCTTCCATGGTCGGGCTTTGAGCTGAGCTCAATTTCACACCTTGCAATACAGGCAAGAACCCTTTCTTGGACTGATCCATATTGAACTTCTTCCATATCTTATCAAGGTATGTGCTTTGTGAAAGACCTATGAGGCGTCTCGATCTATCTCTATAGATCTTGATGCCTAACATGTAAGCAGCTTCTCCAAGGTCCTTCATTGAAAAACACTTATTCAAGTAGGCCTTTATGCTCTCCAAGAGTTCTATATCATTTCCCATCAACAGTATGTCATCCACATATAATATGAGAAATGCTACAGAGCTCCCACTCACTTTCTTGTAAATGCAGGCTTCTCCATAAGTCTGCATAAACCCAAACGCTTTGATCTTTTCATCAAAGTGAATGTTCCAACTCTGAGATGCTTGCACCAGCCCAAAGATGGAGCGTTGGAGCTTGCATACCTTGTTAGCATTCTTAGGATCGACAAAACCTTCCGGCTGCATCATATACAATTCTTCCTTAAGAAAGCCATTAAGGAATGTTGTTTTGACGTCCATTTGCCATATCTCATAATCGTAGAATGCGGTAATTGCTAACATGATTCGGACGGACTTCAGCTTCGCTACGGGTGAGAAGGTCTCATCGTAGTCAACCCCTTGAACTTGTCAATAACCCTTAGCAACAAGTCGAGCTTTATAGATGGTAACATTACCATTCGCGTCCGTCTTCTTCTTAAAGATCCATTTATTTTCTATCGCTCGCCGATCATCAGGCAAGTCTGTCAAAGTCCATACTTTGTTTTCATACATGGATCCTATCTCGGATTGCATGGCTTCAAGCCATTTGTTGAAATCTGGGCCCGCCATCGCTTCTTCATAGTTTGAAGGTTCACCGTTGTCTAACAACATGATTTCCAGGACAGGGTTGCCATACCATTCTGGTATGGAACGTGTCCTCGTGGACCTACAAAGTTTAGTAGTAACTTGATCTGAAGTACCTTGATCATCACCATTAACCTCCTCTCTAGCCGGTGCAGGCACCACAGGAACATCTTCCTGAGTTGCGCTGCTTTCTGCTTCAAGAGGCAGTACTTCATCAAGTTCTACTTTCCTCCCACTTACTTCTTTCGAGAGAAACTCTTTCTCTAGAAAGGACCCGTTCTTGGCAACAAAGATCTTGCCTTCGGATCTGAGGTAGAAGGTATACCCAATGGTTTCCTTAGGGTATCCAATGAATACACATTTTTCCGACTTGGGTTCGAGCTTTTCGGGTTGAAGTTTCTTGACATAAGCATCGCATCCCCAAACTTTTAGAAACAACAGCTTAGGTTTCTTCCCAAACCATAATTCATACGGTGTCGTCTCAACAGATTTCGATGGAGCCCTATTTAAAGTGAATGCATCAGTCTCTAAAGCATAGCCCCAAAATGAGAGTGGTAGATCAGTAAGAGACATCATAGATCACACCATATCCAATAGAGTGTGATTACGACGTTCGGACACACCATTACGCTGAGGTGTTCTAGGCGGCGTGAGTTGTGAAACGATTCCACATTTCCTTAAGTGTGTGCCAAATTCGTGACTCAAATATTCCCCTCCACGATCTGATCGTCAAAACTTTATTTTCCTGACACGTTGATTTTCAACCTCACTCTGAAACTCCTTGAACTTTTCAAAGGTCTCAGACTTGTGTTTCATTAAGTAGACATACCCATATCTACTTAAGTCTTCAATGACGGTGAGAACATAACAATAGCCACCGTGAGCCTCAACGCTCATTGGACCGCACACATCAGCATGTATGATTTCCAATAAGTTGGTTGCTCGCTCCATTGTTTCAGAGAACGGAGTCTTGGTCATTTTGCCCATGAGGCATGTGTCGCTGTCAAAACCGACGGATCTCGGGTAGGCGGTCCCGAACTATGCGTCTAGGCGGATGGTAACAGGAGACAAGGGACACGATGTTTTTACCCAGGTTCGGGCTCTCTCGATGGAGGTAAAACCCTACTCCTGCTTGATTAATATTGATGATATGGGTAGTATAAGAGTAGATCTACCACGAGAGCAGAGAGGCTAAACCCTAGAAGCTAGCCTATGGTATGATTGTTATTCGTCCTACGAACTAAAACCCTCCGGTTTATATAGGCACCAAAGAGGGTTAGGGTTACACAGAGTCGGTTACAATGGTAGGAGATCTACATATCCGTATCGCCAAGCTTGCCTTCCACGCCAAGGAAAGTCCCATCCGGACACGGGATGAAGTCTTCAATCTTGTATCTTCATAGTCCAGGAGTCCAGCCAAAGGTGATAGTTCGGCTATCCGGACACCCCCCAATCCAGGACTCCCTCAGTAGCCCCTGAACCAGGCTTCAATGACGACGAGTCCGACGCGCATATTGTCTTCGGCATTGCAAGGCATGTTCCTCCTCTGAATACTTCATAGAAGATTTTGAACACAAGGATAGTGTCCGGCTCTGCAAAATAAGTTCCACATACCACCATAGAGAGAATAATATTTACAAAAATTCAATCTGTTGACGTATTCCATGGTGTGACATCACACCACGGCCAAGCCTTTATTCGAATCGTTTTTACTATCCCACCTCAGCGCGTTTAGCGAGGCGGTTTCCTTGGCACGTCTTGTTAAAGCAGAGATCGTGTCCCCTTATTACGGGATTCTCATCAATACGGGCGTGGGTAACCCAACCGCGCCATTGATTATGGTGCTTGGGAGATAAGCGAGTTTTACCAGGCTGGTGGGGACGCATAGCTTTGTGTGTCCATATAAGGGGATAAGGATCCACCTTTTTACCTACGCCTTCTTTCTCCTTTGCTCATCCATTTCCGCGCACTTGAGCTCCAGCACCCAAGTCCGCACATCCCACCTCAACCTTCTCCAGCCATGTTCGGAGCGAGAGGCAAGTGGATGGCCTCCTCCATCACGGAGGGGCACATCAAAAAGCTGCGGAAGGTCGGATACTTGTCCAATGACATCGCGCATCGGCTCCCCGACAAGGGGCAGCTCATCCCCACCCCCAGGCCCCATGAGAGGGTGGTGTTCCTCACCCACTTCCTCCGTGGACTAGGTTTTCCACTTCACCTATTTGTCCGGGGGCTCATGTTCTACTACGGCCTGGATTTCCATGATCTGGCCCCGAATTTCATCCTCAACATCTCGACGTTCATCGTCGTGTGCGAGGCCTTCCTCTGCATCCAGCTCCACTTCGGCTTATGGCTGAAGACCTTCAATGTCAAGCCGAAGGTAGTGGGCGGCCGTCAAGCGGAGTGCAGAGATGCCATGGTGGGCAAGATGGCCAACGTCCTATGGCTTGAGGGCTCCTTTGTGGAGACCATAAAGGGGTGGCAATCCGGGTGGTTCTACATCACCGAGCCGCGCGACCCTAAATGGGCAGCGGCCCCCAAATTCCGATCTGGCTTCCCTACACGGCTCACCTCCTGGAAAGAGACGGGCTTGATGTGGGGTAATTCGGAAGAGCTGGGCGGACTCGAAACCTGCGTCCAAAACCTGGTGAACAAGAAGCTCAAGCTTGTCAACGTAGTCCAGGTCATGCTCATCCGCCGGATCCTCCCGTGCCAACAACAGGACTTCAACTTGTGGGAGTTCGATCCGGCACAGCACCAAACCTTGAGCAGGCTCTTCGACACTACGTACGAAGATGCCTGGAAGGTGCTGTTCAAGGGCGCCAAGGCTCCCGCATCTGCTACCGAAGATCGCGGATTCAGCTCGCAGCATCAAGCCAGCGAGGTAAGCTATTTTACCCTTTACAGGACACTTGTTTTTCATAGTTTGACTCTATGCGGGATCTAAACTCCCTTACCTTTGACAGGCTTGGCAGAAGACGTCTGGGCAAGTTAACTATCCGGCTCCCTTGCCAGAAGACCCAGCGGACGCCCGATTAGCGGGGCTGCTGGTTCCGACACCTCACGTGGTGCCGGAGAAGAAGGCCAAGAAGAAGGCCATGGGAACTCGAAGGAGTTCCCGGCGCCAGGTGTTGTCAGCCTCGTCGTCCGATGACTCCGAGGCGGACTCCTCCCGCGAAGACGAGGAGGAGGAAAAAGAGGCCTCTCCCCCAGCAGGGGGAGAGAAGAAAAGGAAGGCCGCCCCAACCGGGGAGTCCGGAGGGTCCAAGAAGGGAAGGACCCTTCCTCCGGACTACTCCACCAACACCGACGATGGCAAAGAGGAGTGGCCACCGAGGGCTAAGCCCCTGGCGAAATGTAAGTGTCCGATTACCAGAATAACTCATGGCATTTCATTTGTCACACATAATCTCCTAACGCCGAATATAATCCTGCAGCCCGCCAAAGGACGGGCTCGATGCTTCAACGAGCGGCTCCCTGGATTCGTCGGACGTGAATAGCACCTCACTTTCGGCTGCCTCCTCTCCTCGCGCTGCGGATGACGCCGAGGTGGGGTCCCAAAAGGGGCCCAGCCAGGAGTAGGTGGTCCAGGAGGCGCCGCAAGGCAACCTCCCGGACTCCAGGTGTAAGGGGAATAAAATCCCAAAGGGCTCTAAGTCCGGCCCTGGGCCGGACTCCACACTGGAACCTTCAGTGGTTCCGGAGTCCGGCAAGCGGCCCCTTCATAAGAAGGGCACGACTGCGACACCGGTGACCTCCGTCCAACCGGAGGGATCGGATAATTTGCTGGAGGCGCTTAACGGCGCCTCCATCGACGAGGAGCACCGCACTGTTATGACTGTGGTGATCCAGAAAGTTCAGTCCGCCAAGAGCGGGCTGACTAAAGCCTGTGCCAGCCTTCTAACAGGCTTTGAAGTATGTATTTAAGATATGTAAAAATATTACCGCATAGACAGTAGCCCCTGATGCTCAGTTTGGTGTTCGGAAAGAAAAGCCGAACTGAGGATCTAAAAAGATGTACGCAGGAGTCTAACATAAGTATGTCAATATGGGAATGCAGGCTACGCTGCTGACCTCTGCCGCACTGACTGCAGAGGTCAATGCATTGAAGCAGAGCCTCGAGCGGTCCGAGAACGAGCTCGGCCTTGCCAAAAAGCAGCTCGAGGACAAGGAAGGTAAGTAATACCTTATGGAAGTATATAAAAGATGTGGTTGCAAAAAATGACAGGAATAACGTGAGTATTGCAGGGGCCACGAACGAGGTGGCGACCCTAAAGGAAGCGGTGTCCGAGGCCGAAAGCAATGCGGCCGCAGAGCACACCGAGCGAGAGAAGCAGGAGGCGCGGGTGGCAGAGGTGCGGCAAGAGCTCCAGGCTCTCGTGGAAAAACACGAGAGTTTGGAGCATGACTCAAAGACTCGAGAGTCCGAGCTCGCCTCGGCCCTTGAGAGCGCCAAAGCCTCTAAGGACGAAGCCCAAAAAGCCCTCCAGGAAATTGAGGCAATGAAAAAGATAGCGGCGGGTAAGGCATTCTTTATGCAAAGCAAGCACGTGAAAGTGAATTACTTGTTACTTACCCGAATCCGGAGCTCTCTAGGAGCGTTCGCAGATCTGCCCCACAGTGTGTCCGACGCTGCCGCATTCTACCGGGCCGAGGAGGGGAGCTCGACGGAGAAGGTGTTCTGGTCTCAGTATGCTGAGGCCAGACACCCGGTGCCCTTGAGCGACCAGCTGAAGCAGCTGGTCGAGCTCCATAAGGTGGCCGAACAGGCCATGAAGGGCCTCATAGTTCGGCTATGGCCTAAGGAAGCCATGCCTGGGAGCTACTTCGGGCTGGTGAGGTGGCTAGTGGATGCCTGTCCATGGATTGAAGTCGTCAAGCGCTCCGTCTGTATCGAAGGTGGCCGTAGGGCCCTTGCTCGTGCTAAAGTGCACTGGGGCAAGATGGACGCTAAGAAGCTTGTGACGGACGCTCCACCGCTGGGCAGGGAGTATCGCAAGCCCAAGATGTATTATGAGGGCGTCCTGAAGGGTGCCCGCCTTATAGCGGGTGAATACTCCAAAGATGTAATTTTTGAGTAAACTCGCATTTGTTATCCTGTACGCTTGAAAACTTGTTCATATGCGCTAAGCAACGCTTGTGAATTTAAAATATTACCTTCTGTGCGGTCGTTTATTAAATTTGAGAGATGGCGAGTCGTCGGCTTCTGCCCCCATGCCATGAGTGCTGGGGTGTTCGGGATAAACTTGAGCGCTCTTTTTCCCATTCTTGGGTCCTTCGAGGGAGGCGCTCAATGCAACGAACAAGGCAACCGGACTATAATGCTTGAACACTCTCACTTAGCCATAGAATTCTATAATTTTAAATTTCGGCAAAGCCCCTAGTATTCGGAAGACCGAATTCGGGGCGCTATCCACGCCTGGGCCGAACAAAGCCGACTCCTCGCTCTAAGCGGCATAAGTCTTTAGGGACTCGAAAACCTCTCGAACAGTGACCGGCTCTCGCCCTATCATGACGGTCAGTTTTAGCTTTCTCCACTGAGGTGCTTAACCTAGCTCAACCGGGGCACAATCGCAGTGGTTCTCCCAGCGCTACCTTAGCCGATATAACGGAACATAAGGTACCAAAACATGGGAGCCGGGCAAACCCAACTATTGACCCAAGACATGATTCGGAGCCGATGCATATAATGCTATAAGTTCGGGGTGCCGCACTTGTGAAAGTGTTAGGACTTATCACACCATATTTTGGGGTACTTAAGCCCCTGGTGTATTTGGCCATACCAAAGTGTACGAATGCAACATGTCATAAGTGAACATATGTAGATAAAAAAGGAATGCAATAATAGGCAAAAGCTATGCATTGTTTATTCAAAAAGGCTGCGGTAAAAGCAGGACGATACAAATAGTGCAATAAGCAATGGACGGGACTATTTGACCTATCCCCCTCCAGGGGCGAACTGCGGGATGATAGGTGAAACAAGTATACTGCTCGTTATAGAGACCACCTGGACACTCGACGTAGCTTTCTGTTTCCCTGGCTGTTGCATCATGTGTTCGGCGATTCTACTGCCGGACAGGGCTTCTTGAGAAAGGAGTCCTGAAAGTAAGATAAAAAAGAATGACACAATCGGGAGCCCTTGGTGCGGTTGAGCCGCATTCTAGGCCTGCCGTGGTCGTGCCCCTTCCCCTGTGCCCATGGTATTTCCAAAGCGTAATTATGTACGCGTAGTACTGGTTTCACAATTTTGTGAGGGCTGGGGTTGGGGACGCATTGCTACGCGTGCTCAGGATGTGCCAGGCGGTCTTGTTGTATGTTACTCCGGGCGCGCTTGACGGTGTCCGGATGTTTAATAGCCGGACTCGAGAATTGCCTTGAGAGGCTGCTTTGTACTTCCGCCGCGAGGGCCGCCGTATGCTCCTCCGTTCGAAGAGAGCGTTCGATGTTTCCGTTGACCGTAATGACTCCTCGAGGGCCTGTCATCTTGAGCTTGAGGTATGCATAGTGCGGCACCGCATTGAACTTTGCAAATGTGGTTCGTCCGAGCAGTGCGTGATAGCTGCTGCGGAATGGGACTATGTCGAAGATTAACTCCTCGCTTCAGAAGTTATCCGAGGATCCGAAGACCACTTCAAGTGTAACTGAGCCTGTATAGTTGGCCTCTACACCTGGTATGACGCCTTTGAAGGTCGTCTTTGTGGGTTTAATCCTTGAGGGGTCTATGCCCATTTTTCACACTGTATCCTGATAAAGCAGGTTCAGGCTGCTGCCGCCGTCCATCAGGACTCTAGTGAGGTGAAATCCGTCAACGATTGGGTCTAGAACCAATGCGGCGAATCCGCCATGGCGAATGCTAGTGGGGTGGTCCCTTCGATCAAAAGTGATCGGGCAGGAGCACCACAGATTGAACTTTGGGGCGACTGGCTCCATCGCATATACGTCCCTTAGTGCACGCTTCCGCTCCCTTTTGGGTATGTGGGTTGCGTATATCATGTTCACCGTCCGCACTTGTAGGGGAAGCCCTTCTGTCCTCTATTGTTCGGCGGCCGGGGCTCCTCCTCGTCGTTGCTATGCAGCCCCTTGTCATTGTTTTCGGCATTTAACTTGCCTGCCTGCTTGAACACCCAACAATCCCTATTGGTGTGGTTGGCTGGTTTTTCGGGGGTGCCGTGTATCTGGCACGAGCGATCGAGTATTCGGTCCAAATTGGACGGGCCCGGAGTATTTCTTTTGAATGGCTTTTTCCGCTGACCGGGTTTAGAGCCTCTGAATCCGGCATTGACTGCCGTATCTTCAGCATTATCGCCATTAATGCGGCGCTTGTGCTTGTTGCGACGCGACCTGCCGTTGCTGTCCTTGGTATCCGAATTACCAGGGCTCTTGGTCATGTTGTTACTACGAGCTAGCCAGCTGTCCTCTCCCACGCAAAAGCGGGTCATGAGTGTTGTGAGGGCTACCATGGATTTCGGCTTTTCCTGTCCTAGGTGCCGGGCAAGCCACTCGTCATGGATGTTATGTTTGAAGGCTGCAAGGGCCTCTGCATCCGGACAGTCGACGATTTGATTTTTCTTGGTTAGGAACCGTGTCCAGAATTGTCTGGCCGATTCCTATGGCTGCTGAATTATGTGGCTTAGGTCATCGGCGTCTGGTGGTCGCACATAGGTGCCCTGGAAGTTGTTAAGGAATGCGGCTTCCAGGTCTTCCCAACAACCAATTGACTCTGCTGGCAAGCTGTTAAGCCAATGCCGAGCTGGTCCTTTAAGCTTGAGTGGGAGGTATTTGATGGCGTGTAGATCATCACCGCGGGCCATGTGGATATGAAGGAGGTAGTCCTCCATCCATACCGCAGGATCTGTTGTGCCATCGTATGATTCAATGTTTATGGGTTTGAAACCCTCGGGGATTTGATGATCCATTACATCATCTGTGAAGCATAGTGGGTGTGCGGTGCCCCTGTACTGGGCTATATAACGACATAGCTCAAATGAGCTTTGTCTGCTGTGTTCGGCTCGGCCGGATTTGCTGTATCCGGCATGACGGTTATCGTCACGTGTAGTGAGGCGCCCACGCGATCCGTAGATAGATCTTGTTTGCCTTGCCTTGTCCTCCAATATATCTCGCAGGTCTGGCGCATTTCCCCGTGCCTTGGTACTTTTTGAGTGACGCCGGGGTGCGGCTTGAGTGGAGGGTCGAGAGGCCTCTCTGTCGCGGCCACGAGGTGGCCGGTCGACTGTATCATGCGCTGGTGATGTAGGTTTAGGTGCTTCCTCCTCTAATCGGGGTAGCAGCCTGCGTTTTGGGTAGCTCTTGGAGGGGCATTCGAGTTCGTACTCTTCGGCCGCCAGGACTTCAGTCCATCTGTCGGCTAGCAAATCTTGGTCAGCTCTAAGTTGTTGCTGCTTTTTCTTGAGGCTGCTTGCCGTGGCCATAAGCCTGCGTTTGAAATGCTCCTGTTTGACGGGATCTTCAGGCACGACAAATTCGTCGTCGTCGAGGCTTGCCTCGTCTTCGAAGGGAGGCATGTAATTATCGTCCTCTACCTCTCTGTCTGCCGCTCTCTCATGAGGGCTGGCTTCTCCATCCTCCTGCGCTAAATCCTGCTGGAGGGGGTTGTCTTCGGCACTGTCCGGGGTGTTATTGTCTCCCGTGCCGGAATCACCATTTTTGTTGTGGCGGGATTTAGAGCGGCGCCGCTGACGCCTGCGCTTAGGCTGTTTCTTGGAGGGGTCATCCTCTGTTGTTCCATCGCCATTCCCATCTTTTGGGATGTCCACCATGTATATGGCGTATGATGAGGTGGCCTTCCAGTGCCATGTAGGCGCTGGTTCTTGGTCGTCTCCTGCATCTTCGGTCCATACCGTCAATGTCTTCGGAGTCAAAGTTGAGCATGTCGGTTAAATCATCGACAGTGGCTACAAAGTGGGTGGTGGGTGGGCTTTGAATTTCTTCGTCATCCGCATCCCAACCTTCCTGACCATAATCCGGCCAGGGCTCTCCTGATAAAGAGAGAGACTTTAGCAAATTCAGGATGTCGCCAAAGGGCGAGTGCTAAAAGATGTCCGCGATAGTGAACTCCATGATCGGCGCCCAATCGGATTCGATTGGCAGGGGCGCGGAAGGTTTGGAGTCCGGAGAGGAGTCCGGCACCTTGGAGTCACGAGCTTCGCAAAGGACAGGGTTGGTGTTCGGCTCAATCACCATAGAGATAGCAGCCCCCGAGGCGGTGTCCAGCCACCCGTCCTCGATCGGCGCAGTCGGCTCCGAGCTAATTAAGGGTCGGAGCGGACGCTGGTGTGGCCTCCAGGGCACTGTCCAGCGGTAGAGCTAGATCATGCCCATCGTGACACTGCGGCGCGCTTGGCTGTGGCTCGAACCCGTCGAAGATCAAGTCTCCGCGGACGTCAGCCGTATAGTTCAAACTTCCAAATCTGACCTGATGGCCGGGGGCGTAGCTTTCAATCTGCTCCAGATGGCCAAGCGAATTGGCCCACAGTGCAAAGCCGCCGAATACGAAGATCTGTCCGGGGAGAAAAGTCTCACCCTGGACCGCATCGTTATTGATGATCGAAGGAGCCATCGGGCCTAAAGATGACAACACAAAGGAACTCTCAATGAAAGCACCAATGTCGGTGTCAAAACCGGCGGATCTCGAGTAGGGGGTCCCGAACTGTGCGTCTAGGCGGATGGTAACAGGAGACAAGGGACACGATGTTTTTACCCAGGTTCGGGCCCTCTCGATGGAGGTAAAACCCTACTCCTGCTTGATTAATATTGATGATATGGGTAGTACAAGATAGATCTACCACGAGATCAGAGAGGCTAAACCCTAGAAGCTAGCCTATGGTATGATTGTTGTTCGTCCTACGGACTAAAACCCTCCGGTTTATATAGGCACCGAAGAGGGTTAGGGTTACACAGAGTCGGTTACAATGGTAGGAGATCTACATATCCGTATCACCAAGCTTGCCTTCCACGCCAAGGAAAGTCCCATCCGGACATGGGACGAAGTCTTCAATCTTGTATCTTCATAGTCCAGGAGTCCGGCCAAAGGTGATAGTTTGGCTATCCAGACACCCCCTAATCCAGGACTCCCTCAGCATGGTTCGCACGTGTCAAATGATTCATAATCAAGAGACTCCAAAAGTCCATCTTCATGGAGCTTCTTCATGCGTTTGACACCAATGTGACCAAGGCGGCAGTGCTGCAAGTATGTGGGACTATTGTTATCAACCTTACATCTTTTGGTATTCACACTATGAATATGTGTAACATCACGTTCGAGATTCATTAAGAATAAACCATTGACCAGCGGGGCATGACCATGAAACATATCTCTCATATAAATAGAACAACCATTATTCTCGGATTTAAATGAGTAGCCATCTCGTATTAAACAAGATCAGATACAATGTTCATGCTCAAAGCTGGCACTGAATAATAATTATTGAGTTTTAAAACTAATCTCGTAGGTAAATGTAGAGGTAGCATGCCGACGGCGATCACATCGACCTTGGAACCATTCCCGACGCGCATCGTCACCTCATCCTTCGCTAGTCTCCGCTTATTCCGTAGCTCCTGTTTTGAGTTACAAATATGAGCAACCACACCAGTATCAAATACCCAGGAGCTACTACGAGTACTGGTAAGGTACACATCAATTACATATATATCACATATACCTTTGGTGTTGCCGGCCTTCTTGTCCGCTAAGTACTTGGGGCAGTTCCGCTTCTAGTGACCATTTCCCTTGCAATAAAAGCACTCAGTTTCAGGCTTGGGTCCATTCTCTGGCTTCTTCCCGGCATCTTGATTACCAGGCGCGACAACTCCATGCCATATTTCTTGAAGCCCTTTTTACCCTTTCCTTTCTTGAACTTAGTGGTTTTATTCATCATCAACACTTGATGTTCCTTTTTGATTTCCACCTCTGCTGATTTCAGCATTGAATATACTTCAGGAATGGTTTTCTCCATCACCTGCATATTGAAGTTCATCACAAAGCTCTTGTAGCTCGGTAGAAGCGACCGAAGGATTCTGTCAACGACCGCGTCATCCAGGAGATTAACTCCCAGCTGAGACAAGCGGTTGTGCAACCCAGACATTTTGAGTATGTGCTCGCTGATGGAACTATTCTCCTCCATCTTACAACTATAGAACTTGTCGGAGACTTCATATCTCTCGACCCGGGCATAAGTTTGGAAAACCATTTTCAGCTCTTGGAACATCTCATATGCTCCGTGCTTCTCGAAATGCTTTTGGAGCCCCGGTTCTAAGCTGTAAAGCATGCCGCACTGAACTAGGGAGTAATCATCAACACGTGACTGCCAAGCATTCATGACGTCTTGGTTCGCTGGGACAGGTGCTTCACCTAGCGGTGCTTCAAGGACATATGCTTTCTTGGCAGCTATGAGGATGATCCTCAAGTTCTGGACCCAGTCCGTATAGTTGTTGCCATCATCTTTCAGCTTGGTTTTCTCTAGGAACACGTTGAAGTTGAGGACAACATTCGCGTGGGCCATTTGATCTACAAGACATATTGTAAAGATTTTTAGACTAAGTTCATGATAATTAAGTTCATCTAATCAAATTATTTAATGAACTCCCACTCAGATAGACATTCCTCTAGTCATCTAAGTGATACATGATCCGAGTCAACTAGGACATGTCCGATCATCACGTGAGATGGACTAGTCATCATCGGTGAACATCTTCATGTTGATCGTATCTTCTATATGACTCATGTTCGACCTTTCGGTCTCTTGTGTTCCGAGGCCATGTTTGTACATGCTAGGCTCGTCAGGTCAACCTAAGTGTTTTTGCATGTGTAAATCTGGCTTACACCCGTTGTATGTGAACATTAGAATCTATCACACCCGATCATCACGTGGTGCTTCGAAACAACGAACTTTCGCAACGGCGCACAGTTAGGGGGGACACTTTCTTGAAATTATTATGAGGGATCATCTTATTTATGCTACCGTCGTTCTAAGCAAATAAGATGCAAAAACATGATAAACATCACATGCAATCAAATAGTGACATGATATGGCTAATATCATTTTGCTCCTTTTGATCTCCATCTTTGGGGCGCCATGATCATCATCGTCACCGGCATGACACCATGATCTCCATCATCGCGTCTCCATGAATTTGTCTTGCCAACTATTACTTCTACTACTATAGCTAATGGTTTAGCAATAAAGTAAAGTAATTACATGGCGTTATTCAATGACACGCAGGTCATACAAAAAAAGACAACTCCTATGGCTCCTGCCGGTTGTCATACTCATCGACATGCAATTCGTGATTCCTATTACAAGAACATGATCAATCTCATACATAACATATACTTCATTCATCACATCCTTCATGGCCATATCACATCACACGACACATGCTACAAAAACAAGTTAGACGTCCTCTAATTGTTGTTGCAAGTTTTTACATGGCTGCTATAGGTTTCTAGCAAGAACGTTTCTTACCTACGCCAAAACCACAACGTGATATGCCAATTACTATTTACCCTTCATAAGGACCCTTTTCATCAAATCTGATCCGACTAAAGTGGGAGAGACAGACACCCGCTAGCCACCTTATGCAACTAGTGCATGTCAGTTGGTGGAACCTATCTCACGTAAGCGTACGCGTAAGGTCGGTCCGGGCCGCTTCATCCCACGATGCCGCCGAAACAAGATAAGACTAGTAGTGGCAAGTAAATTGACAAAATCGACGCCCACAACAAACTTGTGTTCTACTCGTGCATAGAAACTACGCATATACCTAGCTCATGATACCGCTATTGGGGATCGTTGCAGAAATTAAATTTTTTTCTACGCATCACCAAGATCAATCTATGGAGTAACTAGCAACGAGAGAGAGAGGGGAGTGCATCTTCATACCCTTGAAGATCGCGAGTCGGAAGCGTTGCAAGAACACGGTTGGAGGAGTCGTATGCGTAGTGATTAAGATCGCGGCCGAATCCGATCTAAGCATCGAACAATGGCGCTTCTGCGTTCAACACACGTGCAGCCCGGTGACGTCTCCCGCGCCTTGATCCAGCAAGGAGGAGGGAGTGGTTAAGGAAGAGGGCTCTAGCAGCAGCACGACGGCGTGGTGGTGATGGGGTGTCAGTTCTCCGCCAGGGCTTCGCCAAGCTCTTGCGGAGGAGGAGAAGTGTTGGGGAGGGGAGGGGTTGCGCCTTGGATGTGGTGTTGCAGCCCTCCCCTCGCCCCTCTATTTATAGGGATAAGGGGGAAGGGGTCGGGCCCCTCTAGATGAGATCTAGAGGGGGGGCGGCCAAGGGGAGGGGGCTTGCCCCCCAAGCAAGGGGGGCGCCCCCTTTAGGGTTTACCCCCAAACCCTAGGCGCATGGGCCCTAGGGGGTGCCCAACACTCCAAGGGGCTGGTTCCCTTCCCTCTACATCCCATGAGGCCCTCCGGGACAGGTGGCCCCTCCCGTGGACCCCAAAACCCCTCCGGTGGCCCTGGTACAATACCGGTATGCCCCCGAATATTTCCGGTGACCGTATGACAACTTCCCATATATAAATCTTCACCTCCGGACCATTCTGGAACTCCTCGTGACATCCGGGATCTCATCCGGGACTCCAAACAACATTCGGTAATCACATACAAATCTTCCTAATAACCCTAGCGTCATTTAACCTTAAGTGTGTAGACCCTACGGGTTCAGGAATCACGCAGACATGACCGAGACAACTCTCCAGCCAATAACCAATAGCGGGATCTGGATACCCATGTTGGCTCCCACATGTTCCACGATGATCTCATCGGATGAACCAGATGTCGAGTATTCAAGCAATCCCGTATACAAGTCCCTTTGTCAATCGGTACGTTACTTGCCCGAGATTCGATCATCGGTATCCCAATACCTCGTTCAATCTCGTTAACGGCAAGTCACTTTACTCGTTCTATAATGCATGATCCCGTGACAAACTACTTAGTCACATTGATCTCATTACGATGATGCATTACCGAGTGGGCCCAGAGATACCTCTCCGTCATACGGAGTGACAAATCCCTGTCTTGATTCGTGCCAACCCAACAGACACTTTCGGAGATACCTGTAGTGCACCTTTATAGCCACCCAGTTATGTTGTGACGTTTGGTACACCCAAAGCACTCCTACGGTATCCGGGAGTTGCACAATCTCATGGTCTAAGGAAATGATACTTGACATTAGATAAGCTCTAGCAAACGAACTACACGATCTTGTGCTATGCTTATGATTGGGTCTTGTCCATCACATCATTCTCCCAATGATGTGATCCCGTTATCAATGACATTCAATGTCCATAGTAAGGAAACCATGACCATCTGTTGATCAATGAGCTAGTCAACTAGAGGCTCACTAGGGACTTGTTGTGGTCTATGTATTCACACATGTATTACGGTTTCCGGTCAATACAATCATAGCATGAACAATAGACAATTATCATGAACAAGGAAATATAATAATAACCATTTTATTATTGCCTCTAGGGCATATTTCCAACGGGGGGTGAAAGTGCGTTATATCGACTAGAGGGGGGGTGAATAGGCGATTTTTATGAATTCTTCACTGAGGAATTTGCCGGTGAGGAAATTCCTTAGCGAAGAACTACTTGCAGCGGAATAAGTACTCAGAAGTAAGCATGACAGAATACACACATGGTCATCATGATGAAATGAAGACAAACACAGAGTACAGAAAGCGTAAACACAGGATAACACAAGATGAAGACAAACAGACTGAAGAAATTGAACTGAGGAAATTGAGAAAGTCTTCAGTCAAAGTCTTCAAACACAGATATGAACAAACACGCAACACAGTAATGAGGAAATGAAAGAGTTGAGGAAATAGAACTAGTAAGGTTGGTGAAGACAATGATTTGGTAGACCAGTTCCAACTGCTGTCTCAGTTGTACATTTGGTTGGAGCGGCTGAGTATTTAAACTCGAGGACACACGGTCCCGGACACCCAGTCACTGAGCACGCAGCTCAGGACACCAAGTCCTCACCGTATTCTCCTTGAACTAAGGTCACACAGACCTCGTCCAATCACTCGTGGTAAGTCTTCAGGCGACTTCCAAACCTTCACAGACTTCGGTCACTCGGCGATCCATAATTCCTCTTGGATGCTCTAGACCATGACGCCTAACCATCTGGAAGAAGCATAGTCTTCAAAGGTAACAAGCGTCGGATCCACGCAGGATCAATCTCTTCAGAGATGCTCAATCACTTTGGGTTTGTGGGTGTTTGGGTTTGGATTTTCCTCACTCGATGATTTTCACTCAAAGTCCTCGGAGGATGGGTTGCTCTCAAATGACAAGTGTCAGTTTCTCTCGGAGCAGCCAACCAGCTAGTGGTTGTAGGGGGCGGCTATTTATAGCCTAGGGAGCAGCCCGACATGATAAGACATAAATGCCCTTCAGTGCTCATAATGATACACCAATTGACTCTCCTTGTCCTGGTGGTAAGGATCATGGTGTCGAGGGAGGACATCAAGTGAATTCGCTGATTGAATCTTCTCCCATAAGTGTGGCCCCTCCTTCTGGTATGTGATTGATTTGTTTATTTTTGTGTATGTTGGTTGCTTGATGTTTGCACAAATTGGTGTTGCCTTGTTTTATCTAGCCGACATTTTGTTGCGAACAACCGTGAATTTAGTCTATGCAGCACTGCATTTATTTGTATACGTGAACTCCACTATATGTATGTGTGAACTTTATTGTTGTTTTATTCAAGTTTTTTGTACAATGCATTATTTTTTATTTTGAGTTTACGGTTGGAGCACTGCATTTATATGTCTAACTGTACTACATTTGTTCTTTTTGTGCACTTTTTAGCGAGCATAGTCAAACTTCATTTTGACGCAGTGTCTGTTTCCATGCTGGGGCGCCTGGGTTTGAGGAGGTTACTCAATTGATTGACCATTATTTTGCAGAGGGTAATGTTGGTGTGAGCTTTGATCAGAGTCGTCTCGTCTTGTTTGAAACACAATCGCAGTCTGTTGATGGTACAGAGGAAGTTACACAGGATTGGATGGTCTCGGAACAGCTTCGTCAATATGAGTTGAAGCAAAGCAAGAAGAAGTTGAGGTTTGAAATTGAGTCAAAAGAGTTTGCGGAGAAGGAGAAGCAGAGGAGATCTGCAGATGGTGCCAAGGGTGGTAAATTTGGCAAGGTGAAGCAACCTTCTTTGCAGAAGAAGAGGTTGAGTACTGTTGCTGAGGAAGGTGGTACACCTCGGCGGAGTCCACGTGTTGCTGGAATGAAGAAGAATCTTGGCAAGAGAACTGCTGAAGCTGGTGGAAGTGATGATCCTCAGCGCAAGCGACTACATGTCACTGAAGGTCCCAACTCTGATGACGACGACTTTGTGCTTGCTGATTATGTGAAGGGTGTTCATCCTTCTAGATGCAAAGACTGTGGTTCATCTAAGAGTCTACCCAAGCGTGCCCGTGATGATGTCGACGAAGATGTTGGTGGTGACTCTGGCGAGGAGGTGGATGTTGCTCCAAAGGTTTGTTGAAGTGCACTGCATTTGTTTCCTTCATTGTTATTCTTTCTGTATTTTCTATGTCTCTTTTTTCATGGCTAGTCTTCTAATGTGAACTGTATTTCCCTTTACACAGAGGAAGAAGTCTAGTAAGAGCAATGCAACTGAAGATGATGTTGAGGGAGATGATTCTTGATTTAACAAGATCATGCGGTTGTCGCTTCCCACTGTTTGCAAGGCTGCTTCTTTGTTGAAAGAGGCGCATTGTAGCCGTGTTAGGGATGCTGGATTTGGTGTTGTCTTTGATCTGACAGTAAAGAAAAATGTGTCGCACATTCTTATGTGCTATCTGATGGGAGTGATTGACCCTGCCACCATGGTAATGGACTTTGGGAATGGAGGGTTCTTTGAATCAATCATGATGCAGTTCATCACATTTTTGATTTACCTATGGGACGTCACACTGCACCCATGCCTTCTTCCAGCGGTCATGATGAATCGTTGACTGCCCTCAAGGATGAGCTTGGCTTTGACCATTCAAAAAGTATAGGTGTCAAGGACTTGCTTGAGAAGTTGAAGGTGTTGGTGGAGGAAGATGATTATGTGAGTGTTGACCTTGCTGTGAAGGTGTTCTTCCTGATACTTTACCAGAATTTGCTGTGCCCGGGGCCTACAGTTTGTTTGGGTAGAGTTGCTGCGATGGTAGAGAACATGGATTATGCAGCTATGGCTCAGATAGACTTTTGCCAGCTTGTTGTTGATGAGTTGCAGGCAGCTGTGGTTAGGTGGCAAACAGAAGGCAGCAAGCAGAATTGTGCAGAGGGTTGTGCCATTGTCCCCCTGATTATGTATCTTGACTGCTTGAAGCTTCACAAATTTTTAGTCATGCACACGTTGACGCCACGCGCGTCATACCCGACGACCAAGGACCTGATGAAGTTGTACAATGAGGATGTGCTTGTGAAGGGAAATATTTACTTGGAAAGTTACAAATTTGGGAAGCTGCCGATTAGTGCATCTGATTTTTTAATATCAATTTTTTTTAAAAAATGTGCAACCATTATAAATGTGAACTTTTCTAGTACTCACATGTGTACTTCTCTTTGCCTGTTGTCTTTTTTTGCAGTCGAAGGTGTCAGATGATATTGTGTACAACCGTCCTGTTGCAGTTGTACACGACAGCTCTGATGCGGGGCCTAGCACTCATGCTAGGTTTTATGAGCTTATCTGTAGCCAGCTTCCTACCTGTGATGATGAGGTGCCGCATACTCGTGGTTTCATGCCTCGACAGATGTTTGATAATACAAGCTCTTGTAAACAGACATTTGTTGGCGGCAAAAAACATGAGGAGATTGACGAGCTTCTTCTGAAGGTTTTGAAGCTGACTGAAGATTTGCCAACCTCTGGTGACAGGTTGAGGACAGTTGCTGGTTTTTTCCCTGTTGGCCATGGCCCACGAGATTAAGATATTGTTGCTGCTCGCAATTTTGATTGTGGTGTGATTGAAAGCCTGAAGATTGCAGTGACGAATGTCCGGTCTTCGTGCTCAATTGAGACATTCATAGGAAGAAAAATGCGGTCGGTATGAGAAGGATGTTGGGCATATTTTGGACGAAATGACCCGTCAGGACGCTGGCGTCGGTGCTGACAATGTATGTTCTAGGTTTTTTGCGGCTTTGAACCTCTTTTTTGTGTATTATGTTGACTGCTCCTCACTATTTTTGTTTTTTTTGTTATAGGCTGGAGTGGAATCTTCTGATGTCGATGGAACTAGAGACGATGGAGTTGGTCAGGTATAAATACTCCTGCCATGTCTGTTCTGCCATGCGTCCCTTTTTCTTTGAACTTGCATTTGTTTGCTTCCCATTTTTATTGTTTTTTTGTGTACTTCACTGTTGTGAAGTGTGTACTGCTTGTGCATAGTTGAAGTTTTTTCTTTTTTGGTCGGTACCATCTTATTTCTCATTTTTGGTTTGTTCTATGCCTGTAGACTGGTGTTGCTGCTTGTGATGTGCACAAAGAGACCTACGATGGCTCTAGGAAGGATGAGGTCTTGGCTGATGCATCGTCCCCTCTAGATGTTGTACCTGATAAGGTATAGTTGTATTACTTGTTCTGTTAGTGGGTTGTAATCTAATTTTTTGTTGTTTGTTATAAACTTGATGTACGCTGTTATGTTCATCCATATGCATTTTCATTTACATATGTTAGCTGCAATAGTTTTACATGTGTGGGCTTCATTGTTTGACAGAAGGGAACTGGAGTTCTTTTCGCATGCGTGGTCCATACTGATTTACATACGTGAGCTTCAGTATTTAACATAACTGAACTGCAGCGTTTGACAAAGTGAACTGCAGTTAATTTTTTATGTATATGTGGGTTGCAGTTGTAGTTGTGTTTGACACATGTGTGTTGGAGTTGTTTTGCATATGTGGACTGTAGTTGTTCTGTGTATGTTGTCAGCAGTCTTTGACATAAGTGTGCTATGTGTTGTTGTGTTAATTATCCCCGCGCTCATTTTTGTGTTACTCTGTGTTTTTTAAACTTTCCACGGGTTGGAGAAGAAAACATGGAAGTTGACATTGATCTAAATCAGGGCAGTTGTGATGTTGATGGCTGTGGCAGTGTTGATGCTTCTGCATCGCCTGCCGTTGACTGTGCAGATCCTTCTATAGCTCAAGGATCCCATGATGCTGTTCCCACCAGTCGGCATGAAGATTCTGATGTTGGCATTGAAAAGCCACTAGAGAATGTTGCCCCTGCTGCTAGTGTTGTTGCTTCCCCTGTCTGTCTGGTGTCGAACGATGTTCCGGAAGTATCGAGAGTGGAGCCTCATGTAGTTGAAGTATCTAAGGACGTTGCTGTTGACAGGACTGTTGTAAATCCAGAGAGTGCTGATGTTGCTGTAGAAGGCCAGTCCAGTGAGGTTGTGGTGGATTTGTCGCAACCTATGCAAGAAAATATTTTGCTCAGCTCTGAAGAACAGCAGCCTGAAGACTCTGACACTAAAGGCAAGAGTTTTTGTTTAACAGTGCAGTTTGAAGTTTTTCTCATTCATGTTGTTTAATTACTATGGTATCTGTATTAGATGTTTAATGATAAGTGAAACTTGATCTTTTTTCTATGATTTTCAAAATAGCTAGCATAATTTCTTTATCTTAATATTTAAACTTGATTGTTTGGATAAGTGAACTTCATCTTTTTTATTACAGATGCCGAACTTCCTGTTGTGACACCGTTGAGCATTGATCCAGCTCTTCTGAAAAGATACAATGAGTTGTACGCTGCTGTTACGAGGGCTCGGAAGGACAAGAAGAAGAAGTATGGTTTTTTGGAAATTGTTTTGTTCATATGTATTATCTAATTCTTGTATTTACCCCTTTTTCTTTGTTGTTATTTTTTTTAGTATCTTATGTTTCAGTTTTTCATGAAAACATCAGGGACATAATTGCTTTTAAAACTGAGATGGGTGATATTAGCATTGGCGAAGTTGGTCAATCCTTTTGGGATAAAGGGATGCTCACTACAAGGCTTGTAGATCTTGGGGTTTCTTTGCTAGTAGATAAGTTTAAGGGATCTCCGACAATGGTTGTCCCGTACCATATTTGTGTAAGAATGCAGAAATTTTTTGTTTTATTTTTTGATTTTCTTTTCTGATTTCATGCGACGACCTGTTTGCTTGAGCACTATTTGATTTTTGGTTTTGTTTCGGCAGAAAAATATTTGGAATGGTGGTACTGTAGGCAGGAGTGTCAAAATGATGTTCTCCTCAAAAGCCAAGGAGCGTGTTGATAAAAAGGATATGGTGAGAGACGTTTTTATGTGTTGAAAACTATAATTTGTCTGTTTTGTTTTTATAGTGTTCTATTTTTTCTTCTTATAATAATTTTATTTATTTACTCATGCTTCCAACAGGTCCTTTTTGCAACTTTTGATCCGCCAGATACGAGGGATGGTGTTGGTCATTATTGTGTAGTTGGTTAAATGTGAAAGAAAGGCGGTTTGAATTTCTTGACTTGCTCAACAAACCTGGCAGCCCTGATGCGGTCAGGGTCTTTAGGAGGATGGTTAAAAATATCAAGCGTGCATGGAAAGAAGGGGGCTCAAGTTCAGATGAGCCGCTAAATCCTCCTACACTTGATGGATTTGTGTTGAAACATGTCATTGTCCCAATGCAGCCAAATGGGTGCATTCTGTACAGCCCTTCTGTGGCATATTGTTCAAGTTGTTTTTCACTTCATTTTTGTGAAACTGATGTTTTTTATTCTTTTTATTTCAGGCATGATTGTGGATTCTATATGTTTTAATTCTTGCAGACATGGGATGGTGTTCAAGTTGCTAAGTTTGGGGTGGAGCACATTGGCTACATCAGAAAGGCCATGCTCTATAGCTGGCTAACATCGAGGAAGTGTTGCCTTGATTTAACATCACTTCTAATTTTTGCAAATAAAGGTTGTTTTCTTGAACTTCTTTATCCTCCCTTTATTTTATTCTTTTTGTCTACTGCTTGGTTCCGCTTCTTTATGGTCAAGTGAGATGCATTGTTCTTTATATGTGGGCTGCATTGTTGTAGAGAAGTGTGGGTTGCATTGATGTAGACTAGTGTGCTGCAATGTTGTAGACAAGTGGGCTGCATTGCTGTATACAAGTAGACTGCATTGATGTAGACTAGTGTGCTGCAATGCTGTAGACAAGTGGGCTGCATTGTTATATACAAGTAGACTACATTGATGTAGACTAGTGTGATGCAATGCTGTAGACAAGTAGACTGCATTGATGTAGAGAAGTGTGCTGCATTGCTGTATACAAGTGGGTTGCATTGCTGTATACAAGTAGACTGCATTGATGTAGAGAAACTGTGCTGCATTGCTATATACAAGTGGGCTACATTGCTGTATACAAGTAGACTGCATTGATGTAGAGAAGTGTGCTGCATTGTTGTATACAAGTGGGTTACATTGCTGTATACAAGTAGACTGCATTCTATTTTTCTGTATACATGTTTTTTGGTTTTTGTGTTTCGTGCTGAGTGCTTCCATGTTTTTTTGCACGTTTTTAGGTTTTGATGGGGGGCTTCATGAAGGCTGTACGTCACTGTTTGAGTCCCACGGTTCTGAGGTGGTTATGGAGGATTGTGTCATTGAAATATCTCCAGATAATTTTGGTTCTTTGGCTAGAGATGGTTTGAACACAAATGTGGCGTCTGGACCTGATGGTGGAAGTGTCTCTCGACCTAGCTCTCCACATGATGTATATGATGTTGATGATGATGATTTTGTTACGCCGTGTGCACATGTCACTAGGACTAGGAGTGCAGCAATTAATCGTCCTCCTTTGGATGAGGTTGAAATATTTTCGAACAAGAGGGCAGGTGAGAGGGCTTTTAAGTTGAGATGCTCTATAGAGAAATTGAAGCCTCTGAGGTTCAAATATATTGATGAGGCGATTAAAATAAAGGATCTTGTTCTCAGCAAAGATTTTGTAACCAAATACCGCGAGTAAGTTTTATGTGATGTGTGTGCCCTTCATCCTTTTTGTGTGTTTTGATTTTAATTCTAATTTTATTGATCCCATATGTGTATGTTTACAGCAGGAACGCGTTCTTTATGGTGCATGGTCCTTTTGGTGATGTCGATACATACAATATCGACTATATCTATGATACATTTGGCAAAGGAGCTTTAATGGATTCGTATCTCGTGGATTTTGTCATCAAGTACTAGAAGCAAGACCCTCAATTGGGTTTAGCTTATCAATCCGGTGAACGTGTGCTACTTTCACCTTTATTTATCACGATAAACGTTTGTTGTCATTCTTTCCTATTGCACTGGCTTTTTCATGTCCATGCCTGCTTGCATTGTTTATTTTTATTTTTCATGTCCTTGTTTTGTTCTTTTTTGTGTGCAGTACGTTCTTCAAATGGAAACCTCTGTGGCGAGAGATAATGACGGAAATCCTGTGTTGCCAGTTGTGCATAGCTCGTTTGTTTTAGAAGATGCAGTTAACCAGTTCAAGTTTTTTGTGAGCGACAATGCAAACCTGTTGGATGCAAAACTGGTAAGTTCATTGTTTTTTGTCATTTATTTTTCCTGGTTTGTTGCATTTCTTTTTATAGTTATTTTTGGAACAGTGGTCCTGGTGCTACGTTTCGGAAGAACTTTTCATTTCATTTTTGTTTTTTTATGCGAACAGATTATGATGCCGCGATTCAAGGATGGTCATTATTCCTTATACACAATGAACCAGCATCGCTAGACGCTTAATATCCATGACAGTAGGAAGTACGTTGGCCATCCTGATGTCACGACAAGGTGGCACATGACTGACTGCCACGCAGATTGCACTGAAGTGGTATGTTATTTTTTCTTGCCAAGCGTAAAGCTTTTTTGTGTTTCTCCTACTGCATTTTTTTCATAAATTGCACATGCAAATTTTAGCACGCATAGAACCACAATTGTTTATGTAGTGCATTGCAACATATGCGCGACAGAACTGCATTTTTCTCACGTGCACTTAAAAGAGGGATTGTCTAGACGTTTGAGAACAACTTTTATATTTTTTTGGTTCGTCTGAATAGCAACTTTGATCCGTGATGTGTGTTATTCTTACCTTTGTGCTTCCTTTTTTTCCCAGATGAGGAGGATGACTCAGCTGTTGAAGGCGATTTATGGTGAAAAAATGTATAAATCAAACAACCACCCTGACTGGGTTAAATTGGCAGAGAAGCCCTCTTACATTGTCGTGCCAGCACAGGGAGCAAATTAGAGCGGAATCTATGTTCTGAGGATGACGCAGTTGTATGACGGTCAACGCCTAGTTAAGAAAAATTTGAAATTCGACGTAACACCTTCTCTGTTTTCTTCTTTTTCTTGTTACTTTTTTTATTATTTTAATTTTTTTTTCACTTTTTTGTTCCTTATGACAACCTTTTTTTTAATCACGGGTCTGCATTTTTTTATTTTTTATTTTTTCAGCCTGCTGTTGAAGATTGGAAGGCGGAGTACATGTTCCAGCTGTTGTTCAATCCTTCGAACATATTGTGTTATGAAGACATGCCGCTTGAGCTACGTGAACTGATTGCGGACCTCGGGCTCACTTCCTGTCGCAATCGCAGATGCAGTTGCAAACGCAGTAACAATCATTTGGGCACTATTTTCTACTACGGGCAAAAGCCTGTGCGTGGACAAGAACTAGGGTTTGATGTTGTGTATGTGTGTGCTGACTAAGGTAGATAATGTATGAAAAAGACTTTTTCTATCGTTGTGTTTTTTCTTGTTCTTTTATGCAGCAGTATATGTGGATGAATTTGTATGTGTATGTGTATTTTATATCAATAACTCATACGATATATATAAGTGTATAATTTTATTTTTTGTTGACGACCACGGTCTATGTGAACTGGCATTTGTCACGCTTATATGTATGGTATGTGTTCGATAAATTGCATCGCATTTGATGCTGAACTTCTTTGTCCAACAAAAAGCACGGCATTTTTTTGTCTTCAAGTTCAGCGCTGCACCTGTGTGCATGCCGAAACTGCATTGCTTTATGATATCGCACTGCTTTTTTACCCAACAAAACGCACTGATTTTGCCTAAAGTTGCATTTTGCATTTGGTTTCTTTATTGTTTGTACGATAAGGTAGATGGGGGGTTGCCCCCCCACACAATTTTTTAGTTATCTATATATTTGTATTGTTCCTGTACGCACTGCGTGCGTTAGCGCGAGGCCGAGCAGGGGGTGGGGAGGGGGGTCGTGACCCCCCTCCCCATCCCCCTGCGAGGCCGAGCCTGGAACGAGCCGGAGCAGGCGGCGATGCGAGTTGCCGCGGTGCTGCATGCGTAGGCGAGTCCGTCACACCCCATCGCCCCCCAGTCTATCTTAGGGGTGTGGCTCTGGGGTTGCGTCCGTCCCATTTGATGGAAAAACAGAATGTCCGCACTGCGCCTGTCAACCAAACGCACTGCATGCGTTAGCGCGAGGCCGAGCAGGGGGTGGGGAGGGGGGTCGTGACCCCCCCTCCCCATCCCATTGCGAGGCCGAACCTGGAACGAGCCGGAGCAGGCGGCGACGCGGCTTGCCGCGGCGCCGCATGTGTAGGCAAGTCCGTCACACCCCGTCGCCCCCTTGTGTATCTTAGGGGTGTGGCTCTGGGGTAGCGTGCGTCCCATTTGATGGAAAAACAGAATGATCGCACTGCGCCTGTCAACCAAGTGCACTGCATGCGTTAGCGCGAGGCCGGGCAGGGGGTGGGGAGGGGGGTCGTGACCCCTCTCCCCATCCCCCTGCGAGGCCGAGCCTGGAACAAGCCGGAGCAGGCGGCGACGCGGCTTGCCGCGGCACCGCATGCGTAGGCGAGTCCGTCACACCCCGTCGCCCCCCTGTCTATCTTAGGGGTGTGGCTCTAGGGTTGCGTGCGTCCCATTTGATGGAAAAACAGAATGACCGCACTGCGCCTGTCAAACAAGTGCACTGCGTGCGTTAGCGCGAGGCCGAGCAGGGGGTGGGGAGGGGGGCCGTGACCCCCCTCCCCATCCCCCTGCGAGGCCAAGCCTGGAACGAGTCGGAGCAAGCAGCGACGCGGCTTGCCGCGGCGCCACATGCGTAGGCGAGTCCGTCACACCCCATCGCCCCCCTGTCTATCTTAGGGGTGTGGCTCTGGGGTTGCTTGCGTCCCATTTGATGGAAAAATAGAATGACCGCACTGCGCCTGTCAACCAAGTGCACTGCGTGCGTTAGCGCAAGGCCGAGCAGGGGGTTGGGAGGGGGGTCGTGACACCCCTCCCCATCCCCCTGCGAGGCCGAGCCTGGATCGAGCTGGAGCAGGTGGCGACGCGGCTTGCCACGGCGCCGCATGCGTAGGCGAGTCCGTCACACCCCGTCGCCCCCTGTCTATCTTAGGGGTGTGGCTCTGGGGTTGCGTGCATCCCATTTGATGGAAAAACAGAATGTCCGCACTGCGCCTATCAACCAAGCGCACTGCATGCATTAGCACAAGGCCGAGCAGGGGGTGGGGAGGGGGGTCGTGACCCCCCATCCCCATCCCCCTGCGAGGTCGAGCCTGGAACGAGCCGGAGTAGGCGGCGACGTGGCTTGCCGCGATGCCGCATGCGTAGGCGAGTCCGTCACACCCCATCGCCCCCAGTCTATCTTAGGGGTGTGGCTCTGGGGTTGCGTGCGTCCTATTTGATGGAAAAATAGATTGTCCGCACTGCGCCAATCAACCAAGCGCACTGCGTACGTTAGCGCGAGGCCGAGCGGGGGGTTGGCGGGGGTCGTGACCCCCCATCCCCATCCCCCTGCGAGGCCGAGCCTGGAACGAGCCGGAGCAGGCGGCGACGCGGCTTGCTGCGGCGCCGCATGCGTAGGCGATTCCGTCACACCCCGTCGCCCCCTATCTATCTTAGGGGTGTGGCTCTGGGGTTGCGTGCGTCCCATTTGATGAAAAAGCAGAATGTCCGCACTGCGCCTGTCAACCAAGCGCATTGCATGCGTTAGCGCGAGGCCGAGCAGGGGGTGGGGAGGGGGGTCGTGACCCCCCATCCCCATCCCCTGCGAGGCCGAGCCTGGAACGAGCCAGAGCAGGCGGCGACGCGGCTTGCCGCGGCGCCGCATGCATTGGCGAGTCCATCACACCCCATCGCCCCCTGTCTATCTTTGGGGTGTGGCTCTGGGGTTGCGTGCGTCCCATTTGATGGAAAAACTGAATGTCTAGGGCTTGGTTGCAGCTCGGTGATCATTTTTTTCCTTATTTGAAGCATTTTTTTTTCTTTTTTTGGATGATATATATTTTCGTGGTAGTACAAATGATATCATTTGTACTGCTTGCACGAACGTTGAGTACTGCACTTCGTGTAGCAAGTCTCTGTGTTGGGCACCACACGAAAGTTGCTGCGGCCCTTGTCATTCTACATTTATGCATGTACTGCACTTCAGGTATACACTTCGTGAACTGCCTTATATTTGTTCTGTGAACTGTATTTACGTTTGTTTAGAATGGTATACGGATTATATTTTTTTAGAAATATTAATATTAATTTTTCTTTTTCTATAATTACTATTTTGTGGACTGCATGTTGAGACATGTGTACTCCTTTTTTTACCATTGTGAACTGCATTAATCTTTTCTTTTTTATGTATGAGTTTGTAGTCAGATTACCTAAATTTTTTTTGTTTAATGTTGTTTTTGAATATGTTTTGTATGTGAATAGTATGTTTTGGTATCACACATTAAAATTTTCAAAGTTGTGTCGATACTTGTTCTAATGCAAACTAATTTCTGCGAAAGCAATTGATCACAAGCAAACTGACATTGTTTTTACAAAAGAAATGTTCGATATGAAGCAACGAACATCATAAAAATCTTGCATACATGAAACAAAGAACAACAGAACGACTAAATTAAAGTGAAACTAAACATAGCCCTAATTTTTTCTAGTTGCTGTATTGGATTACAGCCTTGTTCTTCTTCTTCTTTGCTTCTTTGTCTCTTTTTGCCCTGTCCAGTCCCATTATGACATCGTAGATGATTCTCCATGACTCATATGTTGCGAATGCATCTATTGCTGCATACTTGATAAGCTTTTCTGGCAGCGGGCAAAATCCCCACAGAGTATGGTCCTCCTTGCGGTTAATTTTTTTCTTCATGTCATGGTAGTGAATGTCTATCATCCTGCCGGCAACATCACCCAAAGAGTCAAACTTCTTTTTATTGTATGGGTCTCTCCATTCCACTTGAATATCAATGTAGTTGTCGGAGTTGATCTCCAAACCAGATTCCTTCAGCTTGCTTTTGCCTCCTTCAATAGCGAATTCGACAAAGGTGTACTTATCATTCATGAGGAATTTGTCTAGTTCCATTGGCCTGCAATATATTTGTATAGAGTGAATATAGTTTATTTCTTTAGAACTACCGATGTTTTTTTGTGTTTTTCTGAAACTGAACTGCAATATGAATATCTGAATTTGTTGCATTGAGCAGTTGCTAATACTTTGTTCAACATAACTAGTAAATCTGATAATAGATTGCATAAACAATGCATGTTTTGTGTATGCTTGTATTCTTGATCCTAATTTCATACATGTTTTGTATGGTAATGTTGCAGTTTTCTATTGTTCAGCCAAATAATTTGTATTTGGTAAAACAGAATTAAACTGCATGTATTGCTAGATAATATAATTCAAGAATTGAACACATGAGTGACATACATGGAGCCAGAGTAAAACTGTCAATGAATTCATATGCCATGCTTTTCAAAAATGAGAACCAAAGTTTAAATATTTGGCAATTGCGGTGAAGAAAATTTAAAATCAATATTGACAAGCAACAGTTATTCTTACATGTCTTTAGCTGCAGAGATGTGGTAAACAAGGCATTCTTTTTCTATGCATAGCTGTAGCACTGCTGCCCGCTGTGGCTTCTCGTAGTGTGTGTACTCGACATCAACGCTGACTAGTTTGATGGGCATTCCGCCGAGCTTCCTCCTGAACATGGACAACATCTTGTCCACGTCTTTGCCTTGCTTGTGCAAAGGACGTGGAGCTTGTGATTGCCGTGGAGGTGGACGTCGTGGAGGTCCCTGGTGTACTTGCGGTGCTGCTTGTATAGAGGTGCATCCGCCATGATTCTCCTCTGCTCTCTGGTGTTTGTTCTAGAGAGAGAGGTTAGTGAAAGGAAGAGTGGAGAAGAAGATGCCATGGGTTTTTTGGGGGGACGAAGCAGTTGTGTTTTCTCCTCTGCTCTCCTTGACAGGATGTGGGAGAGGTGGAGCGGGGCGGTAGCATGGTGGGGCTCTGTTTTAAGTTACGTGGCAACTGCAGATAGGTTCTGCTATGAGGAGGCTTTGTTAGTGCGTTGGAAATCTGGAACGTCGTCGCCTCTTTTTGTGATTAGTTCAATGTATTGACGCAACTGTCAGAAAATGTGATGATTGTGTTTTCGATGAATTGTCCAAGTCAGTGCACTTCTTTTCTATTAGAACCGAACTGCTCAGGTCCACATAGATAGTGTGTTGCACTAGGATTCACATAGATGTACTTTCTTTTCTTCTCTTGATGGGGTTCTTTCTTTTCTTCTCTTGATTTTTGTGGTAATACAGCTTTTGTGTGGATGGAGGGTAGTGTGGGTAGGGGTGTCGGACTGCTTTGCTTAAGTAACAGGGTTGCATTCTTCATTTTAGCCATACTGCATTGCAGAGTGAAGATAACTGCAATTCAGAAGAAGAAAAAATACTTCGTGCTTCCACGTGGAGATCTGCATTGTTGTACTTTGCGGACTGCATTTGTACATTGACATCGGGCTTCTTGCATTTTATTTATTATTAGTTTCTGGCAGTGCCGACGCACATTTTTTTGTTTGTTGTTATTCATTTAAAAAATGTTTCTCATTTTTCTTTTTGATGTTTTATTTTTGAACTTATTGTTTTTTCTTAGTGGGCCTTGTTGGCCCTGTGTTAGGATAGTGACGACGCATTTGGGCCCAAGTCGCCCTATGAGCACGGCTGGTTCCAGATGCGTTGTGTGCATCCTAATGTTTAGTCCCACCTCGCCCGCGGAAGGCGCGCTCGACCTGTTTATAAGCGCTGGCGAGGCATACCTGTCGAACTCCTCTGGATATTTATTTGGGTGCTTATACATGGCGCTCGCAGTTGTATGCTCTCTGACTTATGGGCCCATGTGTGGCCGGCCCCATGCATTGTGACTCAGAACGACTCGCCTTCTGTGGGTGCAGACCTATTACGAGACTGGCTGGGGCCGGTAGCACCTGGGTGGTTAATTTTTTTTCTTTGTATTTTTCTGTCTTAGGTATTTTTTTCAATGTCGGGGCGTGCACTGCATTGATCAGGGTTCTGTACTGCATGTGCACGCATTCCGTACTGCATGTACAGTTCTCATTTTTTTCCCGTGTTTTTGCTATTATATAGTCTTTTTTTCCCAATGTATAGGAGTGCACTGCTTAGTGAATCATACTTGTACTTCATTCACTATGGTTCTGTGCTGCACGTTCGTGTACTTCCACATTGTATTGAATTATTTACGTGTTTGCATTTTTATTTTTGTGTTTTTGCTCTTATGTATTCTTTTTTTCAAATTTAGGTTCATGCACTGCTTTGTTGGGTATGTTAAGACTTCATTCGGCAGATTCTGTACTGCATTCGTACACAACTTGCACTGCATGCATCCTGTTTGCATTCTGTACGACAATTTCATTACCAGCAAATTAAGTTGAACAGAAAGCAAACTAACATAATCAAAGTTCATCATTACAAGCGATTGTGCATGGCAAGCAAACTAGGTTCAGCACACAAGCAAACTAACGATACATAAGCAAACAACATAAAGCAAATTTGATGATAATTCTAAAAGAATGCTAACATTGTTGGCTCCTAGCCGGCACCATCTTCTTCTTCACCAGTTAGGCTCTTCTCATCCCCAGCTGCTCCTGGCGCGCTTCTTGGGGGGCTCCTCCTTCTCCAGCTTTGCATGGCGAAGGCTGTCCTGGGTGAGGGTGATGCGGTTCCGTATCTCGTATGCTGCGTAGGCGTCCTTTGCCGTGTACTCGATGTGCCTCATGGACAGAGGCAGGGTGGCCCAGTGCTTGTGCTCGTCGTCGGTGATCTTCTTCTTCATGTTGTTGTAGTAGTCGTCAATGAGCATGCTGGAGACGTCTCCGAGGGAGTCCAACTCCTTGGTTGCCTCGGGCACCCTCCACTCCTTCTGGATGTCGACGAAGTTGGCGACCTCCAGTTTGACGCGCTCCGGCCTGGTTTTGTCGTTGTCGATGGAGAAGCCTACAAAGGTGTACCTGGGGTCGGCGAGGAAGTTGTCGAAGACGGTTCACCTTTCAGAGGTGCTCATTTGGAAGAGCAGCACCAGGTGATTCTTGCCGATGGAGAGCTGGCAGAGGGCGGGTTTCTGCGTCGCTTTAGGGTCGTTGTCGTACTCGAGATCAATGCGGACGATCTTGTGGCGCTGGAGGCTGAGCTGGCGCTCGTACTGCGCGAGGGAGATCGCCATCTGCTTCTTGTCGTTGGTGTGGATGACGTGCAACTTGGTGTTGCCTTTCACCTCCACGGCCTTGTCGCCCTTGTACTCGTCGGTGAACGTCATCGTCGGTAGCAGGGTTTGGTGCTTTTGCGTTGATATGGGGCGATTTGGTGGTAGCGCAATGGACACTTGTATTGTTGTGGATGAGAAGGCCTCCCGCAGGGGTCTGAATTTAAGGGGCGGGCGCGGGGTGGGATGGCCTCGTCGGATGAACTGCATGATCACGCTGATGATGCGGTTGTGCAGATCGTGGGTTGGTTTTGCATCTGTGATCGTGGGCTTGTGGCGATGGAACTGCTCCGATTGGGTGGTTGTATGCGAACGTGGTTTTTTTAAGGTGGTTTTATTTTATTTTTGATCAGTAAAATTTTTTTAACCACCACTTTCTGTGCGAACGGGCATTTTGTTACGTTTATACATGCATCCTGCATGATAATGAACTGTATTCGTTATAGTCCTGCACTGCATCTTCTATAATACAGAACTGCACTTGTGTATACATGTGCGTACTTCACTGTTTTTTGCGTGTATTTATTCATGTAGGTAATCGGGAACTGGATTGCCATACCGCACTGCATCGCGTAACGGAATGCACTGCATTTTTTACCGCCACGTACTGCATCTTGTTTTTGCGTGTACTTACTGCAGTCCCTGGTACGGGAGGGGTAGGGAAAGGGGGGGGTGCCCCCCCCACTTTTTTTGAACTTATTATTTTTTCTTAGTCGGCCTTGTTGGGCCTGTGTTCTGGGAGTTTAGAGATGCACTTGGGCCCAAGTCGGCCTGTGAGCACGGCTTGGTTCCCGGTTCGCTGTGTGTGTCCTAATGTTTAGTCCCACCTCGCCTGCAGAAGGTGCGCCCGACCTATTTATAAGCGCTGGCGAGGCATACCGGTCGAACTCCTCTGGATACTTATTTGGGCGCTTATACACGGCGCTCACAGCTATATGCTCTCTGACCTGTGGGCCCATGTGTAACCGGCCCCATGCATTGTGATTCAGAACGACTCGCCTTCTGTGGGTGCAGACCTACTACGAGACTGGCTGGGGCCGGCTCACCTGGGTGGTCTTTTTTTTCCTTTGTATCTTTTTCAATGCTTGGGCGTGCACTGCTTTTTAGTAAATCATCTGTGCACTGCATTGATTTAGTTTCAGTATTGCATGTGTGTGACGCCCCCGATTTAATCGTACACTAATCACGCACGCAAATGTGTACGATCAAGATCAGGGACTCACGGGAAGATATCACAACACAACTCTACAAATAAAATAAGTCATACAAGCATCATAATACAAGCCAGGGGCCTCGAGGGCTCGAATACAAGTGCTCGATCATAGACGAGTCAGCGGAAGCAACAATATCTGAGTACAGACATAAGTTAAACAAGTTGCCATAAGATGGCTAGCACAAACTGGGATACAGATCGAAAGAGGCGCAGGCCTCCTGCCTGGGATCCTCCTAACTACTCCAGGTCGTCGTTAGCGGGCAGCACGTAGTAGTAGGCACCTCCGGTGTAGTAGGGGTCGTCGTCGACGGTGGCGTCTGGCTCCTGGACTCCAGCATCTGGTTGCGACAACCAGAACGAAGGAAAGGGGAAAAAGGGGGAGAAAGCAACCGTGAGTACTCATCCAAAGTACTCGCAAGCAAGGAACTACACTACATATGCATGGGAATATGTGTAAGGAGGCCATATCAGTGGACTGAACTGCAGAATGCCAGAATAAGAGGGGGATAGCTAATCCTGTCGAAGACTACGCTTCTGGCAGCCTCCGTCTCGCAGCACGTAGAAGAGAGTAGATTGAACTCCTCCAAGTAGTATCTCCAAGTAGCATCTCCAGTAGCATCGCATAGCATAAACCTACCCGGCGATCCTCCTCTCGTCGCCCTGTAGAAAAGCGATCACCGGGTTGTCTGTGGAACTTGGAAGGGTGTGTTTTATTAAGTATCCGGTTCTAGTTGTCATAAGGTCAAGGTACAACTCCAAGTCGTCCTGTTACCGAAGATCACGGCTATTCGAATAGATTAACTTCCCTGCAGGGGTGCACCACATAGCCCAACACGCTCGATCCCATTTGGCCGGACACACTTTCCTGGGTCATGCCCGGCCTCGGAAGATCAACACGTCGCAGCCCCACCTAGGCAAAACAGAGAGGCCAGCATGCCGGTCTAAACCTAAGCGCGCAGGGGTCTGGGCCCATCGCCCTGAGCACACCTGCACGTTGCGAGGGCGGCCGGAAGCAGACCTAGCCTAGTAGGCGTTCCAGTCCAATCCGGCGCGTGCCGCTCCGTCGCTGACGTCTGAAGTGCTTCGGCTGATACCACGACGTCGGGATACCCATAACTACTCCCGCGTAGATGGTTAGTGCGTATAGGCTCGTAGCCGACTCAGATCAAATACCAAGATCTCGTTAAGCGTGTTAAGTATCCGCGAACGCCGAACAGGGCCAGGCCCACCTGTCTCCTAGGTGGTCTCAACCTGCCCTGTCGCTCCGCCACAAAGTAACAGTCGAGGGCCGTCGGGAACCCAGGCCCACCTCTACCGGGATGGAGCCACCTGTCCTTTCAGCCCCCTCGTCAGAATCACTTGCGGGTACTCAATGAGCTGACCCGACTTTAGTCACCATCTGTATAGTATGTATGTATGTACAGTATATACCCGTGATCACCTCCCGAGTGATCACGGCCCGATAGTATAGCAAGGCAGACTGACAAGAATGTAGGGCCAATGATGATAAACTAGCATCCTATACTAAGCATTTAGGATTGCAGGTAAGGTATCAACAGATGTAGCGACAATGTCAGGCTATGCATCAGAATAGGATTAACGAAAGCAGTAACATGCTACACTACTCTAATGCAAGCAGTATAGAGTAGAATAGGCGATATCTGGTGATCAAGGGGGGGGCTTGCCTGGTTGCTCTGGCAAGAGAGAGGGGTCGTCAACTCCGTAGTCGAACTGGGCAGCAGCAGCGTCGGTCTCGTAGTCTACCGAAGAGAAGAGGGGGGAAGAAACAATGAATACCAAGTAAACAGATGCATATCGATGCAAGACATGTCAAGAAGCGATGCTAGGCGTGCCCTAACGTGGTAAGAGGTGGTACTGGTTAAGGGGGAATCATCCGGGAAAGTATTCCCGGTGTTTCGTGTTTTCGGGCAGAGGAGCCGGAGGGGGAAAGTTGCGGGTTCGATAGGTTAGGGGGGTGTGGTGGACGAACGGACTACGTATCCGGAATCGTCTCGTCGTTCTGAGCAACTTTCATGTTGAAAATATTTTAATCCGAGTTACGGATTAAAAGATATGATTTTCTAAAGATTTTAATAATTTCTGGAATTTAATTAATTATTTAAATCTAACATTATCCAAAACAGTGTTTGCTGACGTCATCATGACGTCAGCATGACATCAGCAGTCAACAGGGGCGTTGACTGGTCAAACTGACGTGTGGGTCCAGCGGGGCCCACCTGTCATACCCTGTTTAGGCTAATCAGGTTTTAGCTAAACTAATCACAGTTTAATTAGACTAATTAGTTAATTTGATTAATCTAATTATGATTAATTAACTTAATTAATTCCTTAATTAATGAATTAATTTAATTATTATTTATTTAATTATTTTTATTACTATTATTATTTTCTTCTTTTTTTTAAACGTTTCTGGGGCTGGGGCCCGCTAGTCAGTGGCCCAGAGGGCATCGGACCCCACCCGGCAGTGGCCCAGGAGGCCGACCGGGCGCGGGTGCGGGCGCTCGCCCGAACGGGCGTGGGCACACGGGTGCAAGGGGCTACGGGGCGCCCGTTAGCGGACGAGCCCCTGACCCAGCGCAGCAGGGTGCCGGCCAGGGAAGACGCCGGCCGCAGCAGCCGGAGCCGGGGCGTCGACGGAGAGGGGCGGGGGAGCACGGGGCCACCGCAGCAGCGGGGCACCGGCTGAGGCGGCGAACGGCGCGGGACGGGGTTCCCGGGGGGGGGGCGCTCGCGCGAGGCCGAGGCAGGGGAGCAGTACGGGGAAGCGGGGAGGGGCCGGCGTCGCCGGAGGGAGAGGAGGCCGGGGGTGCGGTCGCGCACCGGGCGCGGACGGCGAGCCGCGCGGGCGGGGAGAACCGGGACGAGGCCCGTGCGAGGGGGGCGGCGCGGCCGTGCGGGGCCGCGGCTGTGGCCGCGTGGGCGCGTGCGGGCGCCGCCGAGGTGCGGGCGTGCCGGAGCCCGGACGGCGCGGTGAGTGAGCGAGGGGGAGAGGGGAGGGGTCGGGGACGGGACGGCCCGGCGCGGCACGGGCGACGGTGGCGCCGGAGCACGTCGAGCGGCGACGGCCGAGGCGACCTAGGGGGAGAGGGGGAGCGAAGGGGGGAGCTCACGGGGGGGGAGGGGCACGTAGGGTCTAGGCAGCGTGCTCGGGGGCGGCCGGAGAAGACCGGCGAGGAGGAGGGCGAGGAAGCGGCGCTCGACGGCGATGTGGTCCCGGCGAGGTGGGAGACGGGGACGGATCCGAGGCGATGAGGGGGCGTCGGGCGTGCGGCGAGGGGGGGCGCCGGCGTCCTGAGTGGCCGGTCGGGGAGGGGGGGGAAGGACGGGGCGGCGTCGGGTGGGGGTGGGGCGCCGGCGTCGGGGTCGACGGGATCGGGGCCGATCCCGATCCGGATCGGTGGGGGGGGAGAAGGGGATCGAGGGGGAGTGGGGGCGCGAGTGGGTGGATGGTTAGGGTTTCGGGGGTGAGGGGGAGCGGATAAGGTGAGGGGGTGGGTGGCCGGCTGGGCCTGGGGGGGTTTGGCCCAGTTGGGCCTGTGGTCAGCTGGGCCGAAGCCCGGGGGGGTTTCTCTTCTATTTTTTTTATCTTTTGTTTTTCTGTTTTATCTCTTTTGTTTTATTTATTTTATTTTCTGTTTTAACTCATTTTAAATTATTTAGACATTTTATAAAAATGGGTTTGTTGCACCATAATTACATTTGTAATATTTAGTACAAACCAAACATTTTTATTTTAATTTTTGAAAACTTTATTGTTATCATTAATTTGAATTTGAATTTAGGACCGGTTTTTGTTCTAACGATAAATTAGTAGCTGTAACCGTGGTGACGTGGCACCATTAGCATGGGATCACTGTAGCTTAATTATCCGGGCGTTACAAATCTCCTCCACTACAAGAAATCTCGTCCCGAGATTTAAGCGGTGGAGTAAGGGGCGAAGGTGTTGGTAGCGAAAAACCTAACGAGTCTTCTCGGTCTTGGCTGCCCTTTCTAAGAGGTTGATCCACTTCGTTGATGTCTTCATTTCACTGCTTCTAGTCACCATGATCAATTGTCATCCTTTCTTCGGGACCTCCATCATACTTATGAATAGGTAAGGGGCAGCTTCTACAACGATAGGATTTTATAAGGGGAAATCTTCTGGGGGTTTCCCAAGTATGAACATATGAGTATCTCTCGAGCTGAACAAACGAAACACATCGAGAGCAAAGTAAGACGGTGCAATAAGAAGTTTCAAGTGGATAGGCAATCGTTCATTGCCTGAAATAGAGTGTGAATGGGGTTTAGAGCAACAGGAATAAGTATTGTGTCCGATACAGAATAGATCAACAGGCGGGTGGCCCGTGAATTACATAGAAAGTCAAGCACGAGGGATAACCTTGACAACAGGGTGTACAGGAGAGTCAGGTTTCGATCCTATGGATCTGTGGGTTATGGGCCCACCATGTGGGTTAAAAGTAGGAAGGGCGGAGACGTCTTGCATGATCATGCAAGAAAGGCATGTCAGAGGATAGTCTGTCGATTATGTTGGCAACAACGTCGATACCAGGGGCGAGGGACGAAGAGAACCATTTTCCTGCTCGTTGAACGAGGCGGTCCAATAGGCAAAGTTCTCGTCCATCGGTGGTTACCGAAATGTCATCAACAAAAGAAACAGGGTCTTACTGACCGAGTTGTACACCAAGGTGTTTGCACAAGTAGGGAATTATTATTGTTTATATCATATAGATTATAGAAAGGGTTTAAATAAACCAATGGAAAGGAAAGGTGATTTCCAGGTTTAATCAAAACAATGGGGAGGAAAATGTGTATACACACATATTACAGGGGTATATCCTTCCCTAGGACAAGCGGGGCATGATATCCATGATAGGATATAACGTAGAAAACTCCTTAGGTAGGGGAGAGAAATTTCATGATATTACCCATACAGCGGTGTTTGGATAATTGGGCAGGAAACATTTAACATTGGGCTTCAAATGTTCTTGTTGAAAATTGGAGTACCATAGACATGCTTCGAGATAGCATTGATAAGGTCTTCAGGTGAAGATCAGACTTTGGAAACACGAAGGATCCATCAGGAATAACTTGTACAGTAAGTCTTACAATTTCCTCATGGGTGAATGGATAACCTTGCTGAAAAGGAATCTATAATGATAGGTCCTCCAGCCGGGGGGGGGGGTGCTAGGCATGACATCAGGTTACCGGGTCACCAAAGGATCAACATCATAATTCTCGGAAAGTTGTCCCAACCATCATATCTGACCGAGATTCATATCCAATTGGTGTCATGATACCTGAGACTCAAGATGTCCGAGAAGAAAAGGCGCAACACAAATCGTTGAAATGGCATTGCAAGCTTCTCGGGAAATTAACTATGGGAGCGGGTTTCTGAAGCAATAGTTCACTATTAAACCAAGGAGAGGACAAGGAGGTGTCTGGTGAACTCAACGGCAATTCACCGAGATTCCCAAAAGATGGATTTCCACCATTAAGTGAACAAGGAGATAACATTTGTCAGATCAAATGATATAAGGAAGTATGCTCGAGGAAAACATACACAATTAAACATTGGTTGAAGGGTGCGCCCGAAGTACGGGTTGGGTTGCACGACCAATGTTAGAATGGTGATTCAATTAGCGAAGGACTTAGAATGAACTATCGCCCATTCACTTCAAAGCAATAGGGTTGCTAGAAGTTTTGAATTCACACGTCATAGCTCCATTGTCGGTATTCCGGTTGAAAACAATACGGGGACCAAGGAATGAACGAAGATGGCAAGAAGTATTAAGATATCAAGAATTATTAAGAGGTGGTGAAATTCTCACCACATTCTTGACAAAAAGTGATGGTAATACTTCCGAGGTAAGGAAGATCAACTGCTGGGTAGCAGTGATCTCAAGGTTTACACAAAGCGCAAACAAGTTGTGTTGAACGGAAGGCAATAAAGTGGTCGATGAGAACAGGAATCATCGAGGGGCAAGGATGGTATTACCCATCATGAATTCCATTGAATTCCTGGAAGAGCTCATAAGGTTGATGGTGATCACGTCACAATTGTCGAGAGATTTCATGCAGATGTAGTCAATCAGCGACGACATCAAGTCAAAGGAATGATGAAGCAAGAGGTTATTGGAACCACAGTTACGACACAAACTCGAACTCAAGCTTGTTGTTTAGGGCGAAATGATATGACGATGAGGATCGACGTAAGGTTAGTACATCGTCGAAAATTGGTGCTCCGAGAATAAGGACCAGGTAGCACAGTTAGAATCGTCACGACAATGATATAGGCAAACAGGCTAGAAATGGCGTGATCGGGTACAAACTCGTACTTATAGAAGCTTACCGAAGAGTTGTTGAACCGTAGTGCGGACTCGGTTCAGTTATCGGTGTCTTTGAGTGTTCAATAACTCAGAGCCCGCGAAAAATTGGAATCGGTGGGAAGGTAGCACTTGATGAAGAACTCATAAAAAGTTATGCAGTTCCATGATAATCTCGAGATACCAGGGGGGTAATACTCAACACAAGATCAAAGTAAAGGTTGGACTGGTGTATTGATCCATAGAAGACAATTGTTTTAACTTGTCCGAGAAATGAGATCAAAGAAGAACAATCATGGTCGGAACCACGGTTGCAAAAAGGCCAGATCTCAGATATAAGATGAACTTATACCAAGGGAATAATTGATTTTAAAAGAAGCTTCGATGAGAAGATGTACATCGTGTCCATGGGCATGAACGCAAAGTTCAAGGTCGACTCCCACTTCTCTAATGCACAACCTTTCATTCACTTCTCGCGCTCAATGAAGTTGTAGTTTGAAATTTTATCTGGCAAAATGCCAGAAGAGTACGACTCGTGAAAACTTTCGAGTTCACACCTATTAAGGAAGGCATAGGTTCAACCCATCGGGGCATCTTAGAATCATATACCAGAATCTTTAGAAGTAATTAACTCAAGCTCGAAGACAGAGCATGGTTAAGAGAGCAGAGGATACAATTTACCAAAGGCATTATGTATCAGAGGAAAGGCTCACAAGGTTATTGAATATGAAGGGCGTTGTCAGATAAAATCCAACAAAGGATCTGGTGGTCCACAAGGGATCTGACGTGAGCATCGGTTCTCAACTAGAGGAAGAAGATTGCCAGGAGATCAGATTATAGAAACAACTGACTAACTCAATTGTCAAATGCAAAGGAATTATGATTTCCAAATCAAGGGATCAGAAGCAATGCTCTGATTAGGAATGGATAAGTTGAATAGCCTTAGGGTACAATCAACGACAATTGGATTGGTCGAGAACCAATTCCAGTTAAAAGAATGGCAGCTCAGCCGGAAAGGTAATTTATAAGGATCAATGATGTTTGTGGGTATTCGCAAACATATTGAGTCAACAGACTCAAAATGATAATGACAAGGAATGTTATTAAGACTACGAGACTTATGGAATTAACCATAATGCAAGCAAGCAAGAATTTCAAGAGCCAAAGGCTCCAGAGGATTCTCGGAAGATCGAATAGTATTTTGAAGAATTTTGTGTAACACATGAACAACAGGGGATGAGCGGATACTCGACAAGTGCGAGTATTTATTTGAGGGGGTATTCATGTAGTAAGGAACTGCTAGGCAGTAGGCACAAAGTATTCTCGGATCAATAGAGAAAACTTCGGGGTATCTTGTAATAACAAGATCACTGGGGGATGATCGTATGAATGGCAAGTGTAAGTAGTTATCCATACGGATTTATCGGTGGTCAGTAATAGCAAAAGTGATGGGCACAAAGTCTCGAGAGAACATCAGAGAGTATCTTCGGAATCTTCTGATGTAGCAGGCGATCATCTGCAGTGAGGGGCTCTCCGGGAAAAAGTACTTGCGAGAACCTAAAGTTAGTTTTGTTTTTAGCAAAATCGTTTAACCCGAATAGAAGAGAGTTCAGAATCCCAGAGTAAAGGTCGAGGAGTAAAAGATCCTACTACCACCCGATGGCGACGTGGGCCCATGGGCCACACAGCCATGTTAGTAAAAGTTTTTCAATGACTAGACTCGACTTCGGCCAAGGAGTTGGAAAGGGGGATTCCTACAGGCAGTCGGCTCTGATACCAACTTGTGACGCCCCCGATTTAATCGTACACTAATCACGCACGCAAATGTGTACGATCAAGATCAGGGACTCACGGGAAGATATCACAACACAACTCTAAAACATAAATAAGTCATACAAGCATCATAATACAAGCCAGGGGCCTCGAGGGCTCGAATACAAGTGCTCGATCATAGACGAGTCAGCGGAAGCAACAATATCTGAGTACAGACATAAGTTAAACAAGTTGCCATAAGATGGCTAGCACAAACTGGGATACAGATCGAAAGAGGCGCAGGCCTCCTGCCTGGGATCCTCCTAACTACTCCAGGTCGTCGTCAGCGGGCAGCACGTAGTAGTAGGCACCTCCGGTGTAGTAGGGGTCGTCGTCGACGGTGGCGTCTGGCTCCTGGACTCCAGCATCTGGTTGCGACAACCAGAACGAAAGGAAAGGGGAAAAAGGGGGAAGAAAGCAACCGTGAGTACTCATCCAAAGTACTCGCAAGCAAGGAACTACACTACATATGCATGGGAATATGTGTAAGGAGGCCATATCAGTGGACTGAACTGCAGAATGCCAGAATAAGAGGGGGATAGCTAATCCTGTCGAAGACTACGCTTCTGGCAGCCTCCGTCTCGCAGCACGTAGAAGAGAGTAGATTGAACTCCTCCAAGTAGTATCTCCAAGTAGCATCTCCAGTAGCATCGCATAGCATAAACCTACCCGGCGATCCTCCTCTCGTCGCCCTGTAGAAAAGCGATCACCGGGTTGTCTGTGGAACTTGGAAGGGTGTGTTTTATTAAGTATCCGGTTCTAGTTGTCATAAGGTCAAGGTACAACTCCAAGTCGTCCTGTTACCGAAGATCACGGCTATTCGAATAGATTAACTTCCCTGCAGGGGTGCACCACATAGCCCAACACGCTCGATCCCATTTGGCCGGACACACTTTCCTGGGTCATGCCCGGCCTCGGAAGATCAACACGTCGCAGCCCCACCTAGGCAAAACAGAGAGGCCAGCACGCCGGTCTAAACCTAAGCGCGCAGGGGTCTGGGCCCATCGCCCTGAGCACACCTGCACGTTGCGAGGGCGGCCGGAAGCAGACCTAGCCTAGTAGGCGTTCCAGTCCAATCCGGCGCGCGCCGCTCCGTCGCTGACGTCTGAAGTGCTTCGGCTGATACCACGACGTCGGGATACCCATAACTACTCCCGCGTAGATGGTTAGTGCGTATAGGCTCGTAGCCGACTCAGATCAAATACCAAGATCTCGTTAAGCGTGTTAAGTATCCGCGAACGCCGAACAGGGCCAGGCCCACCTGTCTCCTAGGTGGTCTCAACCTGCCCTGTCGCTCCGCCACAAAGTAACAGTCGAGGGCCGTCGGGAACCCAGGCCCACCTCTACCGGGATGGAGCCACCTGTCCTTTCAGCCCCCTCGTCAGAATCACTTGCGGGTACTCAATGAGCTGACCCGACTTTAGTCACCATCTGTATAGTATGTATGTATGTACAGTATATACCCGTGATCACCTCCCGAGTGATCACGGCCCGATAGTATAGCAAGGCAGACTGACAAGAATGTAGGGCCAATGATGATAAACTAGCATCCTATACTAAGCATTTAGGATTGCAGGTAAGGTATCAACAGATGTAGCGACAATGTCAGGCTATGCATCAGAATAGGATTAACGAAAGCAGTAACATGCTACACTACTCTAATGCAAGCAGTATAGAGTAGAATAGGCGATATCTGGTGATCAAGGGGGGGGGGCTTGCCTGGTTGCTCTGGCAAGAGAGAGGGGTCGTCAACTCCGTAGTCGAACTGGGCAGCAGCAGCGTCGGTCTCGTAGTCTACCGAAGAGAAGAGGGGGGAAGAAACAATGAATACCAAGTAAACAGATGCATATCGATGCAAGACATGTCAAGAAGCGATGCTAGGCGTGCCCTAACGTGGTAAGAGGTGGTACTGGTTAAGGGGGAATCATCCGGGAAAGTATTCCCGGTGTTTCGTGTTTTCGGGCAGAGGAGCCGGAGGGGGAAAGTTGCGGGTTCGATAGGTTAGGGGGGTGTGGTGGACGAACGGACTGCGTATCCGGAATCGTCTCGTCGTTCTGAGCAACTTTCATGTTGAAAATATTTTAATCCGAGTTACGGATTAAAAGATATGATTTTCTAAAGATTTTAATAATTTCTGGAATTTAATTAATTATTTAAATCTAACATTATCCAAAACAGTGTTTGCTGACGTCATCATGACGTCAGCATGACATCAGCAGTCAACAGGGGCGTTGACTGGTCAAACTGACGTGTGGGTCCAGCGGGGCCCACCTGTCATACCCTGTTTAGGCTAATCAGGTTTTAGCTAAACTAATCACAGTTTAATTAGACTAATTAGTTAATTTGATTAATCTAATTATGATTAATTAACTTAATCAATTCCTTAATTAATGAATTAATTTAATTATTATTTATTTAATTATTTTTATTAATATTATTATTTTTTTCTTCTTTTTTTTAAACGTTTCTGGGGCTGGGGCCCGCTAGTCAGTGGCCCAGAGGGCATCGGACCCCACCCGGCAGTGGCCCAGGAGGCCGACCGGGCGCGGGTGCGGGCGCTCGCCCGAACGGGCGTGGGCGCACGGGTGCAAGGGGCTACGGGGCGCCCGTTAGCGGACGAGCCCCTGACCCAGCGCAGCAGGGTGCCGGCCAGGGAAGACGCCGGCCGCAGCAGCCGGAGCCGGGGCGTCGACGGAGAGGGGCGGGGGAGCACGGGGCCACCGCAGCAGCGGGGCACCGGCTGAGGCGGCGAACGGCGCGGGACGGGGTTCCCGGGGGGGGGGCGCTCGCGCGAGGCCGAGGCAGGGGAGCAGCACGGGGAAGCGGGGAGGGGCCGACGTCGCCGGAGGGAGAGGAGGCCGGGGGTGCGGTCGCGCACCGGGCGCGGACGGCGAGCCGCGCGGGCGGGGAGAACCGGGACGAGGCCCGTGCGAGGGGGGCGGCGCGGCCGTGCGGGGCCGCGGCTGTGGCCGCGTGGGCGCGTGCGGGCGCCGCCGAGGTGCGGGCGTGCCGGAGCCCGGACGGCGCGGTGAGTGAGCGAGGGGGAGAGGGGAGGGGTCGGGGACGGGACGGCCCGGCGCGGCACGGGCGACGGTGGCGCCGGAGCACGTCGAGCGGCGACGGCCGAGGCGACCTAGGGGGAGAGGGGGAGCGAAGGGGGGAGCTCACGGGGGGGGAGGGGGCACGTAGGGTCTAGGCAGCGTGCTCGGGGGCGGCCGGAGAAGACCGGCGAGGAGGAGGGCGAGGAAGCGGCGCTCGACGGCGATGTGGTCCCGGCGAGGTGGGAGACGGGGACGGATCCGAGGCGATGAGGGGGCGTCGGGCGTGCGGCGAGGGGGGGCGCCGGCGTCCTGAGTGGCCGGTCGGGGAGGGGGGGAAGGACGGGGCGGCGTCGGGTGGGGGTGGGGCGCCGGCGTCGGGGTCGACGGGATCGGGGCCGATCCCGATCCGGATCGGTGGGGGGGGGGAGAAGGGGATCGAGGGGGAGTGGGGGCGCGAGTGGGTGGATGGTTAGGGTTTCGGGGGTGAGGGGGAGCGGATAAGGTGAGGGGGTGGGTGGCCGGCTGGGCCTGGGGGGGGTTTGGCCCAGTTGGGCCTGTGGTCAGCTGGGCCGAAGCCCGGGGGGGTTTCTCTTCTATTTTTTTATCTTTTGTTTTTCTGTTTTATCTCTTTTCTTTTATTTATTTTATTTTCTGTTTTAACTCATTTTAAATTATTTAGACATTTTATAAAAATGGGTTTGTTGCACCATAATTACATTTGTAATATTTAGTACAAACCAAACATTTTTATTTTAATTTTTGAAAACTTTATTGTTATCATTAATTTGAATTTGAATTTAGGACCGGTTTTTGTTCTAACGATAAATTAGTAGCTGTAACCGTGGTGACGTGGCACCATTAGCATGGGATCACTGTAGCTTAATTATCCGGGCGTTACAATGTGCACGCATTCCGTACTGCACGTGTTCTGCGCTACATTTTTGTGCACTGCATTGGTATCATTTTTTTATTGTTTTTCCTCTTACGTATCCTTTTTTCTTAGTGTACGGGTGTGCACTGCTTTTGTGCCCCTATGCGCACTGCATTCGTCATAGTCCTGTGCTGCAGGTGTACACATTATGCAGTGCGTGCATCCTTCTTTGTGCCAAAAAGTTGTGACTGGCTATGCCAATGCTGCGGACTGCATGACTTACATTTAAGGATTACATTAGGTGTTGTAATTTCTGCTTTGTGCACTGCGCGAAAGTGCTTCTCTTTTGCTTCATTTTGAGCATGTACTGCACTTCATCCACACATATAGTGAACTTCCTGGTACGAATTTGGAGAACTGCACACATAAAATGGTCTATGGATTATAATTTTTTAGAGTATTATTTTTTAATGATCTGCGGTTTTGTTAATGGGAATTGCTGCAGTCAAAGTACACCTTCTTTTTTGGTTCCTTTTGCTTTGGTAACATAAGCCTTTATTGATTGTCCTTTATTATTGGGAACATAATTTCCATTAAGTCCCCTTTAATTTTCAGTTCTGACCTTTTTGCATTCCTCTTATATAAATGAAGGCTAACTTATACCCTTCCTTTGCATTTCATTTCTCCTCTAGCCGCAAGTTCTCTCCTTTCTCCAGCCTATTATTATTTTTTTGCTTTTCTAGGTTTTTGTTGTGATGGCTCCAGGCCCTTGTGCGTATCTCTTCTGCTGCGGCCATGGTTGTGGTGTGCCGACGCACTGCGATTGCTCAGCTTGCTCGCAGGCCCATCGTGCTCGTCGTGGTGGGAAGGTATTGTGCCGAACTGGGCGAGCCGAGCAGCTTGCATATGGTAAAGTATTCACGGAAGGATTGGATATGGGCCAGATCAACGTTTCTGTGTTCTATTCTGCCCTGATTCGGTGTGGCCTTGACTGCACGAGTCCTTTTGTCCATCAGCTTACGCCAACAGATGTGGAGACTCACTACAAGATGGTATGTTTCGTTAGATATGATTTTTTTTCTTTGTGTTTTTTTGTATAATTCCATTGCATTCTGAACTTTTAGTATTTTAGGAATGCACTTTTTTTTGAAGTGTACTGCAATGTGTTCTTATTTCTTGTTTTTATTTTTTTGCTTGTGTGTATGCAGTTTATGTTTTAGTTTACATGGTTACAATATGTGAACTGCTTATATATTAGCTGAGCACTACATGTTTCTACATTTTTTCCCAATTTGTATGGTGTGTACTACATGTAGCTAGTCTCTAGTACTGCATGATAGTTCGAAGCGTACTGCATACTTGCAAGTTCCATACTACATATTGAAATGTGTTTTATCTGTACTACTTGCTGGACTGTTGTGCACTTCATCTATCTCTGTGCACAGTATGAGAATTGTACTGCTAGTATCGTTCTCAAACAGTTTTATTATTTTTTGCAGAAAATTCCTCAACGAGCTGTTAGGTATGTCCGGCTCAAGAAGAAAGGAATTCTTCAAGTTGTTCTTGGTGATACCTTAAACCAGCCAAGTACAGTGTAGGCGTTGACGGGCGGCTGTATCTGCAGAAAGGGTGGAAGGAATTTGTCATTTGATAGTGGCCTGAAGTCTGAGCAAGTTGTTGTCCTCAACTTCTTTGAACTTGAGGATCGTACGGTTAGAATCACGTTTGACGTGATTGGCTAAGGTTATGAGGTTGATTTGTAATAAGTACTTTTGCATGTTGAACGCTTCATCTTTTCGATATGTTTTGTAATAAGCACGTTTGTGATCTGAACCGCTTCAATTATTATTCAACGAGAAATTTGTGTTTACATGGTTACAATATGTGAACTGCTTATATATTAGCTGAGCACTACATGTTTCCACATTTTTTCCCAATTTGTATGGTGTGTACTACATGTAGCTAGTCTCTAGTACTGCATGATAGTTCGAAGCGTACTGCATATTTGCAAGTTCCATACTGCATATTGAAATGCGTTTTATCTGTACTACTTGTTGGACTGCAGTGAGCTAACAACATTTTTTACATGGTTTTTGAATCAAAATGTGTAAATGTTTTACTCTAGACTGCTATATATATATATGGTATACTCTATATATCATTTTCTCTTTACATGGTTTAGTTGAATAACTCATAGTCAACTGGAAATTTGTGTTTACACAAAATTTAAACTCATACATAAGTCATAGAGATAAGCAAACTGCTATGCATATGATTAATTTATTGAAGTTCATCTATTTGGTCGTTAACCTGCTGCTTCTGCGTGGTGACTGGAGCGTGTCTAATGTCGCACTTTCTTTTGTTTTCCGTGGCGGTGTTGCTGGTTCTTGTCTCTGCACCTTTGTGTTTGTAGCCCCTCGCGTGCTGGTTGATGGCTGCTTTCGTTTTTCAGCGCTATGAACTGCATCCTTCTTCGTTCCCCGCGTGCTGGTTGATGGCTGCTTTGGTTTTTTAGCGCTGTGAATTGCATCCTTCTTTGATTCCCGCGTGCTGGTTGATGGTTGCTTTGGTTTTTCAGCGCTGTGGACTGCATCCTTCTTTGCTCCCTGCGTGCTGGTTGTTGGTTGCTTTCGTTTTCCAGTGCTGAGAACTGCATCCTTTTTTGATCCCCGCGTGCTGATTGATGGTGGTTTTCGTTTTCCAGCACTGTGAACTGCATCCTTCTTTGCTCCTACCTTGTTTTTTGAAAGTGGTGTTGTTCTCGGTTTTTTTCTGTACAGCAGCATTTCCTTGGGGTGGTCTTGTTGGCATTGTTTCTTCATGTTCTTCGTCCTCTTCACTCTCTTCACTCTCTTCTTCCTCTTCATCATCTTCATCATCTGTTTCTTCATAAGCCACTGTTTCTTCAGTTTCTTCACGTTCTTCATCCTCTTCACTCTCTTCTTCTTCCTCCTCTTCTCCATCTGCTTCTTCATAAGCCATTTCTTCTTCATTTGTGTCACCATCTTCTTCTTTGATTTCACCTTCTTCGTCTTCCTCATTTTCTGATCTTTTTCTTTTTCTTTTGAGGCAGGTTCTTGAATTGTGTCTCTTCCTCTTTTTGCAGATGCTACAATGTCTCAGTTTCGTCCATTTCTTAGTGTTGTGAGTGGAATTTCTGTTTTGTTGTGCATCTCCATGTCCTCGTTTTTCTTGTTCATTTCTTTTTGTACACGTCCTGGAATTGTGGCCGCTAATGTCATTACATGTTCTGCACATTCTTACTCCCAGTGGGTGACCATCACTGTCCAGCTCAGGCTGTGGCTTACTGTTTTTGTCATCATTTTTCTCCTTGCATGCCACCTTTTTCTGGGTTGCGTCGCCCCCTTTCTTCCTTCCTCTTGTGTTTGAAACATGAGGTGGAAGAATTGTTTCTTTTTTGATAGCACCAGTTCCGTTGTGTTCAATATTTTCTACTTGCTCGGCATTATTGTCATGCCGGGATTTCTCTGCTTGCTTTAGTTTTGCTTCTTCTTCTTCTTCTTATTCTTCTTCGTTGAGCACGTCAACTTCCTCGATCAGTGCCCTCATACCAAACAACGCTCTATGGCACCCAGCGTCGGACCTTGTCGCTCTGTTTGCAAGGTCCATTGCTGTTTCTATCAGCAATTTTCTATGGCAAAAAAGCGAGGTTCCATCTGGTGTTGTTTGTTCGTAGTCTCTTCTGTCAAAAGTTGCATCTGATCTTGCGTTACGGGTGTATCTTCTCATGATGTACACCTCAGGAATGTTGAGTACTCTCAAATGAGAAAGCATGCATAACACATGGACGCAAAAGAGCCCTGCAGACAAACACACGATTTTTTTTGTAAGTGAACTGCATGAAATTAGTAAACACATATATTTTTCGTTATTTGTTCATTTTTAAAGAAGTGAACTTCATTTGGTTTTGTGAATTACTCATGCATGTGGACTTTTAAAGTTCAGTAAGTGAGCTTTCGTGCATGACTATCAGAATCTAGATTTTTTTTACTACGAGTCTCACCTGTGTGTGTCCAGAGTTTGCACTCACATTCGTAGACACCTTTCTCTTCATCGGCAACCACTTGGAAATTATGCCTTGCCCAGTCAAATGCATCCGACCTGTTGTAGTGGTGTACGAGATACTTTGTCGGGTTCTCAGGGCACCGTTCTGCTCTGAATGCAGTGCTACGGTAGAGTGTTTCTTTGAAATCTGCAAACACTGCCCTTGTATACACTTTTGATAGCTGAACTTCAAACCCAAACCTGGTTGTTGTTTTTACCTCTGACTGCATGATCACAAATGCACTGTTACGAACCAGAGAAATGAAAAAATTGTTTGTTTTTGTAGTCATATTTTTAGCAGTTTTTGATTGACATTTTGTTTACCTCATTTGCTACTGTCTCTGCGTGCTCGACGGCCTTCCTTGTCTGAATGCACTTATCCACCTGCTGAGCAAACAGATGGAGATCATGCTTCTCCCTGACAAAAATTTTCTTCAGTATGCGGTTCATGCTCTCGCTTCTTTGGGTGGAAGTCATCCGAGCACAAAAAATTTCCTTGTAGTAAGCCGAGATCCACTCGTGCCTGTCATCCCACAGCGAATTCATCACTTCGTCGTCTTGCAAGTTGTACCTCTGAATGAGGTTCTTCCATGCTTGTTCAAATTCTGACGGCATTAGTGGGTGGTTCAGCACTGCATTGAGTTCATCCTTGAGCTTCTCGTGCGCCTTATACAGCAAGGCGAGGTGGTATTTGTACTTCTTCATGATATGCCACCGACACAGCTTATGCAGAGTTTGTGGGAGGATAGTTTTTAATGCTGCCTTCATCGAAGAACACTGGTCTGAGAAGTCACAAACACTGTTTTTTTATTAAGTTGTTTGCGTGTGTGCAAGATAGATGGAAGAAATATAAGTGCACCAAACAAAACGTAAGTATGCAGGTGTTTTTTATTTTTTGTACCTGTGAGCATGCAGATTGGCGGCTTGTTGTTCATACACCTCAGAAAGGTTTTGAAAACCCACTCGAATGATGGTATTGTTTCATCTCGCACGAGTGCAACAACAAATATGGTGCTCTGTGGATGATGGTTCACCACCACAAACACTCCCAGCGGCATGTGGAATTTGTTAGTTTTATACGTTGTGTCAAATGTAACGCAGTCTCCAAAATCTTCATACGATCCTTTGCAACTTGCGTTCGCCCAAAAGATCTGCATCAACGTCATAATCATAGAAGAACTCTTGGTTTATCTTCTGCATTTTCTCGAAGAAATCCAGAAGTTTCTTGACATCATCTTCAGACTCTTCTCTGGCAAACTTCTATTTCCTGCATTTTCAGACACAATGCAAACTCATCTCATCAAACATGGAATAATTACCGACAGAATGCTTAAGAGATATGCTCTGTTACGTGCTTACTTGTTTGCCCAGTAGCGGCTAGTATGTCCCATGTACTGCAGACCACCGGACATATGCGACAGCGTCGACATCATCTGAGCATGTGTGTGGTTGTTCAGTTGCATGTCTTTCACTAATTGGTCTATCAAAGGATCATCTTTTTTGTGCGATCGCATGTGCAAAAGCATCCCGGGGCTTTCCAGCATCTTGTGATTGTGGTTGAGTTGAACCATTTCTATCACAAATTAGCCATCCTTCCTTTTTTTGACTCTAATCTTTGCATTGCAGCCAATCCTTTTTGATGTCTTCTGACGTACCCGGTGATAATCTGACACAGTCTGCTTGTGCGTCCCTTCTCTTGAGCAGACAATGTAGGCATTTGTCCTGTGTTTTGCCCTCTTGCGTATGCCAAACCCTGCACATCTTGCATAATTGTTGTAAAAGTCCCATGCCTTGTCATATGTGGTGAACTTCATTCCAGCAGCAGGTACGAGGTTTAGCGGCATGTTTTTATCCTACATTAATTGCAATGCTCTATGAGATAATTTGTTTTGTTCTGTTTTTTAAATACGAGGAGTGCATATGAGTTTAATAAAGCATTGCAATGTTCCTAAGTTTTCAGAAGAATCCAATGTATTAGATGCTAGGTCAAACCTCATAAGAAATATCAGTGTGCACTGCAATGTTATCTGAATGGACTACAACTATTTTTTTTTCAGAACATAAACTTACATGTGTGTAGAGTCGTTCACCCGATGGTGTTTGCAGCTCGCCGGGTTGTATTGGACATGGCGGGGTTATAGCAGATCTGTGTAATTAAGGATCTCGCGGCGGCAATAGTGAGGAGGATTTGTACCTGCTGTTTACTTTTGACCGAGGCACCGTTGGTGGTCGCAGCGTCGAAGTTGATGCAGCAGGTCTGCTTGGAGCTCTGTTTTTCGGTGCAGCAGGTGGACGCTGAGCTCTGTTTTGGGGTGCGGCAGTTGGACGTGGTGGTAATCCAGTGTTGTGACGATGTCTCGGTGGATTGGTTTGAAAATTTTGGAGCAGTGGCACATCATCATAGACATAATCATCATCTGCTGCAACATCGTGTTCAATTGCGTCATCATTGTCTGTTCGGACATGCTGTCCAAACGTAATGAACTCGTGCTTATACTCTGGGTCGAGAACTGTTATTGGCTCATCTTCATCGTCATCGTCTCCATCATCGCGTTGGTGAGTGCCTTCCCAGATGAATGTGACATCATCGTCATCTTCAACTACAACTTCTTCCTGGAAAAAATCTTCTTCCGGAGAGTACTGCACCCTGTTTGTCGTCGTGAAGAATCCTCGAGGAATCTCAGGGGTAACCCAACCAGTATCTCTTTTAGAAGAAGCTCCACTCTTCTGAAAGTTGTTGTTCTTAGTGCTGTCAATTATGCGTGGCATTTTGTATCTGCTGAACGTCATCTCCTGCACATAAAATGACCGAGCTGCATTGTCAGGTTAAATGAACCGAATCATGCAAACTGCAATGTGTTCAAAATGGTACTGCCAAAGCATTGCATGCTGACTGCATCACCCTGCAAGGTGAACTGAAGCAACCGCACTGCATCGTTATCCGTAATGAACCTATACAAGCATACTACATAACCGAGTAAGTGCACTACATTTCCCCCCACAACGAACTGAAGCAACTGCACTGCATAGGATTTGTAGGCATGCTTTACTACTTGTACTACTTTGTTTTGTCTAGGATAACTACACTGAGATGGTTGAGGAAGTGTACTTCTTACCTCGTGTTGCAGTGATTTCTTGCATTTACAGGAGGAAGTTCCCTTCTCGTCCGTCTGCACAACTTTCACGTTCGCCCGTGCAGTCCACTTGCCCTTCAGAAGTTCATGAACGGTCTGGACGTTGCTCAAGGTGAACGGAGAAGGAGGATTTGCTCTGAAGGTCGATGCAGACTTATTCCAAGAAGCTACCGTGGATGAAGCAACCTTGCGCACACTCCTCCTTTCTCGAATTGGTTTGATGTCGAGGCAGCACCAATCCACATCTGATGAAGTACAGCTAATTGCAGGCCCGAAGGAGTTCGTTGGCGGTGCTACCGAGCTCCTGCCGTGGAAGAAGGCCGATAGGCTGGTGTTGCTCGGTGCCTGCCGCGGAAGAAGGCCGAGAGGCTACGGGCGGCATCGTTGCCTGGTCACCGCCGCGGAAGAAGGCCGGGAGGGGAGGGGCGGCGTCGCTGCCGGCCGCCACCGCGGAAGAAGGCTGGGAGGGGAGGGGCGACGCTCCCAGACCGCCGCCGCGGGAGAAAGCGGGGGGGGGGGAGGGGCGGCATCGCTCCCAGGCCGCCATCGTGGAAGAAGGCCGGGAGGGGAGGGCGGCGGCGCTACCAGGCCGCTGCCGCGGTAGAAGGCCGGTAGGGAAGGGGCGGCGGTGCTCCCAGGCTGCTGCCACGGTAGAAGGCCGGTAGGGGAGGGGCGGCGGCGCGATCTGTTGGTGGTGTGCAGAATAAGGCTGGTGTTATCTCATCCAGGACTCTGAACAACATTCGGTCACCAATTCACATAACTCATATAATACTATATTGTCAACGAACGTTAAGCGTGCGAACCCTATGGGTTCGAGAATGATGCATACATGAACGAGATGCTTCTCCGGACAATAACCAATAGCGAGACCTAGATGCCCATATTGGTACCCACACATTCTACGAAGATCTTTATCGGCCGAACATTTATGACAACATACGTAGTTCCCCTTGTCTGTCGGTATGTTACTTGCCTGAGATTCGATAGTCGGTATCTCCATACCTAGTTCAATCTCGTTACCGGCAAGTCTCTTTACTCGTTTCGTAATACATCATCTTGTACCTAAGTCCTTGGTCACTTTGCTTGCAAGCTTCTTGTGACGCTGTATTACCGAGAGGGCCCAGAGATACCTCTCCGTCACATGGAGTGACAAATCCCAATCTGGATCCATGCCAACTCAATAGACACCTTCGGAGATACTTGTAGAGCATCTTTATGAACCCAGTTACGTTGTGACGTTTGATAGCACACAAGGCATTCTTCCGGTATCCGGGAGTTGCATGATCTCATGGTTGAAGGAATATGTATTTGACATTAAGAAAATAGTAGCAATAAACTGAACGATCATATGCTATGCTAACGGATGGGTCTTGTCCATCACATCATTCTCCTAATGATGTGATCTCATTATCAAGTGACAACACATGTGTATGGTTAGGAAACCTTAACCATCTTTTGCTCAACGAGCTAGTCGAGTAGAGGCTTACTAGGGACATGGTATTTGTTTATGTATCCACACATGTATTTAAGTTTCCGGTCAATACAATTCTAGCATGAATAATAAACCTTTATCATGATTAAGGAAATATAATAATAACCACTTTATTATTGCCTCTAGGGCATATTTCCAACACGTGGGATATCACAATATCTCTTATTTAATTAATGCACCTATATACTTGGTAAAGGGTGGAAGGCTCGACCTTTTACTTGGTGTTTTGTTCCACTCTTGCTGCCCTAATTTTCGCCATGCCAGTGTTATGTTCCTTGATGAGCGCTCCAAATATGTGTGGGGTTTTATGCGGACCCCCTGACCATTCACTTAGGCTAAAACTCTTCCAGGAAGCCCCAACTTTGGTTTTAAAATTTGCCAACATAATAATACTGAATTAATTAACGTAATGCATAGGGCATCATGAACTCGAGATTCTTTATTCGACATAATGCGGGGGGCCAGTGCTGGTCCAAAATGGCAGTAGCCGGGGCCACCAACGGGTGTGCCAGCCGGAAACTTAGCCGATCTGGTCGTGGCTTCATACGAGATACGCGCGGCTCCTATCGGGGTGTCGGCACGCCGGGAGGTCTTGCTGGTTTAGTTTTACCTTTGACGAAAGGCTTGTCCACCGGGATTCCATATCGTAAGCATCGCATTATCATGGTGTGACGATGTTCCATCAGATGTGTGTGGTAATTTATAATGGACTACCCGGAGGACCCCTGCAGGGTTAAATCTTTTCGGAAGCCGTGCCCACGGTTATGTGGTGACTTAGAAATTTATAATATCCGGTTGCAGAGAACTTGACACTAAACCGAACTAAAATACACCAACCGCGTGCATAACCGTGACCGTCTCTTTTCGAGGAAGTTCGGGAAGAGAACATGGCGGGGTTATGTTTGACTCATAAGTAGTTTATGATCACTTCTTGATCATTACTAGTTTGCGACTATTATGCGTAGTTTACTCTTCTTATTCTTGTACTCGTAAGTTAGCCGCCATACAATGCTTAGTGCTTCCTGCAACCTCACCACTTAACCATTCCATACCTATTAAGCTTTGTTAGTCTTGATATCCGTGGAAATGGGATTGCCGAGTCCTTGTGGCTCACAGATTGCTACAACAACAAGTGCAGGTATAGGTAAAGCGATGCTTTGACGTGAGAGTGATGCATGCTTGTTCTGTTTGGAGTTCTTCTTCTACTTCTTCTTCATTGATCATAGGATGGGATCCCAGTTGGGAGCCTGGGATTAGCAGGGTTGATGTCGTTCTTCTTTTCGTTTGATTTCATCCTTAGTCGGATCCTACTCTTCTATATGATGATTGCTATGTATTGATGGATTGATGTATTCATGATGTAGCTTGTGGCGAGTGTAAGCCTTTATATGGTATTCTCATCTATTTAGTACATGGTATGTTGTAATGATATCCACCTTGCTATGCGCTCGAAATGAGATTCTGCCCCAATCATGAATTCATCACGTGACCGGGGTAGAATTGCATCTTGGGCGCTACAACAATTTATTTTGTTGAGTTTTAATCAGGCTGCAAATGCTGATGCCATGATAACATGATGCAATGCAAATTAAAAATAGCTCAAACAAAAATAGTAGCAATCATGGAAAGAATCGGTCTCGGGCTGTTACAATGCCCCACTTGGGCACCAAGTACTCGCATGGTTACAAGGCATGGGTATTTATCTGCCATCTCAGCATTAACATGTATCTTCTCCATGTCATGCTCCTTAGTGTCACCTGCATTATTAGTGGCAAGCATAGCATGTGTCTCTTCATCCAAATCGTCAGCAGAGGAGTACTCACCATCTTCCCGCACAATGAATGTACGTTTATTTGGGCAGTCCTTCATCAAGTGCCTGCCACCTTTGCATATATGACACATCATGTCCGTTGTGCATCCAAACGAGGTGGTGGGTGCTAGAGTTATTGCTTTCGAAGCCACAGAGGATTGTGGAGCTGATCTTGGACTTGTTGGGAGTGCACCATTGTTCGAGATATCTGGTGTTGCCCTAGTAGTGGTTGGGACAGTTGGAGTGGGTGTCCATGATGAGTGACGACCTACAGAAAAGTTACCTCGCCCCTGTACTCTCCTTTTAGCTTTACAAGCAAAATGAAACAAATCAGTAATAGAATTGTACTCCTTATCGTACAATAAATCATGAATATCACGATTCAAACCACCTAAAAATCTAGCCATCACAGCATCTTTGTTTTCAACTGGGACACTCTGTCCTCCTGCCGTGGCCCTACATCCACCCGCTGAACCGCTGGCATCTGAACATAGAGAGGGTTCAGGTGCCAGCCATTCTGGCCTCCCATCATGCACGGGATGCGGAGATCAACTACCGACGAGCTCATCTCCTTGATGATCTCCGCTACGACCATGAGTTCGTCGTCGACTCGTCGCGCCGGGACACCTAGTTCACCAACGAGCGAGACCAGCGACACCGATCGTTCTTCGGCGCTCCAACGCACGAGCCGCCTCGCGAGCTGGTGAAGGAGGAGGAGGAGGAGAAGGAGGTCGAGGCCTACAAGAAGGCCCTCGAGGACTCCCAGCTTGACGAGCTCGCCATGTGGCCTGGCCTGCCACTTGTGCTGGCCGAATCTGCCAGAGTATAGGTCGCCGTGTCCGAGCCGGAGCAGGAGCCGTGGCCACTGGCGTCACTGCTGGGGCACTCGTGGTCGTGGATGTCCACGATCCCGTGCACGTCCAAGTGGGTGGGCGTGGAGCTGAAGCAACTAGAGCGTCAAGAGGTGCCCGTTGCGGCACAACACGAGCCGACGACAGTTGCGTGGCCGGCTCCTCTCTTCGTCGACCTCACCGACGAGAAAGAGGACCACCAGATCTAGGTTTTACTTATGTTTTTTTATATTTTAAATTAATATATGAACAGACTTTTCGCGACAATGTATATATTTTGAATTCTCAAATTGGTTGAAATTTGAAATGCATCCCAACATGTTGGTCGCATTTTTTTTAAAGAAAAACATTGATCGCATCTATAGGACGACGGACAAGTATTTGTGTCCCGCCTGGATCGGCCCGTTGGAGTAGCATAATTAAAGTCTGCAAGCGGGGGTCCGTCTTTTCATTATTTTGAAACAAGATACAAATCTCCTCCCGTCCTCTCCTCGTGAGTCGCGGCCTCGTAGACAAATCTCCCCTGTCCCGACGAAACCCTAACCCTAGATCGCCAGCCCGCCCGCCATGGATCTCCTCCAGTCCTCGTACGCGCCTGGTGACGCGTCCTCGCCGGAGGACGAGTCGCTCTCCTCCCCGGACACCTCCCCGCTCCGCCTCCCCTCCAAGTCCGCCGCCCCCGCCGTCGATGAGACAGCGCTCGCGCTATCCGCCGCCGCCGCCGCCGCTTCCACCTCCCGTCCTCTCGACCCCTCCCTCCACCTCATCCCCTTCAACCCCACCGCCGACCAGCTCTGGGCGCCCGTCCTCGGTCCTCAGCACCCCCACGCGCCCATCTCATCCGCCTCTGGTCACCGTAACCACAAGCTCGGTCACGTCGAAGACGCAGCGCTCCTCCCCTTCCTCTTCGACGAGCAGTATAACACTTTCCATCGCTTCGGCTACGCATCTGACCCCTCCGGCCTCCACATCATCGGCGACGCGCAGCCACAGGCGCCCGACCTCGACACCGTCTACAACCTCCCTCCTTCTGAGCACAAGCGCCGCCGCATCCAATCCAGGGAGGAAAACCACGAGCCCCTCCCCCCAGAGGCCCAAAACCCTGCATCCGACGAGTGGGTCGTGCACAACAAACAGAGTCCCTGGGCTGGCAATCGGGAGGGCCCGCCTGTGGAGCTCACGGACGAGCAGAGACAGTACGCCGACGCACATGCGGCCAAGAAGGCTGAGAAGGAGGCACGAGGCGAAGGGAAGGAGAAAACAGAGGTGGTGGTCAAGAGCACCTTCCATGGGAAGGAGGAGAAGGACTACCAGGGACGATCGTGGATCACTCCACCCAAGGATGCCAAGGCGACCACCGAGCGCTGTTATATTCCCAAGAGGTGTGTACATGAGTGGGTTGGACACACTAAGGGGGTCTCAGCGATCAGATTTTCCCCCAAGTACGGCCATCTATTGCTGTCTGCAAGTATGGATTGTAAGATTAAAATCTGGGACGTGCTTGAGTCGAAGACATGTATGCGGACGTACATGGGGCACTCCAAGGCGGTACGGGATATATCGTTCTCTAATGACGGTAGTAAGTTCTTGAGTGCTGGCTATGACCGGAATATTCAGTATTGGGATACCGAAACTGGGCAGGTGATCTCGACCTTCTCTACTGGTAAGGTACCTTATGTCGTGAAGCTCAATCCTGATGAAGATAAGCAGCATATTCTCCTTGCTGGGATGAGTGACAAGAAGATTGTGCAGTGGGATATGAAGTCAGGGCAGATCACACAGGAATATGATCAGCACTTGGGGGCGGTGAACACTATTACCTTTGTAGATAATAATAGGAGGTTTGTGACATCTAGCGATGACAAGTCTCTTCGTGTGTGGGAGTTTGGCATCCCTGTAGTTATTAAGTATATCAGTGAGCCGCACATGCACTCCATGCCGTCTATTGCAGTACACCCGAACTCTAACTGGCTGGCAGCACAGAGCTTGGACAATCAGATACTGATATACAGCACCAAGGAAAGGTTTCAACTTAATAAGAAGAAGAGGTTTGCAGGTCACATTGTGGCAGGTTATGCTTGTCAGGTGAGCTTCTCTCCTGATGGGAGGTTTGTGATGTCAGGAGACGGTGAAGGTAGTTGCTGGTTCTGGGACTGGAAAAGCTGCAGGAGATTCAAGACATTGAAGTGCCACAATGGAGTTTGCATTGGATGTGAGTGGCATCCATTGGAGACTAGCAAGGTTGCAACATGTGGATGGGATGGTGTCATAAAATACTGGTAAGTTGACAAGATAAACATATGAAAACACCTCATATTTTATTCTGCAGTTTTTAACAGATTTGTACTAGTGCACCATTGCTGTTTAAATTGTTCCAGTAAGTAGTTATTGAAATTCATGGGGCCCACGTTGGATTTAGATTGTGCAGTATGTCTTTTTAGTATTATTGTAATAACACTTTTCCCTTCTGGTGTTTTATTTTATTCATACTGTTTTATTTAGCTAGAAGGGTAGTTTAGTTTGCATTTGCAGCAAGGTCCATTACATTCAGATTATCAAGACCACACAAACTTGATTATGATGTCCCTGCAAAAACTTATGGCTAGAACTCGTGTAATATAGTAGTTTTGTGCCTTACCTAGGGCATGTTTACTTCATTGTTATGTTTTAATGAACTAGACATCTCTACCTCTTTGCTCTAAATATTATTTTGTTTATTTTGTTACTGATTGTGTTGGCTCTTTGGTGCACCCTTATCTACCATTTCTTGATGCTTTTGCTGTTGACCTGATGCTGTTATGATGATTGGTTGTACCTGGACCACTGCTCTTTTTGTCTTCCATCATAAAATGCAAGGCTTTGTTGCAGTTAATGTTATTCCTCCTAAAAACTCAGCTACCAGTGCTGCGTGAAGTCGGGTCTATTCATTTTACCCACTTATCTGATCCATCTTCTACATGCCGCTGAGAATTAAACATGTCCTGGATGATATATTCCTACCCCATTCAAAAGAACTCGCAAATTAGAAATTCAGCTTATGCTGATTGGTTGGGTGCAGAACTGGATAAATGAGAATTGTGCCTTTACTTGCTAGTTGCCCAGGGCATTTCCAACGCTGCCCATCAAAACGGACACCCAAAGCGTTTGTGGGCAGTCTGGACGTGTCTGCGGATAACAGATAGGGGGAGGGGTGGTTGGGGAGCCATCCAACTCTATACGTCAAATGCCCGCACCTGTTCTTTTATCCTATATCTGAAACACTTGAAATAAGTAAGATAAATATCATCTTTGGTCCATAATCATTTTGTGTTAATATTTCAATGCAACAGTAATTCAAATATAAATATTACGACCCAAACATGAAGTTTTGCAATAAAAAGTTCAAATTTGAATTCAACTTAGTCGTACATATTTTTTAGTTCTCCACTCCTATCACCCACAAATGCCGAATCACATCATTCTGGAGTTGCTCGATGGTGAATCTGTTGATGCATTTGGATAAGTTCGTCGAATGTCGTCAGATTCTGCTCGGAAGATCAATAGGATCACCCATTTGCTCAAATTCAAGATCATGGCGTATTGCGTCACCCTCATCCTCCACAATCATGTTGTGCATGATCACACAAGCTGCCATCACCTCCCACAACGTCTCTTTGCAGTTCGTCGAACAACTGCAAAACAGGCTTAGAGCACTCCAAATGCCCTCGACATCCTTTCTAGATTCTTTGTCTTTGGGCAAAGTGAGATCTTTTCTCACCCCTTGTCTCAAAGATGGTCTTGATGAAGGTCGCCTAGATAACATCACAAAGATAATAGCCCATGTTGTACTCATGGCCTTATATTTTAGTCTATGTTACTTTTATATGTTGATAGGTGTTTCTTTGGTTTGCTGCGGATAGATTCTCATGTCAACCTGCTGATTCGTTAATGTATTTGTTTTCCTGTAAAATTGCTCATATGTTGAATCTTACCTCGACAATTTGATGATTGTTGAGTTCATTACATTTGCAACAATAATTTTTGATGCAACTTTTTTGTTCTTAAGTTGTGTTAAAGTGCCTATCGTGGAGACAAACAAAATGCATGAAGGATCTATTGTAGGAGCTGTACTTTATCTGGCGATTGCCCGAATAACTATATGCATATTTTCGCATAAAACCTTATTTCTGTTTTTCTCTCTCTATTAGTTGTGTTATTTCCTTACAATTTTCTTTACTTGTGGTGTGTCATTAACTCTTTTGTACAATTTGCAGGGATTAAAGATTTGGCAATTTAGGCAGAAACGTTGCTCGAGATGCTGCAAGCCCACATGCCAATTGAATTCACAAGGATTCAACTTTCAGTTGAGACTGTAAGCCCACATGCCTGGCTGGAAATTTTCGATGTCACTAGTGAAAACATGAGAGAACAGAAAACAGGCCCATATATTTCCAACTACCGTCTAGTTCATGCTATGTACTGTGTACCATACATGATGCACCATTCAGTTTTTCAACTTTACTTCTAGGACTTTGGTTTCAGGTTTTTCTTTGTTTTGCTGGTGCAACTTTTGTACTACCCGAGTGACAAAATCTGCACTGATTTCTGGGAAATGTTCCCAGCGAAATCCCCTCCTTCGTGCTCCAATCAGTCTGTAACAAAATACTAATACTATTTGATTCTTCGGCTACGCTTGTTATACTCCCTGCGCTTTCCTTTTCGTATAATATAGGTTTGTCTTCAGTCAAACTTCCCAACTTTCCAAACACTTCACTGTACAGTCTTTGATGCATGACTTTGGCTATATCAAAATGCATGAATTGAACATGTATAAATGGTGTAGTCGTATTTTTCTTGCAAAATAATTTTATTTCATTTATATGTATACTAATTTTATAAACATATAAAAAGTGAAAATTATAGTCAAAGTTTCTTTTTGACCAAGGAAACTACAGGGCTTGCCCCCTCAACATACTTTATTGAAAGAAAAGAACAGCATAATATTTTATTGAAAGAAAAGAATGGCATATGTACATAAATAAAGTTCCACAAGTGAAACAAACAAAAATAGAAAACTAATCTAGTCTTATATTTTGGGAAAGAGGGAGTAAAAAAATATATCATTACTCACAGTTTCAAATCAATATCATTAGATTCATTGTGGAATATACTTTGTATATACTTGGTTGGTATTGTAGAAGTTTGTATTTTTAAATATATATTTGGTCATATTTTGTAAAGTTTGACCTGAAACAAGCCTATTGTGTAGTACTCCCTCCGTTTCAAAATTCTTATCTTAGATTTGTCTAAATACGGATGTATCAAGTCACGTTTTAGTATTAGATATATCCATATCTAGGTAAATCTAAGACAAGAATTTTGGGACGGAGGGAGTACGTAGAAAGAAACACTTGCCCATGAAGAGAAAAAAAATCAAAACTTTCCGCGGATTTACATCATAGGAATATATATTTGTCCGGAATTACTTGTTTTAGATTTGTTTGAACTAGGTTTGGCGTTTGATTCATAACATTGGCATTGAAATCTTTAGGAATTTTTTTCATTGGATGAATTTCTGATCTTGTTAGCAACTTTGCACGTTCTACTTGGTCAGTCATCCAAATAGCGTCAAATTTATATCCACCCACAAGTGTTGCCATTATTTTTGGTCACTAGTTGGACGGTATTTCAAATAGGTTCAAAACACTATTGAGGGTGGGAGCGTATGCCTTATTATGGTCGCTTTGGCTATGTAGTTGTTTTTCATGACAAAAATGCTTCTCCTCTGCAGGCTATTTTTTGTTGTACGCACCCGCTTCGCACGTGGTCTATGCTACAATGAGCGAAGGTCCAGTCGCTGTTCAAGGCGATGTGTACACGGTTGGAGCAGGTGGCTACGGAGGTTTTTACCAACATGGGTGGCAGCATAACCTCCATATCGGTTCATCTCACCTTTCGACATAGGCACCGTGATGCGGAGCATCCCTCAACTACCCGCACCGACACCCCATCACCACCGCAAACACCAAGAGGGCCAATGACAAGAGCACGTGCGCGCCACATCGAAAACGAGGTGAACTCTTTCCTATTCAAGTCTCGTTTGAATTCGTGTGAGGATTTGATTCTACCTCAAACGGAAACATTGTTCATTCTTAGGTACGAGGAAGTTGACCGCGAGAAGGAGAAGACGGAGCTGCGAGCCTTCATGGAGCGAGAGAAGGAAGGAGAGGTCGAGAAGAGTGAAGAAGGAGGAGGGGAGGAAAAACCCCCGGGACACCCCGGGTGCCCGGCCCCGGGTGCCCGGCCCTTTGGCCCCGGGTGCCCGGCCAGGAGCTGGGCCGCGTCCCTAGCCAGCCCCGGGTGCCCGGGCCCTCAACCCCGGGTGCCCGGCCCCCCTCGCGCCGGCTCCCACGGACTTGGAGCCCCGGGTGCCCGGTCAGCCCCAGCCGGCCCCCTGACTAGGCCGGGTGCCCGACCCCTTTCCCCAGGTGCCTGGTCCCGCCTGAGCCGGTGCCTCTGTCCGGTCCGGGTGCCCGGCCCCTTCGCCCCGGGTGCCCGGACCACTCCGCGAGCCTGCATGCAAGATGGGGCTTTTGCCCTTGTAACCCGCCCCCCCTCTTATTTCGCCTCTAGACTATAAGTACCCCCTTCCTAGCTCACTTGGAGGGTTAGCAAAGATTAGACTAAGCATTGTGAGCCTTTGCTCCTTGTATCCCCCTCCTCTTAGGAGATCAAGCCCCTACCTAGGGAAGAATCCATTGGATTGTCAAGGCCTCCTCTTGGAGAAGATCATCAAGACCTCACCTAGTGGGAAGAATTTACCAAGTGCTACTCTCCTTGTATTGATCTTGTAATCTTGTGGATCTCATGTGTGCTACTCTAGTGGATGTGATATTTGGGTTTGTTTGAGAGTCTTGTTCTTGATGTTCTTGAGTGTTTTCCTCCTTTCCCCCTCCAAGTGTGAAAAGATCCTTCCTAGGGTTTGACCCTACAACATCTTGGTATCAGAGCCAGGTTTATTCACATCTTGGAGTCCCATCCCCCCATTTGCTAGCTTGATTTTGTTGTTTTTCATCCAAATCCGAAAATCCCCACAAAAATAGCCCCCAAATTTTTTTCTTGCAATTTGTTGGATCTTGTGAGATTTGGTTGTTTTGGTCCATGGATTTGATGTTTGGCAAGTGGATCTAGCCCCTCCCCAACAATCCCATATATACCATAGTTGGGATTGAAGACGACACGATTCTCACATAGGTAGGTGCACAAGCGTATCTTGCCCATTTGAGCAATCGAGCTAGTGTCTCTTGAGCATTCGCACAACAAGATCATTTTCCGTGGTTGCACATTTTGAGCTCACCCCTTGGTTGTGCGGATCCCATCTATCTTCCGTGCGTGTGTACCTAGTGATACCTTTGGGTTTTATCTATTTGCTTTACTTGTATTTTTGTGAACCTTCTCAACCTTATCGATATCTGACTAACATTTGCTTGAAATCTTTGCCACCATCCTAACCGAGCTACTCCATAAGCCTCTTACTTGTAGGTGTGAGAAACAAAGCCGAATCCAATTCTCCTATTGTGGCATTACATTGAGTGACACTTGTTACATCCTCAATCCTCGGAGAAGGTAACTTTGGTATTGTTCTCTCACTGTCCTACTCACCCCACTTGGTTATGATGGATAGGCCACACTCGTCGGCGAACCCACTTTTCGAGAAACAAGGTGGTGATAACGGCTACGTCACCAAGAACCACTTCATCGCGCAACGAGTGCTACATCAAGAGAAGCTCCCCAAGCTCAAGTCCGCGACTTCCACGAGCTACTACGACCTCGACACCGACCACGAGCTTCCTTTCTATGGAACTCAAGACCCCGAGAGTGCAAGATGGACGACTACCTCAAGCTACATCAAGTCCCTTCCGAAGACCAAGTGAAGCGCGCCTCAAGTACCTTCCACGATTACGCATCGACATGGTGGCTTCATACACCTTCGACGACCTTCGTCACGAGTTGGCCCAAGATGAAGAAAGTTATGCGGCGAGCGTTTTTGCCTTCCACCTACACGGAACATCTTCAACGCCAAGTGGAGAACACCATCCAAGGATCCAAGTCCCTCGACGAGTACTTCCTCGAGATGAAGACAACCTTGCGACGAGCCGGTGTGGACGACCCCATTTGGATAAAGTTCTACTTCATGATGGGATTGAACAACGACATCTCCAAGATTATCTTCCTCGAGAACTACAAGTCCCTCGACGACAACTACATTGGTGCTCTCAAGGCGGAACAAGAACTTATGAAGGCCAAGACTTCTCCACCCCAAGCACACTTATCAAAGACCAACCTCAAGGACAGTGAGCGTGAGGCTAGTACCACCATGTTGTCCAAGGCCGACAAGATCCAAGACTACGCTCCCAAGTTCAACTCCACCGCCATCCCTCTTTGTGGCATTGATGACGCCGAGTCTACTTCGACTATTTTTCAAGACGGTGCGGCGACGAGTACAACTATGGATACCCTCAAGGAGCAAGCTTTGAAGGCGAGCGACACGGTGGCGAGCAAGCATGATGCTTCCACCTTTGTAGGCAAGAGTGATGATGTGCCATCTTCGGCCTTCATCCACGGCGACGATGGCGAGAAGGTTGAGCATGGGACTATCCCTTCAACCAAGGCGGCGATAGGCGTTGAGCATGCAGACATTTGCACCAACATCTCTCCGACACTCACATATGAAGAGATGCCCCAAATCCCATGTGAGGAGAGCCACTACCACATGAGTGACATGAGTGACTCCACCATATGTGACTTTGAGTGCATTTCCTATGAGAGGATGAGTGTGACCACCACTAGCCCCACACTTGAGAGCATGCCACACATCCTATGTGAGGTTGAGAGCCATTTGAGTAACTCCACTACCCATATGAGTGAGTGCATCCTTAAGGGAGTGCGTGAGCCACAACACTTAGTGAGTGAGGTAGTTGACACGGCATGTTACGCCGCTATGATTTCTAACAGCTTAACCTCTACTCCGAATGTGTTTTCTTTGGTGCTAGGTCTCCTACATGACGACATGCCTATACTCGACGAGTCCATACCTCCAATGGAGATGACGATGGCCATGGTGGATGATGATGCACCCCCACATGGTTCCATCAAGATGAAGATAACAATGAGTGGATCTTCGACACCTCACCTACCACACATGAGCGATGCTTCAAAGGTAACATAGGTGATGGTGCTTCTCTTGTCCCACTAGTGGACTCGCTTGACATTGATTGCTCACATGATGATGATCACCTTATGGATTCACCACATACTATGTTTTCTACATGCTTAGATATGCCACCTATTTATGATGAATATGATGATGAGCATGTTGATTTGCCTAGTTGTGATACCATGCTCCATAGGATATCTTGTAAAAATTCTAGAGGTCACGTCATGTTTGACAATCCATTAAACTTGTCATATGCTATGGGTGAGATTTCCCATAATTGTTTGCATCATATGCATGACAATGCTCTAGATATCACTAGTGACGCTTTCCACAATTTGAGTCTCCATTATGCTATACATAATGACAAACCTCTCATGATGGATGACATGTTTCTATATCACGCATCTCACTTATTTGAGCATTGGCTATTTTGTGCAAACCAACACACGCACGTGCACATCATAAGGGATGATGTGTACATATACCACGCACACACAATTTTGTTAGGGAACGTAGTAATTTCAAAAAATTTCCTACGCACACGCAAGATCATGGTGATGGCATAGCAACGAGAGGGGAGAGTGTTGTCTACGTACCCTCGTAGACCGTTAAGCGGAAGCGTTATGACAACGCGGTTGATGTAGTCGTACGTCTTCACGATCCGACCGATCCAAGCACCGAACGTATTGCACCTCCGTGTTCAGCACATGTCCAGCTCGATGACGTTCCCCGGGCTCCAATCCAGCAAAGTGTCGGGGATGAGTTCCGTCAGCACGACGGCGTGGTGACGATGATGATGTTCTACCGGCGCAGGGCTTCGCCTAAACTCCGCGACGATATAACCGAGGTGGAATATGGTGGAGGGGGGCACCGCACACGGCTAAGGAACGATCCGTAGATCAACTTGTGTGTCTCTAGGGTGCCCCCCGCCCCCGTATATAAAGGAGCAAGGGGGGAGGCCGGCCGGCCCTTGTGGGCGCGCCAAGGAGGAGGAGTCCTCCTCCTAGTAGGAGTAGGACTCCCCCTTTCCTACTCCTACTAGGAGGGGGAAAGGAAGGGGGAGAGGGGGAAGGAAAGAGGGGGGGGGCGCCCCCCCCTCCTAGTCCAATTCGGACCAGAGGGAGAGGGGGCGCGTGGCCCACCCTGGCCGCCCCTCTCTCTTTCCACTAAGGCCCATGTGGCCCATTAACTCTCCTGGGGGGGGGGGTTCCGGTAACCCTCCGGCACTCCGGTTTTCTCCGAAATCACCCGGAACACTTCCGGTGTCCGAATATAGTCGTCCAATATATCAATCTTTATGTCTCAACCATTTTGAGACTCCTCGTCATGTCCGTGATCACATCCGAGACTCCGAACAAACTTCGGTACATCAAAACTTATAAACTCATAATAAAACTGTCATCGTAACGTTAAGCGTGCGGACCCTACGGGTTCGAGAACTATGTAGACATGACCTAGAACTATTCTCGGTCAATAACCAATAGTGGAACCTGGATGTTCATATTGGTTCCTACATATTCTACGAAGATTTTTATCGGTCAAACCGCATAACAACATACGTTGTTCCCTTTGTCATCCGTATGTTATTTGCCCGAGATTCGATCATTGGTATCCAATACCTAGTTCAATCTCGTTACCGGCAAGTCTCTTTACTCGTTCCGTAATACATCATTTCGTAACTAACTCATTAGTTACAATGCTTGCAAGGCTTAAGTGATGAGTATTACCGAGAGGGCCCAGAGATACCTCTCCGACAATCGGAGTGAAACAACCTAATCTCGAATTATGCCAACTCAACATGTACCTTTGGAGACACCTGTAGAGCACCTTTATAATCACCCAGTTACGTTGTGACGTTTGGCAGAACACAAAGTGTTCCTCCGGTAAACGGGAGTTGCACAATCTCATAGTTGTAGGAACTTTGTATAAGTCATGAAGAAAGCAATAGCAACATACTAAACGATCAAGTGCTAAGCTAACGAAATGGGTCAAGTCAATCACATCATTCTCCTAATGATGTGATCCCATTAATCAAATGACAACACATGTCTATGGTTAGGAAACATAACCATCTTTGATCAATGAGCTAGTCAAGTAGAGGCATACTAGTGACACTATGTTTGTCTATGTATTCACACATGTATCATGTTTCTGGTTAATACAATTCTAGCATGAATAATAAACATTTATCATGATATGAGGAAATAAATAATAACTTTATTATTGCCTCTAGGGCATATTTCCTTCAGTCTCCCACTTGCACTAGAGTCAATAATCTTAGATTACATAGTAATGATTCTAACACCCATGGAGTCTTGGTGCTGATCATGTTTTGCTCGTGAGAGAGGCTTAGTCAACGGGTCTGCAACATTCAGATCCGTATGTATCTTGCAAATCTCTATGTCTCCCACGTGGACTTGGTCTCGAATGGAATTGAAGCATCTCTTGATGTGCTTGGTCCTCTTGTGAAATCTGGATTCCTTTGCCAAGGCAATTGCACCAGTATTGTCACAGAAGATCTTCATTGGTCCCGATGCACTAGGTATAACACCTAGATCGGAAATGAACTCCTTCACACTCCTTTATTTGCTGCTTCCGAAGCAGCTATGTACTCTGCTTCACATGTAGATCCCGCCACGACGCTTTGTTTAGAACTGCACCAACTTACAGCTCCATCGTTTAATAAAAATACGTATCCGGTTTGTGATTTAGAATCGTCCGGATCAGTGTCAAAGCTTGCATCGACGTAACCATTTACGACTAGCTCTTTGTCACCTCCATATACGAGAAACATATCCTTAGTCCTTTTCAGGTATTTCAAGATGTTCTTGACCGCTGTCCAGTGACCCACTCCTGGATTACTTTGGTACCTCCCTGCCAAACTAATAGCAAGGCACACATCAGGTCTGGTACACAACATTGCATACATGATAGAGCCTATGGCTGAAGCATAGGGAACTCCTTTCATTTTCTCTCTATCTTCTACAGTGGTCGGGCATTGAGTCTGACTCAACTTTATACCTTGTAATACAGGCAAGAACCCTTTCTTCGCCTGATCCATATTGAACCTTTTCAACACTTTATCAAGGTACGTGCATTGTGAAAGTCCAATGAAGCGTCTTGATCTATCTCTATAGATCTTAATGCCCAATATGTAAGCAGCTTCACCGAGGTCTTTCATTGAAAAACTTTTATTCAAGTATCCTTTTATGCTATTCAGAAATTCTATATCATTTCCAATCAACAATATGTCATCCACATATAATATTAGAAATGCTACAGAGCTCCCACTCACTTTCTTGTAAATACAGGCTTCTCCAAAAGTCTGTATAAAACCATATGCTTTGATCACACTATCAAAGCGTTTATTCCAACTCCGAGAGGCTTGCACCAGACCATAGATTGATCGCTGGAGCTTGCACACTTTGTTAGCTCCCTTAGGATCGAAAAAACCTTCCGGTTGCATCATATACAACTCTTCTTCCAGAAATCCATTCAGAAATGCAGTTTTGACATCCATCTGCCAAATTTCATAATCATAAAATGCGGCAATCACTAACATGATTCGGACAGACTTAAGCATCGCTACGGGTGAGAAAGTCTCATCGTAGTCAACCCCTTGAACTTGTCGAAAACCTTTCGCAACAAGTCGAGCTTTATAGACAGTTACATTACCGTCAGCGTCAGTCTTCTTCTTAAAGATCCATTTATTCTCAATGGCTTGCCGATCATCGGGCAAGTTAACCAAAGTCCATACTTTGTTCTCATACATGGATCCCATCTCATATTTCATGGCTTCTAGCCATTTTGCGAAATCTGGGCTCATCATCGCTTCCTCATAGTTTGTAGGTTCATCATGGTCAAGTAACATGACTTCCAGAATAGGATTACCGTACCACTCTGGTGCAGATTTTATTCTGGTAGACCTACGAGGTTCAGTAGAAACTTGATCTGAAGTTTCATGATCAATATCATTATCTTCCTCACTAATTGGTGTAGATGTCACAGGAACTGATTTCTGTGATGAACTACTTTCCAATAAGGGAGCAGACATAGTTATCTCATCAAGTTCTACTTTCCTCCCACTCACTTCTTTCGAGAGAAACTCTTTTTCTAGAAAGGATCCATTCTTAGCAATGAATGTCTTGCCTTCGGATCTGTGATAGAAGGTGTACCCAACAGTCTCTTTTGGGTATCCTATGAAGACACATTTCTCCGATTTGGGTTCGAGCTTATCTGGTTGAATTTTCTTCACATAAGCATCGCAGCCCCACACTTTAAGAAATGACAACTTTGGTTTCTTGCCAAACCACAGTTCATAAGGCGTCATCTCAACGGATTTTGATGGTGCCCTATTCAATGTGAATGCAGCCGTCTCTAAAGCATAACCCCAAAACGATAGCGGTAAATCAGTAAGAAACATCATAGATCGCACCATATCTAGTAAAGTACGATTACGACGTTCGAACACACCATTTTGTTGTGGTGTTCCGGGTGGCGTGAGTTGCGAAACTATTCCGCATTGTTTCAAATGTAAACCAAACTCGTAACTCAAATATTCTCCTCCACGATCAGATGGTAGAAACTTAATTTTCTTGTTACGATGATTTTCCACTTCACTCTGAAATTCTTTGAACTTTTCAAATGTTTCAGACTTGTGTTTCATTAAGTAGATATACCCATATCTGCTCAAATCATCTGTGAAGGTGAGAAAATAACGATATCCGCCACGAGCTTCAATATTCATCGGTCCACATACATCTGTATGTATGATTTCCAACAAATCTTTTGCTCTCTCCATAGTACCGGAGAACGGTGTTTTAGTCATCTTGCCCATGAGGCACGGTTCGCAAGTACCAAGTGATTCATAATCAAGTGATTCCAAAAGTCCATCAGTATGGAGTTTCTTCATGCGCTTTACACCGATATGACCTAAACGGCAGTGCCACAAATAAGTTGCACTATCATTATCAACTCTGCATCTTTTGGCTTCGACATTATGAATATGTGTATCACTACTATCGAGATTCAATAAAAATAGACCACTCTTCAAGGGTGCATGACCATAAAAGATATTACTCATATAAATAGAACAACCATTATTCTCTGATTTAAATGAATAACCGTCTCGCATCAAACAAGATCCAGATATAATGTTCATGCTCAACGCTGGCACCAAATAACAATTATTCAGGTCTAAAACTAATCCCGAAGGTAGATGTAGAGGTAGCGTGCCGACCGCGATCACATCGACTTTGGAACCGTTTCCCACGCGCATCGTCACCTCGTCCTTGGCCAGTGCTCGCTTATTCCGTAGTCCCTGTTTCGAGTTGCAAATATTAGCAACAGAACCAGTATCAAATACCCAGGTGCTACTACGAGCTCTAGTTAGGTACACATCAATAACATGTATATCACATATACCTTTGTTCACTTTGCCATCCTTCTTATCCGCCAAATACTTGGGGCAGTTCCGCTTCCAGTGACCAGTTTGCTTGCAGTAGAAGCACTCAGTTTCAGGCTTAGGTCCAGACTTGGGTTTCTTCTCTTGAGCAGCAACTTGCTTGCTGTTCTTCTTGAAGTTCCCCTTCTTCTTCCCTTTGCCCTTTTTCTTGAAACTAGTGGTCTTGTTGACCATCAACACTTGATGCTCCTTCTTGATTTCTACCTCCGCAGCCTTTAGCATTGCGAAGAGCTCGGGAATTGTCTTGTTCATCCCTTGCATATTATAGTTCATCACGAAGCTCTTGTAGCTTGGTGGCAGTGATTGGAGAATTCTGTCAATGACGCTATCATCCGGAAGATTAACTCCCAGTTGAATCAAGTGATTATTATACCCAGACATTTTGAGTATATGCTCACTGACAGAACTATTCTCCTCCATCTTGCAGCTGTAGAACTTATTGGAGACTTCATATCTCTCAATCCGGGCATTTGCTTGAAATATTAACTTCAACTCCTGGAACATCTCATATGCTCCATGACGTTCAAAACGTCGTTGAAGACCCGGTTCTAAGCCGTAAAGCATGGCACACTGAACTATAGAGTAGTCATCAGCTTTGCTCTGCCAGACATTCACCACATCTGGCGTTGCTCCTGCAGCAGGCCTGGCACCCAGCGGTGCTTCCAGGACGTAATTCTTCTGTGCAGCAATGAGGATAATCCTCAAGTTACAGACCCAGTCCGTGTAATTGCTACCATCATCTTTCAACTTTGCTTTCTCAAGGAACGCATTAAAATTGAACGGAACAACAGCACGAGCCATCTATCTACAACAAACATAGACAAGCAAAATACTATTAGGTACTAAGTTCATGATAAATTTAAGTTCAATTAATCATATTACTTAAGAACTCCCACTTAGATAGATATCTCTCTAGTCATCTAAGTGATTATGTGATCCAAATCAACTAAACCATAACCGATCATCACGTGAGATGGAGTAGTTTTCAATGGTGAACATCACTATGTTGATCATATCTACTATATGATTCATGCTCGACCTTTCGGTCTCTGTGTTTCGAGGCCATATCTGCATATGCTAGGCTCGTCAAGTATAACCTGAATATTCTGCGTGTGCAAAACTGGCTTGCACCCGTTGTAGATGGACATAGAACTTATCACACCTGATCATCACATGGTTTCTGGGCACGACGAACTTTGGCAACGGTGCATATTCAGGGAGAACACTTCTTGATAATTTTTAGTGAGAGATCATCTTAAAATGCTACCGCTAATCAAAGAAAGATAAGATGCATAAAGGATAAACATCACATGCAATCAATATAAGTGATATGATATGGCCATCATCATCTTGTGCTTGTGATCTCCATCTCCGAAGCACCGTCGTGATCACCATCGTCACCGGCGCGACACCTTGATCTCCATTGTAGCATCGTTGTCGTTTACGCCATCTATTGCTTCTACTACTATCGCTACTGCTTAGTGATAAAGTAAAGCAATTACAGAGCGTTTGCATTTCATACAATAAAGTGACAACCATATGGCTCCTGCCAGTTGCCGATAACTTCGGTTACAAAACATGATCATCTCATACAATAAATATAGCATCACGTCTTGACCATATCACATCAGAACATGCCCTGCAAAAACAAGTTAGACGTCCTCTACTTTGTTGTTGCAAGTTTTACGTGGCTGCTACGGGCTTAGCAAGAACCGTTCTTACCTACACATCAAAACCACAACGATAGTTCGCCAAGTCAGTGCTGTTTTAACCTTCGCAAGGACTGGGTGTAGCCACACTCGGTTTAACTAAAGTTGGAGAAACTGACACCCGCCAGCCACCTGTGTGCAAAGCACGTCGGTAGAACCAGTCTCGCGTAAGCGTACGCGTAATGTCGGTCCGAGCCGCTTCATCCAACAATACCGCCGAACCAAAGTATGACATGCTGGTAAGCAGTATGACTTGTATCGCCCACAACTCACTTGTGTTCTACTCGTGCATATAACATCAACGCATAAAACCTGGCTCTGATACCATTGTTAGGGAACGTAGTAATTTCAAAAATTTTCCTACGCACACGCAAGATCATGGTGATGGCATAGCAACGAGAGGGGAGAGTGTTGTCTACGTACCCTCGTAGACCGTTAAGCGGAAGCGTTATGATAATGCGGTTGATGTAGTCGTACGTCTTCACGATCTGACCGATCCAAGCACCGAACGTACGGCACCTCCGTGTTCAGCACACTTCCAGCTCGATGACGTTCCCTAGGCTCCAATCCAGCAAAGTGTCGGGGATGAGTTCCGTCAGCATGACGGCATGGTGACGATGATGATGTTCTACCGGCGCAGGGCTTCGCCTAAACTCCGCGACGATATAACTGAGGTGGAATATGGTGGAGGGGGGCACCGCACAGGGCTAAGGAACGATCCGTAGATCAACTTGTGTGTCTCTAGGGTGCCCCCCCGCCCCCATATATAAAGGAGCAAGGGGGAGGCCGGCCGGCCCTTGTGGGCGCGTCAAGGAGGAGTCCTCCTCCTAGTAGGAGTAGGACTCCCCCTTTCCTACTCCTACTAGGAGGGGGAAAGGAAGGGGGAGAGGGGGAAGGAAAGAGGGGGGCGCCGCCCCCCTCCTAGTCCAATTCGGACCAGAGGGAGAGGGGGCGCGCGGCCCACCCTGGCCGCCCCTCTCTCTTTCCACTAAGGCCCATGTGGCCCATTAACTCTCCCAGGGGGGTTCCGGTAACCCTCCGGCACTCTGGTTTTCTCCGAAATCACCCGGAACACTTCCGGTGTCCGAATATAGTCGTCCAATATATCAATCTTTATGTCTCGACCATTTCGAGACTCCTCGTCATGTCCGTGATCACATCCGGGACTCCGAACAAACTTCGGTACATCAAAACTTTTAAACTCATAATAAAACTGTCATCGTAACGTTAAGCGTGCGGACCCTACGGGTTCGAGAACTTTGTAGACATGACCTAGAACTATTCTCGGTCAATAACCAATAGTGGAACCTGGATGTTCATATTGGTTCCTACATATTCTATGAAGATTTTTATCGGTCAAACCGCATAACAACATACGTTGTTCCCTTTGTCATCGGTATGTTACTTACCCGAGATTCGATCGTCGGTATCCAATACCTAGTTCAATCTCGTTACCGTCAAGTCTCTTTACTCGTTCCATAATACATCATTTCGTAACTAACTCATTAGTTACAATGCTTGCAAGGCTTAAGTGATGAGTATTACCGAGAGGGCCCAGAGATACCTCTCCGACAATCGGAGTGACAAAACCTAATCTCGAATTATGCCAACTCAACATGTACCTTTGGAGACACCTGTAGAGCACCTTTATAATCACCCAGTTACGTTGTGACGTTTGGCAGAACACAAAGTGTTCCTCCGGTAAACGGGAGTTGCACAATCTCATAGTTGTAGGAACTTTGTATAAGTCATGAAGAAAGCAATATCAACATACTAAACGATCAAGTGCTAAGCTAACGGAATGGGTTAAGTCAATCACATCATTCTCCTAATGATGTGATCCCATTAATCAAATGACAACACATGTCTATGGTTAGGAAACATAACCATCTTTGATCAATGAGCTAGTCAAGTAGAGGCATACTAGTGACACTATGTTTGTCTATGTATTCATACATGTATCATGTTTCCGGTTAATACAATTCTAGCATGAATAATAAACATTTATCATGATATGAGGAAATAAATAATAACTTCATTATTGCCTTTAGGGCATATTTCCTTCAAATTTTCCCTTTGTCTTTGTTGTGTGTAGGTACTCACGTAGACTCGTCAACGTCTCAATCCCACAAGTTGACGAAACGAGCTCTTGAGAGCAATGATGACTTGGGATCCCATGGTTTACCCTTACCACCGCTCCCTTCGCGCAAGGACTACACGCATCTCTTTTACTTGGCTCTCACACGCTATGGGCTATCTACCGCTTGTCACCTTATGCCCATACTATCGTGTTCAATTTGCATGTTATGCCTCGTTACATGACTTTGCCATGCAATTGTGACCCTTGCTTGCATTTACCCATGATGCACCATTATGATATTCCTATGTGTATTTGCATGCTTGGTGGAGATCGTTGCTGCTTTTGCCATGTTTATCATGTGCCTCATGCTATTGTTGATTCTTGTGATGGGAGAGTCATGATGTTACATTGCTATTTACATAGAACTTCTTGCCAACACCATGAGCCTACTTTCCTCATATCTTCTTTTCATGATTGTGATATGTCATGTGCATTATATATACCCACTATTTGCACCCATGACATGCTTGCCATGATTCCTCCTAGTATGTTGCATCTTCACACTACTAGCTTGCTTGACTTGATTGCTATGATTGCTTGCTTGGTTGCATCACCCATGTTCCACTCTTACTCGCTTTCTTGGGTTGATGACATATATGTTCATGCCTCTCACATGATATATCTTGATCATTGTCTCTTGTGTCCATTAGTTGCCTCTTTCATATCTACTTGTATTGAGTGAAACCATACTATGCTTATTGATATTGGAGACTTTGACACTTTACTTGTGATGCATGCTTGTTTGATTGAGCCGATTGCATTTGGTTGTTCTCGCATCATATGCCTCCATACTATGCAATACTACCTTGTCATTTCTTACGATGAGCATTATGCATACACTTGTTGGGTATCTTACCACACGAATGATAGATTTGGCCCTTCCGCTAACCTCATTTGTTTTTCCAAGTGTTTGTCATGTTCTTTCATTTTGAAGGATTTACAAGGCGGTACCACCACGAGACATATTGGTTATGTGAAGGCATACAAGATGCGCGACTCCATCATCCTTGAGAAAGTCCTAAAGGTGACCTCCTTCCCTTTGAGCCATCCTCAAATACGCACATTGGATGGGTCACTCTTTCATTGTTGTTTCCTTCTTGTTATCTACATGACACATCTCGCAAACGGAGGAGCGACATTGGAGATTGGCTCTATGGACCTTCAAGTTGAGGAGCGCTCACACTTATTGGTTGCACCTTCGGAACTCCACTCATGCGACGACATTGAGCTTTGGTACATCAACACTCCTTTGACTTTTTGTACCACAACCTCCATATTGGTTGATTATGCTTCCACATGTCATGCTCGATGGACATCTCATACTCACCGCAAGTTTGCACCCTATGCATGGACTGACACACATTATGATTGCCTTGTTGCATATCGTATTCCCATGATATTTGAGCTTGTGCATTTCCTTAGCAAATTTGTTGTGATCTTCCTTGATGGCATATTTATACATCATGATCTTATTGCCTACCATCAATTACATGATAACTTTTTCATATTGAGCATCCATTGCCATATTCATGCTATTGATAAACCGTCTCACTATGACATCATTTTGCATCGTGGTTGCATTGATCATATTCACAACACATTTGTGTGCACAATGAATGCTTTTGCTCCCATGAACGCTTTGCATCTCATTCTATTTCATCTTGATAAGCTTCATGTGCTTTGCCATGAACAATCTTGCCGCACGGACTCATTCGTACTTAATGGACAATTTGTATGTGCTAACCATTGTATTTCCGAGTGTTGTTTGTGTTTTCTCTTTTTGCACGTATACTCCTACGGCGTCACCTTGGAGTGCTTGGATTGCACCATGACTTCCACTTCATCCAACTACAAGTTCATCCACGCCAACCGTTTCCGTGGTGATGAGGATCATGATCCGAGGTCGGATCTCTCCCAAGGGGGGGGGGGAGATGATGCGGAGCATCCCTCAACTACCCGCACCGACACTCCATCACCACCGCAAACACTAAGAGGGCCAATGACAAGAGCACATGCGTGCCACATCGAAAACGAGGTGAACTCTTTCCTATTCAAGTCTCGTTTGAATTCGTGTGAGGATTGGATTCTACCTCGAACGGAAACATTGTTCATTCTTAGGTACGAGGAAGTTCACCGCGAGAAGGAGAAGACGGAGCTGCGAGCCTTCATGGAGCGAGAGAAGGAAGGAGAGGTCGAGAAGAGTGAAGAAGGAGGAGGGGAGGAAAAACCCCCGGGACACCCCGGGTGCCCGGCCCCTGCCTGGGCTGCGCCTCAGCCGGCCCCGGGTGCCCGGCCAGGAGCTGGGCCGCGTCCCCAGCCAGCCCCGGGTGCCCAGGCCCTCAACCCCGGGTGCCCGGCCCCCCTCGCGTCGGCTCCCAACCGCCCCCCGGGTGCCCGGACTTGGAGCCCCAGGTGCCCGGTTAGCACCAGCCGGCCCCCTGACTAGGCCGGGTGCCCGACCCCTTTTCCCCGGGTGCCCGGTCCCGCCTGAGCCGGTGCCTTTGTCCGGTCTGGGTGCCCGACCCCTTCGCCCCGGGTGCCCGGACCACTCAGCGAGCCTGCGTGCAAGATGGGGCTTTTGCCCTTGTAACCGTCTCCCCCTCTTATTTCGCCCCTAGACTATAAGTACCCCCTTCCTAGCTCACTTGGAGGGTTAGCAAAGATTAGACTAAGCATTGTGAGCCTTTGCTCCTTGTATCCCCCTCCTCTTAGGAGATCAAGCCCCCACCTAGGGAAGAATCCATTGGATTGTCAAGGCCTCCTCTCGGAGAAGATCATCAAGACCTCACCTAGTGGGAAGAATTTACCAAGTGCTACTCTCCTTGTATTGATCTTGTAATCTTGTGGATCTCATGTGTGCTACTCTAGTGGATGTGATATTTGGGTTTGTTTGAGAGTCTTGTTCTTGGTGTTCTTGAGTGTTTTCCTCCTTTTCCCCCTCCAAGTGTGAAAAGATCCTTCCTAGGGTTTGACCCTACAACACACCATGTCGGTCTATATGACTACTATTGCCGATTTGTTGGTTTTTGTTTTCTTCTGGTTGTTAGACTTTTGGTGTTCGGCTGTGTGCATCCCAGTTATGCAGAGGCTGGGTGTTGCCCATAATGCTTTGTATCCAATCAATGCTACATTTTGAGTTAATAAAATCGCCCTTTATCAAAAAATGTGACAAACAAACCAAAAGCCGCTACTGTGATATGGGCTTCTGCAGTGTGAGTTTTGCACAAAACAAATCCAAACATTCCCGAAATGGAGGTTTGGTCCACATCCGACAATGCTATCCGTATGATCACAAATCTATTTGGCCCTTGCGCCCCTCTTTGGTTTACATGTAACAAACAAAACAAAAGCCGCTACTGCGATATGGGCTTCTGTAGTGTGAGTTTTGCATAAAAAAATCCAAACATTCCCGAAATGGCGGTTTGGTCCACATCCGGCAATGCTATCCGTATGATCACAAATCTAACGACCCTGGTGCCCTTGGTATCATCTAAGGTGTAGTAGCATAAGATGTTTTCCCACTTACATGAGGCCCAACCAAGCCCATGCGATGCAAAAATTGGGCGTTTGGGCCGAGTTGCATGCGTTTCCCGGCCAAGAAGCTTAAAGCATTCCTGGGCCAGGCTAAGGGAGAATGTCCGAATGGACCGTTTTTCTCGAGCTAGACTTGCTTGAGCCACACACCTCTCGCCTGCGTGCGTTGGGAATCACGGGAGGTGATGGGACGTCTCATACCTTTCTCCCCTCGTTCCTAAAAAGAACTTTCTCCCCTCGCTCCCGTCACCATCCACTGCCCATTCATACAATCATACCACACTCCCTCTCTCTCACTGCCCCGACGGTTCCTCCGATGGCCTACCCATAGTGCGCCACCCTATTCCCATCCTCGTCGGCAGCAACCCAATCCAGGACCGACGGGTGGCCGGCCTGACCCGACAGGGCATCTGCAAAGTCCCAAAGTCCCCCCCTAATTAAATATTAATTTATTTAAGTAAATAATTAATTTGAATATTTTATTTTGCCATTTTGTTAAATAGTGAATAAGTAAACCTTCTCTCTTGAGTTGTTCTAGATCAAGACACGACCTCATTGTGATATTTAGGAGGTACCCAAATTATGTCACGATGTTTGCACAATCCTGGTTGTAATGCAAACCCCTCCTAGATGAATGGAGATATTTTCTAAGTATATGTTAGACAATCTTTGATATAGTTCTTTAAACGAAGTACAGACGCAAGCGCTCATATATACACGCATACACTCACCCCTATGAACGCACAGACACACATTCTACCCCTATGAGCACCTCCGAGAGACTGAGCCGACATATCATCTTGAGATTTTACGAAGTCACCGTAGGCGCCACGTAGTTGATGGGAACGTCTCGTACCACTGAACACGCATCGCTCAAATTCTAGAAATAAATTAAGGATAAATGCGAGCACATGACTTGAACCCTGGTGGGCTGGGGATAGCACTGTCCACCTAAACATCCAACTACAGGTTGGTTCGTGATCTTCCATATAGTTGAGATGATTTGTATGGTCTCAATGCTTTTAGTGAACCTATGTTCCAAATTTTATCTGAAATGGAGTCTGTTTGCTACCTGAACCTTTAAATATGTAAGGTGTATTAGTCGGTCTAAATAATAAACGTTTGCGAATGAAACTTGTGGTTGGGCCGAAGCTACCTAATGCACAACCTAAAACCCACCTAAATATTTAGCCTACTAATGCAAACCTAGCCTTTCTCTGTTGTGTGGCGTTCGATTGAAATTGGATGGCCCAAAACAGCTCCCAAACCCCTCTCTTTTGCCCCTATCTATAAAAGGAAAGGCTCCCCTGTCTAAAATGAACAAACCCTAGCATTCCCTTGACTTCCGTGCGCAACCAACCAGCCACCCACCACCTTTCCTCTGATCCCTCCTCAGCCATCCATCCATCCCGAGTGTCCATGCCAGATCGGACGACCATCATGTTAAGCCATGGAAACACACTAATCGTGTTTGATGATTTTTTTCTTGTGCTCTGCAGTTTATATGTTGTGTTTCTGATATATTTGGCATTATTGCTAGCCTGCCACAACTTGGCGACACACACAATCTTCCTTGCTGGTTCCAGATGAGGTTAGTAATTTGTGTTTTCCCAATAGGTCACATTTTCTTGGTATACATTGTTATCAAAGTTGAACTTTGATTCCATCAAAGTATAACAATGGTGAGTTTTTTTGGAAGTTAATTTTCTTAACACTAACGGAGGATATGAACTAGAGTTGCAAAGAAGGACACGTAAGACACAATTTCTCATTTGCATGAATTGTGCCCTTTACATTGCATCCTCCATTATTCTGTATTGACATCTCTGTTTATCCTTTGTTAGTGTTTTAACTCCAACTATCTCAACATTCCTGGTATGTTACTAATTGGTTCTTGTTACTCTGCATAATGATGACTTTGGATCCACATTTTTTGCTTCATCAATTCAAGTAAAATCTCAATACTCCATATAGATATTACTCCACTTGACCATTCCATAACATGCAACAACAATGAAATTGTACACGTACGATGCGAGCCATTTATGTTTATTTTAATGGTTCTTTCCCTCTTTTCAGGAAACATAGTAAACCACTTGTCAAGATTTAGACGCAATATCGTTACTGTTTAGGCTTTGGTTTCCTTTCACAGGTTTTTGCTAGCATAGATTATGACAGGCTCCAAGCTACGATCTGATGAGGACATGACTACCTTGGATACAACAAAAATATTACATACATGTATATTTGTGAGGTGATTTCTAATGCAAACTATGCAATACTTTATTTATGTTATCCAGAACAAAAATACTTCACAGACTTTTGTGCCCCACTTATAAAGATAAGGGAAAAAGAGAAGTTTAGGTGCTGCTCAAAAAGTCCTCTCACATCACTTTTGGGCCAAGAGAAGATAGAGTCCAAGTCTCTCACGTTTTGGACTCAGATTCGGACTGCACAGACATACCTGACTAAAAATGCCAAGATCTTTTTCATCCGGACTCCGAATTGGGTGATTCTTTTTTTTGTTGGAAATTAGATTTCGTGCTCTTTCCAACCCAATTGGATTCACCTTCAAATTCGTCCGGAGCGTTGATATAGTGACCAAACAATCTGACGCTGCAGCAGAATCCAAGTCAAACTACAAGTCCAAAGGTGTTGCATCACCTCCACTTGGGCCCATGGGCCTTGTACGACCTAGGGTTAGTCTTAGGCTGACTGGAGACGTCCTCCCACCTCCTTGGCCGCCACCCCTTGCTCCTATATAAGTAGATCCATCTAGTAGCTTTTTCCTTGAGATTTGTTTAGTTAAAAGTTAGCCATCACAACTCCGTGTATTTCGTTTGTGTAGAACGACCAAACCAAGACCGCTTTTAGATCCCCGCCTTTATCAATACTTCATATATATTCACAATATTCAGATTGCCTTATCATATTATTGCTTGTTCTTCGGTTGCTTGCACGAATGGACCTTCGTGGCCAGGTTGATCGTGCTCTGGCGTGGTCAATAACCTCTCGGAGTTGGTTTAGCGATTGCTAAGGCGATATGTCGTGCATGTTTGTAGTCGGATCGTCAAAGTAGTCTCCACAAAATCTATAGTTATAATCTCATCAAAAGGTCGGGACACCCTCGCCTCTATCACGTTCTAAGAAATATTCAGAGTTGAGACTCAATTTCACATCGATTAGCTCACTTCCAGAGGAATGATTTTTGGATCTAGGACTATAAAAGCTAGGGTTCTTCACCAGCTAGAACACGACGACCTTGGGGAGAACCCCTTACACAAGAGAAGGATCTACTGATCCCAAAATGGGGTTTTAATAGCCAAATAAATAGCTAAAGCAAGTAAAGTTAAATAAAGTAAAGTGTTTCTTTGTCTGAAAGGCAACATCGCTTGCAGAGCTCGCGATGGCTGTTGGATGGAAGATTTGCGGCCCTGGGGAGCTACCTGTTACGAATCGGTATGAAGCCACGACAACCACTGGATGCAGATCGGACATCCGTGCTTGCATCCGGTAATGACAATAGATGAGCTACAAGATAAGTGTTCATTTCTTTTAGTTTCATCAGTGTAGGGCCTGACAATTCCCCTCCTTGACATTAGACCTGTCCTCAGGGCTCGAATTGGGGGGAAATGCATTGAATGAACCCTGAATCTTCCCATGTTGCATGCTCCACTGGTAGGTTGGCCCACTTGATGAGCCATTGGACTACAGGAATGCTGATGTTGCCCTGAGCTCGTGGAATCAGTTTTCTTTGCAATAGAGCTTCTGGTTGTACCAGAATGTGACCATTATCATCCAACAGGGGGGGTTAGGAATGGCCTGGGGACCCAAGTGTTTCTTCAATTGATTGATGTGGAATGTGGGGTCATGAGGAAGCAGTAGTTTGTAGGATGCCTGCCCTACTCTTTGTAAGACCCTAAAGGGTCCATAATACTTGGAATACAGTTTGAGATGTCTATGAATACTGAGTGAAGTGTATCTATATGGTTGTAACTTGATGTAAACCATATCTCCCACACTTAGCTGTCTATCAGTCCTCTTTTATCAGCAAAGTGCTTCATCCTCTCCTGTGCCTTGAGTTGATTTGTTTTGCTATTGCAATAATGCTATCTTATTCCTCTAGAGTGTTGATGCGGAGCATCCTACAGTCCTCCCCATGGATCAACCTTCGTCTCCCAAGTGCCAAGTGGATCGATGACTGATACGTCTCCGTCGTATCTACTTTCCCAAACACTTTTGCCCTTGTTTTAAACTCTAACTTGCATGATTTGAATAGAACTAACCCGGACTGACGTTGTTTTCAGCAGAACTGCCATGGTGTTATTTTTGTGCAGAAATAAAAGTTTTCAGAATGACCTGAAAATCCATGGAGCAACTTTTTGGAATTAATAAAAAATATTGGCGAAAGAATCAACATCAGGGGCCCCACACCTTGTCCATGAGGGTGGGGGACGCCCCCTAGGGCACGCCCCCTGCCTCGTGGGCCCCCTAGAGCTCCACCGATCTCAACTCCAACTCCATATATTCACGTTTGGGGAGAAAAAAATCAGAGAGAAGGATTCATCGCGTTTTACGATACGGAGCCGCCGCCAAGCCCTAAACTCTCTCGGGAGGGCTGATCTGGAGTCCGTTCGGGGCTCCGGAGAGGGGAATCCGTCGCCGTCGTCATCATCAACCATCCTCCATCACCAATTTCATGATGCTCACCGCCGTGCGTGAGTAATTCCATCGTAGGCTTGCTGGACGGTGATGGGTTGGATAAGATTTACCATGTAATCGAGTTAGTTTTGTTAGAGTTTGATCCCTAGTATCCATTATGTTCTGAGATTGATGTTGATATGACTTTGCTATGCTTCATGCTTGTCACTAGGGCCCGAGTGCCATGATTTCAGATGTGAACCTATTATGTTTTCATGAATATATGTGAGTTCTTGATCCTATCTTGCAAGTCTATAGTCACATATTATGTGTTATGATCCGACAACCCCGAAGTGACAATAATCGGGACCACTCTCGGTGATGACCGTAGTTTGAGGAGTTCATGTATTCACTAAGTGTTAATGCTTTGGTCCGGTACTCTATTAAAATGAGGCCTTAATATCCCTTAGCTTCCAATAGGACCCCACTGCCACGGGAGGGTAGGACAAAAGATGTCATGCAAGTTCTTTTCCATAAGCACGTATGACTATATTCGGAATACTTGCATACATTATATTGATGATCTGGAGCTAGTTCTATGTCACCCTATGTTATTACTATTACATGAGGAATTGCATCCGACATAATTATCCATCACTGATCCAATGCCTACGAGCTTTTCACATATTGCTCTTTGCTTAGTTACTTTGCCGTTGCCACCGTTACAATTACTACAAAACTGCTACTGTTACTTTTGCTACTGTTACCGTTACTTCCATACTACTTTGCTACTAAATACTTTGCTGCAGATATTAATTTATCCAGGTGTGGTTGAATTGACAACTCAACTGCTAATACTTGAGAATATTCTTTGGCTCCCCTTGTGTCGAATCAATAAATTTGGGTTGAATACTCTACCCTTGAAAACTGTTGCAATCCCCTATACTTGTGGGTTATCAAGACTATTTTCTGGAACCGTTGCCGGGGAGCATAGCTCTATTCTTTGAGTCACTTGGGATTTATATCTGCTGATCACTATGAGGAACTTGAAAGACGAAAGAACTAAGATTTTCCCCTCAACTACAAGGGGAGGTAAGGAACTGCCATCTAGCTCTGCACTTGATTCGCCATCTGTTTTGAGTAAGCTTGTGACACCTAAACCTGCTTCTGCTATTAATTCTGATATGTTGCATGTTATTGATGATGCCACTTCTGCTATGCATGACACTTATGATGAAACTACTTCTATGCTTTATACTACTGTGCCATTAGGTGAATTTCTTGATGAACAACTTGCTAGGGCTAGAGAGAATGAAATTCTTGAAACTGATAATATTGATGAAAGTGATGATGAAGATTCTCCCCCTAGATATGAATTGCCTGTTGTTCCTGAGGGTTATGTTATGGATGAAGAAACTGCTAGAGATTTTCTTGCTTGCAATGATAGATATGATCTTAAGAAATTATTAGCTAAGCTTAAAGAAAAGTCTCTGAATGCTAGAATGAAATATGACCCTGCTTTCGCTACTTCACCTATCTGTGTTACTGATAAGGATTATGATTTCTCTGTCGATCCTGAGATAATTACTTTGGTTGAATCTGATCCTTTCTATGGCTATGAATCTGAAACTATTGTGGCACATCTTACTAAGTTGAATGATATAGCCACCCTATTCACTAATGATGAGAAAACTCGCTACTACTATATCCTTAAGATATTTCCTTTCTTATTAAAGGGTGATGCTAAAACATGGTTTAACTCTCTTGATCCTGGTTGTGTGCGTAGTCCCCATGATATGATTTATTACTTCTCCGCTAAATATTTCCCGCTCATAAGAAACAAGCTGCCTTAAGGGAAATATATAATTTTGTGCAAATTGAAGAGGAGAGTCTCCCACAAGCTTGGGGGAGGCTTCTCTGATTACTTAATGCTTTCCCTGATCATCCTCTCAAGAAAAATGAAATACTTGATATCTTTTATAATGGACTAACCGATGCTTCCAGAGACCACCTGGATAGTTGTGCTGGTTGTGTTTTCAGGGAAAGAACCTGCCGGTGTACAAAAGTAGGGGCTCTGCTTTTGACCCCTTTACTTATGCACGGGCAGTCAGAGCCTCCCGCCATGACCACACATAACAGGGCAGGAAAGGGAAGCCGGAGAGAAGTCGAAGCCACAAGGCAAACAGAGCAACGACAAGGACCAAGGCCACAAAGATCAGATGAACGGAGCAGGTTTCCTCGGCAAGGATCCTTGCCGGGGCAGCCCCAGCAGCCCCGGCAAGACCCTTGCCTGGGCAGCTCGCCCGCACCAGCTGAACGAGCCACCCTTGAGCCCACCAAATGCCAGACAAACGCGTTGAGGCAGGGCTCGGGAGGCACCTCCGTGGTGGCATGCAGATCTTTGTGAAGACATAAGATGAACAAGATCAAATAAGGATGGGGAGGCAACCATCCTCACCAAAGAAACCCACAAGACCCCCGGCAAGATCCTTGCCGGGGAAGCCAGCGCGCCGCAGCAAGACCGTTGCCGGGCCACCCGGCAAGGCCCTCGCCAAGTGCACTGCTACGTCTTGAGCTTGCGTTGGTTTTCCTCAAAGAGGAGAGGGTGATGCAGCAAAGTGTAGCGTAAGTATTTCCCTTAGTTTTGAGAACCAAGGTATCAATCCAGTAGGAGGCTCCTCAAAAGTCCCACACACCTACACAAACAAACTGAGAACTCGCAACCAACGCAATAAAGGGGTTGTCAATCCCTTCACGGCCACTTGCGAAAGTGAGATCTAATAAAGATAGTATGATAAGATAAATATATTATTGGTATTTTATGATATAGATGCAAAAAGTAAAGATGCAAATAAAAGTAGATTGAAAGCAAATATGATAAGAGATAGACCCGGGGGCCATAGGTTTCACTAGAGGCTTCTCTCAAGATAGCATAAGTATTACAGTGGGTGAACAAATTACTGTCGAGCAATTGATAGAAAAGCGCATAGTTATGAGATTATCTAGGCATGATCATGTATATAAGCATCACAGCCATAACAAGTAGACCGACTCCTGCCTGCATCTACTACTATTACTCCACACATCGACCGACTCCTGCCTGCATCTAGAGTATTAAGTTCATAACAACAGAGTAACGCATTAAGCAAGATGACATGATGTAGAGGGATAAACACATACAATATGATATAAACCCAATCTTGTTATCCTCGATGGCAACAATACAATACGTGTCTTGCAACCCTTTATGTCACTGGGTAAGAACACTGCAAGATTGAGCCCAAAGCTAAGCACTTCTCCCATGGCAAGAAAGACCAATCTAGTGGGCCAAACCAAACTGATAATTCGAAGAGACTTGCAAAGATAACTCAATCATACATAAAAGAATTCAGAGAAGATTCAAATATTATTCATAGATAAACTTGATCATAAACCCACAATTCATCGGATCTCGACAAACACAACGCAAAAAGTGTTTACATCGAATAGATCTCCACAAGAGAGGGGGAGAACATTGTATTGAGATCCAAAAAGAGAGAAGAAGCCATCTAGCTAATAACTATGGACCCGTAGGTCTGTGGTAAACTACTCACAACTCATCGGAGGGGCAAGGATGTTGATGTAGAGGCCCTCCGTGGTTGATTCCCCCTCCGGCAGAGTGCTGGCGAAGGCTCCAAGATGGGATCTCGCGGATACAGAAGGTTACGACAGTGGAAATTGTGTTTCGTGGTGCTCCTGGATGTTTTCGGGGTACGTAGGTATATATAGGAGGAAGAAGCACGTCGGTGGCCGCCCGAGGGGCCCACGAGACAGGGGGGCGCGCCCTACAGGGGGGGGGGTGGCCCCCTATCTCGTGGGGCCCTTGGAAGCTTATTGACTTGCACTCCAAGCTCTCCGGATCACGTTTGTTCCAAAAATCACGCTCCCGAAGATTTCATTCCATTTGGACTCCGTTTGATATTCCTTTTCTTCGAAATACTGAAATAGGCAAAAAAACAACAAAATGGTTGGGCCTCCGGTTAGTAGGTTAGTCCCAAAAATGATATAAATGTGTAAAATAAAGCCCATAAACATCCAAAAGGGGTAATATAATAGCATGGAACAATAAAAAATTATAGATACGTTGGAGACGTATCAAGCATCCCCAAGCTTAATTCCTGCTCGTCCTCGAGTAGGTAAATGATAAAAAGAGAATTTTTGATGTGGAATGCTACCTAGCATAATTCATAATGTATTTTTCTTTATTGTGGCATGAATGTTCAGATCGAAATGAATACAAAATAAAAGTTCATATTGACATAAGAAATAGTAATATTTCAAGCATACTAATCAAAGTAATCATGTCTTCTCAAAATAACATGGCTAAAGAAAGTTATCCCTACAAAATCATATAGTCTGGCTATGCTCTATCTTCATCACACAAAGTATTTAATCATGCACAACCCCAATGACAATCCAAGCAATTGTTTCATACTTTAATAATCTCAAACCTTTTCAACTTTCACGCAATACATGAGCGTGAGCCATGGACATAGCACTATATGTGGAATAGAATGGTGGTTGTGGAGAAGACAAAAAGGAGAAGATAGTCTCACATCAACTAGGCGTATCAATGGGCTATGGAGATGCCCATTAATAGATATCAATGTGAGTGAGTAGGGATTGCCATGCAACGGATGTACTAGAGCTATAAATATATGAAAGCTCAACAAAAGAAATTAAGTGGGGTGCATCCAACTTGCTTGCTCACGAAAACCTAGGGCACTTTGAGGAAGCCCATCATTGGAATATACAAGCCAAGTTCTATAATGAAAAATTCCCACTAGTATATGAAAGTAACAACATATGAGACTCTGTAATCATGAAGATCATGGTGCTATTTTGAAGCACAAGTGTGGAAAAAGAGATAGTAGCATTGTCCCTTCTCTCTTTTTCTCTCATTTTTTCTTCTTCTTTTTTTTCTTTTTTTCTTTAGCATTTCCTTTTTTTTCTTTTTGGTCTTTCTCTCCCCCTTTTTTTCTTTTTGTAAAGTCCGAAGTCTCATCCCGACTTGTGGGGGAATCATAGTCTTCATCATACTTTCCTCACTAGGACAATGCTCTAATAATGAAGATCATCACACTTTTATGGATTTACAACTCAAAGCTAGAACAAGATATGACTCTATATGAATGCCTCCGGTGGTGTACCGGGATAAGCAATGAATCAAGAGCGACATGTATGAAAATTATGAAGGTGGCCTTGCCACAAATACGATGTCAACTACATGATCATGCAAAAAGCAATATGACAAAAGTAATGCGTGTTATATGAACGGAACGGTGGAAAGTTGCATGGCAATATATCTCGGAATGGCTATGGAAATGCCATAATAGGTAGGTATGGTGGCTGTTTTGAGGAAGGTAAATGGTGGGTGTATGGTACCGGCGAAAGTTGCGCCGTACAAGAGAGGCTAGCAATGGTGGAAGGGTGAAAGAGTGCATATAATCTATGGACTCAACATTAATCAAAAGAACTCATATACTTGTTGCAAAAATTTAGAAGTCATCAAAAACCAAAGCACTACGTGCATGCTCCTAGGGGGATAGATTGGTAAGAAAAGACCATCGTTCGTCCCCGACCGCCACTCATAAGGAAGACAATCAATAAATAAAATTGTGCTCCGACTTCATCACAAAGCGGTTCACCATACGTGCATGCTACGGGAATCACAAACTTCAACACAAGCATTCTTTAAATTCATAATCACCCAACTAGCATGACTTTAATATCACTACCCCCATATCTCAAAACAATTATCAAACATGAAATTGATCATAGCATCCAATTCACTTTCTATGATAGTTTTTATTATACCCAACTTGGATGCTCATCATTCTAGGACCAACTTTATGATCACAGCAAATACCATGCTGTTCTAAAAGACTCTCAAAATAATATAAGTGAAGCATGAGAGACTAGCAATTTCTTCAAAATTAAGACACCACCGTGCTCTAAAAGATATAAGTGAAGCACTAGAGCCAAAACTATCAAGCTCAAAAGATATAAGTGAAGCACATAGAGTATTCTAGCAAATTCTAATCAAATAGGCTTCTCCCAAAAGGTGTGTACAGCAAGGATGATTGTGGTAAACTAAAAAGCAAAGACTAATATAATACACGACGCTCCAAGCAAAACACATATCATGTGGCGAATAAAAATATAGCTCCAAGTAAAGTTACCAATGAACGAAGACGAAAGAGGGGATGCCTTCCCGGGGCATCCCCAAGCTTAGGCTTTTGGCTATCCTTGAATATCTTGGGGTGCCATGGGCATTCCCAAGCTTAGGCTCTTGCCACTCCTTATTCCATAGTCCATAAAAGCTTTACCCAAAACTTGAAAACTTCACAACACAAAACTCAACAGGAAATCTTATAAGCTCCGTTAGTGAAAGAAAACAAAACCACCACATAAGGTACTGCAATGAACTCATTCTTTGTTTATATTGGTGTTAAACCTACTGTATTCCAACTTCTTTATGGTTCATAGACTGAATTACTAGCCATAGATGCATTGAAATTTGCAAACAACACACGAAAAACAGAATCTGTCAAAAACAGAACAGTCTGTAGCAATCTGTAACTAACGCAAACTTCTGGAACTCTAAAAATCTTACCAAAATAGGAAGTCCTGTACAATTTGTCTATTTAACGGCAAAAAAAAGAATCACCGCAAAAGCACGTTCCTGTGATTTAACAAAATTATAACCGTGCGCACAAAGTTTCTGTTTTTCAGCAGAATCAAATCAACTATCATCGTAGGTTATCCTATAGGTTCTACTTGGCACAAACACTAAGTAAAAGATAAAAAACACATCTAAACAGAAGGTAGAAGCAAGATTTATTAAATAACAGCAAGGAAAAATATTGGGTTGTCTGACAACAAGCGCTTTTCTTTAAAGCCTTTTTTAGCTAGGCATTGAGATTTCAATGATGCTCACATGAAAGACAAGAATTGAAGCACAAAGAGAGCATCATAAAACACGTGACAAACACATCTAAGTCTAACATACTTCCTATGCATAGGCATATTATAAGCAAACAAATTTGCAAGGCAAGCAAAAACTAGTATACGCAAGGAAGAAGAAAGATACGATAGCAATCTCAACATGACGAGAGGGAATTTAATAAGATAAAAATTTCTACGACCATATTTTCCTCTCTCATAATAATTACATGTAGGATCATAGGGAAATTCAACAAAATAGCTATCACAAAACATATTCTCAACATGATCCACATGCATGCAAAGTTGACACTCTTCCATGATAGTGGGATTAACATTAACTAAAGTCATGACCTTTCCGAACCCACTTTTATCAAAAATATCATAAGATTGAACATACTCCAAATATGTGGGATCTAAAGTTGACACTCTTCCAAAACCACTTTCAATATTATTGCAAACACCATTATCAATCTCATATTCATCATGGGGCTTAAATAAATTTTCAAGGTTATAAGAAGAATCACCCCAATCATGATCATTGAAACAAGTAGTAGACATAGCAAAACTAGCATCCCCAAGCTTAGGGTTTTGCATATTATTAGCACAATTGACATCAAGAGAATTTATAGGAAAATCATTGCAATCATGCTTTTTATTCAAGGAGTTATCAGGAATCTCTTCATAAATTTCTTCATCTTAATTTTTAGATTCACAAATTTTGAGCAAAGCTTCATAAGGATAATCTAGTGCACAAAACTCACTAGCGATTGGTTCATCATAATTGGATCTCTTAAAAAGATTAGAAAGTGGATGAGGATCCATAGATCTTAGGTTCTCTGTTTAGCAATAAATAAGCATCTATTCCAACCAAACGAGCAAATGAAGGGCAAGCAAAAGAGAGAGGAGAAGATTGGGAAAAAGAGGGCGAATAAAACGGCAAGGGTGAAGTGGGGGAGAGGAAAACGAGATGCAAATGGCAAATAATGTACATGCGAGGGAGATGGTTTTGTGATGGGTACTTGGTATGTCTTGACTTGAGCGAAGACCTCCCCGGCAATGGCGCCAGAAATCCTTCTTGCTACGTCTTGAGCTTGCATTGGTTTTCCTCGAAGAGGAGAGGGTGATGCAACAAAGTGTAGTGTAAGTATTTCCCTAAGTTTTGAGAACCAAGGTATCAATCCAGTAGGAGGCTCCTCAAAAGTCCCACCCACCTACACAAACAAACTGAGAACCCGCAACCAACGCAATAAAGGGGTTGTCAATCCCTTCACGGCCACTTGCGAAAGTGAGATCTAATAAAGATAGTACGATAAGATAAATATATTTTATGATATAGATGCAAAAAGTAAAGATGCAAATAAAAGTAGATTGAAAGCAAATATGATAAGAGATAGACCCCGGGGCCATAGGTTTCACTAGAGGCTTCTCTCAAGATAGGATAAGTATTACGGTGGGTGAACAAATTACTGTCGAGCAATTGATAGGAAAGCGCATAGTTATGAGATTATCTAGGCATGATCATGTATATAGGCATCACATCCATAACAAGTAGACCGACTCCTGCCTGCATCTACTACTATTACTCCACACATCGACTGACTCCTGCCTGCATCTGGAGTATGAAGTTCATAAGAACAGAGTAACTCATTAAGCAAGATGACATGATGTAGAGGGATAAACATATGCAATACGATATAAACCCCATCTTGTTATCCTCGATGGCAACAATACAATACGTGTCTTGCAACCCTTTCTGTCACTGGGTAAGAACACCGCAAGATTGAACCCAAAGCTAAGAACTTCTCCCATGGCAAGAAAGACCAATCTAGTAGGCCAAATCAAACTGATAATTCAAAGAGACTTGCAAAGATAACTCAATCATACATAAAAGAATTCAGAGAAGATTCAAATATTATTCATAGATAAACTTGGTCATAAACCCACAATTCATCAGATCTCGACAAACACACCGCAAAAAGAGTTTACATCGAATAGATCTCCACAAGAGAGGGGGAGAACATTGTATTGAGATCCAAATAGAGAGAAGAAGCCATCTAGCTAATAACTATGGACCCGTAGGTTTGTGGTAAACTACTCACAACTCATCGGAGGGGCAAGGATGTTGATGTAGAGGCCCTCCATGGTTGATTCCACCTCCGGCAGAGTGCCGGCGAAGGCTCCAAGATGGGATCTCGCAGATAGAAGGTTCCGGCGGTGGAAATTGTGTTTCGTGGTGCTCCTAGATGTTTTCGGGGTACGTAGGTATATATAGGAGGAAGAAGTACGTCGGTGGCCGCCCGAGGGGCCCACGAGATAGGGGGCGTGCCCTATAGGGGGGTGGGCATGGCCCCCTATCTTGTGGGGCCCTCAGAAGCTTCTTGACTTGCACTCCAAGCTCTTCAGATCACGTTTGTTCCAAAAATCACGCTCCCAAAGATTTCATTCCGTTTGGACTCCGTTTGATATTCCTTTTCTTTGAAATACTGAAATAGGCAAAAAACAACAATATGGGCTGGGCCTCCGGTTAGTAGGTTAGTCCCAAAAATGATATAAATGTGTAAAATAAAGCCCATAAACATCCAAAAGGGGTAATATAATAGCATGGAACAATCAAAAATTATAGATACGTTGGAGACGTATCATGCACCGGCAGGGCCATTGCCAGGCCCGCGCCAGGCAAGTCTTCGCTGCTGTTCGCATGCAGCTGCCGACCCGACCAGCTGGGCAGGCACCTGCGTCGCAACATGCAGTACTTCGTGGTGGCTCCACCACCGCGCCACCTCAGCTGCCTGCCTGCCTACATGGCACCGCATGCACCGCTGGCTGGGGCGCGTGTCGAAACGAGGAGGAGCAGCGACGGACGAGACGGGCTTTGCTCCCGCCCCCGGTAAAGTCGAGGGACACCTAAGCTCCGCATTGAATGCGCTTTTCCTGTAATACTAGCGATAAGCTCGCAACGCTGTAGCACTTTCCACCTGTTGTGTGCCACTGTGGCAACCCCTTTCGCCAATAAAAGGAGGCCCATGGCGCACGGGAGAAGGATTCGGCTCTTTCGAACCTCGCAGCACCTAGAGCTAGTTCGAGAGCTTAAGAACACTAATACATCCACCAAAGCAGGATCGTAGGGTTTTACACATCTTTGCGGCCCGAACCTGGGTAAATCCCCCTTGTGTTGTCTGCTAGTCCCGCTCTTCTCACGATCCCCGCGCCCCGCAACCGTAGAAGGGATTCCAGTGATCCCATAGGTGTCGTTTCCCACCGACATCTTTGGCGCGCCAGGTAGGGGAGCGCAATCGTGAGGATCTGGTCTGGCAGTTGACCTAGCCGCTCTTCATCGCCATGGCTCCTAAGAAGAAGACGACCACGATTTTCGGTTCGTCCGGGACCGGGTTGGTACCGGCGCGGACCGGTAGCGGGCCAGTCGCGGAGAGAACCCGTGGCGTGGCTTGCGAACATCTACATCACCCCGATGGCCCCGACCTGGCAAGTGGCGCCGTTCACACGCCAGGCGGCGAGCCACCAAGCGCGGGCTCCGGAGGTGGAGTCGGGCCCCCCGCAGGCAATGCGGGGCCCTCCAGGGGCGTCGCTGTCCCACCAGGCGGCGGCATGGTGACCTCCAAGACGCCAACACTGGCGCCCACGGCGCGCTCCTCTCAGGTTGTGCGTGATGGACAGTGTCACCCTGCCGGTGGCCCAGCGCGCAGCCCTGGGAAGAGTCCCGTGCGTCCATCACATGAAGAAGAGGGCCAGCATGCGCGCCAAGGTGTTGATGGAGGTGGCGAATGGCCGCGGGGCCGTGATGCAGCTCCTTCTAATGTGGTTAGGAGTCGAGGCGCATCGCGGTCCACCCAGCTTTCGCCGCCGCCCACGCCAGCGGAAGCCCCAGCGCGCTTAGCTGCTCCTCGATTTTCCTCCCGCCGCGGAGAAGCTTGACGAATGGAGGGACACCGTCTGGAGCCTCGTCGGCATCGCCAACAACGATGGGTTGCGGCGGGAGGGACCCGTCGGACGTCGCTCCGCTGGGCTACCGTGTGCCAGCGGAGGCCATGCCGGTGGCGACGCAGCCACGGTGTACTCCCCACCTCCGTCCCGACCGCCCCGGGCGTCGGCCCGTCACGGCGACGCTCGTGATGATATTTCCATCGCGTCATCCGACCCGTGAACCAACCGCGATCAGCGCCAAGTCCTTCGGGAGCGGGCCCATGAGGACGCTCGAACTACGATCGAGCGCCGACGTGACGTGCGCCACTAGTCGGACAGGCGGGCAGGGCCCGCTATGGACCACCCAGTGCCGGGAGGCTACGGTGGCCTACCTTACGAGGTGGGTTGTCCGGCTTTCACCCGTGAGCTGCGGCAGTTCCAGTGGCCCTCCCACCGTACGTTCAAGCCCAACGTTGGCGAGAAGTACAATGGCAAGACTCACCCGTCAGAGTTCCTCAGCATCTACACCATCGCCATGCAAGCTGCTGGGCCCCGCGATGATAAGAGTGCTTGCCAACTACTTCCCGTTGGCACTCAAACCTAATGTTATGTCATGGTTGATGCACTTGCCGGTGGATTCCATCTCTTCTTGGGTGGATCTGTGCCATGAGTTTGTTGGCGCCTTTACCGGAGGTCACCAAGCTCATGGCCAGGCGAGTGATTTACACATCATCCCCCAGAAGGAAGGAGAAAACCTGCGCAAGTACATCCAAAGGTTCAGCCGAGTGCAGTACAACATCCCCGACGTTCATCCTGCCGTTGTGATTAGTGCGTTCCATCAGAACATGCGCAATCGCAAGATGCGTGAAGAGCTGGCGATGAACAAAGTTAAGGATGTGGCCGAGCTCTATGTTCTGGCCGATCGGTGCGCTCGTGCCGAGGAGGGAAGGAAGTACCCCGGCGAGGACGCCGGCGCGGAAACCGACTCCACAGATGACACCGCCACCCCTGCGAAGAAGGGCCGACGCTGTAACAGGAAGCGCTTGAGCAAGACCGTGCCTGCCGTCGAGGGGTCTGACGATACCGGTGCCACCAAGAAACCCAAGGCAAGTGACCCCGGCAAGGAGGTTGCTGGGTGTGCCGCTTGACGGGCCTTGGCGGCCGCCGACAAGCCAGGAGGCTCCGACAAGAAGTATTGCAAGATCCACCGCACCAAGGGCCATGATCTCCAAAACTGCCGGCAGGTAGAGCTGCTCGCCGAGAAGCAGAAAGCCGAGTATGAGCGATGGGACAAGGAGAATGGCCCAGATGGTGCCGAGGGATCCGGCAAGAAACGTGGCGGCCAAGGAGGCCGCTGCGGCAAGGATAATCAGCAAGAGAGGCCCGCCCGGGGCCACGACAAGAAACAGGAAGACAATGATCATGACGAGGACGACGAGTCTGGCGACCACGAATTTCAGAAAGCCACAGAGGCCATGTGCGTCGATGGTGGCGCCTCGTTGCATACATCCCACCGCCGACTCAAGCAGTGGGCGCGTGAGATCACGGCGGTGGAGCCATCGTTCGACGCACAGAAGCCGCTGAAATGGTCCAGCACGCCCATCATCTTCGACACCGAGGACCACCCTGACCGCACCACTGCGGTCGGGTGCTTGCCGTTGTTGGTTTCACCAACAATCTGCAACCTCAAGGTGACAAAGATGTTGGTTGACGGTGGGGCCGACCTAAACTTGATCTCGCCTGTCTTGGTCAGAAGGCTGCAGATCCCTGATGGAGACCTCGAGGAGACGGCCACGTTCCAAGGGGTTAACCCGGGGAGGAGCCAGCCAAAGGGAAAGATCATGCTGCCCGTGACATTCGGAGGCGAGCTGAACCACAGGACGGAGAGGATTGTTTTCGATGTAGCCGAGATCCCCTTGCCTTACAAAGGGATCCTCGGCCGCTCGGCGCTAGCCAAGTTCATGGCGGCTTCACACTACACCTACAACATGCTGAAGATGCCCGGGCCGATGAACATCATCACCGTCCCCTCCGACAAGAAAGATGCGCTGATCTACACCGACCAACTATACCGGGAGGCAATTGCAGCAGCTGCCGCTAAGGCACCTGCTCCTGCCGATTGAGCCCCAGGGGAGAAGAAGACCGGCGAGACCCCTCGCACCCACTCTGGCAAGCGCACCTCTTCGGGGTGCTATGCTTCCGTTGAGAACATGCCAGTGGGCCCTGTTGGCAAGAGCAAGAAGTCCCGAGCTACACCACCAGAGACCAAAAAGGTGCCCGTCAAGGAGGACGACACGGGGGGAGCGTTCACCATAAGCTCCACCCTTGACGGCAAATAGGAAAGCGAGCTCGTCACCTTCCTGCGGGCGAATGTCGATGTGTTTGCATGGCAAGCCTCCGACATCCCTGGCATTCCCAGGGAGGTGATTGAGCACCACCTTGCTGTCTGTCCCCATGCACGGCCCATCAAGCAGAAGGTCAGGAAGCAAGCTCTGGAGAGGCAGGAGTTCATCACGGAGGAAATAAGAAAGCTAGAGGCGGCAGGCTTGGTGAGAGGAGTACTCCATCCGACATGGTTGGCCAATCCGGTAGTGGTGCACAAGGCGAATGGGAAGAGGAGGCTGTGTATTGATTACACAGACATCAATAAGGCCTGTCCAAAGGATCCTTTCCCGTTACCGCGCATTGACCAGATTGTTTACTCCACGGCTGGGTGTGACCTCTTATCGTTCCTTGACGCCTACTCAGGATACCACCAGATCTTCATGACAAAGGAAGATGAGGAAAAGATAGCATTCATCACCCCATGTGGGACGTATTGCCTTTTACGAATGCCTTTCGGGTTGAAGAGCGCTGGCTCAACCTTTGCGAGAGCGGTCCAAATTGGTTTTGAGCCCCAGCTACATAGGTATATGGAAGCTTATATGGATGACATAGTGGTCAAAACCAAGGACAAAGCGACCCTTGTGATCTGGAGGAAACATTCGCAAACCTGCGCAAGATCATACTCAAACTGAACCCTGAGAAGTGTGACTTTGGTGTCCCGTCCGGCAAGCTTCTCGGGTTCTTTGTGTCCCAGCGCGAGATTGAAGCAAACCCAGACAAGATCAAGGCCATCGAGTAGATTGAGGCACCCAAACGGATCAAGGACGTGCGTCGGCTCACTGGCTGCGTTGCTGCCATGAGCCGGTTCATCTCCAAGTCCGTGGAATGTGCCCTTCCTTTTTTCAAGATCTTGAAGAGGGCAGGGCCAGTGGAGTGGACCCCAGACGCCGAGGCAGCGCTACAGGATTTGAAGAGATACCTCTCCTCTACCCCAGTGTTGGTCGCGCCCAAACCACAATAACCGTTGCTGCTTTATCTAGCGGCAACAAATCAGGTGGTTAGCGCTGCACTAGTGGTGCAGAGAGAGGTCAACAAGAAGGCAGTGGCAGCAGCAGAGCCAACAGATGGCAAGCCGAAACCCTCTCCGGCAGGGCTCGATCCCGGCAAGATCGGGTTCCCGGCAGGGGCTGACGGCAGCGTGGAAGGACCCACGCGACCGGGTGAAGAGGCGTAGAAGAAGAAAATGGTGCAGCACCCTGTGTACTTTGTCAGCTCCCTCTTGCAGGGGGCTAGGTCGAGGTACTCAGGTGTGCAAAAGCTGCTCTTCGGCCTCCTTATGGCCTCGAGGAAGCTGCGCCATTACTTCCACGAGATCACGGTGGTCACCCGGCTCCCATTGCAACGAATACTGCACAACCCAGATGCAACAGGGAGGATCGTGGAATGGGCCCTGGAGCTGTCAAGTTTCGGTTTGAAGTTTGAAAGTACCTCGACAATTCAGAGCAGAGTCTTGGCGGAGTTTGTTGTGGAATGGACCTCGACGCCTGACAAAGAGGTATAGGAGACCACTCTCCCCGGCAAGGAAACAAGACGCAACTAGATCATGTATTTTGATGGTGCCTTCTCGCTGCAAGGGGCAGTGCTGGTGTGCTGCTTGTCGCACCCACCGGAGAGCACCTCAAGTATGTCATCTAGATGCACTTCCCACGGGAGATGTCAACCAACAACACCGCCGAGTACGAGGGTTTGCTTGCCGGTCTCAGGATCACGGCAGACCTCAGAGTTAAGAAGCTCATTGTCAGGGGCGACTCACAGCTTGTCGTCAGGCAGATCAACAAAGATTATCAAAGCCCGTTAATGGAAGCTTACGTAGATGAGGTGAGGTAACTGGAGGAGCGCTTTGATAGTATACAAGCGGAGCATGTCCCTCAGGCGGAGAACGACATCCCCGATTACCTGTCAAAGCGCGCTGCCCTCAAGCTACCTGTGGAACTAGGTACCTTTGTGCTCCAGTTAACCCAACCATCCGTTGAGCCGTCGACTGGGCAGAACAAGCGGAGGAAGCTAGGCCCCAGCAAGTACTTCTCCACGGAGCTCCCTAGAGCCGCCGACGAAGATGTTGTCATGGATGCCGATCCTGCCGCAGGGCAACCGACTTCGACAGGACCACATGTCATGACCATGGAGGCGGCCGCTCCCGTGGCAGAAGAGATGCCCTTGGTCCTCGTCGTCGAGCCACAGGCTCCGGCATGGGCGCAGCACACCCTTAGATTCCTTCAAAAAAGAGAGCTTCCTGAGGAGCAGGAAGAGGCAGAAAGAGTAGCCCGCCGGTCTGCTCTGTACCAATTCGTTGATAACGTATTGTACAGAAGAAGACCGAATGGGGTGAAATTGATGTGCATCTCCCGAGAGGAAGGACTAAAGCTGTTGGCAGAGATACATGGAGGCATATGTGGCTCCCACATAGGGTCGAGGGCCCTTGCCGGCAAGGCTTTCCGGCAAGGTTTCTTCTGGCCCACCGCCCTCCAGGATGCGAGGGCACTAGTAACCAAGTGTGAAGCGTGCCAGTTCCATTCGAAGTAGCTCCATCAACCAGCTCAAGCCCTTCAAACTATCGCTCTCTCCTGGACCTTCTCAGTCTGGGGGCTTGACATATTGGGCCCTTTCCCCCGTGCTGCCGGGGGCTTTGAGTACTTGTACGTCGCAATTGACAAGTTCACAAAGTGGCCAGAGGTGGAAGCAGTGAGGAAGGTGACAGTGCAGTCAGCCATCAAGTTCTTCAAGGGACTAGTGTGCCGTTTTGGAGTGCCCAACAGGATCATCACCGACAATGGCACACAGTTCACGAGCCACACCTTCATGCAATACATTGAGGATCTCGGCAGCAAGGTCTGTTTTGCTTTCGTGGCACATCCACGGAGCAACAGCCAAGCAGAGAGAGCAAATGCTGAAGTCCCGCGAGGCTTAAGAACGAAGACTTTTGACAGGCTGCGCAAAAGTGGAGGGCGCTGGATTGATGAGTTGCCGGCGGTTCTTTGATCAATCAGAACGACGCCAAGTTGAGCCATCGGCCAGACACCCTTTGCACTGGTTTATGGGGCAGAAGCAGTTCTCCCCACAGAACTCATATACGGGTCACCTCGAGTGCTCGCTTATGATGAGCTTGAGCAAGAGCTATTGTGTCAAGATGACACGACGCTCCTTGAGGAAGATCGTCTCCGGGCGGCTGTGAGAGCAGCACGCTACCAGCAAGCTTTGCACCGCTACCATAGCCGCAAGGTTCATGTCCGGAGCTTTGAGGAAGGCGACCTTGTTCTTCGGCATGTTCAGTCGGCCAAGAATTCCAACAAGTTGATGCCAAAGTGGGAAGGCCCTTATCGGGTAACGCGAGTCACCAGGCCCGACGCAGTCCGGCTGGAGACCGAAGATGCCGTTCGAGTGAGCAACTCTTGGAACATCGAGCATCTCCGCAAGTTTTACCCATAAGTCGCGGCTGCCGGGCCTCCCGGCAAGCCACTCTTTTGTACAAGCCTTGCCGGCAAGGCATGTAACCCTTTGTACAAAGCCAGGCGCAGACCCTGAGCATAAATAAACGAAGCACTGGCGCCCTCAGCTATAGCATGCATGCTAGGTTGAGTCTCTTCCTTGGTTAGGGTTGATAGTGCTTAGCAGCGGCTAACCCCTAGCGTAGAGGTCGAGTGCGCGTCTTTCTGTCCTTCTCTGTCTTCTTTGGTTCGTAGGACACATAAATATCCTTGCCGGGCTATTTTGGAGAAAAGGGGATGGACCAGCATCTAAGCCCCGGCGAGCCAAAGTTGCCGGGGGCTACAAGAGCAAGGATCCATCTGCGGCAAGCCAAGGTTGCCGGGGGCTGCAGATCCAGATAAGTCTTCCATCCTCTCTCATGCGTTTCGTTATGGACTGAGGTATATGAAACCTCGTTTTATCTTTAGGCTACCGTACTCCCTCCATTCCGGACCCTGGGACTCACCTCCTGGGACCAAGTTTGGTCGTAGTCGCGGCAGCAAGGAAGTGAAACGAGGGGCCTAATTCCACCGCATCCCTACCTCCGCCAAGGGCGTGAGAAAGGTCAAGCGAAGTGCGGGGACGGCAAGGCCTGTTGCCGGGCGAAAAAACATTTATCTTAAAAGTAACAAGGATTCACTCCTTGTCGTGGGCTCCACCCGCGAACGTAAAAACCCAGCAAACATCCCTTTTTCATTAAAAAACATCCCGCACAGGTACTGTCCATATGAAATGAAAAACATGAACAAAGGGATTACAAGTTCTAAAGTTAACAAAGGCCCAAAGGCTTACAAGACTAAAAAGATATAAGGTGCCCGTAATCCCTTTCTTGTCCCTCTCCTCAAGAAATGGAACAAGAAAGCAGAAGGGCAAAAGGGGCGCCTAGGCGAGCTATGAGTGGTAGAAGACACCAAGAGAACATCTCGGTGGCCGTCCAAGGGCTGGATGGTGATGGCGGCGCCTGAGGCAGAGCTCGAAGACGAGGTGGCAAGACGTCAATATGCGATGAAGGCGTCGGTGCCCGCGTACTCCGACTTGACGGCCTTGCCGCCCGCCCTCTTCCTCTTCCGCAGCCTCCCAATGCCAGCCGCCCAAGGAGGTGACCCCGAGAAGTTCAAGGAGCCGGCGACATGGATGATGGGGTCGCCGGTGCCGCTCGGAGTGGCGCCCGACACCTAGTCGGACCCATCATCCTGCCGCCCGCTGCCCTCGTCGTCGCTGCCGTTGTCTTCCTCGCCACTTTCACTTGAGGAGGAATCTTCATCATCGGAGGAGCTCTCCACGCAGCACCTCACGCGAGTCCCGAAGTGCTCAAAGATCTTTTCGGAGAGGAGGCCACCCTCCATTAGTTTGAAATGGAGGGTGAGCCCATCCGTCAAGCTGTGGAGGAGGGGCTGCCGGCGGAGGCGAGGCGGATCTGCCGCCCCGTCCTCCTCTCCCCCGAGCACCACAACGGCCTCGGCCCCGCTGTAAGGGCATATTTATCCCCAAGATGTTTTGGTGATTGATGACAATGCTTGTGCAGACTAATCGCGTGCGTTAAGTTCTTTCAGAGATTCATCCTTTGGCACGAGGTGATTTTCTCCCCTCGGTGTTTTATTCAAGACGGTGTAGCTCCTTCGTTTCGTTGTTGGTGTACTAGTCTCGTAGGAGTCACCGTACTATCAAGAGGGGATCCGCTTTGGTAAGAGTTGGGTGGAATCAACATGTACACATCCATATCACACCCGTCGTTTTCTTTCTGCTTCATTGGAGCTGCCGTTTTCCCCTTAGTATGCTTTGCTCTGCCCCAGCGGTAGTACCGCGACTCACAGCGGTAGTACCGTCGAAGCTCCCCAGCGATAGTACCGCTCCAAGCACTAGTACCGCTCCAAGCGCTAGTACCGCTCTCCGAGCGGTAGTACCGCTTGGGACCTTCGGCCGTAGTACCGCAGTGCCTCCGAGCTACTGCCGCCTCGATTCGAGGACGATGTTTTTTGTGTCGGGTTTTGCGGTACTATGGGCGGTAGTTGTGCCGGTAGTACCGCTCCAAGCGGTAGTACCGCTCCTACCCCCACGGTAGTACCGCCCTGGGGTCAGGCCCCTGTCAGCGCGGCAGTACCGCTGGGTTGAGCGGTAGTACCGCCCGGAGCGGTAGTACCACCCTTCCCTAGCGGTAGTACCGCTCTGAGCGGGGCTGCTCAGTGGGATAACGGTTGGATTGTTCCCCCCACTATATAAAGGGGTCTTCTTCCCCAAAGTTGACCCACCTCTTTCCCTCAAAGCTCCATTGTTGCTCCAAGCTCCGTTTTCGCCTGATCTCTCTCCCTAGCCAATCAAACTTGTTGATTTGCTCGGGATTGGTTGAGAAGGCCCAGATCTACACTTCCACCAAGAGAAATTTGATTCCCCCCACTTATCCCTAGTGGATCTTGTTACTCTTGGGTGTTGAGCACCCTAGACGGTTGAGGTCACCTCGAAGCCATACTCCATTGTGGTGAAGCTTCATGGTGTTGTTGGGAGCCTCCAAGTGTTGTGGAGATAGCCCCAATCTTGTTTGTAAAGGTCCGGTTGCCGCCTTTAAGGGCTCCAATAGTGGAATCATGGCATCTCGCATGGTGTGAGGGAGTGAGGAGATTACCGTGGCCCTAGTGGCTTCTTGGGGAGCATTGTGCCTCCACACCACTCTAACCGAGATGTACTTCCCCTTAAAAGGAAGGAACTTCGGTAACACATCCTCGTCTCCACCGGCTCCACTCTTGGTTATCTTGTCCCTTTACTTTTGCAAGCTTACTTGAGTTATATCCATTGCTTGCTTGTGTGCTTATTGTCTTTGCATCATATAGGTTGTCCACGTAGTTGCACATCTAGACAACCTATTTCATTGCAAGGTTTAAATTGTTAAAGAAAATTCTAAAAATTGTTAGTTGCCTATTCACCCCCTCTAGTCAACCATATCGATCCTTTCAATTGGTATCAGAGCCTCGTCTCTTTATTAAGGACTTTGCCATCCGAAGAGTATGGTTGACACCCACGACGGTGCAGAGGAGCACTCCGGTGTGAATCCCATCTCGTCCACGGCCGAAGGGGGAGCCTCGGTCTCACGTGAGGAATTCAATGTGGCTTTAGACACATTGAAAACCTCCATGATGGCCGAGGTTAAAAGCATGTTTTCTGAATTCCTAGACGGACTTAAACTATCTACCTCGCCGATGAAAGTGGGTGATCCCACTAACAAGGTGACGGATGCTACCTCTGACAAGGGGGAAGCTAACAGTGAAAAGAGTCCGTCTACTAGTGGTAGAAATGGCACCGACATCTTTGCCAATGTGGAACCCCTAGTGTATAGAGGACCGATCCCCTCTACTCATTTGAATCATGCCGGTCCTCCTCCTAAATATGTGAAAAATGAAGATTTTGACTCTTGGGTTTATCGCTTCAAGCGTCACTTAAAACATGTGAACACTAACCTTTGGAGAATTATTGAAGAAGGTTTCTATCCTCATGATCCAAGTAACTTCACCCCTCGAGAAGAAGTGGACAATCAATTCAATGAGAGTTCTCTCTTCATCATCCAAGATGCAATCCTTCCCGAAGATCTCCCTCATCTTCGACCTCATGTCATGGCTAAAGAAGCATGGAAATGTGTTGAGTCTCTCTATCGAGGAAGTGCTAGCATTCAACGCTCCAACTATGAAGTGGTGCAAGATGAAGCCGATGAGTTTGCAATGAAAGAGGATGAAGAACCTCGTGAGCTATTTCGAAGAGTGACCAAACTCGCGGTCGCACTCCGAGATCATGGGAGCAAGGACACGGATGACAACTGGATCAAGCGCAAGTTCCTCAAGGTTATGATGCCCTACAACAAGGCCATGTCCTCCATCATTTGCCAAAGACCGGACTTCCACTCCATGACCTCAGGTGAAGTGTTGGATGAGTTTGTTGCAATGAGCATCTTGGACAAGACCGCCGACAATGCGGTGCTCCGTTCTCAAAGGGCAAAGAAGCCCAATCTTGCCTTGAAGGCCAAGGTTAGTGTGGAAGAAGAAGAAGAAGAGGAAGATGAGGAGAGCAACCCCGAGGACACGAAGTATGATTATCATGAGCACATGGCTCTTGCCTCAAGAAAATTTGGAGTAATAAGAATACAAGACCCAACTTCAACAAGAACAACTCAAGTGGCCTCCAGGGCAAGCAACGAGTTAGAACTTGTTTCAACTGTGGCAATGTTAGCCATTTCGTTGCGGATTGTCCTTACGAGAAGCGGGAAGACAATGGTGGCAAGTTCATCCGAGCAGGGGCTCTTCCATTCTGGGCCTGGCCCAACAATGCGCTGCACTTATGTATGGCCCAGGCCCGGGGGCTCCTGTCGGTGTACAAAAGTAGGGGCTCTTCTTTTGACCCATTTACTTATGCACGGGCAGTCAAAGCCTCCCGCCATGACCACACATAACAGGGCAGGAAACGGAAGCTGGAGAGAAGCCGAAGCCACAAGGCAAATAAAGCAACGACAAGGACCAAAGCCACAAAGATCAGATGAACGGAGCAGGTTTCCCCGACAAGGATCCTTGCCGTGGCAGCCCCAGCAGCCCCGGCAAGACCCTTGCCGGGGCAGCTCGCCCGTACCAGCTGAGCGAGCCACCCTTGAGCCCATCAAACGCCAGAAAAACGCGTTGAGGAAGGGCTCGGGAGGCACCTCCGTGGTGGCACGCAGATCTTTGTGAAGACATAAGATGAACAAGATCAAATAAGGATGGGGAGGCAACCATCCTCACCGAAGAAACCCACAAGACGCCTGGCAAGATCATTGCCGGGGAAGCCAGCGCGCCACGGCAAGACCCTTGCCAGGCCACCCGACAAGGCCCTCACTAAGTGCACCGACAGGGCCACTGCCAGGCCCGTGCCAGCCAAGTCTTCGCCGCCGTTTGCATGCAGCTGCCGATCCGACCAGCTGGGCAGGCACCTACGTGGCAACATGCAGTCCTTCGTGGAGGCTCCACCACCGCGCCACCTCACCTGCCTGCCTGCCTACATGGCATCGCATGCACCGCTGGCCGGGGCGCGTGTCGAAACGAGGAGGAGGGGCGACGGACGAGACGGGCTTCGCTCCCGCCCCTGATAAAGTCGAGGGACACCTAAGCTGCGCATTGAATGTGCTTTGTCCTGTAATACTAGCGATAATCTCGCAACGCTGTAGCACTTTCCACCTCCTGTGTGCCACTGTGGCAACCCCTTTCGCCTATAAAAGGAGGCCCATGGCGCATGGGAGAAGGATTCGGCTCTTTCAAACCTTGCAGCACCTAGAGCTAGTTCGAGAGCTCAAGAACACTAATACATCCACCAAAGCAGGATCGTAGGGTTTTACGCATCTTTGCAGCCCGAACATGGGTAAATCCCCCTTGTGTTGTCTGCTAGTCCCGCTCTTCTCATGATCCCCACGCCCCGCAACCGTAGAAGGGATTCCAGTGATCCCATAGGTGTCATTTCCCACCTACAACTGTTGATCAAGATGAATTGCTATTGAATGATATGCCGACTAATGAAAACAATTGGACACTTCCTAAACCAACTCCTAAGCCAACTCCAAAGAAAAGGGGTGTTCTATTTCTCAGTCCAGAAGATATGCAAGAGGCAAAGAAATCTATGAAATAAAAGGGTATTAAAGCTGAAGATGTTAAGAATTTACCTCCTGTTGAAGAAATACATGGCCTTAATATACCACCTGCTGAAGAAATATATGGTCTTGATAACCCGACACAGGTAGTAAAGGTAAATTCTCTCTATAGATATGATAAAGTTGAAATCCCGTCTACTAAGTTTGCTAGCCAATGCTTGGATGAGTTTGATGACTTTATGGCTAAACAAGAAAACTTCAATGCTTATGTTGGTAGACAATTGAAAAGTAATGCTTATATTATTGGACACTTGAGTGATTATATGTCTAGAGTTAAGAATGAACTTAAACTTATTAGTAAACATGCTTCTATGGTTACCACTCAAGTAGAACAAGTGCTTAAAGTAGAAAATGATTTGCTCAATGAATTAAATGATAAGAGAAATGATAATGCTATTAGAGTTATGACTAGAACTTATAAAATGACTCAGGAACCTTTGTATACTGAGGGCCACCCTAAGAGAATTGAGCAAGATTCTCAGAGAAATAATGTAGATGCACCTAGTCCTTCTAAGAAGAAGAAGAAGAAAAATGATAGGACTTTGCATGCTTCTAGTGAACCTGTTGTAGACACACCTGAGAATCCCAATGATATTTCTATTTCTGATGCCGAAACTCAATCTGGTGATGAACATGAACCTAGTGATAATGTTAATGATGATGTTCATGTTGATGCTCAACCTAGCAATAATAATGATGCAGAGATTGAACCTGCTATTGATCTTGATAACTCACAATCAAAGAATCAACGTTATGATAAGAGAGACTTTGTTGCTAGGAAGCACAGTAAAGAAAGAGAACCATGGGTTCAGAAACCCATGCCTTTTCCTCCTAAACCATCCAAGAAAAAGGATGATGAGGATTTTGAGCGCTTTGTCGAAATGATTAGACCTATCTTTTTGTGTATGCGTTTGACTGATATGCTTAAAATGAATCCTTATGCTAAGTACATGAAAGATATTGTTACAAATAAAAGAAAGATACCGGAAGCTGAAATTTCCACCATGCTTGCTAATTATACTTTTAAGGGTGGAATACCTAAGAAACTTGGAGATCTAGGAGTACCAACTATACCATGCTCCATTAAAAGAAACTATGTTAAAACTGCTTTATGTGATCTTGGAGCCGGTGTTAGTGTTATGCCTCTCTCTTTATATCGTAGACTTGATTTGAATAAGTTGACACCTACTGAAATATCTTTGCAAATGGCCAATAAATCAACTGCTATACCTGTCGGTATTTGTGAGGATGTGCCTGTTGTGGTTGCAAATGTTACTATTTTAACGAACTTTGTCATTCTTGATATTCCCGAGGATGATAATATGTCGATTATCCTTGGTAGAACCTTTTTGAATACTGCAGGGGCTGTTATTGATTGCAACAAAGGCAATGCCACTTTTCATGTTAATGGTAATGAGCACATGGTACACTTTCCGAGGAAACAACCTCAAGTTCACAGTAACAATTCTATTGGAAAAATTCCATCGATTATTATTGGAGGTTTTGAATTTCCTCTTCCTACTGTCAAGAAGAAATATGATAGTCTTATTATTGGGGATGTACATATCCCCGTTGAGGTAACCTAGTGCTATTCGAAATTTCTCCGGTTTCATGCGATTCGGAATGAGTTTGTTAACAAGACTTGATCAACCTTGTTAGTGGATTCCTTTTGATGAGTATGAGATGGATGAAGTTAGAAAGCAAAGCTCTCTGTATCCTCCTTTTACTTTCTGTTATTTAGATTAAATAAAGCAAAAATAGTATTTTCCTGTCTGTTTTCTGATTTATCCTTGTAATAAAAAATACCCCGAAAATAAAAGTTCTCCTAATGCCCTGAAAATGAAATATGATTTTTTCTAGAATATTTGAGAATATTTGGCACTGAGAACACAACAGGGGGAGCAAGCACCTAGCCACGAGGGTCCAGGGTGCACCCACCCCCCTAGGGCGCGCCCCTGCCTCGTGGGCCTATGGTGGCCCCCTCCACTTATTCCTGCACCCACACACTTCTTCTTCCTCCCAAAAAATTATCATCCAACTCAAGCACGAGTTCTAGCTCATTTTGCTGCCATTTTTGATCTCCTTGCTCAAAGCTCCACTCACAAAACTGCTTTGGGGGATTGTTCTTTGGTATGTGACTCCTTCGGTGGTCCAATTAGTTTTTGTTCTAGTGCTTTATTCATTGCGAATTTTTGATGCTAAGGTGACCCTGTTCTTGAGCTTGCATGTCAAATTTATTTGGTCCCAAGTAGTTCTAATGCATGATATAGTCTCTTGGCACTTGTGGGAGTAGTTGCTATCAATTTTGTTGAGTTTGGTTCACTTTTATTTTGAGTTACTAAAAATTTCAGAAATTTTCAGAAAATGATGAAGAGATTTTTGAGGGGCTCTTCGAGCCAAAGCTCGAAGGATAAACAAAATTAGGAGAATAAAAAGCCCAAATATAATCTCCCTCGTGTTGCGGAGGTTCGGCCGTGTGAATGGCCTTGTGATGAGTTCTTGAGAGCAGCTGGGATTCATGATGATTTTTATTCTTTGGCTGATAATGCAGGCCTCACCGACTTCCTCCACGACCAGCTCGATCAGTATCTCCTACTCACTAATACTTTCGTGCAAATTTTTTACTTTCATGCTAAGAAATCACCACCTTTAGTGGAGTTTCATTTATATGATGAGGTTAGGGAGATGTCACTATATGATTTCTGTGAGGTTTGCAAGATACCCTTCGAGGGCAACATAGAGGAACAACATCGTAGTGATGTGGATGGATTCATTGATATGATTACCGTAGGGGAAACGAGGAAGGTTTCCGATGCAAGAATTACTAGTATACACTTTCCTGTCATACGTTACTTTGCAATATTTGCTAGTAGATGCCTGATATTGTTATTTTGGGCCATGCTTTGTATCGTGATAACACTGTTAGTTTAGGCGCTATTATTGCTAAACGATTGAGTCTGAACCATACAAAGGGCCCCATCTTTGGAGGCATCTATGCTTCACGCCTTCCTAAACACTTTAGGATACCTATTAGGCATTATGAGAAAGAGGAAAAGTTGCTACCCCCTATTTTTCTAGATTATAAGAGTATGGTAGCACATGAATTTATTGTTAAAAATGATGAGATGATGCTTAAGAAAATTTGAGATTTAACATAATTCATAGTGAGACTATTATCTTGCCTGCACCCTCTTTGTTTGACTTATCTTCAGGCTCGTACGTCATCTTGTGGGAGGCCGTTCACGCATACCGGAGCCAGACACCAGCTCTAGAGCCTGAGCCGGAACCACCACTTGACCCTTATTGACATTCCTTTTACCAGTGGGATCCGGAGGAGATTGCCAGCCAGTGGTACCCAGATGACACTCCTGAGTACACAGGAGAGATGTAACGCCCGGATAATCATGCTACAGTAATCCCACGCTAATCATGCCATGACACCTCGGTTACTGTTGCTATCCTCACAATAATTCGAAACCGTTCGAAATTCAAATTCAAATTAATAATAACAATAAAAGGTTTCAAAAATTAAAACTAAAATGTTCGGTGGTTGTCAAATATTACAAAGTTAATTATGGTGCAACAAACCCATTTTTATAAAATACCTAAATGTTCTAAATTAAATAAAACAGAATAGGAAAAGAAATAAAAGAAAAAAAATACAAAAGCAAAAGACAAAACAAAACTAAAAGGAAAAAAAAGGCCCCCTGGCCAACTGGGCCAGACGGCCCAGCTCACCGGCCAGGCCGGCCCACCTGGCCCAGCCGGCCTCCCCTTAACCCCCACCCCGACCGGAACCCTAGCCGGTCCACCACTCCACTCTCCCACTCGCCCCCACTCGCTCTCCCCCCTCCTCCCCGATCCAGATCGGATCGGGGGAACGAACCCCATCGCCCCCCTGCGCCCCACGCCGCCCGTAGCCGCCCCATCGCCGGACCGTCCTCGTCCTCCTCCCCGCCGGCGCCCCCCCCCCCCCGCCCCTCTCCGTCCTCCTCCCCGACGCGCTCCATCGACCCCGACGCCGCCACGAACCGCCGTCGCCGAGCGCCATTCGCCGGAGCTCCTCCGTCGTCGGAACGCCGTCCCCGTCCACCTCCTCGCCGGTCCTCCCCAACCTCCGCCGAGCCTGCTGCCCGTTCCCTACGCACCCCGGTGAGGACCCCTGTCCTCCTTCTCCCCGTCCCTTCTCGTCGGCGCCTGCCTTGCTCCGGTGCCGCGCTCGTCGCGCCCCGGCCCCCCTGTGCACCGGCGCCTCTCGCTCGTCGGCGCTCGCCGTCGTCGCCCGCGACCGGCCGCACCTTTGCAGCGACCCTTCACCGCCCCGCGCCTTTCCGCTCGTCGCCGTCGCACCTCCCCGGTGCCTGGCCGCCACGGCCGCCGCCGTTCGCTCGCTCGGTCGGGCCTGCTCATGGCCATGGCCGCACGCTCGGTGACCCGCCCCGCCGTGGCCACGGCCTTGCCCCGCAGCGCCCAATCGAGCGCTCAGATGCGCCTGTAACCCATCGCCCGCACGCCCGAACCGGATAGGCCCCTATGGGCCTATGACAGATGGGGCCCACGCCCCATAACGTTTTATAAAAAAAGGAATTAAAAATATAAATAATAAATAAAAATAAAAATGATTTAATAAAATTAATTATTAAATAATTAATTATCTAATGAATTAATTAAGTTAATTAATCCGGTTTAATTAATTTAATTAACTAGTTAGGTTAATTAAATAGTAATTAAATTAACTAATCTGTAATTAACCTAAACAAAGAATGATAGGTGGGTCCCACTGGACCCACATGTCAGGTTGACCAAGTCAACTCTGTTGACTGCTGATGTCAGCATGACATCATGCTGACGTCATAAATCCATTTTTCGAATTAATTAAATAATTAATTAAATTCCAGAAATTAATAAAATCTTTAGAAAATCATATCTTTTAATCCGTAACTCGGATTAAAATATTTTCAACATGAAAGTTGCTCAGAACGACGACACGATCCCGGATACGCCACTCGTTCGTCCTCCACACCCCCCTAACCTATCGAACTCGCAACTTTCCCCCTCCGGCTCCTCTGCCCGAAAACACGAAACACCGGGGATATTTTCCCGATGTTTCCCCCCTTAACTGGTACCACCTCATACCACGCTAGGGAACGCCTAGCATCGTTACTTGTCTTGTCATGCATCGATATGCATCTGTTTACATGGTATTCATTGTTTCTTCCCCCTCTTCTCTCCGGTAGACTACGAGACCGACGCTGCCGCTGACCAGTTCGACTACGGAGTTGACGACCCCTCTCTCTTGCCAGAGCAACCAGGCAAGCCCCCCCTTGATCACCAGATATCGCCCATTCTACTCTATACTGCTTGCATTAGAGTAGTGTATCATGTTACTGCTTTCCGTTATACCTATCCTGATGCATAGCCTGTCCTTGTTACTACTATTGATACCTTTACCTTCAATCCTATATGCTTAGTATAGGATGCTAGTATATTCATTTGTGGCCCTACATTCTTGTCCGTCAGCCATGCTATACTATCGGGCCGTGATCACTCGGGAGGTGATCACGGGTATATACTATATACTTTATACATGATACATGTGGAGACTAAAGTCGGGTCGGCTGGTGGAGCACCCGCGAGTGGATCTTTGTGGCGGAGCGACAGGGCAGGTTGAGACCGCCTAGGAGAGAGGTGGGCCTGGCCCTGTTCGGCGTTCGTGGATACTTAACACGCTTAACAAGATCTTGGTATTTGATCTGAGTTGGCTACGAGCCTATACGCACTAACCATCTACGCGGGAGTAGTTATGGGTATCCCGACGTCGTGGTATCAACCGAAGCACTTCAGACGTCAGCGACGGAGCGGCGCGCGCCGGATTGGACTGGAACGCCACTAGGCTAGGTCTGCTTCCGGCCGCCTACGCAACGTGCAGGTGTGCTCAGGGCGATGGGCCCAGACCCCTGCGCGCTTAGGTTTAGACCGGCGTGCTGGCCTCTCTGTTTGGCCTAGGTGGGGCTGCGACGTGTTGATCTTCCGCGGCCGGGCATGACCCAGGAAAGTGTGTCCGGCCAAATGGGATCAAGCGTGTTGGGTAAGTTGGTGCACCCCTGCAGGGAAGTTAATCTATTCGAATAGCCGTGATCTTCGGTAACAGGACGACTTGGAGTTGTACCTTGACCTTATGACAACTAGAACCGGATACTTAATAAAACACACCCTTCCAAGTTCCACAGACAACCCGGTGATCGCTTTTCCACAGGGCGACGAGGGGAGGATCGCCGGGTAGGGTTATGCTATGCGATGCTACTGAGATGCTATTGGAGATGCTACTTGGAGATGCTACTTGGAGGACTTCAATCTACTCTCTTCTACATGCTGCAAGACGGAGGCTGCCAGAAGCGTAGTCTTCGATAGGACTAGCTATCCCCCTCTTATTCTGGCATTCTGCAGTTCAGTCCACTGATATGGCCTCCTTACACATATACCCATGCATATGTAGTGTAGCTCCTTGCTTGCGAGTACTTTGGATGAGTACTCACGGTTGCTTTTCTCCCTCTTTTCCCCTTTCCCTTCTACCTGGTTGTCGCAACCAGATGCTGGAGCCCTGGAGCCAGACGCCACCGTCGACGACGACCCCTACTACACCGGAGGTGCCTACTACTACGTGCAGCCCGCTGACGACGTCCAGGAGTAGTTAGGAGGAACCCAGGCAGGAGGCCTGCGCCTCTTTCGATCTGTATCCCAGTTTGTGCTAGCCATCTTATGGCAACTTGTTTAACTTATGTCTGTACTCAGATATTGTTGCTTCCGCTGACTTGTCTATGATCGAGCACTTGTATTCGAGCCCTCGAGGCCCCTGGCTTGTACTATGATGCTTGTATGACTTATTTATGTTTTAGAGGTGTGTTGTGATATCTTCCCGTGAGTCCCTGATCTTGATCGTACACATATGCGTGCATGATTAGTGTATGATTGAATCGGGGGCGTCACAAGTTGGTATCAGAGCCAACTGCCTGTAGGAATCCCCCTTTCCAACTCCTTGGCCGAAGTTGCGTCTAGTCATTGAAAAAGTTTTTACTAACATGGCTGTGCGGCCCATGGACCCACATCGCCATTGGGTGGTATTAGGATCTTTTATTCCTCGTCTATACTCTGGGACTCTGATCTCTCTACTTCGGGTTAAATGAATTTGCTAACTCTAAGATTAGGATCTCGTGATCGCATCCACCCGGAGAGCCCCTTATTACTAATGATCGTCTGCTGCACTAGAAGACCCTGAAGATACTCTCCGCTGTTAACCAGAGAACTTGTGTTCATCGCGTTTGCAATTCACCTTCCACCGCAAACCCTTATGGATAACTACTTGCATTTGTTATTCTTACATTCATCCCCAGTGGTCTTGTTATTACAAGATACCCTGAAAAACTCGTCGTTGTTTCGATAATCCCTTGAGCTTACTGCCTTGCTGTTCTTTGTCACTTGAATACCCCTTCAAATAAATCCTCGCACTTGTCGAGTATCCGATCATCCCCAGTTGTTCATGTGTTTCACAAAAGTCTTCAAAATAATATTCGATCTTCCGAAAATCCTCTGGAGCCTTTGGCTCTTGAAATTCTTGCTTGCTTGCATTATGGTTAATCCCATAAGTCTCGTAGTCTTAATGACATTCCTTGTCATTATCATTTTGAGTCTGTTGACTCAATATTCTGCGAATACACGCAATCATCATTGATCCTTATAAATTACCTTTCCGGCTGAGCTTCCATTCTTTTAACTGGAATTGGTTCTCGACCAATCCAATTGTCGTTGATTGTACCCTAAGGCTATTCAACTTATCCATCCCTAATCAGAGCATTGCTTCTGATCCCTTGATTTGGAAATCATAATTCCTTTGCATTTGACAATTGAGTTAGTCAGTTGTTTCTATAATCTGATCTCCTTGCATTCTTCTTCCTCTAGTTGAGTACCGATACTCGTATCAGATCCTTTGTGGACCATCAAGTCCTTTGTTGGATTGTTATCCGACAGTGTCCTTCACATTTGATCACTTTGTGAGTTCTTCCCCTGATACATAATGCCTTTGTTAAGTTGTATCCTCTGCTTGGCCAACCATGCTCTGCTTTCGGGCTTGTGTTATTTACTCTTGAAACTTGTGGTATATGTTTCTAAGAAGCCCCTATGGGTTGAACATATGCCTTCTCTAAACCGTGTGAACCCGAAAGTTTTCACGAGTCATACTCTTCTGGTGCTTCACCAGATAAAATTTCAACACTGCAACTTCATCGAACGTGAGAAGTGAATGAAAGGTTATGCATTGGAGAAGGGGGAGTCGACCTTGAACTTGTGTTCATGCCCATGGACACGATGTAGATCTTATCATTAAAGCTTCTCTTAAATGAATTATTCCTTTGGTATAAGTTCATCTTATATCTAGGATCTGGCCTTCTGCAATCGTGGTTCCGACCATGATTGTTCTTCTTTGATCTCATTTCTCGGACAAGTTAAAACAATTGTCTTCTATGGATCAATACACCAGTCCAACCTTTACTTTGATCTTGTGTCGAGTATTACCCCCCTGGTATCTCGAGATTATCATGGAACTGCATAACTTTTTATGAGTTCTTCATCAAGTGCTACCTTCCCACTAATTCCAATTTTTCGCGGGCTCTAAATTATTGAACACTCAAAGACCCCGATAACTGAACCGAGTCCGCATTACGGTTCAACAACTCTTACTAATATTCTTTACTTACGAGTTTGTACCCGATCATGTCATTCCTAGCCTGATCGGCCATATCATTACCATGCTAAATTTTAACTGTGCTACCTGGTCCTTAATCCCGGAGCACAACTTTTGACAATGAGCTAAGCTTACGTCGATCTTCCTCGTCATATCAGTTCGCCTTGAACAACAATCTTGATTTCAAGTTTGTGTCGTACCTATGGTTCCAATAACCTCTTGCTTCATTATTCCTTTGACTTGGTGTGATCGCGGATCGATTACATCTTCGTGGAATCTCTCGACAAATGTGACATGATCACCGTCTACATTCGAATGCTCTTCCAGGAATTCAATTGAATTCATGATGGGTAATACCATCCTTGCCCCTCGATGATTCCTGTTCTCATCGACCACTTTATTGCCTTCCGTTCAACACAACTTGTTCGTGTTTTGTGTAAACCTTGAGATCCCTGCTACCCAGCAGTTGATCTTCCTTACCTCGGAAGTATTACCATCTCTTTTTGTCAAGAATGTGGTGAGAATTTCACCACCTCTTAAGAATTCTTGATAACATAATACTTCTTTCCATCTTCGTACATTCCTTGGTCCCCGTATTGTTTTCAACCGGAATACCGACAATTGAGCTATGACGTGTGAATTCAAAACTTCTAGCAACCCTATTGCTTTGAAGTGAATGGACGATAGTTCATTCTAAGTCTTTCGATAATTAAATCACCATTCTAACATTGGCCGTGCAACCCAACCCATATTTCGGGTGCACCGTTCAACCAATGTTTAATTATGTATGTTTTCCTCGAGCATATCCCATTATATCATTTGATCTAACAAATGTCATCTTCTTGTTCACATTATCGTGGAAATCCATCCGTTTGGAATTCTCAATGAATTGTCGCTGAGCCCATCAGCCACCTTCTCATCCCCTCCTTGGTTTAATGATGAACTATTGCTTCAGAAACCCGCTCCCATAGTTCATTCCTCGAGAATCTTGCAATGTCATTTCGTCGATTTGTGTTGCACCTTTTCTTCTCGGACATCCTGAGTCTGAGGTATCATGACACCAATTGGATCTGAATCTCGGTCAGATATGATGGTTGGGACAACTTTCCAGAGTTATGATGTTGATCCTTTGATGACCCGGTAACATGATGTCATGCCTAGCACCCCCCCCCCTGGCTGGAGGACCTATCATTATGGTTTATTTGCAAGGATAACCATTCTTCTTGGAGGAAATTGTAAGACCTATGTTATAAACTGTTCCTGATGGATCCATTGAGTATCTAAAAACCGGCCTTTGCTTGAAGACCATGTCAATGCTATCTCGAAGCATGTCTGTGATACTCTAATTTTTCAACAAGAACATTTGAAGCCCAATGCTAAATGTTTCTTGCTCAATTATCCAAACACCGTTGTATGGGTAATGTCATGAAATTTCTCTCCCCTACCTAAGGAGTTTTCTACATAATATCCTGTCATGGATATCTTGCTCTGCTTGTCCTTGGGAAGGATATACCCCTGATATACATGTTTAAGCACATTTTCCTTCCCGTTGTTTTGTTCAAACTTTCTTGTAAACTACTTAACCGAGCAGTGGTAATCCCCTGCTTAGGTAAACACCTCGGTGTACCTTCCTGTCTGGTGTAACCCTATTTCTACTATTGATGACTTCCGGTAACCACCGATGGACGAGAACTTTGCCTATTGGTCCGCCTCGTTCAACGAGCAGGAAGGTGGTTCTCTTCGTCCCTCGCCCTTGGTACCAACGTTGTTTCCGACATAACTGACATGGTACTCTCTGACATGCCTTGCTATCATGACCGTGAAAGATGTCACTGCTCCTATTAAAAAAATAAAAAAAAAACCACATGGTGGGCCCATAACCCACAGTTCCACAGGATCGAAACCTGACTGTCCTGTACACCCCCTATTCCCAAAGTTATTCCTCGCGCGTGGACTCGTATGTAATTCACGGGCCACTGTCCTAGTGATCTATTCTGGTATCAGACGCAATACTTACTCTCGCTACTCTGAACCCCTTTCTCACTCTGGTTCAGGCTTCGAGCAACTATCTATCCGCTTGGAGCCTCTTATGGTACCTTCGTACCTTACTCTCGAGGTATTTCATATGTTCAACTCGTGAGATAATCTTATACTAATTCATGGGTTAACCCCAGATTGTTTCCCTCAAAAGCATTATGTCGTAGTGAGCTGCCCCTTATCCTTTAGTGAGTACGATGGAGTTCCCGAAGAAATGATGACAAGTTTATCATGATGCATCGGAATAAAGAATTGAAGACATCAACGTAATGGATTGATCTCTTCGAGAAGAGCAAGCTAGGATGAGAAGACCCGCTAGATTCGTTACCAAACCTTCCCCCCTTTCACTACCTCTTAAATCTCGGGACGAGATTTCTTGTAGTGGAGGAGATTTGTAACGCCCGGATAATCATGCTACAGTAATCCCACGCTAATCATGCCATGACACCTCGGTTACTGTTGCTATCCTCACAATAATTCGGAACCGTTCGAAATTCAAATTCAAATTAATAATAACAATAAAAGTTTTCAAAAATTAAAACTAAAATGTTCGGTGGTTGTCAAATATTACAAAGTTAATTATGGTGCAACAAACCCATTTTTATAAAATACCTAAATGTTCTAAATTAAATAAAACAGAATAGGAAAAGAAATAAAAGAAAAAAAATACAAAAGCAAAAGACAAAACAAAACTAAAAGGAAAAAAAGGCCCCCTGGCCAACTGGCCAGACGGCCCAGCTCACCGGCCAGGCCGACCCACCTGGCCCAGCCGGCCTCCCCTTAACCCCCCACCCCGACCGGAACCCTAGCCGGTCCGCCACTCCACTCTCCCCACTCGCCCCCCCACTCGCTCTCCCCCCTCCTCCCCGATCCAGATCGGATCGGGGGAACGAACCCCATCGCCCCCCCTGCACCCCACGCCGCCCGTAGCCGCCCCGTCGCCGGACCGTCCTCGTCCTCCTCCCCGCCGGCGCCGCTCCCCCTCTCCGTCCTCCACCCCGACGCGCTCCATCGACCCCGACGCCGCCACGAACCGCCGTCGCCGAGCGCCATTCGCCGGAGCTCCTCCGTCGTCGGAACGCCGTCCCCGTCCTCCTCCTCGCCGGTCCTCCCCAACCTCCCCCGAGCCTGCTGACCGTTCCCTACGCACCCCGGTGAGGACCCCTGTCCTCCTTCTCCCTGTCCCTTCTCGTCGGCGCCTGCCTTGCTCCGGTGCCGCGCTCGTCGCGCCCCGGCCCCCCCCCCTGTGCACCGGCGCCTCTCGCTCGTCGGTGCTCGCCGTCGTCGCCCGCGACCGGCCGCACCTTTGCAGCGACCCTTCACCGCCCCGCGCCTTTCCGCTCGTCGCCGTCGCCCCTCCCCGGTGCCTGGTCGCCACGGCCGCCGCCGTTCGCTCGCTCGGTCGGGCCTGCTCATGGCCATGGCCGCACGCCCGGTGACCCGCCCCGCCGTGGCCACGACCTTGCCCCGCAGCGCCCAATCGGGCGCTCAGATGCGCCTGTAACCCGTCGCCCTCACGCCCGAACCCGATAGGCCCCTATGGGCCTATGACAGATGGGGCCCACGCCCCATAACGTTTTATAAAAAAAAGGAATTAAAAATATAAATAATAAATAAAAATAAAAATGATTTAATAAAATTAATTATTAAATGATTAATTATCTAATGAATTAATTAAGTTAATTAATCCGGTTTAATTAATTTAATTAACTAGTTAGGTTAATTAAATAGTAATTAAATTAACTAATCTGTAATTAACCTAAACAGAGAATGACACGTGGGTCCCACTGGACCCACATGTCAGGTTGACCAAGTCAACTCTGTTGACTGCTGATGTCAGCATGACATCATGCTGACGTCATAAATCCATTTTTCGAATTAATTAAATAATTAATTAAATTCCAGAAATTAATAAAATCTTTAGAAAATCATATCTTTTAATCCGTAACTCGGATTAAAATATTTTCAACATGAAAGTTGCTCAGAACGACGAGACGATCCCGGATACGCAACCCGTTCGTCCGCCACACCCCCCTAACCTATCGAACTCACAACTTTCCCCCTCCGGCTCCTCTTCCCGAAAACACGAAACACCGGGGATATTTTCCCGGATGTTTCCCCCTTAACTGGTACCACCTCATACCACGCTAGGGCACGCCTAGCATCGTTACTTGTCTTGTCATGCATCGATATGCATCTGTTTACATGGTATTCATTGTTTCTTCCCCCTCTTCTCTCCGGTAGACTACGAGACCGACGCTGCTGCTGACCAGTTCGACTACGGAGTTGACGACCCCTCTCTCTTTCCAGAGCAACCAGGCAAGCCCCCCTTGATCACCAGATATCTCCCATTCTACTCTATACTGCTTGCATTAGAGTAGTGTATCATGTTACTGCTTTTCGTTATACCTATCCTGATGCATAGCCTGTCCTTGTTACTACTATTGATACCTTTACCTTCAATCCTATATGCTTAGTATAGGATGCTAGTATATTCATCTGTGGCCCTACATTCTTGTCCGTCAGCCGTGCTATACTATCGGGCCGTGATCACTCGGGAGGTGATCACGGGTATATACTATATACTTTATACATGATACATGTGGAGACTAAAGTCGGGTCGGCTGGTGGAGCACCCGCGAGTGGATCTTTGTGGCGGAGCGATAGGGCAGGTTGAGACCGCCTAGGAGAGAGGTGGGCCTGGCCCTGTTCGGCGTTCGCGGATACTTAACATGCTTAACGAGATCTTGGTATTTGATCTGAGTTGGCTACGAGCCTATACGCACTAACCATCTATGCGGGAGTAGTTATGGGTATCCCGACGTCGTGGTATCAGCCGAAGCACTTCGTGACGTCAGCGACTGAGTGGCGTGCGCCGGATTGGACTGGAACGCCACTAGGCTAGGTCTGCTTCCGGCCGCATACGCAACATGCAGGTGTGCTCAGGGCGATGGGCCCAGACCCCTGCGCTTAGGTTTAGACCGGCGTGCTGGCCTCTCCGTTGAGCCTAGGTGGGGCTGCGACGTGTTGATCTTCCGAGGCCGGGCATGACCCAGGAAAGTGTGTCCGGCCAAATGGGATCAAGCGTGCTGGGTAAGTTGGTGCACCCCTGCAGGGAAGTTAATCTATTCGAATAGCCGTGATCTTCGGTAACAGGACGACTTGGAGTTGTACCTTGACCTTATGACAACTAGAACCGGATACTTAATAAAACACACCCTTCCAAGTTCCACAGACAACCCGGTGATCGCTTTTCCACAGGGCGACGAGGAGAGGATCGCGGGTAGGGTTATGCTATGCGATGCTACTGGAGATGCTACTTGGAGATGCTACTTGGAGATGCTACTTGGAGGACTTCAATCTACTCTCTTCTACATGCTGCAAGACGGAGGCTGCCAGAAGCGTAGTCTTCGATAGGACTAGCTATCCCCCTCTTATTCTGGCATTCTGCAGTTCAGTCCACTGATATGGCCTCCTTACACATATACCCATGCATATGTAGTGTAGCTCCTTGCTTGCGAGTACTTTGGATGAGTACTCACGGTTGCTTTTCTCCCTCTTTTCCCCTTTCCCTTCTACCTGGTTGTCGCAACCAGATGCTGGAGCCCTGGAGCCAGACGCCACCGTCGACGATGATCCCTACTACACCGGAGGTGCCTACTACTACGTGCAGCCCGCTGACGACGACCAGGAGTAGTTAGGAGGATCCCAGGCAGGAGGCCTGCGCCTCTTTCGATATGTATCCCAGTTTGTGCTAGCCATCTTATGGCAACTTGTTTAACTTATGTCTGTACTCAGATATTGTTGCTTCTGTTGACTTGTCTATGATCGAGCACTTGTATTCGAGCCCTCGAGGCCCCTGGCTTGTATTATGATGCTTGTATGACTTATTTATGTTTTAGAGTTGTGTTGTGATATCTTCCCGTGAGTCCCTGATCTTGATCGTACACATTTGCGTGCATGATTAGTGTATGATTGAATCGGGGGCATCACAAGAGAGTAGCTCTAATCCATGGGCATAGACCAACTTAGGCCAAAAGCCTAAGCTTGGGGGAGTACGTATTTCTCACCGACATTACATTCATGTTCACACTCATTCTAATTGTCGGTGCTCATACTTTTTCATTGTATTATCCATGCTAGTTTATCTTCCTTTTCTTGCTTTCTTCTTGTGTGCTTGAATAACCTTAAGAAAAAAATAATATTAGTTTAGCTTTTAGCTAGTTTACTTTCCATGCTTGTAGTAGTAGTAATTAAAAGAAAACTCAAAAAGATTTCTCGTTCTTCTTTTGCTTGTTGGGATCTTTCCCGTGTAAATAGTTTTATTTCTTTTCTTTTCTTTGGGGGTCGAGATGAGAAGACCATGATGAAAATGTTGAGTGGCTCTCATATGCATTATTGTTGATTTAACCAAGAGCCCATATTACCCTGTCTTCTCCCTTGAATTGAATGCTTGCAGATTCCAGCTTAGTCCAATGCACGTGCACTATTATTATTATCCACGCCGTTCGGTCGTGCAAGTGAAAGGCAATAATGACGATATATGATGGACCGATTGAGATGAGAGAAGCTGGTATGAACTCGACCTATCTTGTTTTTGTAAATACAATTAGTTCATCGTTCCTGATTCAGCCTATTATGAATAAACATGTTTGCAATGACAATTAGAGATTATAGTTGCTTATGCCATGCTTAATTAGCTAGGAGTTTATAATGGTTTATAATGCATGTTCATGACTATTGTCGCTCTCTAGTTGGTCGCTTCCCAGTCTCTTTATAGCCTTCACTTGTACTAAGTGGGAATACTTCTTGTGCATCCAAAATCCCTAAACCCCAAAGTTATTCCATATGAGTCCACCATACCTTCTTATCTGCGGTATCTACCTGCTGTTCCAAGTAAATTTGTATGTGCCAAACTCCAAACCTTCAAATGAAATTTTGTTTTGTATGCTCGAACATATCATGTATCAACTAGGGTTGTCTATATCTTCCATGTTAGGCAGGTTATTCTCAAGAGGAGTGGACTCCGCTCCTCATTCACGAGAAAATGGCTGGTAACCGGGATGCCCAGTCCCATGCTCAAATCAAATCAAAATAATTGCAAACAAAACTCCCCCAGGATTGTTGTTAGTTGGAGGCACCCGTTGTTTCGGGCAAGCCAGGGATTGATGATTGTTGGTGGTGGGGGAGTATAAACTTTACCATTCTATTTGGGAACCGCCTATGATGTGTGTAGCATGGAAGATATCGAGATCTCTCAGTTGTTATGTTGATAATTAAAGTATACCACTCAAAATATTATTTATCTCTATTTCAAAATCGACCTCTAGCACCTCTACAAATCCCTGCTTCCCTTTGTGAAGGGCATATCTATTTACTTTTATGTTGAGTCATCATCCTCTTATTAAAAAGCACCCGCTGGAGAGCACCACTATCATTTGCATGCATTACTATTAATTTATATTGAGTATGACTATTACTGGATCTCTTTTACCATGAATTACAATCTTTAGTCAGTCCTTGATCCTCAGAGGTGCTCTGCATTTATGTTTTGCGGTCTCAGAAAGGGCTAGCGAGATACCATCTTGTTATATCATATTATGATTGGTTTGAGAAAGTGTTATCATCCAAGATTTATTATTATTGCTCGCTAGTTGATTATGCCATTGATATGAGTAAACATGAGACCTAAGTGTTATTGTGAATATGGTTAGTTCATAATCTTTGCTGAAAACTTGAATGCTGGCTTTACATATTTGCAACAACAAGAGCAAACAGAGTTTGTAATAGTTTTTCTTTATCACTTTCAGTTTGTCAACTGAATTGCTTGAGGACAAGCAAAGGTTTAAGCTTGGGGGAGTTGATACGTCTCCGTTGTATCTACTTTTCCAAACACTTTTGCCCTTGTTTTGGACTCTAACTTGCATGATTTGAATGGAACTAACCCAGACTGACGCTGTTTTCAGCAGAACTGCCATGGTGTTATTTTCGTGCAGAAATAAAAGTGCTCAGAATGACCTGAAAATCCACGGATCAACTTTTTGGAATTAATAAAAAATATTGGCGAAAGAATCAACGTCAGGGGGGCCACACCCTGTCCACGAGGGAGGGGGGTGCGCCCCTGCCTCATGGGCCCCCTGGAGCTCCACCGACCTCAACTCCAACTCCATATATTCACTTTCGGGGAGAAAAAAAATCAGAGAGAAGGATTCATCGCGTTTTACGATACGGAGCCGCCGCCAAGCCCTAAACTCTCTCGGGAGGGCTGATCTGGAGTCCGTTCGGGGCTCCGGAGAGGGGAATCCGTCGCCGTCATCATCGTCAACCATCCTCCATCACCAGTTTCATGATGCTCATCGCCGTGCGTGAGTAATTCCATCGTAGGCTTGCTGGAGGGTGATGCGTTGGATGAGATTTACCATGTAATCGAGTTAGTTTTGTTAGGGTTTGATCCCTAGTATCCATTATGTTCTGAGATTGACGTTGCTATGAATTTGCTATGCTTAATGCTTGTCACTAGGGCCCGAGTGCCATGATTTCAGATCTGAACCTATTATGTTTTCATGAATATATGTGATTTCTTGATCCTATCTTGCAAGTCTATAGTCACCTATTATGTGTTATGATCCGACAACCTTGAAGTTACAATAATCGGGACCACTCTCGATGATGACCGTAGTTTGAGGAGTTCATGTATTCACTAAGTGTTAATGCTTTGGTCCGGTACTCTATTAAAAGGAGGCCTTAATATCCCTTAGTTTCCAATAGGACCCCGCTGCCACGGGAGGGTAGGACAAAAGATGTCATGCAAGTTCTTTTCCATAAGCATGTATGACTATATTCGGAATACATGCCTATATTATATTGATGAACTGGAGCTAGTTCTGTGACACCCTATGTTATAACTATTACATGAGGAATCGCATCTGACATAACTATCCATCACTGATCCATTGCCTACGAGCTTTTCACATATTGCTCTTTGCTTAGTTACTTTGCCGTTGCCACTGTTACAATTACTACAAAACTGCTATTGTTAGTTTTGCTACTATTACCGTTACTTCCATACTACTTTGCTACTAAATACTTTTATGTAGTTATTAAGTTATCCAGCTGTGGTTGAATTGACAACTCAACTGCTAATACATGAGAATATTCTTTGGCTCCCCTTGTGTCGAATCAATAAATTTGGGTTGAATACTCTACCCTCAAAAACTGTTGTGACCCCCCTACTTGTGGGTTATCAATGACACGAGCACGTGCAAGAGCTCTTGAGACCGAGGTGACATCTCTCCTTAGTGACATTCCGTATGACCCACGTGAGGCATGGCTACTACCTCAATCTGGAATGCTATGTGTGCTTAGGTACTACTACGACTTGAGCTTGCGTTGGTTTTCCTTGAAGAGGAAAGGATGATGCAGCAATAGTAGCGTAAGTATTTCCCTCAGTTTTTGAGAACCAAGGTATCAATCCAGTAGGAGGCTCCTCAAAAGTCCCACACACCTACACAAACAAACAAAGAACTAGCAACCAACGCAATAAAGGGGTTGTCAATCCCTTCACAGCCACTTGCGAAAGTGAGATCTGATAGAGATAATATGATAAGATAAATATATTTTTGGTATTTTATAATATAGATTGGAAAAGTGAAGATGCAAATAAAAGTAAATTGAAAGCTTATATGATAAAAGATAGACCCGAGAGCCATAGGTTTCACTAGTGGCTTCTCTCAAGATAGCATAAGTATTATGGTGGGTGAACAAATTACTGTCGAGCAATTGATAGAAAAGCGAATAATTATGAGATTATCTAGGCATGATCATGTATATAGGCATCACGTCCGCGACAAGTAGACCAACTCCTTCCTGCATCTACTACTATTACTCCACACATCGACCGCTATCCAGCATGCATCTAGAGTATTAAGTTCATAAGAACAAAGTAACGCATTAAGAAAGATGACATGATGTAGAGGGATAAACTCATGCAATATGATATAAACCCCATTTTTTTATCCTTGATGGCAACAACACAATACGTGCCTTGCTGCCCCTGCTGTCACTAGGAAAGGGACACCGCAGGATTGAACCCAAAGCTAAGCACTTCCCCCATTGCAAGAAATATCAATCTAGTAGGCCAAACCAAACTGATAATTCGAAGAGACTTGCAAAGATAACTCAATCATACATAAAATAATTCAGAGGAGATTCAATTATTTCCCATAGATAAACTTGATCATAAACCCACAATTCTTCGGATCTCGACAAACACACCGCAAAAAGAGTTACATCGAATAGATCTCCAAGAAGATCGAGGAGAACATGGTATTGCGATCCAAAAAGAGAGAATAATCCATCTAGCTAATAACTATGGACCCGAAGGTCTATGGTAAACTACTCACAACTCATCGGAGGGGCTATGGTGTTGATGTAGAAGCCCTCCATGGTCGATTCCCCCTCCAGCGGAGCACCAGCGAAGGCTCCAAGATGGGATCTCGCGGATACAGAAGGTTACGGCGGTGGAAATAGTTTTTCGTGGCTTGTTTCGATGTTCTCGGGGTACGTGGGTATATATAGGAGGAAGAAGTAGGTCGGTGGCCGCCCGAGGGGCCCACGAGATAGGGGGCGCGCCTTGTTGGGGTGGGCGCGCCCTCCACCCTTGTCGCCGCCTCGACTGCTTCTTGGCTTGCACTCCAAGTCCTCTGGATCACGTTCGTTCCAAAAATCACGCTCCCAAAGGTTTCATTCCATTTGGACTCCTTTTGATATTCCTTCCTTCGAAATACTGAAAGAGGCAAAAAAAACAACAATACGGGCTGGGCCTCCGGTTAGTAGGTTAGTCCAAAAAATGATATAAATGTGTAAAGTAAAGCCCATAAACATCCAAAACGGGTAATATAATAGCATGGAACAATAAAAAATTATAGATACGTTGGAGACGTATCAAGCATCCCCAAGCTTAATTCCTGCTCGTCCTCGAGTAGGTAAATGATAAAAAGAGAATTTTTGATGTGGAATGCTACCTAGAATATTTCTCAATGTATTTTTCTTTATTGTGGCATGAATGTTCAGATCCAAATGATTCAAAATAAAAGTTCATATTGACATAAGAAATAATAATACTTCAAGCATACTAATCAAAGCAATCATGTCTTCTCAAAATAACATGGCTAAAGAAAGTTCATCCCTACAAAATCATATAGTTAGGCTATGCTTCATTTTCGTCACAAAAAAATGCTCCCAAATTCTACACTCCCGATGACAAGCCAAGCGATTGTTTCGTACTTAAATAATCTCAAACTTTTTTAACTTTCATGCAATACATGTGCATGAGCCATGGATATAGCACTATGGGTGGAATAGAATATGATGATGGGGATTGTGTGGAGAAGACAAAAAAGGAGAAAGTCTCACATTGACGAGGATAATCAACGGGCTATGGAGATGCCCATCGATTGATGTCAACATGAGGAGTAGGGATTGCCATGCAACAGATGCACTTGAGCTATAAATGTATGAAAGCTCAACAAAAGAAAACTAAGTGGGTGTGCATCCAACTTGCTTGCTGACGTAGACCTAGGCATTTTGAGGAAGCCCATTGTAGGAATATACAAGCCAAGTTCTATAATGAAAAGTTCCCACTAGTATATGAAAGTGACAACATATGAGACTCTCTACATGAAGAACAAGGTGCTACTTTGAAGCACAAGTGTGGAAAAAGAGATAGTAACATTGCCCCCTTCTTATTTATTTTCTTCTTTTTTCTTTTTTTTTCTTTGGGCCTTTTTTTGGCCTTTCTTCTTTTTTTCTTTTTTTATTTGGCCTTTCCTTTTTTCCTTTTTGGCCTTTTTTTCTTTCTTTTTGGGGACAATGCTCTAATAATGATGATCATCACACTTCTATTGATTTACAGCTCAGAAATTACAACTCAAAACTATAACAAGATGTGACTCTATATGAATGCCTCCGGCGGTGTATCGGGATGGTGCAATGAATCAAGAGTGACATGTATGAAAAATTATGCATGGTGGCTTTGCCAAAAATACGATGTCAACTACATGATCATGCAATGGAAATATGACAATAGTAACACGTGTCATGATGATAAACGGAACGGTGGAAAGTTGCATGGCAATATATCTCGGAATGGCTATGGAAATGCCATAATAGGTAGGTATGGTGGCTGTTTTGAGGAAGATATAAGGAGGTTTATGTGTGATAGAGCGTATCATATCACGGGGTTTGGATGCACCGGCGAAGTTTGCACCAACTCTCAAGGTGAGAAAGGGCAATGCACGGTACCGAAGAGGCTAGCAATGATGGAAAGGTAAGAGTGCGTATAATCCATGGACTCAACATTAGTCAAAAGAACTCATATACTTATTGCAAAAATTTGGAAGTTATCAAAAACCAAGCACTACGCGCATGCTCCTAGGGGGATAGATTGGTAGGAAAAGACCATCGCTCGTCCCCGACTGCCACTCATAAGGATGCACAATCTAAGGACACCTCATGTTTCAAATTTGTTACACAACTTTAACCATATGTGCATGCTACGGGACTTGCTAACTTCAACACAAGCATTCTTTAAATTCATAATCACCCAACTAGCATGACTTTAATATTACTACCTCCATATCTCAAAACAATTATCAAGTATCAAATTGATCATAGCATCCAATTCACTTCCTATGATAGTTTTTATTATACCCAACTTGGATGCCCACCATTCTAGGACCAATTTTATAACCATAGAAAATACCATGCTGTTCTAAGAGACTCTCAAAATAATATAAGTGAAGCATGAGAGACTAGCAATTTCTACAAAATTAAGCCACCGCCGTGCTCTAAAAGATATAAGTGAAGCACTAGAGCAAAAACTATCTAGCTCAAAAGATATAAGTGAAGCACATAGAGTATTCTAATAAATTCCAATCAAGTAGGCTTCTCCCAAAAGGTGTGTACAGCAAGGATTATTGTGGTAAACTAAAAATCAAATACTAATATCATACAAGACTCTCCAAGCAAAACACATATCATGTGGCGAATAAAAATATAACTCCAAGTAAAGTTACCGATAAACGAAGATGAAAGAGGGGATGCCTTCCGGGGGCATCCCCAAGATTAGGATTTTGTCTATTCTTGAATATATTGGGGTTCCATGGGCATCCCCAAGCTTAGGATTTTGCCACTCCTTATTCCATAGTCCATCAAATCTTTACCCAAAACTTGAAAACTTCACAACACAAAACTCAACAGGAAATCTCATAAGCTCCGTTAGTGAAAGAAAGCAAAACCACCACATAAGGTACTGTAATGAACTCATTCTTTATTTATATTGCTGTTAAACCTACTGTATTTAAAGTTCTCTATGGTTCATACCACTTAATACTAGCCATAGATGCATCAAAATAAGCAAACAACACACGAAAAACAGAATCTGTCAAAAACAGAACAGTCTGTAGCAATCTGTAACTAAAGAAAACTTCTGTAACTCTAAAACTCCTACCAAAATAGGAAGTCTTGTAAAATTTTTCTATTGATCTACAGCAAAAATAATCAACGCAAAAGAACAATTGTGTGATTTAACAAAACTAATTTCGTGCGTGCAAAGTTTCTGTTTTTCAGCAGAATCAAATTAACTATCACCATAGGTTATCCTATAGGTTCTACTTGGCACAAACACTAATTAAAACATAAAAACACATGTAAACATAAGGTAGATGCAAAATTTATTACTAAACATAAACAAAAACAAAAAACACAAATAAAATTGGGTTGCCTCCCAACTAGCGCTATTGTTTAACGCCCCTAGCTAGGCATAAAAGCGAAGATAGATCTAAGTAGTGCCATCTTTGGCACTCAATTCATAAGTAGCTCGCATGATAGATTCATAAGGTAATTTGACTTTATTTCTTGGAAAGTGCTCCATGCCTTCCTTTAATGGAAATTGGAATCTAATATTCCCTTCCTTCATATCAATAATTGCACCGATCATTCTAAGGAAAGGTCTACCAAGAATAATAGGGCAAGAAAGATTGCAATCTATATCAAGAACGATAAAATCTACGGGCACCAAATTTCTATTTGCAACAATGAGAACATCATTGATCCTTCCCATTGGCTTTTTAATGGTGGAATCCGCAAGGTGCAAATTTAAAGAGCAATCATCAAGATCATGGAAACCTAGAATATCACATAAAGTTTTTGGAATCGTGGAAACACTAGCACCCAAATCACACAAAGCATAACACTCATGATCTTTAATTTTAATCTTTATAGTAGGTTCCCACTCATCACTAAGTTTTCTAGGTATAGAGACTTCCAAATTAAGTTTTTCATCATAAGATTGCATCAAAGCATCAACAATATGTTTGGTAAAAGCTTTATTTTGACTATAAGCATGAGGAGAATTAACAACGGATTGCAACAAGGAAATACTATCGGCGTTCTGGGAATGGGGGTACCCAGACTTGCCTGCCTGCGGCTTGCGGCATGGCTCAAGGAGTGGCCCAGTACGGCCCATCTTCATCAACACCTGCTCAAGACCCTCGCGATGGGCCAAGCCTCGCGGGGCGGACGACGGGAGGCTTCCTCGGGCACGGCCTCGTCAGGCTAGCTCGCGAGGAGGCGGAGAGATCAAGGCGGGGTACCTTGCGAGGTGCTCACGACGCAAGCCCTGACGACCAAGGCCAAGCGGGCGCCAGGCGGGCGCCGGCCTACGCAGAGTCCTTGTTTCCTCTTTGGTGCAAAGGGGGCAAGTGCAGGCGAGAGTATCAAGCAAAGGCAACCATTTCGGTGCAACAAGACCAAGACCAGCAGGATGGCAGAATGGAGGTCATCGTGGAGCCCAAGCCGGCGTCATCGTCAGGGTCTTTGGCAGGCAAGGACCAACTTTAGTCAGGATAAGTGTACCAGATGTTCCCCTTCAAAATGGCCAATTGTTGGCGCCCTTCCCGCTCAATATTTGGGGAGAGGCCCATGGCCTCTGCCTATAAATAGGACTAGCCACCCACAGGGTAGAGAGATCGATCTGAGACATCGGCATCCAGAGAGAGAGAAAGAGAGGCGACTGAACTCCCCTAGCAGTTCATCGCACCAGCCAAGAACAGACCCTTGGGAGGCTGTTCTTCCCTTGTACTGTTCCTCATCAGCCCCAGAGGCAATCCACCACACCACAAACTGGAGTAGGGTATTACACCATAATGGTGGCCTGAACCAGTATAAATCTCGTGTCCTTTGTGTTGTTCTTCGCATAGTTTTAGATCCTTGCGTGGTGACGAGGCATGGGTAGGCAGGGGGTGTGATCTCCGCGTGCACCCCAGAGTTCGAACCTTGAGGGTCTGTCGGAACCCGAAATCCGACATTTGGCACGCCAGGTAGGGGTGCACCGGAATCCGCCTTCCGTCGTCTCGTGTTTCGCTACCCGTCCCATCCATGTCAGACGCTCGTCGAGCCCGCGCCGAGCACCGGGCCGCTCTCGCCACTCGCGTCGCCCAGACAGCCCCCGTCGGCGGGCGCCCCCGCCGTTCCCCGTTGCCTGCCGTCAACGCCGCCACCGGCCCGATGGGGAACGAGCAGCAGGCGTCATCCCTGCACCCTTCGGTGCAGCGAGAAGGCCGCACCGTCACCCCGTCGCCGACCCCAGCCGGCTCCTCGTCCCACGCCCATCGCGCCCCTGCAGACGCGCATGCTGCGCTGCTCCTGGCACGGGAACTCCTGCACTACTGTCCCATCGACGACCTCTACGACGAATGGCTCACCTGCGTCACCGAGCTCGTCAGCGCCGCTGGGGGCTCCCCTGCACCATCCCTCTCATTGCATCGCGCCCCGCCCTGCGTGGTCGACGAAGCTCCGGGGGCGCCTCAACCGCCTCCCCCTCAAGAAGGCGCCTTGGCCCCATGGCGCGTGGCCCCTGGGTGAAATCCAGTCCATCCGGCGCCGGCACAGCAAGAGAAGAGCTGCCAAGAGATCCCTCGTCCCCAAGAAGCCGCCCATGTGCTCCCCGCACCGGCCCGACATGAACGCGCTCCTGCTCCAGCGCATCAAGACCCCGCGCTGCACCTGGCGGCAGCGCACAGAGACCCGCAAGATCAAGCTCTCCGTCACCAAAGGGCTCCCGCAGCCACTGCAGGCTGCCATGCCTTCTCCGCTGAGCTGCGCAGCGTGGCCTGGCTGGGCAAGTTCAAGCCAGAGCTGCCCCCGCGCTACGATGGCACGGCTGACCCTGCTGAGTTCCTCCAGCTCTATGAGCTAGGCATCGAAGCCACCAACGGGGACGAGAAGGTCATGGCGAACTGGTTCCCCATGGCGCTCAAGGACAGGGCCCGCACCTGGCTCCTGAACCTGGCTCCTGGCACGATATCCTCCTGGGACGAGATGCGCACCCAATTCATCGCCAACTTCCAAGGCACCCGCGACCGGCCCCCGGCCATTAGCGACTTGTGCCGCATCAAGCAGCAGCCAGGAGAGACCCTGCAGAAGTTCATCCAGCATTTCAACAGCGCTCGCCTTAAGATCCCCAAGGTGTCTGAGGACGCCATCATCTCAGCCTTCTCCGACGGCGTGCGTGACGTCAAGATGAAGGAGGAGCTCGCGATCCATGAGGACCTATGCACCTCCCTGGAGCTGTTCAATCTGGCGACCAAGTGCGCTAGGGCTGAGGAAGGGCGCCTTTCCCTCCTCGAGCTGCCAGCTGCAGACCCAGAAGAGAAGAAGCCCAAGGCCAAGGACGTGAAGCGCAAGGGGGCTGCCGTGCTTGCAGCAGAGCCGGACACCAAGCAAGGCAGGGATCAACCTGAGTCATCCAAGGGAAGCCGGTACTGCGTGTACCACGACCTCCACACCCACAACACCAATGAATGCCGAGAGCTCAGGGCCGTGCGAGACGTGCGCGCCGCCGATGCCCCGAGCGCAACGACTGGGGCTATGGATGAGGAGGAGGAAGAGGTGGAGGACGATGGGAAGACCGTGGCCCTCGCCAAGGGTGGCGTGACTGACCTCGCAAGGACCGCTGGCAGGACCACCCTCATGAGGGAGGTTGGAGGGACCCACCTCGCGAGGGGGTTTCGAGGGATCAGCCTCGCGAGGATCGCCCACAAGGCAACGCGGGCCTCCCTCCTCTGCCACCACAACCGAGGAGGAATGAAGACCATCATCAGGACGAGGGGGTTGGAGGCTTCCAGGAGTCGCGCGCAATCGCTTGCATCTTGGGCGGCGCTCAAGCCCCGGCCTCTCAGCGCATCTTCAAGTAGTTTGCTCGCGAAGTGAACGTAGTCCTCCCCAAGCTTGAGGCCACACGCCCTCTCAGGTGGTCAGCGTGCGCTATCACGTTCAGCTCAGCGGATCAGCTCAAGTGAGCAGCCACAGCCGGAGTCCTCCCGATGCTTGTTCCCCAATCATCAGCAATGTGCAAGTCACCAGGACCCTCATCGACGGTGGGGCAGGGCTCAATGTCCTATCCGTCGAGACGTTCAACAATCTCCAAGTGCCATACAATCAGCTGCAACCAACCAAGCCTTTCTCAGGAGTCATTGATGGTTCCATGGTTCCGATAGGGCAGGTCCGCCTTCCTGTCACTTTCGGGAAGCACGACAACTACCGCACCGAGCTCATTGACTTCAACGTCGCTCACATCCGCCTGCCGTACAATGCCATCCTCGGGTACCCAGCCCTGGCCAAGTTCATGGCCGTGACCCATCATGGCTACAATGTCCTCAAGATGCCAGGAAGCGGTGGAGTCATCACGATGCCTTGTGAAGAGAGAGACGCTATGTGTTCTCTGGAGCGTGCTTTCCAAGCCGCATCAATTGAAGACCCAGATCACAGGAGCGGGAGGCTCCCAGAGTCCGCTCCTAAGAAGAAGAAGACATCACCTGGTTCGGCCCCTTGGGAGGCAGGCCCCTCAGGGTCCGCGCCTGTTCAAGGGGCACCTCTTTCTGTCGCATAGGAAGGCACGCCCAGCGCCCTCCTCGAGCAAGGCTCGGGGGCTCTCTCCTGGAGGGCCATCGACTTTGCTAGGATCACGAGGGAGGCGCTCGGGCACCACTTGGCGGCGTGTTTCAACGCACGTTTCCCTCAGGAAGGAGCAAGGCAAGGAGGGCCCAAACCCTTGGGAGTTCATCAGCGAGATCATTCAGGAGCTGCAGGAGTCAAGAGTCATGAGTGGCAGCCGCCGCTTACCCGCCGTAGCTCCCCATCCAGGCGAGGATGGTGGGCTGCGCGTCTGCATCGACATACCAGGACTCAACCGAGCCGCCTCTCAGGAGCGCCTTTGGCCCTCACGCGTGGGACGCTGCGAAGGTCCACCCCACAGCTATGTTCGCATGCCTTACGGCCTGCCAAACATGGCTGCTGTGCGTCAGCGCCTCATGAGGAGCATCTTGGAGGCTCAAGCAGTCAGGCATTCCATAGTCCTGGCGGAGATGGAGATGGTCCGCGAGGAGCCGCCAGCGCCTCCGGAGCGTCCCGAGGTTCCTGGGCCTGGGGGCTCATGAAGATCGGCTTCCGCAGCGCACGCCGTCTGCTACTTCAGCATCCCTTCATCTTCAGCATCATCAGGTGACATCCTTTGAGTTTCATTTTCAGCAGGGAGCGCCCCCAGGGCTGCATCATTCCCAGGCCGCGTGAGTCCGTCCCTGCGGCATGTATCCCTTTGATTCATGTTCTTTAGCTTACTTTATTGGGGACGCCCCTAGGGCTGCATCATCCCCAAAGTCGCTCGGGCCCAACCCAGCGGTGATCATCTTTTTTTGCGCTTATCTAAATGGATTTGCTCCTTCGTGATTAACGTGCTTGACTTAATCGCCCGCTCGATTGACACCAACTGATGGGGCTGCTCCCTTACGGCACGACGCTTGCGCATGGGTTTGTCCCTGCAATGTTGACAAACCTAGACGGCTAAGCTCTGGCCGTGGCAACCCCGCAGGGTGCCACCTAACCAAGCCTTCAGTGCCTCGTCACCTTCCCAGAGCAACCAGCAGCTGGCCGGCAATTGTAACGGCAAACCCTCACTTTTCTTGTGATGAACTTGCAGGATCGCTTTAATGAGCAGTGTCGGGCGAGGCCTCCACAACATCTCTGTCACTCTCGTCCACGCGAACCGCTTGCACGTTAAAGGGGGGGGGTACCTGAGCATCGCGACTCATGGGCTCTTACTGGCTCTCCAGCCCTCACCCTCTGACCTTGACCACGACATCGCGACCTGGCATACCAGCGATGGCTAAGCTCGCTCGAGGGCTGGGACCTGAGGACGTAGAGCACGAGGGGGAGCAAAGGCGAGAGGGAAGAGGCATGTGGGGACCTTGCCAGGCAACTCCTCAGCTGTCAACGCACGGGCCCGGCGCCGCGCCAATGAGTGGTTTCTGACCCCCGAGATAAGTCATCCCCTGGAAACACTAGCTATCGTAGGACCAACCTTGCACCTAACGCAGTTCTGTTTTGGTGATGTTGCGCTCCTTTCTCACCGAACAACGGCTGCTTCAGTGCTAAAGGGGACCTCCTGAGCATCGCGACTCAGGGGCTCTTACTGGACCCCAGGCCACTCACCTCCTGGCCTTGACCACGGCATCACGACCTGGCATACCAGCGATGGCTGAAGCCTGCCTTGGGAACGGGACCTGTCAGTGCAGAGCATCGAGTCCTTGCGAGGTTCGAAAGGAGGAACTGAGCTAAGACGGGACGAGCATCCCTCACCACTTCATGATAAGGATCATATTAACAAATGGAACTACAAGCACCTTACAAACCCCCACGGGGTGTGTTCTTTGATTCCTCGCAGGGAACAAAAGGAGCAAATCCTAAAGAGTGCTAACTATGCGCGCCTCCGCAAGAGACGCCATCATCAACAATGGGTCGTCAGCCACCGGCGCCAACCCCATATAGATTAGTGGCGACGGCGGCCTGACCAGCCCGCCCTGCTCCGAGAGCGACACAAGCTCGGGGGCTCGTAGCTGTCGTCGCTCGTCTCTGGAGTCACGAGGATCTCGGCGGAGTTGCTGGATCCTCCGACACCTCCGCTGTTTGAGGAGCTGCTGGGGAAGCGATGGGCGAGCCTAGTCCTCGCCGCGGCAGGGCCCCGGCCGCCTTTCTCGGGGTAGCACTCCAGCCGGCGTCCCTCCGCGTCGAAGACCTTGAAGAACATTAGGGAGGCGCCGTCGTACTTGAGGTGGATTGCGAGGGTGCCACCCGTCCTGCAGACCCGGGCAATCTCGCCCTAGCCAAGGGTCAGGTAGACCCTGCCCGGATCGACGACCTCGACCTCCGCTTCGGTCGCAGGGTTACTGCAGTCAGCATGCTTCAGCCAAAGCTCAATAGGCCCCCTCAGCGGGATTTCAAAGGCGAAGGAAGGAGGGAGGCGAATCCAGGACCGAGGAGGCATGGCGGCGTGAAGCACGAGCTCGCGAGAAGAGCCCTCGGCGTGAACTCCAGGAGGGACGACGCGCACCGCCGTGATCCGCCGGCGGCGACGGTGCTTTTGGCGATGCCGCTTGGCGCCAGTGCCTTCAGGACTGAGGGAGTCCTGGATTAGGGGGTGTCCAGATGGCCGGACTAAGACCTTTGGCGGGACTCCCGGACTATGAAGATACAAGATTGAAGACTCTGTCCCGTGTCCGGATGGGACTTTCCTTGGCATGGAAGGCAAGCTTGGCGATACGATATGAAGATCTCCACCCATTGTAACCGACTCTGTGTAACCCTAGCCCTCTCCGGTGTCTATATAAACCGGAGAGTTTTAGTCCATAGGAAAAACAACAATCATACCATAGGCTAGCTTCTAGGGTTTAGCCACTCCGATCTCATGGTAGATCTACTCTTGTACTACCCATATCATCAATATTAATCAAGCAGGAGTAGGGTTTTACCTCCATCGAGAGGGCCCGAACCTGGGTAAAAACATCGTGTCCCTTGTCTCCTGTTACCATCCGCCTAGACGCACAGTTCGGGACCCCCTACCCGAGATCCGCCGGTTTTGACACCGACATTGGTGCTTTCATTGAGAGTTCCACTGTGTCGTCACCATCAGGAAGGATGCCGCATCCCGTCTTTAAAGACGGCGTCGTTGCTAAAGGAGCTTTGGCTGTCGACCAAACTCTCCGGCTAGGCAGGTTTTTTATGACCGCCTGTCCGGCCGTCGCGCCGACGATGACCTCTCGGGCCATCGAAAGCAATCTTCACATCAGCTCGGAGCTTGCCGAGCAGTTAGATCCGATGGAGCTCCTCTCCCTGAACGAGCTCTTGGATCGCATCGCGGCCCTGGGAGTCGCTACTGATTACGACCAGATTGGGCTTAAACCCGATCAGAGAGAGATTGACTCTCCCCAGATCACCCATCACGTCGAAGTGCTGGAAGAACAATGCGGCGAGTCTTCGCCCGCCCTAAGGACCAGATGTGTCCGGATTCCCGATCCCTCCAAGCCGGATACCCACGGAGGGGAGGATGTTGCCCAAACCCTGAACCTAAAGTCAGGCAGCAGGCCCGATTCATTGAATAATATCCAAGAAAGCAAGCTTCCGAATTCGGAAACCGCTCGGCCCCTGAATCTTACATCCGGCAGGGTTCCGGATTTAATTCCACCCGCCCAACCAACTATACGGGATTTATGCCTAATACGGCAAGAGCCCGGAGAAACAGTACACCACTACTGGCCAGATTCCTCCTGGTTATGAACAGAATAAAGGACTGCCATGAGAAAGAAGCAATTCCACTCTTCTGTAACAACTGTACGGACATCGGAATCCTCAACGCCATAAGTCGCCACGAAATTACACGATTCGCCGACTTGACATCCATAGTACGAAAGTACTGTGCGACTGAAAGCGTTCGGAAAACCGAAGATAAATTCTGGGACAATCCGGCCCCGAATATAACACGAGTCCGAAACAAAAGGGCACATTATCACAAGGCATCTGAGCCAAACATCAAAAAACAAAAACCCTCTACAGGGTACGGGACCGTACTGGAAGGATGGCTCAATGGACCCTGTAAAATTCATAATTCAAGGAAAGCCACACCAACGCACAACCTTAGAGCATGTTGGATACTACAGCAGGTGGCCAGAAGTGGCGAGGAGCTTTTAACTCCAGCACCCGAAGAATACCTCCCCAGTACAGTGTCGACAGTCTTCGAGACCTTCACATCAAACAATGCAAGGAAACGAATGCTCAACAACCTTGCCGAAGTCTACCAAGTAGCAACAATAAACCCATGGAGTGACACGGCTATCACCTTTAATGCCAGTGACGAACCTAAATTCCAGACAGCCCGAGCACCGGCCGCATTGGTCCTCAGTCCGATAGTGGACGGCTTCCGACTTACAAAGGTACTGTCACACCCTAGCTAGTCATGCATCAGAGTGTGTGCATCATGTTTAAATTTCCATTTAATTTGAAATGGGGATCTGTGAAACCCTCAGAATCATTTTGAAAATGATCCAAATAAAAATTTCTCCAAAAAGGTCCAAGAAAATGCTCATGTTGCTCTCTGAAAATATTGGACAGAGATAAAAATCAAACCAATATTTTTAAGAGCTCATAGGTATTTATTTTGGGCATTTGGAATTAATGCATAATTATTTGCATTGGAAATATATTATTTATATATATTAATATATGTCCAAATATTATGCCATTTATAAAGGAGCTCTGGAATAATATATCTAGCTCCTGCAAAAATTGGCATAAGTTAAATAAATGATTTAATATATTATTTAGATCAAAACAAATGTCAGAAATTAGAAAAACAGAAATAAATAACAGGAGGAGCTTACCTGGGCTCCTCCACTGTGCGGCCCAGCCAGCTGGCTGGCCCAGCCAGCAGCCGGCCCAGCCCACCTCCCTCCTCTGTCGTCTTCGTCCCGACAGAGGGAGGGGAGTGTGGCCGGCGCGCGCGCGCGCCACCGCGCCACGCCACCTCTCTCCCTGCCTGCCTGCCCTCCCCTCCTCGCCTCGATGCCCCTGGACGACGCCACGCCTCCCCCCTGCTCTCTCTCACTCTCCCCCGGCTCTTCCCTCCTCTCCCTCGCTCTCTCTCTCACACGGCCGAACACCACCGTCGCCGCCGTTCGCCACAGCAGCCGTCTCCGGCCACCCCTCGCTCCCCCGACTAGCTCAGAAGCTCCGCCACGACCCCCTCTTCCTCCCCACCGCTCCACGGGTCCCCGGAAGCCCTGCATCGCCGCCACGTCGCCGTTCCCCTCTTCGGGCTCCGACCATCGTCGCCGTCGAATTCGTCGTCTCCAGCGCGTCCCCGAGCCCGCTAACCATCCCTGCAGCTCCGCGGTGAGCCCCCGGATCGTTTCCCCCTTCTCCCCTGGTCTCTTCCGACCTCTAGGCCGTAGCCCCACCTTGGCCGAAAGCTCCACGCCGCCGGCGATGTCGCCGTCGTGGCCACGGTCACCGTAGCACCCAACCGAGCACACTATCGTGCTCCACACCTCACTAGGAGCACGCAGCACGCACTAACGCCTCCCCAAACCCCCTGCAACACCGATCCCGACCGCACCCGAACTCCGGCGGCCGCAGCCGAGCTCGCCGCCGTCGACTCCGGCCACCCCAGGCCCAGCCACGGCCACCGTTCGACGCGCGGGAGCAAGGGCTCTCCAACGAGCCCAAGCACGGCCTCGCCCGTGCCCTGTAGCGCGATCCCGCGTCGCGCCGCCGTCTCGGGCCTCGCCGGCGTCACGTCGCCGGTGGGTTTGACCCACTTTGACCACGGCAGGAACCCCCCTGAGTCCCTGACAGGTGGGCCCAGCCCTGTAGCTAATTAGGATTAGTGCTAACCACTATTGGTTAACCCCCTGACACTGACAGTGGGCCCCCAGCGCCACTAACCCCTAATTAGGATTAAACTAACCCTGTTTAACCCCCCTGTCACTGACGTGTGGACCCCACACGTCAGGTTTGACCCCAGCCAGCCGTAGTTGACCACTGACGTCATGCTGACGTCATGCTGGCGCAATAATTATAATTTCTGGATTTAAATTTAATCAGGAAATTCCAGAATATTATTTAAACTTCAAAAATTCATAACTTTTATTCTGTAACTCCAAATTGGACAAATTATATATGAAAAATGATCAGAAAAATCCAATCTATCCATCTGTACTATTTTCATGCATGATCAAACAAGTTAAATTGATGTTTCAAGCAGAACAAGGAAAAGCACTTTAAGAGGCCATGTTTGAGTTTGAAATTTGAATCTTTGATTCAAATTTGTTCAAACCCTTCTGGTTTTAGTTGCATTAGTCCAACACACTCATATTGCTATGTTTCATGCATGCATCATATTGTTGCACATTGTTTGGTGATGGTTGTGTATCGGTGTCCTTGCGACAGGTTCTGCCCCCGAGGAGTACCGTGATTACCCTAACGAAGAACCCTATCAGTGCATCGAACCATCAGGCAAGCAACCAACCATTTGATCATATCGATACAATCCCATGTTCTCGCTCCTGCTCTCTTTTACTGCATTAAGACAACACGTTTCAAACTGCTGTGTGCTACGGTAGCTGAACCCATTTCCTCTGCATGACCTGTCATTGCCACAGTAACTAGATGAAACCCACTAGCATGTGTAGGAGTTGATTGAGCCATATGTATGTGTTGTTCCTACCCTGCTATGCCTGCTATGCTTAGAGTCGTGTCAGGTCTGGTTCATCTGGGTGATGGCTAGAGTGAAATGATTATGTCGGTAATGAGAGTGGTGTGGTGAACACGATTTGGTAAAGGTATCGATGAGAGGCCATGTAGGAGTACATGGTGGGTTGTTTCATTGAAGCCGACCTTAAGCACTGAGATCTGTATGTGTGATTTAAGATACAGCTACTACCATGCATTGGGCCCTGAAATATGACCCCGCTCGACTTCTTATTCACCCTAGCTCTCTGTCCAGGAGTTGCAAGTAGTTTCTGGTGTTTGTAGCCTACTGGAGGCCGTGGACAGCGCTGACCGTAGGGGTGGGCTGTGATGCGGTAGGTACGTGGCCGGGTGTACCGAATACCCGTTAGGTATCTCGGGAACCCTGTTCACATCGTTCGGGGCCGTATGGGAAACCTCGGCCGGACTCCCTGCGGATGGAACCTGAATAGGCGATAAACCTGGACTAGAGGCTTAAGTGTTTAGGTAGGTCGTGGTCTACACCCACGTCGGCTTTCGCTTGAAGTCTGCCGAGCACATGTCGTGTGCAGACGCTAAGTGGTGGAAACATGTATGAAGAAGTACACCCCTGCAGGGTTAACATGATCTATTCGAATAGCCGCGTCCGCGGTAAAGGACTACTTGGTTGCCTATACAGTTCATAGACAAGTAAATGGAAACTACTAAAAGCCTCAAGATAAGTGTGAGTGCCGAGGATGGCTCTTCCGTAGGAAGACGGAGGTGGATCCTCGGTAGTGTATTGAAGTGGTGAGTAGTGGACTCGTGTGCGCAAAACCATTTCAAGTTGGAGTATCGTAGGATAGCCTAGCCAAGAGTCAAAGCTGGCTTGCTGCAATAACTCCACCAACCCTTCTTGATACTATGCATGTATGTAGGATCTGATGTAAGTCTTGCTGAGTACCTTTGTACTCATGTTGCTATAATCTACATTTTTACAGAAGACGCTGCAACCCCTTCTGATGGGTTCTATGTAGACGTTGACATCAACGAGTAGGCTAAAGACCCAGGTGGTGACCCTGAGCTTGTGATGGACCACGTAGTATAGCTAGGCTTTCCAAGCCTCTTTTATTTTACTAGTTGTCTGTACTCAGACAATGTACTTCCGCTGCTGGTTTGTATGACTGTATGACTTGTATGTTGGGTCGTGAGACCCGTACCTTTGTGTATGTTATGTATGGCTCCCTGAGCCTTAAATAAAGTACTTGTGTCGTAGAGTCATGTTGTGATGCTTCGTTGTATTTGCACATATCGAGCATATTGTGTGTATGATTGAAATGCTTGGTATGTGTGGGATCTGACTATCTAGTTGTTTATCTTTAGTAGCCTCTCTTACCGGGAAATGTCTCCTAGTGTTACCGCTGAGCCATGGTAGCTTGCTACTGCTCTGGAACACTTAGGCTGGCCGGCATGTGTCCTTCTTCGTTCCTGTGTCTGTCCCTTCGGGGAAATGTCACGCTTTGAGTACCGGAGTCCTGTTAGCCCGCTACAGCCCGGTTTACCGGAGTCCTGCTAGCCCAGTGCTACAGCCCGGACCCATTTGCTGATGACCGACACGTTCGGAGCTGGGTCATGGATGCCTGTCCCTGTAAGTCTGTGCCACTTTGGGTTTACGACTAGTCATGTCAGCCCGGGCTCTTTATCATATGGATGCTAGCGACACTATCATATACGTGAGCCAAAAGGCGCAAACGGTCCCGGGCAAAGGTAAGGCGACACCCGTGGGAATACCGTGCGTGAGGCCGCAAAGTGATATGAGGTGTTACCAGCTAGATCGATGTGACATCGAGTCGGGGTCCTGACAGCGTTGGCATCAGAGCCAGGACTGCCTGTAGGTTCTCCAAGCCAAACTGGTCGATGTTGAGTCTAGAAATTCTTTAGTTATATGTAGGGGAATTGTTTGTGGGTTGGAACGTAAGGCTCTTTTTACTCCTTTATCTTATGACATTCTGATCTGAGTCAGTCCATTCTTCCACCGGGGGTTAAGGAATTAGGATCTGTTCTCTCTATCAGGATCACGAGTTACTAATCAGTAGTACCTTATAAGTTGATGGATTCAAGCCTAGTTCAGTTCTACTACCACATTATGTTGCTAGAATGGTTTCAGAACTTTGATATGATGATGTTGAGTGTGTACGAAATCCTTTGTCAAATGTCTCAAAATCCTTTTTGAGCATTTACAGCTGTTATGCTGCCAAATTTTGCTAGAAGTTCTAATGCCTTTGCATTATGATTGTGCTTTCAGATGGCCACTCGCGACCTCAATCAAGTGGTTCGCCTGACTCGATGCCTAGATGTACCCGGCCATACTGCCAAGTTGGTCAGGGTAATGACTGAGGCTGGATACCGCTGGTATCCCGAGTACACGGTCGAAGAGCAATTTCGGGACTTTAATCAAAGCCAGTATCTCTGCACTGTCAGGATATTTCCATCTTATCCTGGATCCACCGAGCCTCTTCACTGCTCCTATGGACTCGGGGTTACTATTGAGATGGCTGTGCAGGACGCCGCCTACTCTATGATGACCATTATGCGAGTCAGATCTGGGTTATTTCGGGACTCTGATTTCCGGTATATGCCAGGATCACTTCCGGGAGCACAAGGGTATCTCCAGGCTATTTATGCTGACCCCACTCAGGAGGATTCACGGACTCGCACCACTGCTGAGATGCTCGAGGATAAGGACCGTGAAAATCGGGCCTTGAGGTTAGAGCTCTTCAATACCCGTGCTGACCACTGGGCCACTTTGACTCGGTTCGCACCGGCGGTGCAAGCTGGATTTTCAGATATGCGCGATCTCTATCCTGTGAGATCTGCTCTGCCAGACGTGATGGGTTGGCGTGATGTAGGAGGCATCACCCCACCTCGCGGTCCCCGCAGGCCACCGTCTGTTGGTCCAAGGCCTCATCCTAGCCCCTATGGTCCACAAGCTCCGCGAGACCGTCTGTTTCCGGATGATCATGTTGAGCTTCCAGGCTATGGAGGTGACTTCTACGAGGACTACTACGGATCGGTCTGAGTTAGTGGTAGTATCACTAGTTCGCACTAGCTGTGTCGTCTATCGTCCCGCGTGACTCGTGGGATATGACCTAGTTTGTACTCTTTCCGGAGGTGTAGAAAAATAATGTATAGGAGCTTGGGATGCCTCCGATGAGATGTAATCCTCTTTTCACCGTATTAGTACTTTGTTTGGTCTTGTACTAAACCCTGTATGGTGTGTATGACGATGGAATAAAAGAAGCAGTTTCTGTATCTACCATGTCATACGGATGATCATCTTGCATTCCGAGTTATTCCTTACATTATGTATCCTATGTCGGAATTTTATCATCCTGACTAAATCATTGTCTTGTTTACCTAGGATGGTCAACACGCGCACTAACCCTGCTCCTCAAGAGCAGGCCGAAGGCAGTGAAGTCAGGGATGCAAATCTGCCTCATCCTCCTTCACTAGCCGAGGTTATGATGGAAGCTGAGAGAAACAAGCGGGAGACCAACCGTTTGTTGGAGCGTATTGAACAGAACACAGCACACCATCAGAGGACTAACGTGGTGTCACTCAGTGATTTTATCAAATTACATCCACCCACGTTCCACCACTCCGTCGAGCCTCTCGACGCTGATGACTGGCTTCGCAGTATCGCTCACAAACTGCGTTCCGCGCTGGTAGCGGAGGCTGACAAGGTCACCTTTGCTGCATATCATCTTGAAGGCCCCGCCAGTCTATGGTGGGAGAATTATGGAGCTATGCGCCCAGCGGGCCATGTCACTACTTGGGCTGAATTCAGCGAGGCTTTCCGTGAACATCACATTCCGGAGGGTCTCATGGACCGTAAACGTGAGGAATTCTGCAATTTCACCCAAGGCCGACTTTCTGTGGATGTTTATAGCAGGGAGTTTGGTAATCTCGCACGATATGCAACCGAGGAAGTTTCTACTGACGCCAAGAAGCAAGCAAGGTTCCGTAAGGGCCTTAGTCCTGAGCTTCGCCGCGACCTCCGTCTGCATGAGTGCACATCTTTTCAGAAACTTGTCAACAAAGCCATCAGTGCTGAAACTGGTCAGACTGACTATGACGCAACACGCAAGCATGGCCGTGATATGGGTTCCTCATCCGGTGCTGGTCCTCAGAAGCGCCGCGTGTGGGTACCCAACACCGCCCTGCCACCCAGGTTCACACCGAGGCCATCTTTCCAGGTGCCTCGCCCTGTTCAACAGTCTGCACCGACCAAGCCCTATGGGGGTCCAACTAACAATGCTCCTCCACGTACCGGTTCCGTGACTTGTTTCAAGTGTGGGGAATCTGGTCACTATATGCGTGAGTGTCCCCAGACCAACCCCAATCAATCTGCTAAAGCTGTTGGCCGTGGCAAGCCGACAGGAAAAATATTCCACGCCAAACCGGTCACCGCTACACGTGGCCATGTCAACTGTGTCTCTGCCGAAGAAGCTCAAGAGGATCCCAACGTCGTTCTCGGTACGCTTCTTGTAAATTGCCACCCGGCATCTGTTCTTTTCGATACAGGAGCCTCTCATTCTTTTATATCCGAAAATTATGCTCGTTTGCATAACGTTGCATTCTGTGACATGCCATCCACTATGGAAATTTCTACTCCCGGGTCTAGATGGCAGACCTCTAGGGTAAGTTTTGGAAATGAAATCCAAGTCGACAGACTTGTTTTTCTTGCATCTTTGATAGCCCTTAAATCTTCAGATATTAATATCATTCTGGGTATGGACTGGATGTCAGCTCATCAAGCCAAAATTGATTGCTTCTCTAGGACTGTTCAACTCACCCATCCTTCGGGGAAGATAGTCAATGTCTTGACCCGAATAGCCAAGCGACAATTATATTCTCTTAACGCCAGCCCTTTGCCAGACCTTGAGGACATTCCGGTAGTCTGTGACTTCCCGGATGTCTTTCCAGAGGAATTGCCAGGTGTTCCACCTGACAGGGATGTTGAGTTCGTAATAGACCTCATTCCAGGAACCGTTCCGATTGCTAGAAGACCTTATAAGATGGCACCACTAGAACTAGCCGAGCTTAAGAAACAACTCGATGAGTCCTTGAAAAAGGGTTTCATCCGCCCTAGTTCATCTCCGTGGGCTTGCCCCGTCCTATTCGTCAAGAAGAAGGATGGTACGGACCGGATGGTTGTAGATTACCGACCTGTCAATTTGGTCACAATCAAGAACAAATATCCGCTTCCCAGGATCAACGACCTGTATGATCAGCTCGCTGGATCCTCAGTCTTCTCCAAGATGGATTTGAGGTTGGGCTACCATCAAATCAAAATCAGAAACGGGGACATTCCTAAAACGGCCTTCGTTACTCGTTATGGCCAATACGAGTACACCGTCATGTCCTTCGGCTTAACCAACGCTCCAGCCACCTTTTCTCGGTTAATGAACTCAATCTTCATGGAGTATTTGGATAAATTCGTCGTTGTTTACCTCGATGATATACTCATCTACTCCAAGAACGAGGAAGAACATGCCGAACATCTAAGGCTAGTGTTGAAGAAACTTCGAGAGCATCGCCTTTATGCCAAATTTTCTAAATGTGAATTCTGGTTGCCAGAAGTGACCTATCTGGGTCATGTAATTTCTGGTAAAGGTATTGCTGTTAACCCTGAGCGAGTTCAAGCCGTCCTTAATTGGACTCCACCTGAATCGGTCAAGCAAGTTCGGAGTTTTCTAGGCTTAGCGAGCTATTGTCGTCGCTTTGTCGAGAACTTCTCCAAAGTTGCCAAACCTCTAACCGAACTCCTCAAGAAAGATAAGAAGTTCGAATGGACTCCACAATGTGAGCACAGCTTTCAGGAACTGAAAAGACGCCTGACCTCTGCTCCCGTACTGGTACCGCCAGACTTCTCCAAGGACTTTGTTATCTACTGCGACGCCTCGCGACAAGGACTAGGTTGCATTCTCATGCAAGATCGACACGTAATTGCCTACGCTTCACGGCAATTGCACCCACATGAGGAGAATTATCCTACTCATGATCTAGAGCTTGCAGCCGTAGTCTATGCACTTAAGACCTGGCGACATTACCTCCTCGGTAATCGTTGCGAAATATTCACTGATCACCAAAGTCTGAAGTACATCTTCACCCAACCGGATTTGAATCTCAGGCAAAGGCGTTGGGTTGAATTGATCACAGACTTCGACTTAGGAATAACCTACACCCCAGGGAAAGCCAACGTCATGGCTGATGCGCTAAGTCGTAAATCTTATTGTAACAACCTGATGTTACAACAAAGTCAACCGCTTCTCCATGAGGAATTTCGGAAGCTAAACCTTCACATTGTTCCTCAAGGTTTTCTTTCCACCTTGGTGGCAAAACCTACTCTTACGGATCAAATCATCGCTGCCCAAAAGCGAGATAAGGGAATATCTAAAATCAAAGAGAACATTGCTAGCGGAGGTGCTAGTTGCTTCTCCTCAAATGATCATGGTGTTGTGTACTTTGAGAACCGTCTAGTGGTTCCCAAGAACCAGCATCTACGGCAGTTGATCCTTAAGGAGGCTCATGAATCTCCTCTCACCATTCATCCCGGTAGTACTAAGATGTATCAGGACCTACGCCAGAGGTTCTGGTGGACTAGGATGAAGAGAGAAATTGCTCAGTATATTGCTAACTGCGACGTCTGTCGTCGTGTAAAAGCAGAGCATCAACGGCCTGCTGGCACCCTTCAACCCTTAGCTATTCCTGAATGGAAATGGGATAAAATTGGTATGGATTTCATTACCGGTTTTCCCAGGACCAAGAGAGGGAATAATGCTATTTTCGTCGTGGTCGATCGTCTTTCCAAAGTAGCCCATTTCTTGCCTGTTCGTGAGAGTATAACCGCTAGTCAGCTGGCAGACTTATACATCTCCCGTATAGTGTCCCTCCATGGTGTTCCTTTGGAAATTAACTCGGATCGAGGAAGTCTTTTCACCTCTCGATTTTGGGAAAGTTTCCAAAATGCTATGGGGACTCGTCTCTCCTTTAGCACCGCCTTCCACCCTCAGTCGAGTGGTCAAGTGGAACGCGTCAACCAGATTCTAGAAGACATGCTTCGAGCCTCTGTTATCTCATTCGGAATGGACTGGGAGAAGTGCCTTCCATTTGCCGAATTCGCTTACAACAACAGCTATCAATCTAGCTTGGGTAAAGCCCCTTTTGAAGTTCTCTATGGACGACGGTGTCGAACACCCCTTAACTGGTCAGAGACCGGGGAAAGACAATTCTTTGGCCCGGATATGATTCAGGAAGCAGAAGAACAAGTTCGCATCGTTCGTGAAAAGTTGAAAACAGCCCAATCTCGTCAAAAGAGTCAATATGACCGAAAACATAAGGCTATGACTTTCGAGGTTGACGAGAAGGCTTATCTTCGGGTCACCCCTCTGAAGGGAACCCATCGTTTCGGTATCAAAGGCAAATTGGCTCCTCGTTACATTGGACCTTTTCGCATTCTCGCCAAACGAGGAGAAGTTGCCTACCAGTTGGAACTACCTCCGCACCTCTCCAGAGTCCACGATGTCTTCCACGTTTCTCAACTCAGGCGTTGCTTCTCGGATCCTATCCGTGAAGTGGACCACGAAACGCTTGATCTCCAAGATAATCTTACATATCGAGAGTACCCCATTCGTATCCTCGATCAGGCCGAACGTACCACCCGACGCCAGAATATCAAGTTTCTCAAAGTTCAATGGTCGCACCATTCTGAAGATGAAGCAACTTGGGAAAGGGAGGATCGTCTTCGACTCGAATATCCCGCCTTCTTCCCGGAGGAACCCAAATCTCGGGACGAGATTCTTTTGAGTGGGGGTGAGTTGTCACACCCTAGCTAGTCATGCATCAGAGTGTGTGCATCATGTTTAAATTTCCATTTAATTTGAAATGGGGATCTGTGAAACCCTCAGAATCATTTTGAAAATGATCCAAATAAAAATTTCTCCAAAAAGGTCCAAGAAAATGCTCATGTTGCTCTCTGAAAATATTGGACAGAGATAAAAATCAAACCAATATTTTTAAGAGCTCATAGGTATTTATTTTGGGCATTTGGAATTAATGCATAATTATTTGCATTGGAAATATATTATTTATATATATTAATATATGTCCAAATATTATGCCATTTATAAAGGAGCTCTGGAATAATATATCTAGCTCCTGCAAAAATTGGCATAAGTTAAATAAATGATTTAATATATTATTTAAATCAAAACAAATGTCAGAAATTAGAAAAACAGAAATAAATAACAGGAGGAGCTTACCTGGGCTCCTCCACTGTGCGGCCCAGCCAGCTGGCTGGCCCAGCCAGCAGCCGGCCCAGCCCACCTCCCTCCTCTGTCGTCTTCGTCCCGACAGAGGGAGGGGAGTGTGGCCGGCGCGCGCGCGCGCCACCGCGCCACGCCACCTCTCTCCCTGCCTGCCTGCCCTCCCCTCCTCGCCTCGATGCCCCTGGACGACGCCACGCCTCCCCCCTGCTCTCTCTCACTCTCCCCCGGCTCTTCCCTCCTCTCCCTCGCTCTCTCTCTCACACGGCCGAACACCACCGTCGCCGCCGTTCGCCACAGCAGCCGTCTCCGGCCACCCCTCGCTCCCCCGACTAGCTCAGAAGCTCCGCCACGACCCCCTCTTCCTCCCCACCGCTCCACGGGTCCCCGGAAGCCCTGCATCGCCGCCACGTCGCCGTTCCCCTCTTCGGGCTCCGACCATCGTCGCCGTCGAATTCGTCGTCTCCAGCGCGTCCCCGAGCCCGCTAACCATCCCTGCAGCTCCGCGGTGAGCCCCCGGATCGTTTCCCCCTTCTCCCCTGGTCTCTTCCGACCTCTAGGCCGTAGCCCCACCTTGGCCGAAAGCTCCACGCCGCCGGCGATGTCGCCGTCGTGGCCACGGTCACCGTAGCACCCAACCGAGCACACTATCGTGCTCCACACCTCACTAGGAGCACGCAGCACGCACTAACGCCTCCCCAAACCCCCTGCAACACCGATCCCGACCGCACCCGAACTCCGGCGGCCGCAGCCGAGCTCGCCGCCGTCGACTCCGGCCACCCCAGGCCCAGCCACGGCCACCGTTCGACGCGCGGGAGCAAGGGCTCTCCAACGAGCCCAAGCACGGCCTCGCCCGTGCCCTGTAGCGCGATCCCGCGTCGCGCCGCCGTCTCGGGCCTCGCCGGCGTCACGTCGCCGGTGGGTTTGACCCACTTTGACCACGGCAGGAACCCCCCTGAGTCCCTGACAGGTGGGCCCAGCCCTGTAGCTAATTAGGATTAGTGCTAACCACTATTGGTTAACCCCCTGACACTGACAGTGGGCCCCCAGCGCCACTAACCCCTAATTAGGATTAAACTAACCCTGTTTAACCCCCCTGTCACTGACGTGTGGACCCCACACGTCAGGTTTGACCCCAGCCAGCCGCAGTTGACCACTGACGTCATGCTGACGTCATGCTGGCGCAATAATTATAATTTCTGGATTTAAATTTAATCAGGAAATTCCAGAATATTATTTAAACTTCAAAAATTCATAACTTTTATTCTGTAACTCCAAATTGGACAAATTATATATGAAAAATGATCAGAAAAATCCAATCTATCCATCTGTACTATTTTCATGCATGATCAAACAAGTTAAATTGATGTTTCAAGCAGAACAAGGAAAAGCACTTTAAGAGGCCATGTTTGAGTTTGAAATTTGAATCTTTGATTCAAATTTGTTCAAACCCTTCTGGTTTTAGTTGCATTAGCCCAACACACTCATATTGCCATGTTTCATGCATGCATCATATTGTTGCACATTGTTTGGTGATGGTTGTGTATCGGTGTCCTTTGCGACAGGTTCTGCCCCGAGGAGTACCGTGATTACCCTAACGAAGAACCCTATCAGTGCATCGAACCATCAGGCAAGCAACCAACCATTTGATCATATCGATACAATCCCATGTTCTCGCTCCTGCTCTCTTTTACTGCATTAAGACAACGCGTTTCAAACTGCTGTGTGCTACGGTAGCTGAACCCATTTCCTCTGCATGACCTGTCATTGCCACAGTAACTAGATGAAACCCACTAGCATGTGTAGGAGTTGATTGAGCCATATGTATGTGTTGTTCCTACCCTGCTATGCCTGCTATGCTTAGAGTCGTGTCAGGTCTGGTTCATCTGGGTGATGGCTAGAGTGAAATGATTATGTCGGTAATGAGAGTGGTGTGGTGAACACGATTTGGTAAAGGTATCGATGAGAGGCCATGTAGGAGTACATGGTGGGTTGTTTCATTGAAGCCGACCTTAAGCACTGAGATCTGTATGTGTGATTTAAGATACAGCTACTACCATGCATTGGGCCCTGAAATATGACCCCGCTCGACTTCTTATTCACCCTAGCTCTCTGTCCAGGAGTTGCAAGTAGTTTCTGGTGTTTGTAGCCTACTGGAGGCCGTGGACAGCGCTGACCGTAGGGGTGGGCTGTGATGCGGTAGGTACGTGGCCGGGTGTACCGAATACCCGTTAGGTATCTCGGGAACCCTGTTCACATCGTTCGGGGCCGTATGGGAAACCTCGGCCGGACTCCCTGCGGATGGAACCTGAATAGGCGATAAACCTGGACTAGAGGCTTAAGTGTTTAGGTAGGTCGTGGTCTACACCCACGTCGGCTTTCGCTTGAAGTCTGCCGAGCACATGTCGTGTGCAGACGCTAAGTGGTGGAAACATGTATGAAGAAGTACACCCCTGCAGGGTTAACATGATCTATTCGAATAGCCGCGTCCGCGGTAAAGGACTACTTGGTTGCCTATACAGTTCATAGACAAGTAAATGGAAACTACTAAAAGCCTCAAGATAAGTGTGAGTGCCGAGGATGGCTCTTCCGTAGGAAGACGGAGGTGGATCCTCGGTAGTGTATTGAAGTGGTGAGTAGTGGACTCGTGTGCGCAAAACCATTTCAAGTTGGAGTATCGTAGGATAGCCTAGCCAAGAGTCAAAGCTGGCTTGCTGCAATAACTCCACCAACCCTTCTTGATACTATGCATGTATGTAGGATCTGATGTAAGTCTTGCTGAGTACCTTTGTACTCATGTTGCTATAATCTACATTTTTACAGAAGACGCTGCAACCCCTTCTGATGGGTTCTATGTAGACGTTGACATCAACGAGTAGGCTAAAGACCCAGGTGGTGACCCTGAGCTTGTGATGGACCACGTAGTATAGCTAGGCTTTCCAAGCCTCTTTTATTTTACTAGTTGTCTGTACTCAGACAATGTACTTCCGCTGCTGGTTTGTATGACTGTATGACTTGTATGTTGGGTCGTGAGACCCGTACCTTTGTGTATGTTATGTATGGCTCCCTGAGCCTTAAATAAAGTACTTGTGTCGTAGAGTCATGTTGTGATGCTTCGTTGTATTTGCACATATCGAGCATATTGTGTGTATGATTGAAATGCTTGGTATGTGTGGGATCTGACTATCTAGTTGTTTATCTTTAGTAGCCTCTCTTACCGGGAAATGTCTCCTAGTGTTACCGCTGAGCCATGGTAGCTTGCTACTGCTCTGGAACACTTAGGCTGGCCGGCATGTGTCCTTCTTCGTTCCTGTGTCTGTCCCTTCGGGGAAATGTCACGCTTTGAGTACCGGAGTCCTGTTAGCCCGCTACAGCCCGGTTTACCGGAGTCCTGCTAGCCCAGTGCTACAGCCCGGACCCATTTGCTGATGACCGACACGTTCGGAGCTGGGTCATGGATGCCTGTCCCTGTAAGTCTGTGCCACTTTGGGTTTACGACTAGTCATGTCAGCCCGGGCTCTTTATCATATGGATGCTAGCGACACTATCATATACGTGAGCCAAAAGGCGCAAACGGTCCCGGGCAAAGGTAAGGCGACACCCGTGGAATACCGTGCGTGAGGCTGCAAAGTGATATGAGGTGTTACCAGCTAGATCGATGTGACATCGAGTCGGGGTCCTGACAGGTACTCATGGACGGCGGCAGAGGACTCAACCTCATCTACGAGGAAACCCTGCGGAAAATGGAAATTGACTAGAGCCGCATTGAGCGAAGCAACACAACTTTTAGGGGAATAATTCCAAGCCGGGAAGCATGCTGTTCAGGAAAAATCACACTGGATGTGGTGTTCGGCACGCCGGATAATTACAGATCCGAGGAGGTCACGTTTCAAGTTGCCCCGTTCAGTAGCAGATACCACACTCTGCTAGGGTGAGAAGCATTTACAATTTTCCAAGCCGTACCCCATTATGGGTACATGAAGCTCAAAATGCCCGGGCCCAACGGAATCATCACTCTTGCAAGTGATCCGGACATAGCGCTTCGCGCTGAAAACAAGACAACCGCACTGGCCCTGGAGGCATTATCTGAGGCCCTAGTGGCCGAGGAATTAACGGCGTTGCGCTCTACGGTGGACAGGGACGATGTGATACTAGACAAGAGATCCAAGTCCACCTCTTTTAAACCAGCGGACGAAATAGTCAAATTCCAAATCCATCCAACGGACCCTACAAAAATGGCCTCCATCGGGCCACAACTAAAACCCGATGTAGACGCCGCACTTAGAGACTTCCTGCGAGAAAATTGGGACATTTTCGCCTGGCACCCCTCAGATATGCCAGGAATCCCACGCAGGCTGGCTGAGCACAGCCTGAACATCCTAAAAGGGTTTAAACCCGTCAAGCAGACTCTACGACGTTTTCCCGAACCCAAGAGACAAGCCATGGGAGAGGAGCTAGCAAAACTACTGGAAGCCGGATTCATCAGAGACATAAAACATCCGGACTGGCTAGCAAACATGGTGATGGTACCAAAGAAGGACAAATCTTGGCGCCTATGTGTCGATTTCAAAGACCTAAACAAGGCCTGTCCAAAGGACCCTTTCCCACTCCCCTGAATTGATCATATCATCGACGCCACCGCAGGACACGACTCATTGTGTTTCCTCGATGCATACTCTGGCTACCATCAAATCAAGATGGCAGAGTCAGACCAAGCCGCAACGGCATTCATCACCCCATACGGCCCATTCTGCTTCAACATGATGCCCTTCGGGCTCAAAAACGCCGGCGCAACATATCAGCGCATGATTCAGACATGTCTGGCCAACCAGATCGGCAAAACAGTTGAAGCATACGTAGATGACGTGGTCGTCAAAACAAAACACGTCGATACTCTAGTAGACGAGTTGAGGCTCACGTTCGACAATCTCCGAACATATGACATTAAGCTCAACCCGGAAAAATGCGTTTTCGGCGTACCAGCCGGAAAGCTCTTGGGCTTCATCGTATCCGGTAGAGGAATTGAAGCAAACCCAGCCAAGATCCGAGCTCTGTCACAATTGGATACCCCAAAGGACCTCAAACAAATACAAAAACTGATAGGATGCGTGGCGGCTCTAAGCCGCTTTATCTCTCGCTTAGGAGAAAAGGCATTACCCCTCTATCGCCTCCTACGACGCACCGACCACTTCGAGTGGACGGATGCCGCCACGGCCGGACTCTAAGAAATAAAAGCCATACTGGCAACAAATCCGGTCCTGGCCGCACCCAACACGGGCAAACCAATGCTATTATACATCACGGCAACCCATCAAGTTGTAAGCGCGGTGCTCGTCGTCGAACGAGAAGCGGACGGACACAAGTTCCCCCTCCAAAAACCAGTGTACTATGTGTCCACTGTACTAACTCCATGCAAGTCACGATACCCACATTATCAAAAGATAGCATACGCGGTGTTCATGGCACCCCGGAAGCTGCGACACTACTTTCAAGAGTGCTCCATAACAGTGGCATCCGAAGTACCCCTTAATGATATTATAAACAACCGCGACGCAACGGGACGGATTGCCAAATGGGCCATCGAGCTCCTCCCGTTCGACATAACCTACAAGCCAAGGCGAGCTATTAAGTCACAGGTTTTGGCCGACTTCATCGCCGAATGGACTGAAGCCGAACTCCCTAAAGAGTACGGCGCATACTACAACTGGATCATGCACTTCGACGGCTCCAAAATGTTGGCTGGCCTGGGGGCTGGCATCGTTCTGACGTCCCCAACCGGAGACACAGTCCAATACGTACTTCAGATAATGTACACGGATTCCAACAACACAGCCGAGTACGAGGCCCTTTTACATGGCCTCCGGATGGCAGTCTCCATGGGCATTCAGCGCCTAGAGGTCCGCGGGGATTCAAACCTCGCAATATCCCAAATAAATGGAGACTTCGACGCCAAGGATCCGAAAATGGCAGCTTACCGCAATGCCATCTTAAAGATGTCAGCTCGGTTTGAGGGGCTTGAATTTCATCACATAGCCCGGGAAAATAACCAAGCAACAGACGTGTTGGCATGCATTGGTGCCAAGCGCGAGGCCGTCCCTCCCAACATCTTCCTAGAAAGGCTGTTCAAGCCATCCGTATCATGGGAAGGAGAATCCGGAAACAATAGCCCGGACACAGCTACACCGCCCCTCACCGAACATTCTGACATAGTTGGGGGCTCCGCCAACGAAACAACGCCGTCAGCCCACGCAATAATGGCAGTCATTGCTCCTTGGACAGAACCATTCCTAGCCTACCTAACTAGACAGGAACTTCCCGAGGACCAAAACGAGGCCCGCTGCATAGTGCGGTGATCTAAATCCTACAAAGTCCACGAGGGAGAGCTTTACAAGAAAAGCACAACCGGAGTCCTTCAAAGGTGTATCTACGAAGAGGAAGGGCGAGACCTTTTGGCTGAAATTCATGCCAGACTCGGCGGGCACCACGCCGCAGCCCGGGCCCTTGTAAGCAAGGCCTTCCGTACCGGATTTTATTGGCCAACGGCCCGGGCAGACGCTCAGGACTTAGTGCAACGATGTGTTGGTTGCCAGTTATTCGCCAACCAAAGACACATGCCTCCTACCGCCCTACAAACTATACCCATTACCTGGCCTTTTGCGGTCTGGGGGCTTGACATGGTCGGACCCCTTAAAGGAGGAACCCACAAGCAAAAATATCTACTGGTCATGGTGGACAAATTCACCAAATGGATAGAAGCCAAGCCTGTAAAGACGGCCGAATCCGGACCAGTGATAGACTTCATATCCGGGGTTGTACACCATTACGGCGTCCCCCACAGCATCATAACCGACAACGGCACAAACTTCACGGCCGATGAAGTCAAACTTTGGTGCAAAAACATGGGCATCAAGCTCGACTATGCTTCAGTCTATCACCCTCAAACTAACGGTCAAGTCGAATGGGCCAACGGTCTCATTATGAGCGGCATCAAACCCAGACTAGTGTGATCCATCAAGGAATCTAACACGCACTAGGTAGAGGAGCTTGACTCCGTACTCTGGGGGCTGCGGACCACGCCGAATCGCACTACCGGATTCACACCATTTTTTATGGTATACGGCGCAGAGGAAGTACTGCCATGCGACATAATCCATGACTCACCTCGAGTGCGCATGTACGAAGAAAGAGAAGCCGAGCTCGATCGGCAAGACAGCTTTGATGCATTGGAAGAGGAGCGTGATGTGGTAAAAGCTCGTTCCGCATTCTATCAACAGCAGGCTCGAAGATACCAAAGCCAAGAAGTACGGGCCAAAACCAATAACGTTGGCGAACTAGTTCTACGCCTGCCGGACAAGAAAAAGGATAAATTAAAGCCCAAATGGGAGGGCCCCTTCATAATCGACCAAGTACTGACCGGCGGAGCGTACCATCTGCGAAACGCATCGGATAACCGACTCGAGCCGAACCCATGGAACGCAGCACGCCTACGAAGGTTCTACGCCTAGCGCCGGACTCCGTGTTCGTTTCCTTCCCCCGTCCCTTTGTTTTATTTTTTATTTTTATTTTTACTTTTTATTGGCAGTCCGGGATTTTGTTCCTTCTCCCTACCTTTTTTTCTCACAAGCCCTTAGGGGCTTGCCTGTGTATTATTCCTGCGCTCATAATACCTGGGGGCTTCTTTACCAAGAAGTTTATATAAAACGGGCCTCATGCCCAAAACATGTGTGATGCTTCTGCATGAACCTTTTATACACCATTATATGCGATATGACTTAAGTTTAGCCAAGCTGGGTTTCCTGGCTCCTGTGCTTACCCCTACGTTTCCGTTCGTTCGGCTAGGTGGTAAAGGGAGCACCTCTGCGATTGTTACTGCCGGGTCAGCCGGATGTGTACCTCAGACTGGGTGAAGCCGAAAGCTACCGTTCTTAAGGGAATATTCGGTCGGTGAACTAAAAGATGATCTTTCGTATTTATTCATTTGCCCCCAGATGCTTTTCTGCTCTTTCTGGCAGTTCGGACATGCACTTTAGGGCATGCCTCCCAAGGAAAGGAACCCCTAACGGAACTATTCTCCCTGGAAGATGTTTCTTACTAACCATGTAATATAACATAACTAGTTGGGCACTTGTCTGCTAAAGCACTTATGACCCCTACGCCTTGTCTCCATGCATGCCCCGGTTCTTACATAATCGAGAGGGTATTCGGACACACTCCGGACTATAGGGTCCAGAGGTCGAAGCGAAAAGGTCCGCAATGACAAACGATCTACAATCCGGCTAGAAGGCATTTTTTATGTCATTTTTACAGAGTCAATCTGACTCGGCATATTCTTCTTCAATACCATCCAACAGGCGGTCTAATTTACAGTCCTGTTGGGAATACTTTGCAGCCAGCTCCACCTGGCCATATGCTAAGCTGACCGGGATCTCCTTTCCGTCCGGACCTATAGGGCCGACCTCGGCCATGTGGTTTGGGTTAGCCTTCGTGTACCGAGTCTTCACCATGGCCCAGGCCTCCCTGGCACCTTGACGGCAAGCCGATATTTTCCACAACCGGAAGCACTGCCGCACTCCCTCCAGCTTCTTGGTAAGCTCCTCAAGGCCTTCGGGCACGGAGAGGGATGGCCACATAGCCTGGATGACGCTTTGCATTGCCTGCCGAACTCGTTCGTGTAGTTGCAACAGCTCGGGAAGAAGGTCTCCCGATGAACCGGGCATTTCCTCCACAGGACGAGCCGTCAGCAGACCTACAGACATAGCTCTGTCAATCGACTTCCTTGCCGAATTCTTTTTTCGAAGATTCGTTCAAGCACTTACTTAAAATGCCGCGTCGAAGTCACCGATTCTCCTTCACGGCAGAAGACAGCTGAATACGAACATCTTTCAGTTCCTCGCCCAGCTGGGTATTGGCGTCTTGAAGCTTGTTCTTCTCTTGCTCACCCTCGTCAGCATGCTCTCGCCAGCCTTTAGTTGGCGTAGGAGTTTTTGCTTGTGCGGATTTACTCCGGCCTCATCTGCATTATTATCGTCAGGGTTGCATGCCTGCTGCATTTCAAAACGGAAGTACCTTTCGAAGCATATATTACCTGCGGGCGTCCCTTTGACATTTTTTGAAGTGGCCAATGCGGCCTCGAGCTGAGCCTTGCACTCTTCGAGCTCCTGGGACAATTGTGTTCTTCTTTGTAAGACACTGCATAGCACATGATCCTTCAAACAGTTATCTTCACTGTTTCAAGTCTCGGGGGCTACTGACATATATAACCTTCAATTCTACTCACCTGTATGTCTTTCACATACTGCTCCGCAGCACAGAGATACACATCTCCTGTATTAAAGGCGTCCAACGCCTCTGGGGAAAAACACGCGTCACGAAGAACAGTCCGGCGACGCCTGTGGTTTAGGGCACTCTCCACCTCTGAATTGGTGGTAGATAGCCCGTCGGCGCCCTCTGTCGGAGGAGCGCCCGAGGCGCGTCCCATGTCCGCCTCCGCTTCCGGACCCGGCCTCGAACCTTGGCCGGCGGACATAGTCCGGCGGGCTCTCTTCTTTCTAAGAAAATCATGAGCATTAGTAAGACTCAAGGGCATAAAACCTAGGCGTTAAATTCGCACGCCATACCGTTGCGCCGAAATCTCGATCTGGTCCGCACTTCTTTTTGGCCCGCCTGGCTTCAGTGGCCCTTGTTGGCTGCCCACCGTGGGCTCGGCCTTCCGCCTCAAGGATTTACCCCGCGAAACGCTGTTAGTACACGACATGTAAGATAAAGCATGAGAATACTGGGACTTCGGTCTTAGTTACCTTGGAGGCTGGAAGTAGTCCGGGATAGTCCGCTGTGATGACCACTAAGGAGTTATCCTTGCTCAATTGATGAAATACTCCATCAATCAACTCCACGCATAAGTCCGGATCTTCTTGGGAGTCCAGATCGAGGGGCCGTTCCGGGTCCTCGGGTTGTGGAGCAGGGCTATTTATTTCCTTCACAGCCTGGCGCAGCTCCTGCGTTTAAACATTACTAGTCTAAGTACTCAACTACGGGAATTTCAAAAACGGATAGGCAAGTGAGAGTGTCCGCTCACCCAACTAGGAGGATTGTACATAGAAAATCCGCCTTCCGGGTTGACACGGAGGAATTCTTCCTCTACCCCCTTGTACAAAGCGGATAAGATTCTCATTAAAGTGGCGGCCGAATCTGGCCCCTTGCGACCGCACCGGGTAGCATCATCCTCCCCGTTGAAATCCCACATGGGGTGGCCTCTGTATTGAAGCGGCTGCACCCCTCGCGTAATGCATATGGCGATGACCTTAATCATGGCCAGTCCGAAATGAGCCAACAACCTTATCCGGCTCATCAGGTACAGGACATCCCTATCAGCTTCCCTCTGAGGGTTCCGTGGGTGCCAACTCAGGCGCTTCTTCAACGGGGCATTATTGAACTCGGGAAGGCCGATCCGTACAGGGTCCAGCAGGGGGACGTCATCTATATATAACCACTCCGAGGACCAGTCTTTGGACACCCTCTTTGGGGTACCGGATAGATATCCGGTCCCGGCGATGCGCCATAGTTTGGCTCCGCCCACCTGATAAATAGACCCCTCCTGAGAACGGGGCACAAGGCAGAACAACCTATTCCATAGCGCGAAATGGGCCTCAACACCCAAGAACAGCTCGCAGAGGGCCACGAAGCCCGCGATGTGCAAAATGGAGGCGGGCGTGAGGTTATGTAGCTGGAGGCCGTAGAACTCCAGCAACCCTCGGAGAAACGGATGAATTGGAAATCCTAGTCCTCTCATCAAATAAGGGACTAAGCATACCCGCTCTCCTTGAGAGGGATTGGGAACGCCCTCCGCCTGCTCGCTGCCGCTATAGGCAGCAATCCCGGCTCGAACTGGGACCATATATGCTGGGGGAAGAAGCCCCTTGGACTGAAGCACTACTAACTTGCTATGCGGGACGGAACACCGTCCCAATCTCCGGGCCGAGGGCTGGAGGGGCGAGAGGAGGAGCGGCCCCGACTGGCCATGATGGAATGGATCTTGTCAGAGGCGCTCTGATGAAGACTCGCGGAGGGAAGATGGTGCGAATTGGATCTAAATCCCCGTCTCTTTTATGGGCGGCTCATTAACGCAACCGGGGGGGGGGGTAAGTGAAAAGAAAACCCCCTGGCTTTTCGCATTCGTTTGACGCGTGAAAGATGGTCATTATGGGGCACAGAAGCCGAGGAGGACAGCACACACTAGAAGCCGGACATTATTCGACGGATACAGAGAATTTGCAGGAGAACCCGCCTTGCAATGCCGAAGACAACTTGCGCGCCGGACTCGTCGTCATTGAAGCCTGGTTCAGGGGCTACTGAGGGAGTCCTGGATTAGGGGGTGTCCGGATGGCCGGACTAAGACCTTTGGCCGGACTCCCGGACTATGAAGATACAAGATTAAAGACTCCGTCCCGTGTCCGGATGGGACTTTCCTTGGCGTGGAAGGCAAGCTTGGCGATACGATATGAAGATCTCCTCCCATTGTAACCGACTCTGTGTAACCCTAGCCCTCTCCAGTGTCTATATAAACCAGAGAGTTTTAGTCCGTAGGAAAAACAACAATCATACCATAGGCTAGCTTCTAGGGTTTAGCCACTCCGATCTCATGGTAGATCTACTCTTGTACTACCCATATCATCAATATTAATCAAGCATGAGTAGGGTTTTACCTCCATCGAGAGGGCCCGAACCTGGGTAAAAACATCATGTCCCTTGTCTCCTGTTACCATCAGCCTAGACGCACAGTTCGGGACCCCCTACCCGAGATCCACCGGTTTTGACACCGACAAGGACCCTCGATCCGGGCGTACAAGGGCAGTGGGAATCCCGGCGGCGGCCGCTTGAACCATGGCCTCGACACCTCCTGCCAAGCACCCCCTTCCCCGTGGCAAGAGACGAGCCGTTTCTTCGGAGGAAGCGGGACAGGACTCTCTCGGGGGGCCTTCCCCTTCTCTTCGCAGAAAACCAACGGATCGGCGCCATTGGCGTAGGGAGGAGCGAGGACGAAGAGGAAGATGAAGAGTAGCGGGAAGAGATGGACTGGAAGGGATCGTGCCATTCCGTACATATAGCCGACGGAGGCCAACCGTCGGCCTCCACGATCACAGGTAATCATGACCCGTTTTGCATGCAGGGACTTGTCAATTCATGCAGTTGTCGAGGCGTCGTGGGGGAGTCGGGACACCCACGTCCAATCAACCACCATGCGGAACCCAAGGCCGTAGGCTATTGGGGCCCGCGGTGCTTTGCACTTGCCCCTTCGCTTCTCTGCTAAGCCAAGGCCAAGCGCGCCTTGGGCCCGGGGGCTACTGTCGGTGTTCTGGGAATGGGGGTACCCAGACTTGCATACCTGCGGCCTGCGGCATGGCTCAAGGAGTGGCCCAGTATGGCCTATCTTCATCAACACCTGCTCAAGACCCTCGCGAGGGGCCAAGCCTCGCGGGGCGGACGACAGGAGGCTTCCTCGGGCACGGCCTCGTCAGGCTGGCTCGCGAGGAGGCGGAGAGATCAAGGCGGGGTACCTCGCGAGGTGCTCATGACACAAGCCATGACGACCAAGGCCAAGCGGGCGCCAGCCTGCCATAGTCCTTGTTTCCTCTTTGGTGCAAAGGGGGCAAGCGTAGGCGAGAGTATCAAGCAAAGGCAACCATTTTGGTGCAACAAGACCAAGACCAGCAGGACGGCAGAGCGGAGGTCATCGTGGAGCCCAAGCCGGCGTCATCGTCAGGGTCTTTGGCAGGCGAGGACCAACTTTAGTCAGGATAAGTGTACCAGATGTTCCCCTTCAAAATGGCCAATTGTTGGCGTCCTTCCCGCTCAATATTTGGGGAGAGGCCCATGGCCTCTGCCTATAAATAGGACTAGCCACCCACAGGGTAGAGAGATTGATCCGAGACATCGACATCCAGAGAGAGAGAAAGAGAGGCGACTGAACTCCCCTAGCAGTTCATCACACCAGCCAAGAACAGACCCTCGTGAGGTTGTTCTTCCCTTGTACTGTTCCTCATCAGCCCCAGAGGCAATCCACACCACAAACTGGAGTAGGGTATTATACCACAATGGTGGCCTGAACCAGTATAAATCTCGTGTCCTTTGTGTTGTTCTTCGCGTAGTTTTAGATCCTTGCGTGGCGACGAGACATGGGTAGGCAGGGGGTGTGATCTCCACGTGCACCCCAGAGTTCGAACCTTGAGGGTCTGCCGGAACCCAAAATCCGACAAATACAACCTTCTAAAGAACAATTATCATAATCAAATTCCTTGAAATCCGAGATAGTGGGTTCAATGCTATTTAAAGTCTTGACCTCTCCAATCCCACTTTTACCAAATTTAGCATCAAGATCTAAAAACTCCGAATTACTGGGACGCCTTTTAAGATTCATATTGCAAAACAAAGATCTAATGGGGGACACATCAATAACTTTAAGATCTTCATCATTATTTTCATTGAAACTAGAAGAACACGCCTTTATAAAGCAATCTTTCTTAGCACGCAATCTAGCGGTTCTTTCCTTGCACTCATCAATGGAAATTATCATTGCTTTGAGAGACTCATTGATATCATGCCTAGGAGGAGTAGATCTAAGTTTAAGAGAATCAACATCAAGCGAAAGTCTATCAACGTTCCGAGCCAAATCATCAACTTTGAGCAATTTTTCTTCAAGCAAGGCCTTAAAATTCTTTTGAGAGATTATAAATTCTTTCACACTATTCTCAAAATCAGAGGTAATCTTATTACCATAAGAATTATTGTAGGAATTTCCATAATTATTAGTGTAATTACTAGGGAACGGTCTAGGATTAAAGTTTCCTCTATAAACATTGTTTCCGAAACTATTCCTACCAACAAAATTCACATCCATAGATTCATTATTATTCTCAATCAAAGTAGACAAAAGCATACCATTAGTATCAAGAGGAGCACTCTTAGTAGCAAACAATTTCATAAGTTCATCCATCTTTCCACTCAAAACATTGATTTCTTCTATAGCATGCACTTTTTTGCTAGTAGATCTTTCGGTGTGCCATTGAGAATAATTATCCATAATATTATCAAGGAGTTTTGTAGCATCTCCTAAAGTGATTTCCAAAAATGTACCTCCCGCGGCCGAATCTAAAAGATTTCTAGAAGCAAAGTTCAATCCGGCATAAAAAATTTGTATGATCATCCATAAATTCGAACCATGAGTAGGGCAATTGCGAATCATCAATTTCATTCTTTCCCAAGATTGGGCAACATGCTCATGATCAAGTTGTTTAAAATTCATAATATCGTTTCTAAGAGTGATGATCTTAGCGAGAGGAAAATATTTAGAGATAAAAGCATCTTTGCACTTATTCCAAGAATCAATACTATTTTTAGGCAAAGACGAAAACCAAACTTTAGCATGATCTCTAAGCGAAAATGGAATAACTTAAATTTAACAATATCGTTATCTGTATCTTTCTTCTTTTGCATATCACACAAATGAACAAAGTTGTTTAGATGGGTAGCGACATTTTCACTAGGATGGCCGGAGAATTGATCTTTCATAACAAGATTCAGCAAAGCAATATTGATTTCACAAGACTCAACATCATTAAGAGGAGCAACCAGAGTACTGAGGAAATAATTATTATTGGTATTGGAGGAATCACACAATTTGGTATTATCTTGCGCCATGACAACAAGTAATCCAACAGACAAGCAAACAGAAAAAGGCAAGCGAAAGAGAGAGAGGAGATTGGGAAAGAGAGGGGAAATAAAACGGCAAGGTGAAGTGGGGGATAGGAAAACGAGAGGCAAATGGCAAATAATGTAAATGCGAGGGAGATGAGTTTGTGATGGGTACTTGGTATGTCTTGACTTGAGCGAAAACCTCCCCGGCAACGGCGCCAGAAATCCTTCTTGCTACGTCTTGAGCTTGCATTTGTTTTCCTTGAAGAGGAAAGGGTGATGCAGCAATAGTAGCATAAGTATTTCCCTCAGTTTTAGAGAACCAAGGTATCAATCTAGTAGGAGGCTCCTCAAAAGTCCCACGCACCTACACAAACAAACAAAGAACTCACAACCAACGCAATAAAGGGGTTGTCAATCTCTTCATGGCCACTTGCGAAAGTGAGATTTGATAGAGATAATATGATAAGATAAATATATTTTTGGTATTTTATAATATAGATTGGAAAAGTAAAGATGCAAATAAAAGTAAATTTAAAGCTTATATGATAAAAGATAGACCCGGGGCTATAGGTTTCACAAGTGGCTTCTCTCAAGATAGCATAAGTATTACGGTGGGTGAACAAATTACTGTCGAGCAATTGATAGAAAAGCGAATAATTATGAGATTATCTAGGCATGATCATGTATATAGGCATCACGTCCGCGACAAGTAGACCGACTCCTGCCTGCATCTACTACTATTACTCCACACATCGACCGCTATCGAGCATGCACCTAGAGTATTAAGTTCATAAGAATAGAGTAACGCATTAAGAAAGATGACATGATGTAGAGGGATAAACTCATGCAATATGATATAAACCCCATCTTTTTATCCTTGATGGCAACAATACAATACGTGCCTTGCTGCCCCTACTATCACTGGGAAAGGACACCGCAAGATTGAACCCAAAGCTAAGCACTTCTCCCATGCAAGAAAGATCAATCTAGTAGGCCAAACCAAACTGATAATTCGAAGAGACTTGCAAAGATAACTCAATCATACATAAAAGAATTCAGAGGACATTCAAATATTTCTCATAGATAAAATTGATCATAAACCCACAATTCATCGGATCTTGACAAACACACCGCAAAAAGAGTTACATCGAATAGATCTCCAAGAAGATCGAGGAGAACATGGTATTGAGATCCAAAAAGAGAGAAGAAGCCATCTAGATAATAACTATGGACTCGAAGGTCTGTGGTAAACTACTCACAACTCATCGGAGGGGCTATGGTCTTGATGTAGAAGCCCTCCGTGGTTGATTCCCCCTCCGGCGGAGCAACCGACGAAGGCTCCAAGATGGGATCTCACGGATACAGAAGGTTACAGTGGTGGAAATAGTTTTTCGTGGCTTGTTTCGATGTTCTTGGGGTACGTGGGTATATATAGATGGAAGAAGTAGGTCGATGGCCGCCCGAGGGGCCACGAGATAGGGGGGCATGCCCTATAGGGGTGGGCGCGCCCTCCACCCTCGTGGCCGCCTTGGCTGCTTCTTGGCTTGCACTCCAAGTCCTCTGGATCACGTTCATTCCAAAAATCACGCTCCTGAAGGTTTCATTCCGTTTGGACTCCGTTTGATATTCCTTTTCTTCAAAATACTGAAATAGGCAAAAAAACAGCAATACGGGCTGGGCCTCCGTTTAGTAGGTTAGTCCCAAAAATGATATAAATGTGTAAAGTAAAGCCCATAAACATCCAAAACGGGTAATATAATAGCATGGAACAATAAAAAATTATAGATACGTTGGAGATGTATTAGGTACAAAGAAGACCCTCTCGGAGATGCTCGTGATGATGGACAAGTCCTCAAGTATATGGACGAAGGAGCACGATGAGAGGAACTTGACAAAAGCTACAAGACCCAGACATCCGGCCCCTGGCCCGAACATCCGGCCCCTGAGGACTCCACCTACAACATAAACCCCACAGCAGGAAAGTTACAGGGCCCAGACATCCGGCCCAGTCCCGAACTTCTGGCCCCTGCTCGGAAATCCGGCCGAACCCTACAACAGTGAAGCCAAGGCCAGCCCGGACATCCGGCCCCTGTCTACGCACAGTAAATGGGCCGACGGCCCATGTACCCCTCCAACTCTCCCCAACTTGTGCTAGCACTATATATAGACCTTTCCCCTCTCCATCTAAGGTTAGCAAAGGATTAGCTCACTCAGATAGAGCTTTGCTCATCCACTTACCCCTACTACTATGGAGATCAAGGCCTCCATGTGAGAAGATCCCCCAAGTGGATTCAAGACCCCTTCATGGGAAGATCCACCTACGATTCGAGATCTCTCTTCCCTCTGATTGGGATGAACTAGCTACCATTTGTATCCTCCCCTGTTGACTTTGGATCATGTATCTCTTCATGTGTATGTGGATTTAGCACATGTGTACTTGTGCCTTGTCTATTTAAGTGATTTCCCTCTTGTGTTCTTAGTGTTCTTCCTTGTCTCCCCTCCAAATCATGAAAGATCGACACCATTAGGGTTTCACCCTACATCATCATGGATCAGTGCTTAGGTTGATCACGATTTTTGGAGTTCCCCATCATTTTCTAGCCTAATTTTGTTGTGTTTTGTCCTAATTTGTAAAATCCCCACAAAAATAGCCCTACCAATTTTTTTTGTGATTTGTTGGTTTGATGATGTTTTGTTGGATTTCATCCATGAATTTGCCGTGTTACTAGTGGATCTAGCCTCCTTCCACTTTCCCCAATTTCCATGCATGAAATTCAAAGAATTTTGACCTAATTTTTTGATTTTCCTACTTGTTCATCAAGTTCATCGATGGACCCCACTGACCGGACATCTGGCCTGCGTCCCCGGACATTCGGCCCGACGCCCGGACATCCGGCGCCTCACAACCAACATCTCCACCTTTGTCAATTTTTCTCACATTTTGACCGGTTTCCGCCAACTTTTCCGCATACCACCACCGCTTTCCACTACCACCGACAGTTTTGATACGTTTTGTCATTTGAGATTTTGAGTTGCGGTTTGATACGTCTCCAATGTATCTATAATTTTTGATTGTTCCATTCTATTATATTATCTGTTTTGGATGTTTTATATGCATTAATATGCTATTTATATCATTTTTGGGACTAACCTATTAACCTAGAGCCCAGTGCCAGTTTCTGTTTTTTCCTTGTTTTTGAGTTTTACGGAAAAGGAATACCAAACGGAATAAAACTTCTGCGATGATTTTTCTTGGACTAGAAGACACATGTAGGCCTTGGATAAGAAGTCAGAGGAGTCCCGAGGAGGCCACAAGCCTCAAGGGCGCGCCCTTGGGGGGGAGCGTCCTGAGGTCTTGTGGGCGCCTCACAGCTCCTCCAACCCTAATTCTTGGCCTATAAATTCAGAAATATTACCAAATGACCAGAAGCGTCCACCAAAATACTTTTCTGCCACTGCAACCTTCTGTACACGTGAGATCCCATCTTGGGGCCTTTTCCGACACCCTGCAGGAGGGCGATCCGATCACGGAGGGCTTCTACATCAACTCTATTGCCCTTTTGATGAAGCATGAGTAGTTTACCACAGACCTACGGGTCCATAGCTAGTAGCTAGATGGCTTCTTCTCTCTCTCTTTGATCTTCAATACAATTATCTCCTCGATGTTCTTGGAGATCTATACGATGTAATATTCTTTTGCGGTGTGTTTGTCGAGATCCGATGAATTGTGGATTTATGATCAGATTATCTATGAATATTATTTGAGTCTTCTCTGAATTCTTATATGGATGATTTGATATCTTTATATTTGTCTTTGAATTATCGGTTTCGTTTAACCAACTAGATTGGTTCTTCTTGTAATGGGAGAGGTGCTTAGTTTTGGGTTCAATCTTGCGGTGTCCTCACCCAGTGACAAAGTAGGGGTAGCGAGATAGGTATTGTATTGCTGACATCAAGGGTAAAAAGATGGGGTTTTCATCATATTGATTGCATTTATCCCTCTACATCATGTCATCTTACTTAATGCGTTACTCTGTTCTTTTGAACTTAATACTCTAGATGCATGCTGGATAGCGGTCGATGTGTGGAGTAATAGTAGTAGATGCAGGAAGGAGTCTGTCTACTTGACACAGACGTGATGCCTATATTCATAATCATTGCCTTGGATATCGTCATAACTTTGCGCTTTTCTATCAATTGCTCGACAGTAATTTGTTCACCCACCGCACTATTTTCTTTCAAGAGAGAAGCCTCTAGTGAAACCTATGGCCCCCGAGTTCATTTTCCATCATATTTTTTTAGATCTATGAAACCAAAAAACCCCAAAATACCTTGCTGCAATTTACTTGTTTTTACTTTGTTTTACGTTTTAGTAATCTTTTATATCTATCTCTATCAGATCTCATCCCTGCAAGTGACCGTGAAGGGATTGACAACCCCTTTATGGCATTGGGTGCAAGTGTTTGATTGTTCGTGCAGGTGCATACATTGGAGACTTGCGTGTACCTCCTACTGGATTGATACCTTGGTTCTCAAACCGAGGGAAATACTTATCGCTCTTTTGCTGCATCACCCTTTCCTCTTCAAGGGAAAAACCAATGCAAGCTCAAGAAGTAGCATAATTCCGTTTCCTAACGTGTTTCAGCTACTTAGGGACAGTTCGTCAACGACATCGCCACCGCTAATCTTTGCCACAAATTCATCATCGACAATGACCACTTCTCCATTTTGACACCGTTAACCGTAAGCAAGGACGGTAACCTCGACGCAGTCATTTTATATTCTCTCTTGCCATTGCATTGTTAACCCCGAGCCCGTTTTGCATCACATTCCTATCGAGACTAGCCATTTGAGTATTGCCGGGAAATGCTACTTGTGCACATTAGTGATACTTGTTCCGCATAACTATCATCGCGTGCATATATCTTCGAATTATATATTGTGTCATACATTGTTCCCGCATATGCACAATTGTTATCTTGGTTTGAGCATTTCGCATAAGTAGCCATGTAAATAAATAAATAGAATGATGTAGGGTGGAACCCTAATGTAACGCCCCAGATGCAACTTTCCATATTCGTAACTCCAACTCTTGCCTTTTCCGGAGATGCGATATGATATTTCCTTCGTGGTTGGGTTTTTGTCTTTTGTTTTGCATTTTATCATGTGATGCATCTCATCATCGCATCATTTGCATTGCATCGGCACTCGTTGCCATCATCGTTTTTTAACTTGCATCTTCTCGTTGTGGTCGCGTCCCCCTTGCTTTTGTTAACCGTTCTGAGACCAACCTTGTTCTTCATTTCCCTCTTGCCTAAACCGGAGTCTCTCTATATAGTGCACAAACCCCCCTCATGTGCGCTTCCGAAACTTCTCCGAACCCGGACCGAGCTGTCGTTACCGTTGGATCCGAATCATCTCCAAACATCTACAATACATCTCTGTTTTCTCTTTTGGACTCCTTAACCCATTTATTCTGAACCATCCGATTTCGATCGGAGATCCAAACTCAACTCCCTCTTTCCTTATATAAAGACCCCTAGTCTAAATCAGGCCAAACCCTAACTTCTAGGGAGTTTGTCCCATCGACCCGCCGCCAGCCAGTTCCCCTCGGGATCCTTCCCCACCCAACCAGCCTCCACCTTCCCGATCCGCTCCACCTCAACCTCCCACTCACGCCGTCGTCCCAAGCCAGCTCTTGTCCTGAGCGCCTCCTCCTCGCCTCGTCTCCCTCGCGCCCGAGCCTCGCCGACCCTGTAGGTTGCGCCCTCCGGCGACCCCGCCGCCGGCCGCCACGACCAGGCCAAGCCTCGCCGTCCCTTGCCTCCCCCTCGTCGTCCCTCTCTCTCCCGGTGCTAAACTCTCCTCGTTTTCCCTGTGTTCTTCACGCAGGAGCAGTAGTAGATCGTGGCACCACCACCGGAGCTCGCCACTGCCGGGAATCACCTTCTTTCGCCGGAGATCAAGTCCTCGTCTTGGATCCGGTCAGTTCTGCCGTCCCACAGCGCGCCCTTCTCCTTCCTTCGGTCTCCTCCTCCACTCACATCTCATCCCCTCTCTCGGTTCACTTTGTAGCGCTGCAGCCTTCTGCCTGTGCATCGTGCGCGAGAACCGACAAGGCTCCAACGCTATGGATTTCCCCCACCTCTGCCAGGAGCACCGACGCCTGTCTTCATCGCCTGGGGCCGCCTCGCCAAGTTCCTCTGCCTCCTCTGCACGAGCACCGGAGCGCGCCCGCTTCCTCCGGCCACCAGAGCCTCTGACCAGCCTCGCCGCATGGAACTCCTCCCCCACCTGGCAGATCCGGCCTCTCCTGCCCATTGACCGCGCCGCCGGAGCCCTGCATCGCGCCAAGTCCGCCACTGCATCCTCTTCTTCCCCTGCGCTGCTCGAGAACGAGCCATGCCCAGCCACTCAAGCCCCGTGCCGCGGCCTCTGCTTCCGCTACAACGAACGCGCTCGCGTTGACTGCGTCCACATCGACCGAGCGGCCTCCCCTGCTCGCGTGGGCTGCGTGCCTCCTGCCGACCTCATCTCTTCCATCGACCTGGGCTTGGCCCATGGTGAGGCCCCCCCTGCAACGCCTCTTTGTTTTCTTCTTCTGGCCCAACGTGCAGTAGATTCGGCCCAGTGTAGTATTTTATTTTTAGATCTGCGACTTTAGCTTTATCCAGTGAATTAACAGTTTTACAGAAAAACCCTCATGTTCATGCATTTAATATCTCACAAACCGTGCATCGGTTTAAAATGATTCAAACATGTAAAATGCTTAGAATTTTGTGTAGATTAATAATATGCCACTTTAATCCATGTTTAAAATGTTTAAATGCTGTTTGTTTAAATTTTCTCAAATGCCATGCTAAAATGATTTATTTCATAACTAAATAACCGTAGCTCGGTTTTTAATAAAGTTTACATGTAAATGGGGTGGAAAAATGCATAGATTAACTTGGTGCACTTCATTTTGCTGTTTGACATCATTAAAAATTGTGTTTAGGGCAGAACACTACCAAATCCAAAATACGCATATGAGGATTTTCCGGAATTGTTGTTTGTTGTTTCCGGCCTCATTTAAACTTGCCTAGATAGGTAGTTTTCATATGCTTCACCCATTGCCATGTTTAATAACATTTAATATTGTTGGGTACAAAACCGAGAGAGAACTAAATAATTGATGTGGTGTTTCGTCAATATGCAATTCGTTGCATATTGAGCTCCACTTAATTTGTAGTGTTGTTTGTTGCACTTTGCCATGCCATGCCTCTTTAAACCGGACATGCATCATACTTGTTTGTGCATCATGACATGTTTATGCTTGTGTGTTTACCATGTTGTTTGCTTCTTTCCAGTTTGCTTCTCTTGTTAGCTTCGGTTTCGTTCCGGAGTTGTGAGGATTCGTTCGACTACGTCCGTTTGTCTTCTTCATGGACTCGTTCTTCTTCCTTGCGGGATTTCAGGCAAGATGACCGCTACCCTGGATCTCACTACTATCATTGCTATGCTAGTTGCTTCGTTCTATTGCTTTGCTGCGCTACCTATCGCTTGCTCTTCCAGCCTCCCTATTTTGCCATGTCAGCCTCTAACCTTTTCACCGTTCCTAGCAAACCATTGCTTGGCTATGTTACCGCTTTTGTTCAGCCCCTCTTATAGCATTGTTAGTTGCAGGTGAAGTTGAAGATTGCTCCATGATGGACATGATTTTGTTGGGATATCACAATATCTCTTATTTAATTAATGCATCTATATACTTGGTAAAGGGTGGAAGACTCGGCCTTATGCCTGGTGTTTTGTTCCACTCTTGCCGCCCTAGTTTCTGTCATACCGGTGTTATGTTCCTGGATTTTGCGTTCCTTACGCGGTTGGGTGATTTATGGGACCCCCTTGACAGTTCGCTTTGAATAAAACTCCTCCAGCAAGGCCCAACCTTGGTTTTACCATTTGCCTCACCTAGCCCTTTTTCCCTTGGGTTTCCGGAGCCCGAGGGTCATCTTTATTTTAACCCCCCCGGGCCAATCCTCCTTCAAGTGTTGGTCCGAACTGAGCAACCTGTGGGGCCACCACGGGGCAACTCGAGGGCTGGTTTTACTCGTAGCTTGACTTATCCGGTGTGCCCTGAGAACGAGGTACGTGCGACTCCTATCCGGATTTGTCGGCACATCGGGCGGCTTTGCTGGTCTTGTTTTACCATTGTCGAAATGTCTTGTAAACCGGGATTCCGAGTCTGATCGGGTCTTCCTGGGAGAAGGTATATCCTTCGTTGATCGCGAGAGCTTATCATGGGCTAAGTTGGGACACCCCTGCAGGGTTTAAACTTTCGAAAGCCGTGCCCGCGGTTATGTGGCAGATGGGAATTTGTTAATGTCCGGTTGTAGATTACTTGACACCAGATCCCTATTTAAAATGCATCAACCGAGTGTGTAGCCGTGATGTTCTCTTTTCGGCGGAGTCCGGGAAGTGAACACGGTTTTGGGTTATGTTTGACATAGGTAGGAGTTCAGGATCACTTCTTGATCATTGCTAGTTGCTTCTCTTCTCGCTCTTATTTGCGTATGTTAGCCACCATATATGCTTAGTCGCCGCTGCAACCTCACCACTTTACCCCTTCCTTTCCCTTTAAGCTTTTCTAGTCTTGATACCCATGGTAATGGGATTGCTGAGTCCTCGTGGCTCACAGATTACTACAACAACAGTTGCAGGTACAGGTTATGCGATGATCTTGACGCGAGAGCAATGCTTGCTTGTCTTGGAGTTTCGTCTTCTGCTTCTTCTTCGATCAGGGGATATGTTCCAGGTCGGCAGCCTGGGCTAGCAGGGTGGATGTCGTTTGAGTTTCTGTTTGTGTTTCATCCGTAGTCGGATGATGCTATTGTGTATGATGTATTGTTGTATTCGTGTGGCATTCCATGCCTCTTGTATGTATCCCCATCTATTATGTAATGTTGATGTAATGATATCCACCTTGCAAAAGCGTTTCAATATGCGGTTCTATCCTTGGTGGGACCTTCGAGTCTCTTTAGGATAGTATCGCATATTGGGCGTGACAAGTTGGTAATCAGAGCCTCGACCGACCATAGGAGCCCCCTTGATATTTGGACGTTGTTGAGTCTAGAAGAAAACTATTTTGAGTCTTAGGATCATATATATCGGAGAGTAGGATTCTTTTTACTCCTCAGCCCCTTCGTCGCTCTGGTGAGGCCTCCTGACGTAGATGTTTTGCCTTTCCTCTCCTGAAATTTCACTAAATTTTTTTGGGATCACGCGGGTATCTTGGAATCGTTCCGATGGTTTTGTGACGAAAACATTGTCCTTGGTGCCTCCTGTCTTTTATGTGGCAGTGACCCGGGGAGTTGAGCTCCGAGGTGTTGTCGTCATAATTTTATCGTTGCAGTTCTGGAATACCTGAGTTTTGCCGACATCGAAAATCTCTTTTATGCAGTTGTTGGTGAGATAACCTCGACGCCACCAAGTACTGGGGCGGGAGTTCGGGAGTATTGCCATAGCTCGTATAACGGATGCTTTTCGAAGGTTGAGGTACACGATCTCGCGTCCATGTTGATGCGCTTTTGTAGAGGTAGTGGTAGAATGTCCAATGGGGACAATGGATTGAATCCATAGACGACCTCGAAGGGGTACTTGCCGGTAGTAGAGTATCTTGCTCAATTGTAGGCATACTCGGCGATGGGCAATCATTCCTCCCACTCCTTGATGTTCTTCTTTATCAAGACTCAAAGAAGTATAGATAGCGTTCGGTTGGTGACCTCTGTTTGGCCGTCGGTTTTTGGATGGTATGCCGAAGAGAAGAGTAGCTTGATTCCGAGCTTGGCGCATAATGTCTTCCAAAATTAGCTATGGAACTTGACGTCGCGGTCCGACACTATAGTCTTGGGCACTCCATGTAGATGCAAGATTTCCCTACAAAAGAGATTTGCAACATGTGAAGCATCGTCTATCTTGTTGCATGGAATAAAGTGTGCCATCATACAGAAATGGTCCACAACAACAAATATCAAATATTTTCCATTTTGAGTTCTAGGCAAACTAAGCACAAAGTCCATACTAATATCTTTTCACGGGTGACATGCAATAGGAAGTGGCATATAGAGATCATGGGATTGAGCTTTAGACTTAGCTTTGCAACATGTAGAGCACCGGTTGGTGTAGCGAGAGAAGTCGCGAAACATCTTGGTCCAAAAGTAGTTATTGGAGAGCGCAGCGAATGTCTTGTCGCATCTAAAGTGACCCATAAGTCCTCCGCCGTGGGCCTCTTGCAAAAGCAACAAACGAGGAGAAGACTCGGGTATGCAAAGTTTTTTAGCTCGCATTAGATAACCATCTTTGATGTAATATCTCTCCCAAGAAACTTGAGTCAAGCATTGTGCATAAGGATTTGCAAATGAAACATCATGCGCATACAAGTCTTTAATGTGCTCAAATCCTATGACATTGGATTCAAGTTGAGTTACAAGCATGCATTTGCGGGATAAATCATCCGCCACAACATTTTCCTTACCTTTGATGTAATTGATCACATTAGGAGAAGACTCAATGAACTCACTCTATTTGGCATGTCACTTATTCAACTTCGTTTGATCCTTAAGATATTTAAGCGTTTCATGATCCGTATGAAGAACAAATTCATGAGGGCGAAGATAATGCTCCCAAACATGCAAGACTCTGACCAAAGCATACAACTCTCTGTCACATATGGGGTAGGTAAGTTGTGTGCTAGAAAGGTTTTCACTAAAGTAAGCACTAGGTCGCTTCTCTTGCATCAACACACCTCCTATGCCATTAGCACTAGCGTCACAATGCACTTCAAAAGTCTTATCAAAATTAGGTAAGGCAAGTAATGGAGCATGTGCAAGCAAGTTCTTAAGCTTCTCAAATGTGGTAGCTTGAGAGGGTCCCAAATAAAGGGTGCATTCTTTTTGCTCAAAGCATGTAATGGTGATGCAATAGTGCTAAAGTCCTTAAAGAATCAATGATAGAATCTGGTTAACCCAAGGAAGCTGCACACTTGTTGCAAGTTGGTTGATTGTGGCCAAGTTTTAATAACGTCAATTTTAGATTCATCCCAAGAAAACAAGCTTGTTAATACCAAACGTGCATTTATCCATATTAGCACAAAGGCGCTCGTTTCTAAGAGTTTGTAAAACGGCCCTAAGATGGGTGACATGATCTTCCAGAGATTCGCTAAATACAAGTATATCATCAAAGTAGACCACAACAAATATGCCAATGTATTTGCAAAGAACATAATGCATAACATGCATGAAAGTGCTTGGTGCTTCGGATAAGCCCATAGGCATGACTAACCACTCCAAGCCGAACTTTGTTTTGAAAGCGGTTTTCCATTCATCACCCTCTTGAATGTGAATTTGGTAATAGCCACTTTTAAGATCAATTTTTGAGAGAATTATGGCTCCACTAAACTCATCTAGCATATCATCAAGGCGTGGAATGGAATTCCTATAGCGTATGGTGATAGCATTTATGGGATGGCAATCGGAACACCTGCGAAAAGTACCATCCCTATTAGGCACAAGAATGACTGGAATGACACAAGGACTTAAGCTCTCACATACATGCCCATTGTCAATGCGGTGTTGTACTTGCCTTTGTATTTCCTTGGTTTCTTCGGGGTTGACATGGTATGGTGCCTTGTTCGATAAAGGTGCGCCAAGGATGAGGCCGATTCAGTGTTTGATGCCGCAAAGTGAGGTAGTCCAGGAGGCAGCTCATCGGGAAACACATACGTGAACTCTTGCAAGAGATTAGATAACACTAGAGGTAGATGGTCAGAGGTGGCAGTTCTTGCCGCTTCGTCTTTGCACACTAGGACATAGTGTAGAACCCTCGATGGGCGCTCGCACACAACTCTCATATGTATTTTGGCGGCTAAAAGCACTAAATTTTTCTTGTCGCCCATCATGGAGGCACTCGATAATGGCTTGTGGCGCTCACTCTCTCACTATTCTCTCCATGATGGGTGGATTCTTTCTTGTCGGCAATCACCGGACTTGGTGACATGGGGCGTAGCACATACTCCTTTCCTTTCATCTTGAAACTATATTTATTGGTTTGCCCATTGTGGATGACGCTGTGGTCGAATTGCCAAGGTTGTCCAAGTAGGAGGTGCCAAATGGACATGAGAACCACATCACACTCCAATGTGACTTCGTATGCTCCAATATTGAAGGAGACTTGAACGTTGTGCTCCAATTGAATTGTGCCAGAGTCGCTAAGCCATTGTACCTTGTAGGGATGAGGATGCTTCATCTTGAACAATTGTAGCTTGGAACATAGCTCTTCACTTGCCAAATTGTGGCAACTTCCTCTGTCGATGATGACTTTCACAGAACATCCATTGATGCCCGCTTTGGTGTGGAAGATGTGGCAATGTTGGTCTTCGTCAACTTGGTGTTGAAGTGTCAAGACCTTGGAGACAACAAGAGCGGGGCTCGAATCATTGTCACAAAAGACTTGATTGCCTTCATCTTCATTCACTTTAGTGCATGGCCACGTGCTCAAGTGCTTCCATTTCTTCCTCACTCATGGAGTCGTAGGTGCCGTCGTCATTGGCGATCATGGTGCGCCGAGTGGGGCACTCAGATCTCTTGTGGCCTCGGCCTTGACATGTGAAGCATTTGATGGAACTCATCTAAACGGTCTCATCCGTTGGAGTAGATGCTGATGAAGATCTGGGCTTGAGGTTGCTTGTAGTAGGAGGAAAACTTTAAGATGTCGAAGTTTTCTTGTAACTTGACTTGTTGCCGTTGCTTGGTGTAGGTTTCGTCGAGGTAGAAGGCGTCGTAGTCGTTGAAGCTTGAGTGTATGAACCGTAGGTCTTGGAAGATATTTGGCAAACTTGTAATCATCTTGCACTTGTTGCTCCGCCTTGGTAGCTTGGTGCACTAGCTCGAGGAGGTTTGAATACGGTTGGAAATCTGCAATCTTCTTGATAGGATGCTTGAGTCCATTCAAGAATCTTGCCATAGTTTGCTCCTCATCTATCGTGACATTGGCTCGGATCATGGCGATCTACATTTCCTTGTAGTACTCTTCAATGGACTTGGTGCCTTTCTTGAGTAGTTGCAATTCCTCGAATAGGTCACGGCTATAGTACGTGGGTACAAAGCACGCTCACATGACATCCTTCATTTGATTCCATGTTGTGATTGGTGGGATCACCTTTGGCTTCTTGCCGTTCAATAACTTGCTCCCACCAAATGAGGACATAGTCTTGGAACTCAAGATATGGCATGGCGATGTTCTTTTCTTCTTCATAGTTGTGTAAATGAAATATCATGTCAACCTTCAATGCCCATTAAAGGTAGTCTTCGGGATCATTGCTTCCGGAGAACTTAGGCATGGTGAACTTGAGCTTGCCGTAGCATTGTTCTTCAATGTGTGTGGGTTGATTATGAAGGCACTCTTGTGTTGGTTGAGGGTCTTCGATTGCTTGTTCCTCGTGCTCCGGTTTATTAACTTGACGTTGAGGGCATGTGATTCTTGCACGGTTCCTCATTTCTTCGCGCTCCTCGAGGCGTGCGGCTTCTTTTTGCCGGTCTCAACGGATGGCCTCTTCTTGTTCCCGGTTGTGTGCGCAAACAACTTGGGTTGCTTCATGTAGAGCACGTTGGGCTTCAAGGGCTTGTTTGTCACGTCGTTGTTGCTCTTGTCAAAGGGCGTCGCCATCTTGGCTTGCTTGGTGATCTTGGTGTATTGGAGCTTGCTCTTGTTCCATGGGATCATTTTCTTGACGATGATGCCATTCATGTTCCCAAAGACGGTCTTGTAAACCGTTGACATGAAATGGGTTTTGTGGAGCTTGATTGTAACACCCAATATGCGACTATATCCCGCACGTGTCGAGGAATGACTTAGGGGCATAAGCGCATATTGAGCCCATTCCAAGAATGGTTATATCTTCGCACAAACTATTTACTGAACAAGGGAGAATAGAATATAAAGGCTTACACTCGCCACATGTCTACAACATATTATTCAATCATTCATACATTCATCCAAATGAAGACAGGCTCTGACTACAGATGAAATCAAACGAGAGAAGACATAACCACCCATGCTATAATCCCAATCGACCCGACTAGGAGGTACTATTGATCGTCCGGAAACAAAACATACATATGACCACGATCATCGTCATACTCCCACTGGGGTTCTGTACCATCACCTGTATCTGAATCGGTACCCGCAACTGCTGTGGTAGTAATCTATGAGCCACGAGGACTCAGCAATATCATCCCATGATATCAAGACTAACAAAGCTTATGGGTATGGCAAGGTTAAGTGGAGAGGTTGCAACAAACACCTAAGCATGTTTAAGTGGCTAACTTACGAGTACAAGAATAAGATGAGTGACTACGCATATCGGTCGCAAATTAATATAATCAAGAAGTGATCCCGAATACTACTTACGTTTCAGTCACAACCCCGCTGTGTTCTCTTCTTGAACTTCTCTGAAAAGAGACGATCACAGTTACACACATGGTTGGTGTATTTTAATGGAATTTGTGTCAAGTTCTCTACAATCGGATATCATAAATTTCCAAGTCACCCATAACAGCGGGCACGACTCTCGAAAAGATTAAACCTTTCATGGGTGTCCCAACCTAGTCCATCATAAAATATCATGATCTGCGGAGGAAAAACCTCCATCTCGGGACACCCCGATCAAGCTCGAATCCTAGTGCACAGGACATTTCGACAATGGTAAAACAAAACCAGCAAGACTGCCCGATGTACCGACAATTTCTGATAGGAGTCACACATATCTCATTCTCAAGGCACATCAGATGGGCCAGACGTCGGGTTGGCTGAGACCCTGGTTGCCCAAGGGGCGCATGACATCGCCCAGTTTGGACCAACACACATGAGGAGCACTGGCCCGAGGTTGTTGATTAAGAATTGATGCGGAGCATCCTATGGTCATCTCCATGTACACCTTCATGGCACCTCAAGCCCCAAGTGGACCTACCGGACTTAAGGTGAACCCGCTTCTCTTCACGCTTTACATGAATATCCATTGGACTTGGTTGCTACCTCACCACAGAATGTTGTGCATCATTAGGTACGAGGACGACCGCCAGCAAGCAGCTAGGGAGCATCCCAGAGGCCAAGGAGAAGGACCCCAAGGTCACAAGGAGGAAGAAGGAGTGCAACAAGATCAACTCTGCACCTCCAAGGTGACCCCGTGCCCACGGGCCTTGAAGACCCCGTGCACACATACTACACAGGGAGTAGGCGCTGGAGCACCCCGTGCGCATGGGCTTGTACCGTGCACACGGGACCCCCGTGCGCACGAGCCCAACTTACCCGATGCGCACGGGCCCTTCAGGATTGACGGCTGTGATCTACTGTTGGGTCTCCACTTCGTCACTCACCTCTAGCCACCTATATATACTCCTCTCCCTCCTCCATTTAGACTTAACAAAGGATATGACATGATCTATGTGATATTTGCTCCTTGTATCCCCTCTTGAGAGAGAGAGAGAGACCTCTCCCATGGAGATCAAGACCTCCATTGAGGAAGATCCCTAGTGGATACAAGACCCCATCTAGGGAAGGATCCCCATCATAGGATCAAGAAGACCTCACCTCCTTAGGAGTGGGATGAACTCTACCTTGTGCTAGTTCCCCTTTGTTGTTTATGTACCTATGTGGATCCTGTGTGGATTTGAGTCTAGTGGATGTGTGATTTGGGCTTGTTCTTGATTGTTCGTCTTGTTTTCTCCCTTGGGTTCTTCTTGTTCTTGGGGATTCCCCCTCCAATTCGTGAAAGATCTCCATCTAGGATTCCACCCTATAACATTACGGTATCTAGAGGCATGTTGATCACGAAATTGGAGCCTCCCCTCTTTGTTTTCTAGCCTAATTTTGCTTGTTCTTGCCCAATTTCGAAATTCCCCACAATAATAGCCCCAAAAAATTTCTTGCAATTTGTTGGTCCTTGTGAGATTTGTTGTGTTTGATCCATGATTTTGATGTTTGGCAAGTGGATCTAGCTTTCTGCCACCCCCCACACATTCCCCACCATGAAATCCATCAATTTTGACCGGAAATCTCGAACTTTGCACCACCCCTGTGCCCACGGGCCCCCACGTAGTCTCTGGTGATCCCGTGTCCTCGGTACATGTACCATGTGCACATGACCCCGTGTCCACGGGCCCTAGACCCTGTGCGCACGCCCCCCCCTACAACAGCCGCGAGCACTTCACCGTTTCGGCTCTAACTTTTGCATCTGGAGTCCGTTTTTGACGTTCTTTAGCTCATTGAGTAGATATTGACATCCCCACCCACCTAGATAGGTTCCCACATCATTTTACTCCATCAAAATTTTGAAATTTTGACATCTTTGCCTAGGACCTCCACCATATCATCCGCAAAACCACCATAGCTTGCCGCAACCTAACCCATTTCGCTCCATATAGCATTTGTGGTTGTTTGAGTTGTGACTCGAGTCTCCTAAGGTGTTTCAGCTACTTAGGGATGGTTGTTGCTTCATCAACCACCCCCACCACTTCCGCATTGCCATCTATGACACCACCACCGCATGTCCGCTACCACCATTTGACATTTGAGATTTTGAGTTTGTGGGTTTTTCCGTTTCCTAAGGTGTTTCGGCTACTTAGGAATGGTTCAGCTTCGACACCACCGCTACTCATCATCGCTCCAGTCCCGACATCGACAACAACCACCTCATTATTTTGACACCCCGACCGTACATAAGGACGGTAACCTCGACGACATCATTGTACATATTCCTTGCTTTTGCATTGATAGCCCCGAGCCTATTGCGTACCTTGCCTATCGAGACTAGTGACTTGGGAATTGCCAGGCCACGCTATTTGTGCACCTTAGTGATATGTTTACGTCGCATAGCTAGTTTTAGCATGCAATCATCTTTCTATCATCATTGTGCCATAAGTCTCTCCCGTGCATATCTTACATACTTGTCTCATATCATACTTGGCTCGAGCATCAAGCATATAAAAAAAAGAAGAGCAAAAAGATTTTAAGCAAAAGAGGAGATACAAAAGAGCTTGTAAGCAATACAAATAGCATTGAGCCATTTTGCATAGTACATACACTTGGACCATACATACATAGCATACTTGGGATTGAAGATGACACATTTACTCTCATTGGTTGGTGCACAAAGCGTATCTTGCCCATTTGAGCAATCGAGCTAGCGTCTCTCTAGAGTTGTGCAACAAGAGCATTTTTCGTGGCTTCCACATTTTGAGCTCGTTCCTTGGTTGCACGACCCCATTTATCTATCTCTCTCTCTGTGTGTGTGTGTGTTTCCGTGTGTCACCATAGCTTTGATCTATTTGCTTTACATTGCAATTTTGTGAATCTTCCTCAACATTTTCAATATCTTGGACTAAAATTTGCTTGAATTTTGTGCCACTTGTCCTAACAAGCCACTCGATAAGCTTTAATTTGTAGGTGTGAGTGAACAAGTCCGGTACTAATTCCACTATGCTCTCATATCACATTGAGTGACACGGGATACATCCTCAACTTTGGGAAACGGTATCTTGGTATTGTTTATCTCATTTCCTACTCACCTCTACTCGAGTCTTGTGATGGATAGGCAAAGCACAACATCTTTGGTCCTCAACTGCATTGAGCGACTCGCCATCGACATACGACACACTGAAGCAATGAAAAGAGACTACCCCGACGACAAGTTGGACGAGCACATGGAGGACATCTGACACGTGTTAGCCAACTACAAGTCTTCTTCCCCTTTGTCATCTTCACGACAGAGACACGCCAGTCGCACACCTTCAGAGCGGCCACACGATGCAAGTACTACGCGGCACCATCATCATCTTCGAGACACCCACCAAGACCATGAACAAGACCATGAAGAGCGACCTCCGGGATGAGAATTGGCTTCTCTGCCACCCCCGCGCACACAGGCCCTTGACCCTCGTGCACACGGCCTCCTGCACCCCCATGCGCACGAGCTCTACAGAACAGCACCATCGACCCCAAGGCTGCGGCTTCATCAACAACTTCGGCATCTTCTCCAAGTACCTTCAAGGCATCTTCGCCTTTGGACATACGACATCTTCGCCTACTTCCCATGAGTACACCTAATTCAACATCATCAAGTCCAAGGCGATCACCTACGAGCGAGGGCGACACATCCATCTTCGGAAGCCCCTCAAGGAAGACGGCCGAGCATGGGAAATTCCCTTCGGTCATGGAGACGAGCCATGAAGTGCCACATCATATGGGCCTCCTACAACAAGACAGCAACAAAACGGTTGAGGAAGGGACATCCCCTTCGACCACGACGACAAGCACGAACCTCTTTAACAACATGAAGACGGCGCCCAAATGGGACTCATACTCCGAGTCAAGCTACGACACCGCACATGAGACCTTATCTTTGGTCTCAGGGCAGAGCGATGATTTGCCACTTCCTACGTCATTCATCTTCGGAGGCGTTATGGATGAGGAGGTTGAGCATGTGACTATCCCTTCAACCAAGGCGGCGATAGCAGTTGAGCATGGAGACATTTGCACCTACATCTCTCCGACACCCACATATGACGAGATGCCCCAATTCCCATGTGTGGAGAGCCACCCCACCATGAGTGATATGAGTGACTCCACCATATGTGACATCGAGAGCATTTCCTATGAGAGGATGAGCGTGATCACCACTAGCCCCACACATGAGAGCATGCCACCCACCCTATGTGAGGTTGAGAGCCATTTGAGTGACTCCACCAACCATATGAGTGAGAGCATCTTCTCGGGAGTGAGTGAGACACAACAGTTAGTGAGTGAGGTAGTTGAGACGGCACATGAGGCCACTATGATTTCTAATGACTTAACCTCTACTCCTAGTGTGTTTTCTTCTTTGGTGCTAAGTCTCATATATGAGACATGCCTACCCTCAACGAGTCCATACCTCCAATGGCAACGACGATGGCCATGGTGGACGATGATGCACCCCCACATGGTTCCATCACGATGAAGATGACAATGATTGGATCTTCGACACCTCACCTACAACACATGAGCGATGCTCCAAAGGTAACATAGGTGATGGTGCTTCTCTTATCCCTAGTGGACTATATTACCAATGATTGCTTGCATGATGTTGACACACCTATTACCATGCTTCATGCCAGTGCGACTTCCTCATGTCATGACTTACCAATTTAAGATGAATACGATGATGAGCATGTCGAGTTACCTATTAGTGATGTTATGCTCCATAGGATATCATGTGAAGATTCTATTGGTCACATCATGTTTGATAATCCCTTAACTTGTCATAAGCAATGAGTGAGATCTCCCATATTGCATCATTTAAATCTCAACATAGTAACTATGCATGTCCAATTAAAATAAATCCCATTTGCACTTATGGCATAGATGACGAGACGATGGTCATCGGCTTTTGTTTTTCATGCGATGATATTGCCATGCTTCCTTTACATGATTTCGCAACTCATCTACTATACCATGACATGATCACATAGAACAAAATATGCTTTGTTTTGGATGTTGTCAATATTCTCCATGTGATGTTCCCATTAATGCTCATGAGGAGACCCCCATAGTTTCCTCGTACATATTAGGAGATTTTGATGCATTCTATATATTGCTTGCTTCCCATAATTGCTTGCACCATATGCATTCCATGAATAACAGTGTTCTACATATTTCTCGTGATGCATTACACAACTTGAGTCTCGATTATGCTATACATAACAACAAACCTCTCATGATGGATGACATGTTTCTATATCATGCATCTCATTTATTTGATAATTGGCTATTTGGTGCTAACCAACACATGCACGTGCGCATCAAACCGGATGATGTGTACATCTACCACACACACACAATTTTCCCTTTGTCTTTGTTTTATGTAGGTAATATACTCGTCAACCTCTCAATCCCAAGAGTTGACGAAACGAGCCCTTGAGAGCAACGACGATTTGGGATCACATGAATTGTCCTTACCACCGTTCTATTCACACAACGACATCGCGCATTCCTTTTACTTGGCTCTCATACGACTACGGGCTATTTACAATTTCTCAACTTATGCCCATACTATCGTGTTCACTTTGCATGTTATGCCTCTTTCCATGATTTTGCCATACAATTGTGACACGTGCTTGCATCTACCATTGATTCACCATTATGCTACTCCTATGTGTATTTGCATGCTTGTTGGAGATACTAGTAGCTATTGCCACGATTTCTTTGTGCCCCATGCTATTGATGCTAGTTGTGTTGGGAGAGTCATGATGTCCCATTGCTATTTACATATGGCCTCTCGCCAATACATTTATGATATTTTTCCCATATCTTGCTTTCATGTTTGTGATATGTCATGTGCATTTTTCATGCCCACTATTTGCACACATGCCATGATTGCCATGAGTACCTCCAGTACATTGCATCTTCACACTACCAGCTTGGTTGACTTGTTTACTATGATCACTTGCTTTGTTGCAACACCCATGTTCCATTCTTACTCGCTTTCTTGGGTTCATGACATATATGTTCATGCCTCTCACATGATATATATTGTTCATTGTCGCTTGTCTCCAATAGTTGCATCTATGCTTATTGATCTTGGAGACTTGGACACTTTACTTGTGATGCTTGCTTGCTTGATTAATCCTATTGTCTTTGGTTGTAGTTGCATCATATGCTTTCATACCATACCACACCTTGTCCTTTCTTATGATAAGAATGACGAAAACACTTGTTGGGCCAGACGTCGGGTTGGCTGAGACCCTGGTTGCCCAAGGGGTGCCGGACATCGCCTAGTTTGGACCAACACACATGAGGAGCACTGGCCCGGGGTTGTTGATTAAGAATTGATTCGGAGCATCCTATGGTCATCTCCATGTACACCTTCATGGCACCTCAAGCCCCAAGTGGACCTACCAGACATAAGGTGAACCCGCTTCTCTTCAAGATTTACATGAATATCCATTGGACTTGGTTGCTACCTCACCACAAAACATTGTGCATCATTAGGTACAAGGACGACCGCCACCAAGCAGCTAGGAGCATCCCAGAGGCCAAGGAGAAGGACCCCAAGGCCACAAGGAGGAAGAAGTAGTGCAACAAGATCAAGTCTGCACCTCCCAGGCGACCCCGTGCCCACGGGCCTCGAAGACCCCATGCGCACAGACTACACAGGGAGTTGGCGCTGGAGCACCCCGTGCTCACGGGCTTGTACCGTGCCCACGGGACCCCCGTGCGCACGGGCCCAACTTACCCCGTGCGCATGGGCCCTTAAGGATGGACGGCTGTGATCTCCTGTTGGGTCTCCACTTCGTCCCTCACCTCCAACCACCTATATATACTCCTCTCCCTCCTCCATTTAGACTTAGCAAAGGATATGGCATGTGAGCTTTGATCCTTGTACCCCCTCTTGAGAGAGAGACCTCTCCCATGGAGATCAAGACCTCCATTGGGGAAGATCCCTAGTGGATACAAGACCCCATCTAGGGAAGGATCCCCATCATAGGATCAGCAAGACCTCACCTCCTTAGGAGTGGGATGAACTCTACCTTGTGCTAGTTTCCCTTTGTTGTTCATGTACCTATGTGGATCTTGTGTGGATTTAAATCTAGTGGATGTGTGATTTGGGCTTGTTCTTGAGTGTTCCTCTTGTTTTCTCCCTTGGGTTCTTCTTGTTCTTGGGGATTCCCCCTCCAATTCGTGAAAGATCTCCATCTAGGGTTCCACCCTACAACAAGAATCCTTGGGTTAATTACTCCCTATGCAAAATTTATTTGTTATTAGGCAAATGGTAAAACCAAAGTTGGGCCTTGCTAGAAGAGTTCTATTCAAAGAGAACTGTCGAGGGGGCCCATAAACCCTGACCGTGTAAAGAACGCAAATCAAGGAATATAACACCGGTATGACAGAAACTAGGGTAGCATGAGTGGAACAAAACACCAGGCAAAAGGACGACCTTCCACCCATTACCAAGTATATAGATGTATCAATAAAATAATAGATATTGTGATATCCCATGATATCCATGTCTCAACATGGAACAACCTGCACTTCACCTGCAACTAGCAACACTATAAGAGGGGCTGAGCAATGTGGTAACATAGCCAAACAATGGTTTGCTAGGAAGGTGGGGTTAGAGTCTGTTTCATGGCAATTTGGGAGGCTAACAGACAAGTAGTAGGTAGCACGACATAGCAATAGAAACGAGACATCTAGCAAAGCAAAGATAGTAGTGATATAAAGGAATGATCATCTTGCCTGCTTGTTCCTCGGTGAGATCGAAACCTTGCTCCTCGCAAATGTTCTCAACAAGATCCTTAGACTCGAACTCGTCTCCTGGTACTAACCAAAGAAGAACAAGCATCCAGTAAACAACCATGGAATGGCAATGAACATGATCTACATGCAATTCTAACATGGGTGCATATGAAGAATGTTATGAACGGGGCTACAGTTCTATCGGAACGAAGGTTACGATATCGAGAAGGAAATGGCAAAGACAAGATGGATATGGAAAATTCTTGGCAATCCAAGTACGTCGCTGGTAAGAATGGAAGATTTGTGTTGAAAAGGACATGAAGATCACTGGAAACGGATGCACGAATCTCAAATGGTGAACAAAACAATATGCATGCAAAATTGATAATAACATCATCATGGCATATTTAGAGCAAGTTTACGACATGCTACAGTAGTATTACAAGGCATAAAATGGCATGGCATGAGAGTAATGTTAACATAGAACAAATCATGATTATTGAGCATGGTCATAATATTTGTAGATTAGTGGGAACCTTCATGACAACATGGCAAATTTTTTACTGGCAGTTTCAGACTTAGCAGATTTCAACAAGTAGAAAACAACAGTATTATGTTAGCATGTTAACAAGCTTGTGGCAGTTACTTCAGGGCATATAATGGCATGAACTAAATTCTAACAGTAAGATGACATGAAAAAGCTCTACTTAATGGACAAATTCGACTCATATGATGATTGCATTAATTCACGCAAAGATAACAAAAGGGCAAGTTGTGTAAATATGACATGAAACAAAACTTGCTCAAATGACAAAACTAATGCCAAAAATGGAATAGTTGGATTTTTCTACCCCAATTTCATACTCCCTCCGTCCCAAAATAAGTGCCTTAACTTTGTACTAGCTCGAGTATAAATTTGTACTAAGCTCAAGACACTTATTTTGGGACGGAGGGAGTATATAATAAGTATGCGTTCATGTTGTAAAATGCTCACAAAAGGCAACATATGCACTACTACCTAAAAAAGGAAATTACGAGAAATGGAAAGAATTGGGATTAAATGGAAAAATAAAAGGAGGGGTTACAAGGGATGACAGGTGGGGTCCTCATGTCATTGCGACGAAAATGCAAAAGGAGGGTTTTTTTGTGGATGCGCCCTATGAGATTTGATCCCTGGTCTGCACGTTGGAGTAATATGGGCTCAGCCATGCGCTGCTGCTGTGGTCGTTTCTAGGAACGGGGTGCGGGACTTTATGACTAGCCAGGCCGGGATTTCTTTTACAAGCACATGAGAAGTTTTGCGACGATGACAGCGATCGAGGCTAGCACGTCCAGCTATGGGGAGTGCCGACCAGGGGGGGGGTGCGGACATGGCTGCAAAGACCAGGGGATGTGGGGCGCTCGAGCTCGAGAATTGCTTGGCCCGGGGTCATGGCGAGGCGCGACGAGTAGGAAAGCAGGACACGACGATGTGAAGCAGGCAGGGCCCTCATGTGTGAGGATGTGCGCAGGTGCAACACACATGCAGCGTGACACACAATAGGTTCCAGAGCGGGGAACACACGTGCATGCTACAACAGGTACGTACAACAACTACACAACAATAACAAAAAAAAATGCAGACTTTGCCGGATCACCGATAACACGACGAAGGCACGACAACTCCTACGAGATCGTTCGGTGACAAGAAAGAGCAGGGAGTGATTTGGGTATACCTAGTATACCTATGACACGAAGATATGGCCGGGGACGTAGTAGATCGACGACGGGGAGGCGAAGAACTCTGATGGACTTGCTGTCCGTGAAGAAGACGAAGTAGAGGAAGATGGGGTCGGGGAGGTCGATCCGGGGGCCATGGCGTCGCGTGCGTCATGGGCAGGAGATGAAGTAGCCCTCAACGGTCCTCTCCAGAGCGACCGAGGGTGGGTGGGTGGGGGAGTTGTGCTGGAAGCTAGCCCGAGCTCGAGCCCTTACCCGCTTGAGTCATGGTGGATGCGGCGACGGCTTGTGCGTGGAGGCTTACCTGGGCGGTGATGAGGTAGGGAGAGGAAAGGGATCGGTCGAGGAGGAACCCTAGGGTACCGGGGGCATGTTTATAGAGCGTGGGGAGGCACTCCGGCCGTCAAATCATTGAGGCAGCCAACGTAGCTGTAGATAGTAGGAAGAATTAGGCAGAGCACCTTAGGTGTTCCCGATCAATATCACATGTATATACAGGGGCACGCGAAGCGCTGGATTACAGAGAGCGCGACATGTGCATCATGTGTAGGTTAGTGGGGATCGTGCAGCATGCATGTCCCCTCGTCAGCTATCTACATGAGCAGAAACACAACTGCTAACACCCCGCCGCAGCTGCAACGTCTGGTGGTCGGATGCATAAGCTGGAACGAAATTCTTCGAACGCCGGCGTGGGTAGCCCTTTCGTCATCACATCTACGAATTGCTGTGTAGTCAGCACATGGAGCACGCAGAGCTGTCCAAGAGCAACCTTCTCCCGCACGAAGTGGATGTCGAGCTCGATATGCTTCGTGCGCCGGTGATGAACTGGGTTTGCCGCCATATAAACCAAGGAGATGTTGCCGCAGTACACGATCGTAGCCGTGCGGAGCGGAACATGGAGCTCTCTGAGGAGTTGGTGCAGCCAGCAGCATTTGGCAACGGAGTTGGCGACGGCGCGGTACTCCGCCTTGGCGCTCGAGCGCGAGACGGTGGGTTGATGCTTGGACGACCAGGAGATGAGGGTGTCGCCGAGGAATACGGCATAGCCAGACGTGGAGCGACGCGTGTTAGGGCACCCTGCCCAGTTGGCGTCGGAGTATGCGACAAGGTCGAGGGAGGCCGACCGGTGAAGATGAAGGCCGTGCGAGGAGGAGCCGCGGACATGCCGCAGAATCCGCTTGACCAGAGCAAGGTGCTGGTCGTGCGGGTCTTGCATGTGGAGACATGCCTATTGCACGGCGTAGGCGAGGTCGGGCCGTGTCATGGTGAGTTATTGCAGGGCACCCACCAGGCTCCGGTACTCGAATGGATCAGAGACCGGTGCTCCCGCGTCCCGACTAAGCTTGTGGCGCGTGTTGACCGGCATGCTCACCGGCTTGCAGTTCGACTTGTCGGCGCGGTCCAACAACTCTTTGGCGTACTTGCTTTGTGAGAGGAAGAAGCCATGTACGTTGCGGACGATGCTAATCCCGAGGAAGTAGTGGAGGGGCCCGAGGTATTTCATGGAGAACTCAGAAAGGAGGCTCTGCTGAAGTTGGTGAAGGAGCGCCGGTGTGGATGCGGTGATCACAATGTCATTAACGTACAATAACAGGTAGGCCACCTGATCGGCCTGGCGCAGCACGAAAAACGAGGGATCCGAGCGGGCCGCGGTGAAGCCGATGGTGCGGAGGAAGCTGGCGAAGCGGTCAAACCATGCCCTCGGGGCCTGCTTGAGCCCATAAAGAGAGCGGTCGAGGAGGCAGACGTGCTCGGGGTGCTGTGCATCAACAAAGCCAGCAGGTTGCTGGCAGTACACACACTTGGTGAGGAAGCCATGGAGGAATGCATTGTTCACATCCATCTGATGTACGGGCCACTCCCGGGCGGCGGCGATTGTGAGCACAACCCGGATTGTGGCAGACTTGACGACTGGTGAGTAAGCTTCGTCGAAGTCCACGCCGGGGCGTTGAGAGAAACCCCGGACGACCCATCGCGCCTTGTACCTCTCTAGTGAACCATCAACCTTGAACTTATGCCGGAATAGCCACTTGCCAGTGACGATGTTGGCACTGGGAGGCCGCGGCACGAGCATCCATGTCCTGCTGGCCATCAATGCCCTGTACTCATCCTACATTACAGTTAGCCAATGGGGGTCGCGCAACGCAGCACGAACGGACTTGGTTATGGGCGAGGGCCGGGTGGTGACCGTGGCGGTGTTGGCATCGGAATAGCACGGGTTGGGGCAGAACGTGCCGAGCTGGGCGCGCGTGGTCATGGTATGCGGGGGAACGGGCCTGCGGGGAGCGCGCGTCGGAGGGGCAGCGCGAACAACAGGAGTGGGGGTGGGGGAGGGAGTTGGCTCGAGAGCGGGTGGTGCGGTGACGGAAGTGGGCGCATCGGGCGACGCTCGCATGACAGCTTTGGTGCACGGGGTGGCCAAAGGCGCCGTGCCCGCGGCATGGTGCGAGGAGGGCTGGTGGGAGAGGCTGTTGGGGCAGTGGGGGCGGTGTCTGGATGAGCGCGGAGGGTGCGACGGCGACGAGGGACGTGGAGCTGTGGAGGCAGTGGCTCCGTATCGTTAGCCGGAGGCGCGGTGTCGAGTGGAGTGATCGCGGCGAACGGGAACCGTGTTTCGTCGAAGATGACATGACATGATGTGATGACACGCCCGGTCTCGCGATTATGGCAGCGGCGAGTAATGTGCATGGTATGAATAAGGAATTTAGTTTTACAATTAAAACTTGGAACTTACGGTTGTTGCGAACATGCATTTTGATAGAAACAACAAACTAAACGACAGTTGGTGATAGGGAGTATGAGCAAATTAAACAACAGTTGAGAATAAAGGCTTTAGAAGGACTGACTTACATTACAGTTAACACCGGCTTTATAATGCCCTTTTGCATGTCAAGGGAAGGACAACTCAAGAATTTCAGCACAAAATCATCTTCATAAGCATTGCCTATACTCTACATTTTGTAGAGAGTAATTATAGATATGATAATACTGGAAGGGATAGAGGATAATGAAGATAAGATGCAGATTAATGCTACATAATCAACTACCAATCCCTGTAAGTACAAGCATTACAAGACAAAATGTACTGACAAGAGCAATGGGCTGCACTAGCATTGTCTGTGTATTCAACTTTTTGGTAAGATTAAAGATAGATCTGATATTTTTTAGTAAATGGTGGGCCAGGGAGACAGGATGCGGAGTGCTAGACAAAGAACCAATCCCTCCTTCCCATAATATAAGAGTGTTTTGTACGCTAATGTACTGTACAACATGCTCTTATATTATGGGACAGAGGGAGTAGCTGTTAATGTAAGTACAATGATAGAAGACATCCAATCCTTACAAGAAGACTGCAGAGCTAAACCTCTTCAAAAGCATTGGGTTGATTCTAAATTTTTGTAAGAGTCGATACAGATCTTATAATGTCCACCAAATGAAGGATAACAAGGCTAACATGTGCGGTGATGCTACATAACCAACCAGCTATGAAAGTAAGTATGGTCATACATGGCAAGATGTACTCACAAGAGTAATGAAGTGTGTAGTATAGTTCGAGATTCTGTGGTCCCTTGAGAATGAATGTTCTTGTGCAAACAATTTTCGTACAAGTGAGACGGTAAGGCACATGCAGAAAATGAAGTTCAAGTTGTGATGTGATATCATCGACAGTACCTTACACTGGAGACGAGACCAATGTCTAACAAGATTATTGCAGTCAGTGTCTAATAAATGTAGCACCTGATGTCGGTGTCGAAACCGGCAGATCTCGGGTAGGGGGTCCCGAACTACGCGTCTAAGGCTAATGGTAATAGGAGGCGGGGGACACAATGTTTACCCAGGTTCGGGCCCTCTCGATGGAGGTAATACCCTACTTCCTGCTTGATTGATCTTGATGATATGAGTATTACAAGAGTTGATCTACCACGAGATCATAGAGGCTAAACCCTAGAAGCTAGCCTATGATTATGATTGTTGTTGTCCTATGGACTAAACCCTCCACTTTATATAGACACCGGAGGGGGCTAGGGTTACACAGAGTCGGTTACAAAGAAGGAGATCTACATATCCGAATTGCCAAGCTTTCCTTCCACGCAAAGGAGAGTCCCACCCGCACACGGGACGAAGTCTTCAATCTTGTATCTTCATAGTCCAACTGTCCGGCCAAAGTATATAGTCCGACTATCCGAGGACCCCCTAATCCAGGACTTCCTCAGTAGCCCCCTGAACCAGGCTTCAATGACGACGAGTCCGACGTGCAGATTGTCTTCGGCATTGCAACGCGGGTTCCTTCTCCGAATACTCCATAGAAGATTTTGAACACAAGGATCGTGTCCGGCTCTGCAAAACAAATTCCACATACCACCGTAGAGAGTACAATATTCCACAAATCTAATCTGTTGACAACTTTTCATAGCGTGACATCACGCCGAGGCCCGGTCATTATGCGAACCGTTTTTCTCAACCTGCCACCGCACATATCGCGAGGCGGTTTTATTGGCACGTCTTATTGAAGCAGAGATTGTGTCCCCTTATCACGGGATTCTCATCAATATGGGTGTGGGTAACCCAACCGTGCCATCAACGCTGCGCTTGGGGAATAAGCGAGTTTTTCGGGCAAGTGGGGAGGCGCAGGATCTCTGCTGCCTTTATAAGGGGATGAGGTCCCCCTTTTTCACCCACGCCTTCTTCTTCCTCTGCTCATCCGTTCCCCCTCGCTCGAGTTCTAGCGCCCAAGCATTCATCTTCACCGCCCACAAAGGTCTTCCAAAAATGTCCGGATCCGGAGTAGGAGGCAAGTGGATGGCCTCTACCGTCCGGGAGAAAGATAACAAAAAGCTTCGGGAGGCCGGGTATCTGGCCAAGAAAATCAGCCACCGTCTTCCGACGGCGGGACAGATTGTCCCTACTCCGGAACCCCACGAGAGGGTTGTATTCCTCCCTCATTTTGTCCGCGGGCTGGGGTTTCCCCTCCAACCATTCATTCACGGCATCATGTATTATTACGGGATCGATTTTCATGATCTATCCCCCAATTCCTTCCTCAACATCTCGACATTCATCATCGTGTGCGAGGCCTTTCTCCGCATCTCGCCACACTTCGGCTTATGGATGAAGATCTTTAATGTGAAGCCCACGGTAGTGAGCGGCGAGCACGCCGAGTGCGGAGGCGCCATGGTGAGCAAGATGCCCAACGTCACATGGCCAACATGTACTTTCAATGATTCTGTCAAAGAGTGGCAGCAGCAGTGGTTTTACATCACTGAGCCGCGCAGCACGGAATGGGCCGCTGCTCCCGAGTTCCGATCCAGAGCCCCTCTGCGGCTTACGTCCTGGCCCAAGAAGGGCCTGAACTGGTCTTCGTCCAAGGAACTGTCAGTGCTCCAAACGCGCGTCAAGGATATGGAAGACAAGAATATCAAACTCGTCAATGTAGTCCAGGTGATGTTAGTTCGCCGGATTCTTCCTTGTCAACACAGGGCTTGCAATTTATGGGAGTTCGATCCGACCAAGCACCAAAACCTACTGGAGCTCTTTGGCTCCTTGCACAAGGATATCTAGAAGGTGCTTTTTAAGTCCGGCAAATCATGGCTGGACTCTGCCAAGGACCGCGGGTACCAACTGTCCTGCCCTGCAAGTTTGGTAAGTCACTGTATGTTAGCAATTCATATGTTTTATTTGCATATCCTAAGGAAAATGCTTAATGTGTTTTCCAGAACTCTCCCAGGGCTGGACGAAGAAGGCGGGACAGATCTACTGTCCGGCCCCTCTGCCGGAAGAACTGGCCGGCCCACTTCTAACGAAGATGCTGGTCCCGGTGCCTTACAAGGCGCCGAAGAAGAAGGCCGAGAAGGAGGCCAAAAGGACCAGGGGCAGCCTTCGTCGCTGTGGCACTTCGGACACAATATCCGAGGACTCCGATGCCCGATCTTCCTCCGGAGAGGACGAAGAAGAGGAGGAATACCCATCCCCAGTGAGGGGAGGAAATAAAAGGACGGCCTCCACATCTTTGGAGGCCGAGTCGCCTAAGAAGGGAAAAGCTCCCCTTCCAGAGGAGTCCACCGCCGCTGCCGACTGGAGTCCAGAGTGGGATCCCAGGGCCCAGCCCCTGGTGAACTCGTGAGTATATAAAATCCAAACACATTCATGCATCCAGACTCATCATGGCATAATATTTTAACCTGAGCCATAATTTTTGCAGTCCGGCGAGGTCCCGCACCGAACAATCCTCGTCGGAGGATTTACTGTGCTCGGATGCTATGGAGAGCGGGACACCCCCGAAGGCCCCTACCCCCAAACATGTGGATGACACTGAGGTTTCGTCCCAGAAGGATCCAGGCCAAGGAGAGGGGGAAAAGATCATGAAGGCGACGCCAGGAGGTCTAACTACAGGGGCCGGACACATGGGAGATAATGCTCCCATGGGCGTCGACGGTGGGGCCATCTTGAATTTGGTCCCCAGCCGGACACAATTCCGGAGACCAATATGGCTCCAGAATCAGGCAGGCGGCCTCCCTCGGCTGGAGGGGGTGTGCCTGTTCCACTGGCAACCTCTGTCCAACCAGAGGTGCCGGATACTTTATCAGCGGCGCTGAAAAGCACCTCCATCATTGATGAACACCTTGCCCTTATGGGTGCAGTGATTGAGAAGATTCAGTCCGGTGAGAGTGGACTGGATGAAGCCTGCATCAGCCTTATAACGGGCTTTGAGGTATGTTTTGTGGGATTTTGAAGAGCATTATAATATAGGTAGTAGCCCCTGATACACTGTTCGGTGAAAGAAATAGCCGAACAGAGGATCAAATATATGTTTTTAGGAGACTCACTTTATGGCATCTTACTTTTGTTCAAAAGCAGGCGTCTGTCGCGACCGCCGGCTCTCAAACTGCGGAAGTCTCCGGACTGAGGCAGAGTCTGGAGTGGGCCGAAGGAGAACTCGGCCGAGTGAAGAAGCAGTTGGAGGATAACCAAGGTATGCAGGAAACCTTGTTTGCATTCAGCACAAATGAATAAGTTAGCATGATGAAACTATTTATATGATGTGCTCTAGGGGCGATGACCGAAGTCGAGGCTCTTAGGGAGGCTGTGGCCGAGGCCAAGAAAAAGGCAGCCGCAGAGCGGGCTCTTCGTGAGAAGCACGAGGCCAGGGTTATTGAAGCTGAGAAAGAGCTTCAAGAGGCCGTAAAGAAATGCGAGACCTTGGAGCAGAGTTTAACAGAGAAAGAATCCGAACTCACCAAGGCTCATCAGGCCGCGCGCGATGCTCGGGAGGAAACCCAAGGCGCCCTGCAGGAGATTCAAGAGGCGAGGAAGATCGCGTCAGGTAAGGCTTTTTCCATGTAAATCGAGTATTTGAGGAGAGAATCATGCTTCTAATTTTGAGTTCGGATTTCTTTAGGGGTATTTGCGGAGCTGCCACGCAACATATCTGATGCCGCCCAATTCTACCGAACCGAAGAAAGGAGGACTACGGATAAGCTTTTCTGGTCGCAGTATCTGGCACCGAATTATCCGGTGCCTTTTGCCGATCAACTAAAACAGCTGATCGAACTGCATAAGGCGGCCGAGCTAGCCATGAAGGATTTAATTATCCGGCTGTGGCCCGCCGAGCCGATTCCAGGCAGCTACTTCGGGCTCGTGAAGCGGCTTGTGAGCGCCTGCCCTCGATTTGATGTCATCAAGCAGTCGGTCTGTATAGAAGGTGGGCGAATGGCCTTCACCCGTGCAAAGGTGCATTGGGGGAAGATGGACGCTGAAAAGCTGATGACCGAGGGACCGCCCGAGGGGAAGGAGCACCGCAAGCCTGAGTTATATTATGATAGTGTCCTCAAAGGGGCCCGCCTTGCGGCGGAGCAATGCACCAAGGACATTATATTTCCATGAATACATTCATGTTGTCCTTTGTAATGTTGAACAAGGTCATTATTTATTGCCTGTTATTTGAAAGTTTTTCCTCTTGCGCGGCCGTTTTATATATTAATCCTGAGAGTTGGCCAGTCGTCAGCTTCCGCCCCCAAGTAGGAAGTACGGGGGTGTTCGGGATAAACCTGAGCACTCTTTATCCTAGTTTTGGGTCCTTGAAGGAGGTGTTCAGCACAACGAACCAGGCAATCGGACTATAGGGCTTTATCACTCTCACTTAGCCATAGGAGTTTGACAAAAGGAAGGTAGGCGCAACCCCTAGTGTTCGGAAGACCGCATGAGGGGCTCTATAAGCACCTGATCAGAAGAAGAGCCGATCCATCGCACATTGCATTATTTATGGCATTATGCGGAAGAAATCTTTAAAGATTTTATAACCTCTCGAACAGCTGACCATCTCTCGCCGTATCATGACAGTCAGTTTTCGGCTTTCTCTACTGAGGCGCTCATCTGGAAGAACCAGGACACAATCGCAGTAGTTCTCCCTGTGCCGCCTTAGCCGATATAGCGGAATGTAAGGCAGCAAAATATGGGAGCCGGGCAAACCCAACTATTGACCCAAGACATGATTCGAAGCTGATGCATATAATGCTATAAGTTCGGGGTGCCGAACGACCGTGAAGGTGTTCGGACTTTATTGCCGTATTATGGGTACAATGAAGCCCCTGGCATACTAAGGCATATCGTGGTGTATAGATGCCTTTTGACAAAAGAATTTTGATGACCCACAATTGTAGGGGATCAATCGTAGTCCTTTCGATAAGTAAGAGTGTCGAACCCAACGAGGAGCAGAAGGAAATGATAAGCGGTTTTCAGTAAGGTTTTCTCTGCAAGAACTGAAATTGTAGGTGATAGATAGTTTTGTGATAAGATAAATGGTAATGAGTAACAAGTAAATAAAGTAAACAAAGTGCAGCAAGGTGGCCCAATCCTTTATGTAGCAAAGGATAAGCCTGCACAATTTCTAATAATGAGAAAGAAGCTCCCGAGGACACATGGGAATTATCGTCAAGCTAGTTTTCATCACGTTCATATGATTCATGTTCGGTACTTCGATAATTTGATATATGGGTGGACCGGTACTTGGGTACTGCCCTAACTTGGACAAGCATCCCACTTATGATTAACCCCTATTGCAAGCATCCGCAACTACAAAAGAAGTATTTAGGTAAACCTAACCACAACATTAAACATATGGATCCATATCAGCCCCTAACGAAGCAACACATAAACTAGGGTTTAAGCTTCAATCACTCTAGCAACCCATCATCTACTTATTAATTCCCCATGCCTTCCTCTAGGCCCAAATAATGGTGAAGTGTCATGTAGTCTACGTTCACATAACACCACTAGAGGAAAAGACAACATACATCTCATCAAAATATCGAACGAATACCAAATTCACATGACTACTAATAGCAAGACTTCACCCATGTCCTCAGGAACAAACGTAACTACTCACAAAGCATATTCATGTTCATAATCAGGGGGATAATAATATGCATAAAGGATCTGAACATATGATCTTCCACCAAGTAAACCAATTAGCATCAACTACAAGGAGGAATCAACACTACTAGCAACCCACAGGTACCAATTTGTGGTTTTGATACAAGATTGGATTCAAGAGATGAACTAGGGTTTTGAGAGGAGATGTTGCTGGTGAAGATGTTGATGGAGATTGACCCCATCCCGATGAGAGGATCATTGGTGATGATGTTGATGATGATTTCCCCCTCCCGGAGGGAAGTGTCCTTGGCAGAACAGCTCTGCCGGAGCCCTAGATTGATTCCGCCAAGGTTCCGCCTCGTGGCGGCGGAGTTTCATCCCGTAAGCTTGTCCATGATTTTTTTCCAGGGTAAAAGCGATGATATAGCAGAATATGGACACCGGAGGCCCACCAGGGGGCCCAAGAGATAGGGGGGCACGCCTTATAGGGGGGGGGCTCCTGTCTCCTGGACAGGGTGTGGGCCCCCTGGTGTATTTCTTTCGCTCAAAAATTCTTATTAAATCCAAAAGTTGTTTCGTGGAGTTTCAGGACTTTTGGAGCTATGCAGAATAGGTTTCCAACGTTTGCTCCTTTTCCAGCCAGAATTCCAGCTGCCGGCATTCCCCCTCTTCAAGGTAAACCTTGTAAAATAAGAGAGAATAGCCATAAGTATCGAGATATAAAGTGCAATAACAACCCATAATGCAATAAATCTCTACTATCTAAAAGAAACGGAACGTTCCGTTTCCCCTCATACGTTCGTCGAACCCTTCGTCCAACCCCCCTCTGCCCCGTCAGCCTCTCGTCCCACACCCACGCCTGTTTTCCGCCAAGAAAACCGTCCTTACACAGATCCCGTCAAGGTATTTCCATCTGTCTCACTTGGCTGTTTGGTCGATCCCATCTCCTCCCTTCTCTCCTCCTCCTAGCCGCCGGGCCTAATCCTCTCTCGCACGCTGCATTCAGATCCCGCAGAGACTTGTCGAGTTGTTCAGCTACGAGACCCTAATCCGCTAGGGTGACCTCTCCACCTTCTCTAACGCTTCAACTCTTCCGAGTTCCGACCTCCCGGTCGCGTTCCATGCCAGGCCGTCCTTCGCGACTGCGTGGGCCACAACATCTGGCGCTTGAACTGCATGCACATCTGGAAGGCCTTCGTCGTCGCGCATCGACTGCCTTAGGCTCCCTCAACATGCTGGCTTAGGGGTTTGCCTACCGTGCAGGGAACCTCAAGATGGCCATCCTGGGGATCTACTTCGACATCGCGAGGCAGACGCAGTGCAGCCTCGATGATGCGCACATGAACCTCGAGGTGCTAGGGCCGTGCACTGTCGTGCACATGCTGGAGTCCAGCCTCCCCGCCAGCACGCAGCCCAGCACCAACGATGGCGAACTCACCAGGTGGCAGGTGCAGAGGGCTGCATCTTCCACGACGACTGCTCGTCTTGCTGCGGTTCTGAAGGGGGATGGCAGGTGATGCACGAGGACAACACAGGGGAGGTGGTGGCTGATAACGGAGTGGTGCCGGCAACTGCCAGTGGTAGCCAATGATCACAACCAAGACGTTCAGCAAGATCCTCATGCAATTGAGAGTCAAGTTCAGGTGAATCATTGAATGGGACAGGCTAATTGATTCAGTCATCTGTATGCAGAAACGGAAAGTATCAATTCCATTCATTCATTTCTACAATGGGAATTGAAGTGTATGAATTGATTTTTATGGTCACCGCATTCCTATATTGGTTATGATTGTGAATTTAGTTATTTAACAAAAGCTAAGATGATTTCATCTTGTTCATGCTGCGTTCTGGGCATTAGTTTACTTGTAGGATTTGTGGTGTAATGATTTTATTAAGTAGGAGTATATGGGATCAAAATTACTCCCTTCATTCATAAATATAGGTCTTTCTAGAGATTATAACAAGTGACTACATACGGAGCAAAACGAGTGAAATGCCTATATACATCCGTATGTGATAGTCCATTTAAAATCTCTAAAAATACTTATATTTAGAAATGCTGGGAGTACTACACACACATGATTTTTTCCTGACCTTTGTACGATGTGGAATCTAGTGGCCTACTACATTTTGCTCCTGGGTGTGAATGGTTTAATCCTAATCTTCATACATAAATTGTATGTGCAATGTCCTACGTGTAGGGTTGTTGCGGCGATGATATCTGGACTTTGTCATGTACTCCCTATGTAAACTAATATAAGAGCGTTTAGATCACTATTTTAGTATTCTAAATGCATTTATATTAGTTTATTGAGGGTATAGAAGTGTATTGCTACTCTTTTAACTTTCAAAGTCTGAAAAACTACACAAATTGCTATTGGTGGCCGAGCTCCATAGAGACCTCAAATGCATGCAAAATTCAAAATTCATGAAAATTTATATTTTTTAGATTTCAAAATATTCTGAAAAAATACAAAGATGGATGAAGGCATAATGCACAAGTGTGTAAATTTTCAGGGCAAAATAAGTTGAAATGAGGGTTGTACAAAAAAAATCCGGGACTTTTAAACACATGATACTATTCATCCTCCCAAACCATGCATTTGTTTTTTTACACGTCGCATTTCAACTTATTTCATCCTGAAATTTTACACACATACACCTCACATCCTTATTTACTTGTACAAATTTTATCAGATTTTTTGAAATAAAATTTTTTGAATTTTGAATTTTCCAAAAATCCGGCCTCCATGGAGGCCGAGATCCAAAACGCCACACTTGGAAAACTAAGAGAATTAAACATTTATAGCTAATATTGAGTGCTCTAATGACATTGTTTTCCTAATACATGCAGTAATATTATTATGGAACATTTCTTGAATCCATTGGAGGAGAAAGACCAAGAATGCTTTAGCAGTAAAAAAAATCAACAATACTCATAATGTGCATAATGATCGTAAATGTATGTGTTTGGCAAGATTAGGATTGATACCACTAAAATATTTGTACCCCTTGCAACGCATGGGCAATTACCTAGTATTGATATAAAAGCATGATGCAAAATGGACTTAGACCTCGCTTGTCCTCAAGCGGAAGCCGAAATCAAAAAATATGTCCACATGTTTAGAGATAGAGGTGTCGATAAAAATAAAATACAGACATGAGGGCATCATGATCATTCTTATAACAGCAACATATATATATTTTGTCATATGATTTCCTACGCTCAAGTGACAAGCAATTCACAATGTCAAGTATGGTTCAAAAACTTCATTGGGAACTAATAAACTATAATCTCAGTCATTGAAGCAATTGAAATTTATCGTAACATCAGAAAGAGTCAACAATAGAGCTTTTCAGCAAGCTCACATACTCAACTATCTCGTAGTCTTCTACAATTGCTAACACTCACGCAGTACTTGTGGTTATAGAGTTTCAGCCGGACACCGAGAAAGATAGAGGCTTATTGTGTTGCCTCCCAACGTATTCACCTTTAGGTGATGTCAACAATAATAGCCCATGCTAACTTACATCCAATTGGATATATATATCACGATCTTTCAAACATGAGGAGCTTGCCAAAGGATAAAATGAAAAAGGGAAAGGTGACGATCACCTTGACTCAAGCATAAAGTTAAAACATAAAGTAAAAGATAGACCCTTCGCAGAGGGAAGCAGAGGTTGTCATGTGCGTTTAGGGTTGATGCACAAAATCTTAATGCAAAAGAACGTCACTTTATATTGCCCCTTGTATGTGGACCTTTATTATGCAGTCCGTCGCTTTTACTACTTCCACAACAAGTTCATACAAAGCTTATTTTCTTTGCACTAATAAGTCACACATATTTAGATAGCAATTTTTATTGCCTGCAACATGACAACTTACTTGAAGGATCTTACTCAATCCATAGGTAGGTATAATGGACTCTCATGGCAAAACTAGGTTTAAGGGTATTTGGAAGCACAAGTAGTATCTCTACTTGGTGCAAGTAATTTGGCTAGCATGAGGGGGAAAGGCAAGCTCAATATGTTTGGAAGGTCAATGACAATATACTTTAACTGAGATGTCGGAAAACATAAACTATTACATTGTCTTCCTTGTCCAACGTCAACTCTTTTAGCATGTCATACTTAATGAGTGCTCACAGTTATAAAAGGTGTCCAAGATAATATATTTATATGTGAACCCCTCTTTCCTTATCACTTCCTATTAGTTGCAATGATGACCAAAACTACATTCATCAACTCTCAACAATTTTTATTCCTCATACTTTCTATATGTGAAGTTATCACTATCCATAAGATCAATATGAACTCTTTTTATTCTTTCTACTTTCTCAAGGTCATAGCTCATAGCAAAGCCCTTGACTCAACACTAATATTTATTATAGATAGCCCACGGACTCGATTACAAAAAGAGATCACAAAGCAAAACTCAAACTACTTGATATCAAAACTTCAAACTACTAGATCAAGATACTACTAAAAGGATCGAACTAAATAAAGTAGTAAAGATAGGAGTGTGATAGTGATACGATACACGGGTACCTCCCCCAAGCTTGGTAGTTGCCAAGGGGAGTGCCCATACCCATGTGTTTATATCCTCGGAGGTGATGGAGGTGTTGTTGCATTTTTCTTCTCCAGCTTACGTCCGAGGCTAAAATTTTCCTCCCTCAGATCCTCATTCTCGAGCTCAAGTTTCGTTATGTTTTTGCATAACGCCGCCTTGTTGTCCTGCAAAAACGTGGTGGGATAGATTGAACCTTAGGGAGGCTTGACTTCTTGAACTCCACATGCATATCGCCAGGTTGAGGTAGTGGATCATCCTCTTCATTGGAGCTTGTCTCCTCCTTCCCCTTTGGATCATAATCTTCTTCTTCCTACGTGGTCCAGCCATAATGTTTCACATCCCCGTATGCCTTTGGGTTTGTGATATAATCAGCCATGTAGCTCTCCCTCTCCGAATCTTGGGACGACATCTTGCTCTATTCCGCAACAAGAACAGCTCGAAACGAAAACAGAGGATATTTGCATGATACGGTGGTCAAAACCATCGGGAGTATATATAATGCATTTTTACCAAGCAAAATACATAACGTGCAAGAAAACAGAGTCCAGGAGGCACACGAGGTGCCCACAAGACAGGGGGCGCGCCCAATGGGGGGGGCGCCCTCCACTCTCGTGGGGGCCTCGTGTCCCTTTCGGACTACTTCTTTCTTCCTAAAATTCTTAAATATTCCAAAACTGATAAAAATTGCCATTGGAGTTGCTTTGGAGTCGGTTTACTTACCGTACCACATACCTATACCTTTTCGGAGTCTGGAACATTCTGGAAAATGTCCCTTATGTATTCCTCAGGGGTTACGATTTCAATAATATTAGTTTCAACATTGATAGGATTACCTGAAATATAGTGTTTAATTCTTTGACCGTTTACCACCCTCGGATTTGTGCCTTCGAAGTTGTTGATTTTTATAGCACCAGAATGATAGACCTCCTCGATAACATAGGGACCTTCCCATTTTGAGAGAAGTTTTCCTGCAAAAAAAATCTTAAACGAGAGTTGAATAATAACACATAATCTCCTACGTTAAACTCACGCTTTTGTATCCTCTTATCATGCCAGCGTTTGACTTTTTCTTTGAAAAGCTTGGCATTCTCATAGGCTTGGGTTCTCCATTCATCAAGTGAGCTAATATCAAACAACCTCTTCTCACCGGCAAGTTTGAAGTCATAATTGAGCTCTTTGATAGCCCAATATGCCTTATGTTCAAGTTCAAGAGGTAAATGACACGCTTTTTCATAAACCATCTTATATGGAGACATACCCATAGGATTTTTGTATGCAGTTCTATAGGCCCATAATGCATCATCAAGTTTTTTGGACCAATTCTTTCTAGATCTATTCACAGTATTTTGCAAAATTAATTTGAGCTCTCTATTGCTCAACTCTACTTGACCACTAGACTGCGGATGATAAGGAGATGCTATTCTATGATTGACATCATACTTAGCAAGCATCTTACAGAAAGCACCATGAATAAAATGTGAACCACCATCAGTCATAAGATATCTAGGGACTCCAAACCTCGGAAAAATAACTTCTTTAAGCATTTTAATAGAAGTGTTATGATCAGCACTACTAGTTGGAATAGCTTCTACCCACTTAGTAACATAATCAACAACAACTAAAATATGTGTATAACCATTAGAGGCAGGAAAAGGTCCCATATAATCAAAGCCCCAAACATCAAACGGTTCAATAACAAGAGAATAATTCATAGGCATTTCTTGACGTCTACTAATGTTACCTATTCTTTGACATTCATCACAAGATAAGACAAACTTACGAGCATCTTTGAAGAGAGTAGGCCAATAAAAACCAGATTGTAGTACCTTGTGTGCAGTTCTATCTCCAGCGTGGTGTCCTCCATAAGATTCAGAGTGACACTTACGTAGAATCTGTTCCTGTTCATGCTCAGGCACACAACGTCTAATAACACCATCTACTCCTTCTTTATAAAGGTGTGGATCATCCCAGAAGTAATGTCTTAAATCATAAAAGAACTTTTCTTTTGCTGGTATGTGAAACTAGGCGGTATATATTTAGCAACAATGTAATTAGCATAATAAACATACCAAGGAGCAGTACGAGAAGCATTGACGACCGCTAATTGTTCATCAGGAAAGCTATCATTAATAGGCAGTGGGTCATCAAGAACATTCTCTAACCTAGACAAGTTATCTGCAACGGGGTTCTCAGCTCCCTTTCTATCAATAATATGCAAGTCAAATTCTTGGAGCAAGAGAACCCATCTAATGAGTCTAGGCTTAGCATCTTTCTTTTCCATAAGGTATTTAATAGCAGCATGATCAGTGTGAATAGTAACTTTGGAATCAACAATATAAGGTCTAAACTTATCACATGCAAACACAAGTGCTAAGAACTCTTTTCAGTAGTAGCATAATTTCTCTGGGCAGTATCAAGAGTCTTACTAGCATACTGGATAACATTCAATTTCTTATCGACTCTTTGCCCTAGAACACACCTACAGCATAATCACTAGCATCACACATAATTTCAAAAGGTAAATTCCAATCAGGCGGTTGAACAATAGGTGCAGTGATCAAAGCTTTCTTAAGTCTTTCAAATGCTTCTAGACAATCATCATCAAAGACAAAAGGAATATCTTTTTGCAATAAATTAGTCAGAGGCCTAGAGATTTTAGAAAAGTCCTTAATGAACCTCCTATAAAAACCGGCACGACCAAGGAAACTTCTTATAACTTTTATGTCCTTGGGACATGGCATCTTTTCAATAGCATCAACTTTGGCTTTATCAACTTCAATACCTCTCTCGGAGATCTTGTGCCCCAAGACAATGCCTTCATTAACCATAAAGTGACACTTTTCCCAATTCAAGACGAGACTAGTGTCTTCGCATCTCTGCAAAACTCGATCAAGGTTGCTCAAACAATCATTAAAAGAGGATCCATAGACTGAGAAGTCATCCATGAATACCTGACAAATATTTTCACAAAAATCAGAGAATATAGCCATCATGCATCTTTGAAAGGTAGCAGGTGCATTACATAAACCAAAAGGCATACGTCTATAAGCAAAAGTACCAAAAGGGCAAGTAAAAGTAGTTTTAGATTGATCCTTCGCTGACACAGGTATCTGAGAGAAACCAGAATAACCATCAAGAAAGCAAAAATGTGTGTGTTTGGATAGTCTTTCTAGTATTTGATCAATAAAAGGTAAGGGGTAATGATCTTTCTTAGTAGCTTTATTTAACTTACGGAAATCAATTACCATCCTATAACCTGTAATAATTCTTTGCGGGATCAATTCATCTTTATCATTAGGAACAACGGTAATACCTCCCTTTTAGGAACACAATGGACAGGGCTTACCCATTCACTATCAGCAACGGGATAAATAATACCTGCCTCAAGGAGCTTTAGTATCTCCTTCTTACCACTTCCTTCATCTTGGGATTTAGTCGTCGTTGAGGATCTCTAACTAGTTTGGCATCGTCCTCCAATGTAATTTTGTGTTGGCATAACGTGGGACTAACTCCCTTAAGATCATCCAGAGTATATCCAATAGCTTCTCGGTGCTATTTTAGAGTTTTCAATAATCTTTATTCTTCTTTCTCTGAAAGGTTAGCACTAATAATAACAGGATATATTTCTTTTTCATCAAGATAAGCATACTTAAGATTATCAGGTAACGGTTTGAGTTCAAACACGGGATCACCCTTGGGTGGAGGGGGATCCCCAAGAATTTCAACGGGAAGGTTATGTTTCAGCATAGGTTCCTGTTTAAGGAACACTTCATCTATTTCCTCCCTTTCCTTCATAAACATATCATTTTCATGGTCTAGCAAATATTGTTCTAACGGATCAGTTGAAGGAACAACAATGGAAGCAAGACCAATAATCTCATCCTTACTAGGTGGTTCCCTATCACGAGGTTGTCTACTAAACTTAGCAAAATTAAACTCATGAGACATACCATCTATGCCAACAGTGACAATATTCTTTCACAATTAATCTTAGCACTAGCCGTATTCAAGAAGGGTCTACCAAAAATAATGGGACAAAAATCATCTTGTGGGGAACCAAGAACAAGAAAATCAGCAAGGTATTTAACCTTCCCACACAAAACTTCAACATCTCTAACAATCCCAAAGGGTTTAATGGTATCCCTATTAGCAAGCTTAATAGTAACATCAATGTCTTCTAATTCAATGGGTGCAATGTCGTGCATAATTTCTTTATACAAGGTATAAGGTATTGCACTAGCACTAGCACCCATATCACATAAGCCATGATAACAATGATCTCCTATTTTAACAGAAATAACATGCATGCCTACGACAGGTCTACGTGTCTTAGTATCAGGTCTAGCAATATTGGCAGTCTCACCACAGAAAGAAATAACATGCCCATCCAAATCCTCATCCAAGAGATCTTTAACCATAGCAATACTAGGTTCAACATTAATTTGCTCAGGAGGTGTATAAGTCCTAGTATTACTCTTACGAACAACAGTCGAAGCTTCAACATGATCCTTTATCCTAAAAGGAAAAGGAGGTTTTTCAACATAAGCAGTAGGAACAATAGGATCACTATAGGTAATAGTCTTTCCTTCAACTGTAATAGGTGCAACTACTTTAAATTCAACAGGAGGATTATATTTAAACCACTTCTCTTTAGGGAGATCAACGTGAGTAGAAAAAGATTCATAGAAAGAAGCTACTATCTCAGAGTCAAGTCCATACTTAGAGCTAAGTCCACGGAAAGCATCGGTATCCATAAAAGATTTAACACAATCGAACTTAGGTGTCATACCTGACTCCTTACCATCGTTGGAACCCCAATCTTCAGAGTTGCGTTTAATTCTTTCCAATAAGTCCCATTTGAAATCAATAGTCTTCAGCATATAAGAACCAGCACAAGAAGTATCGAGCAGGTTGCGATTATCAAGAGAAAGCCGAGCATAAAAGTTCTGAATAATCATTTCCCGAGAGAGCTCATGATTGGGGCATGAATATAACATTGACTTAAGCCTCCCCCAAGCTTGAGCGATGCTTTCTCCTTCGCGAGGCCAGAAATTATATATGTAATTACGATCACGATGAACAAGATGCATAGGATAGAACTTCTGGTGAAATTCCAACTTCAATCGCTTATAATTCCAAGATCTCGTATCATCACATAGCCTATACCATGTCAATGCATCTCCCTTCAAAGATAAAGGGAAGACCTTCCTTTTGACAACATCATCGGGAATACCTGCAAGCTTAAATAATCCACAAACTTCATCCACAAAGATAAGGTGTAAATCGGGATGCAATGTTCCATCTCCTGCAAATGGATTAGCTAGCAGTTTTTCTATCATACCCGAAGGAATCTCAAAGTAAATATTTTCATAAAGTTCAGTAGGTTGAGGAGCAACTCTTTGCTCTTCTGGTTGGGGTGAAGATACCCCAAACAAGCCCCTCAAAGGATTAGTTTCCATAGTGACAAGTAACAGAAAATTTCAGCACACTATATAAATGTTTCCTTACCAAGTTCCACTCACCAAAAGCGCTACACTCCCCGGCAACGGCGCCAGAAAAGAGTCTTGATGACCCACAAGTGTAGGGGATCAATCGTAGTCCTTTCGATAAGTAAGAGTGTCGAACCCAACGAGGAGCAGAAGGAAATGATAAGCGGTTTTCAGTAAGGTTTTCTCTGCAAGCACTGAAATTGTAGGTGATAGATAGTTTTGTGATAAGATAAATAGTAACGAGTAACAAGTAAATAAAGTAAACAAAGTGCAGCAAGGTGGCCCAATCCTTTATGTAGCAAAGGATAAGCCTGGACAATTTCTAATAATGAGAAAGAAGCTCCCGAGGTCACATGGGAATTATCGTCAAGCTAGTTTTCATCACGTTCATATGATTCGCGTTTGGTACTTTGATAATTTGATCTGTGGGTGGACCAGTACTTGGGTACTGCCCTAACTTGGACAAGCATCCCAGTTATGATTAACCCCTATTGCAAGCGTCTGCAACTACAAAAGAAGTATTAAGGTAAACCTAACCACAACATTAAACATATGGATCCATATCAGCCCCTAACGAAGCAATACATAAACTAGGGTTTAAGCTTCTGTCACTCTAGAACCCATCATTTACTTATTACTTCCCCATGCCTTCGTCTAGGCCCAAATAATGGTGAAGTGTCATGTAGTCGATGTTGACATAACACCACTAGAGGAAAAGACAACATACATCTCATCAAAATATCGAACGAATACCAAATTCACATGACTACTAATAGCAAGACTTCACCCATGTCCTTAGGAACAAACGTAACTACTCACAAAGCATATTCATGTTCATAATCAGAGGGATAATAATATGCATAAAGGATCCGAACATATGATCTTCCACCAAGTAAACCAATTAGCATCAACTACAAGGAGTAATCAACACTACTAGCAACCCACATGTACCAATTTGTGGTTTTGATACAAGATTGGATACAAGAGATGAACTAGGGTTTTGAGAGGAGATGTTGCTGGTGAAGATGTTGATGGAGATTGACCCCCTCCCGATGAGAGGACCGTTGGTGATGATGTTGTTGATGATTTCCCCCTCCCGGAGGGAAGTGTCCCCGGCAGAACAGCTCCGCCGGAGCCCTAGATTGATTCCGCCAAGGTTCCGCCTCGTGGCGGCGGAGTTTCATCCCGTATGCATGTCCACGATATTTTCCAGGGTAAAAGCGATGATATAGCAGAAGATGGACACCGAAGGCCCACCAGGGGGCCCAGGAGATAGGGGGCGCGCCCTATAGGGGGGGGGGCGCCCTCCTGTCTCCTGGACAGGGTGTGGGCCCCCTGGTGTATTTCTTTCACTCAAAAATTCTTATTAAATCCAAAAAGTTGTTTTGTGGAGTTTCAGGACTTTTGGAGCTGTGCAGAATAGGTTTCCAACATTTGCTCCTTTTCCAGCCAGAATTCCAGCTGCCGGCATTCCCCCTCTTCATGGTAAACCTTGTAAAATAAGAGAGAATAGCCATAAGTATCGAGATATAAAGTGTAATAACAGCCCATAATGCAATAAATATTGATATAAAAGCATGATGCAAAATGGACGTATCAAATTTCAATAAGAAATAACAGCAGATAAGTGTCATATAAATCCACATGTTGTATTTGAGTAGTACGTCGATGCGTATGAGTACATATAATGTGATAAAATGAAATATGACTGCGGAACCTGCTGAGGCTGGCGGGAAGAAGCTATGCGCGGATCCGGAGTGTAGTCGGATGGTTATCGAGGGGAAGGAGGGAGTCCTGGATTAGGGGGTATCCGGACAACCGGACTATATACTTTGTCCGGACTATTGGAGCGTGAAGATACAAGACTCAAGAATCCGTCCCGTGTTCGGATGGGATTCTCCTTTGCGTGGAAGACAAGCTTGGCGATCCGGATATTATATTTCCTTCCTTGTAACTGACTCCATGTAAACCCTAGCCCTCTTCGGTGCCTAACTAAACCGGAGGGTTTTAGTCCTTAGGGACAGAATCATAATTATCATAGGCTAGCTTCTAGGGTTTAGCCTCTACGATCTCGTGGTAGATCAACTCTTGTACTACTCATATCATCAATATCAATCAAGCAGGAAGTAGGGTTTTACCTCCATCGAGAGGGCCCGAACCTGGGTAAACATTGTGTCTCGTGCCTCCTGTTACCATTAGCCTAAGACGCACAGATCGGGACCCCCTACCCGAGATCCGCCGGTTTTGACACCGATATTGGTGCTTTCATTGGGAGTTCCTCTGTGTCGTCACTGCAAGGCTCGATGGCCCGTCAAGTTGTCAAGGACAACATCACCTCTGGGGGAGCGCTGGCAGTAGGCCAAACTCTCCAACTAGGCGGCTTCATCATGGCTGCTCCATCGGCTGTCGCGCCGACGATGACCTCTCGGGTCATCACGCATAGCCTCCACGTCAATTCAAAACTCGCCGAATAGATGGATCCGATGGAGCTCTCCTCCCTTAACGAGCTCTTGGATCGCATCGCCGCTTTGGGAGTCGCCACAGACTATGACCGGATCGGGCTTAAACCAGACCAAAGGGACATCAAATCCCCGCCGGTCACCCACGAGATAGCGGTAGTGGAGGAGCCACATACGGATTACCCCTCTATTTTGAGGACGAGTTATGTCCAGATCACCGAGCTCCCTAAGCCGGACACCCGCTCAAGGGAAGACATGACCCACACCCCGGACTTAGAATCGGGTATTGGGCCGGAGAAATTGGCCGGCACCCTGGATCCCGAGCTGTCAAGCCCGGAAGCTCCCCTGCCCAGGGCGTTAGATCGGATTAGAATCCAGATTCAGCTACACCCACCCACCCGTACTTAAACCCTCTCTCCCATATCAGACAAGAGCCCCAAGAGATAGTACATCGCTACTGGGCCAGATTCCTCCTTGTGCTAAACAAGGTCAAGGACTGTCATGAGGAGGACGCAGTCTCACTTTTCTACAAAAACTGCACGAACAAAGGAATCCTTAATGCTATAAGTCACCGTGACATAGCACACTTTGCTGACTTGGCAAACATAGTACAGAAGTACTGTGCGATGGAAAGCGCCTGGAAAACCCAAACAGAATTTTGGGATAGTCCGGCTCTCACTAAAACCTCTGTCCGAGCTAAACGAGCGAACTCTCGTAAGTCAGCCGATCCAACCCCGAAAAAACCAAAGCCCACCCCATGGCGTGGAACCATATTGGAAGAATGGCTCAATGGGCCATGTAAACTCCACAGCACGCCGGACACTACACCAACACATAGCCTTAGAGCATGTTGGATACTCCGACAGGTAGCAAAAAGTGGCGAGGACCTTCTTGTAACCATAAAGCAGAACAACATCCCGCCAAAGAAAACAATGCAGTACTAACAGTCTTCGAGACTTTCGCCTCAAATAATAGGCGCAAGCGAGCTCATCGAAGCGCCGCTGAAATCTGCCACGTGGCAAAATAAATCCGTGGAACAACACTGCTATAACTTTCAGCGCCAGTGATGAACCTCAATTCCAGACAGTCCGGGCACCGGCCGCTTTGGTCCTTAGCCCAATCGTGGACGACTTTCGGCTCACTAAAGTACTCATGGACGGCGGAAGCAGATTAAACATGATCTACGAAGAAACACTTAGCAAGATGGAAATTTATAAAAGCCGCATTGAGCAAAGCGGCACAACCTTCAGGGGAATCATCCCTAGTCGGGAAGCACGGTGTGCGGGAAAAATCACACTCGATGTGGTATTCGGCACTCCGAAGAATTACAGGTCCGAAGAAATCACATTCCAAGTTGCTCCTTTCAGCAGCGGATACCACGCCCTTTTAGGACGGGACGCGTTTACAAGCTTTCAAGCCATACCCCATTACGGGTACATGAAGGTTAAAATGCCTGGACCCAATGGAATCATCACTCTAGCCAGTGATCCGGACGTCGCACTTCGCACCGAAAACAAAACCGCAGCACTAGCCTTGGAAGCATTATCCGAAGCCCTAGCAGCCGAAGAACTAAGAATGCTGCGTGCCACCATGGACAGGGACGACGTGATACTCGACAAGCGACCCAAGTCCACCTCATTTAAACCCACAGACGAGATAGTCAAATTCCAGGTCCATCCAACGGACCCCGCGAAGACAGATTCCATCGGGACACAGTTGAGCCCCACAATGGACGCCGCACTGCGAGACTTCCTACGCGAGAATTGGTACATTTTCGCCTGGCACCCCTCGGACATGTCGGGCATCCCACGCAGATTGGCTGAACATAGCCTCAATATACTAAAAGGATACAAACCTGTCAAGCAGACTCTAAGGCGGTTTTCAGAGCCCAAATGGCAAGCCATGGGGGAAGAGCTAGCCAAACTACTCGAGGCCGGATTCATCAGAGATATCAAGCATCCGGATTGGCTGGCAAATATGGTAATGGTACCAAAGAAGGACAAATCATGGCGCCTATGCGCGACTTCAAAGACCTCAACAAGGCTTGCCCCAAGGATCCCTTCCCCCTCCCTCACATTGACCAAATCATCGACGCCACTGCAGGACATGACTCGCTGTGTTTTCTTGACGCATACTCTGGATACCATCAAATAAAGATGGCAGAGTCCGACCAAGATGCAACGGCCTTCATAACGCCATATGGTCCTTTCTGCTTCAACACTATGCCTTTCGGTCTTAAAAATGCCGGCGCAACCTATCAACGCATGATTCAAACATTCCTGGAAAAGCAAATCGGCAAGACAGTGGAGGCATATGTGGACGACGTGGTCATAAAAACAAGACACGTTGAAACCCTAATAGATGACTTGAGGCTTACGTTCGACAACCTCCAAACATACGACATCAAGCTAAACCTGGAAAAATGCGTTTTCGATGTGCCCTCTGGGAAGCTACTTGGCTTCATTGTTTCTAATAGAGGAATTGAGGCGAATCCGGCAAAAATCCGAGCTCTGTCGCAGTTGGCTATCCCAACTGACCTCAAGCATATACAGAAACTAGCTGGATGCATGGCTGCCTTAAGCAGCTTTATCTCCCGGTTAGGAGAAAAGGCATTACCTCTTTACCGCCTTCTTCGGCGCACCGAACACTTCGTGTGGACGGATGGAGCCGCGTCCGGACTGGACAAAATAAAGACCTTATTGGCCAGTAATCCAGTCCTAACAGCGCCAAATATTGGCAAACCTATGCTGCCGTACATAGCTGTAACACATCAAGTTCTAAGCGTAGTGCTCATCGTCGAACGAGAGGTTGACGGACACAAATTCCCGCTTCAGAAGCTGGTATATTACGTATCCACGGTCCTCACCCCATGCAAATCCCGATACCCACACTATCAAAAAATAGCATACACGGTCTTCATGGCATCCCGGAGCCTACGACACTACTTTCAAGAGTGTTCGATTACAGTGGCCTCCGAAGTACCACTCAACGACATAATAAATAACCACGACGCTACGGGCCGGATTGCTAAATGGGCCATCGAGCTCCTTCCGTTTGACATAACAAATAAGCCACGGCGGGCCATCAAGTCGCAAGTACTGGCTGACTTTGTCGCCAAATGGACAGAAGCCGAACTCCCTAAAGAGTACGGCGCATACTCTAACTGGATCACGCACTTAGATGGCTCTAAAATGCTGGCCGGATTGGGAGCAGGTGTACTCCTGACGTCTCCCACCGGAGACACGGTCCAATGCGTACTCCAAATATTATACACAGACTCCAACAATGCAGCCGAATACGAGGCTCTGTTGCACGGTCTTCGGATGGCAGTCTCCATGCGCATTCAACGCCTGGAGGTGTGCGGGGATTCAAACCTTGCAATATCACAAATAAACGGAGACTTTGATGCCAAGGATCCGAAAATGGCGGCCTACCGTAATGCCGTCCTCAAAATGTCAGCTCGGTTCGAGGGGCTCGAATTCCACTATGTGGCTCGAGAAAACAATCAAGTAGCGGATATCCTCGCCCGCATCGGCGCTAAACGCGACCCTGTCCCACCTAACATATTCCTGGAAAGGCTGTTCAAGCCATCCGTGGTATGGGAAGGGGAGTCCGGCAGCACCAGCACGGATCCGAATACACCCCAAGATTCCGAACCATCAGACATAATCGGAGGCTCCACCACCGAAATAACATCTTCGGCCCACGAAATCATGGCTGTAATCGCCCTGTGGACTGAGCCTTTCTTGGCCTACCTAAATAGGCAGGAGCTCCCCGAAGACCAGAATGAAGCACGTTGCATCGTGCGGCGTTCTAAAGCTTACAAAGTACATGAAGGGGAACTCTATAAGAAAAGTGCGACCGGAGTGCTCCAAAGGTGCATCTCCGAAGAGGAAGGGCGGCAGCTCTTGGCTGAAATCCATGCCGGACTGGGCGGGCACCACGCCACGGCTCGAGCACTAGTCAGCAAGGCCTTCCATACAGGCTTTTATTGGCCGACAGCCCGAGCAGACGCACATGACCTTGTCCAACACTGCGTCGATTGCCAGCTCTTTGCCAATCAGAGTCATATGCCCCTACGGCTCTCCAAACAATCCCCATCACTTGGCCCTTCGCGGTCTGGGGGCTGGATATGGTCGGACCCCTTAAAGGGGGAAACCATAAGAAAAAATACTTATTGGTCATGGTGGACAAGTTCACCAAATGGATAGAAGCTAAACCAGTCAAAACGGTCGAATCGGGACCAGTCATAGGCTTCATATCCGGGGTTGTACACTGATGCGGCATCCCCCACAGCATCATCATTGATAATGGCTCAAACTTCACAACGGATGAAGTGAAAACTTGGTGCGGCAACATGGGCATAAAGCTCGATTACGCCTGCGTCTACCATCCCCAAACAAACGGCCAGGTTGAACGTGAAAACGGTCTCATCATGAGCGGCATCAAACCTAGACTAGTGCGATCCTTGACAGAGTCGGACACGCACTGGGTCGAAGAGCTCGACTCCGTACTCTGGGGGCTGCGGACCACGCCGAATCGCACCACCGGATATACACCATTTTTATGGTGTACGGCGCGGAAGCAGTACTATCCTGCGACATAATACATGATTCGCCTCGCGTACGCATGTACGAAGAAAAGGTAGCCGAGTTAGATCGACAGGATAACTTAGATGCCCTGGAGGAGGAGCACGACGTCGCAAAATCCCGTTCCGCATTCTATCAGCAGCAGGCTCGACGGTACCAAAGAAGAGAAGTGCGGGCCAAAACTTATAATATTGTCGAACTCGTTCTACGCCTACCGGAGAAGAAGAAGGACAAGCTCAAACCCAAGTGGGAGGGTCCCTTCATCATTGATAAAGTTCTCACCGGAGGAGCGTACCACTTACGTAATGCATCTGATAACAGACTCGAGCCGAACCCATGGAACGCGGCCAAACTCCGGAGATTCTACGCCTAGCGCCGAACTAAGTGTTCGTATCCTTACCCCCTCCTTTTTAATTATGCCCCCTCCCTTTTCCTTTCTAGACCTTTTTCCTCTTCACACAAAGTACATAATACAATGCGGACGCCCGGATCACTCCGGCCGCACTATGTGTTTAAGCAATACCTGGGGGCTTCCTATACGGAAGCTAAAAATAATTACTTTAATGGCTTTTTGCCCATCACATATGCGTTCTTTTTCCATATGTGCCTTTTCTTCACCATTATATGCATCAATATGACTTATGATGTGGCCATGTGCACTTTCAATGATATAATCCATCAACAAAACCTAATTGAATTACCATTAAAAGGTCGTCTATATACGTGGAGCAATATGCAGCAGGATCCATTGTTGGAACAACTTGACTGGTTCTTCTCCTCTATCCACTGGACGCTGGCCTACCCCAACACTATTGTTAAACCGCTACGCAAGCCAGTTTCTGATCACACTCCGTGTGTGGTAAGCATTGAGACAAAAATCCCACGGGCCAAGCTTTTCCAATTTGAAGCTTATTGGTTATTGCACCCTGGTTTTATGGATGTGGTTAGAAAGGCTTGGGCTTGTCCTGTCAACTCCTCTAATGCAGCCACCGTGCTTTGTCGCAAATTTAAGTTGCTTCGTCAACAACTCAAAGTTTGGAGCAAAAATATCTCCAGGCTTTTTGTGGCTATCGAGAACACAAACAATACTCTCACTGAGCTGGATGGACTGGAAAACTTGAGACCTCTAACCAATCCCGAATGCAACTTTCGTAAGATCATCAAGGCCCATCTTCTATGGCTGCTAGATTATCAAAAACAGTATTGGAGAAAACGTTGCACCATTTGATGGGTTAAATCCGGTGATGAAAACACCAAATTCTTCCAGGCGGTTGCCACGGAATGTTACAGAAAGAATAATGTGGCTATTTTACAAACTGATGATGGCTTGTTGGTGGAAGATCACACGGATAAACAAGCTCTACTATTTCACACTTACACTGAGCGACTTGGCAAGTCCAACCCTACACAAATGCGCTTTGATCTTCCATCGCTTATTCATCCCTGTGATAATCTTGAGCATCTCACGGACCCATTTACAAAAGATGAGATTGATGGGGTTGTTAAAGAAATGCCTGCGGACCGTGCTCCCGGCCCCGATGGGTTTAGTGGGTTATTCCTCAAAGCATGCTGGCCCATTATCAAGGAGGATTTCTACACGCTTTGCACTCAATTCCATAATGGGGAGCTTAATCTTCAAAGCATTAATGATGGCCTCATTACTCTTATCCCAAAGACAGGATCTCCTACCATAGGTAATGATTACCGCCCGATCACTCTACTCAACTACTGCCTTAAACTCATCACTAAATTACTGGCCAACCGACTGCAAAAAGTGATCCTATGCATCATCGAAACCAATATGGTTTCATCAAACGGAGGTCCATCCAAGATTGTTTGGCTTGGACATTTCAATATATTCATCAATGCCAAGCCTCCAAAAGACAAATTGTGCTCCTCAAGCTAGACTTCGCTAAAGCATTCGACACCATTGAGCACGAAGCAATGATCAAGATTATGAAACACATGGGCTTTAATGATAAATGGCTGTCTTGGATCCGTTCGATATTCTGCTCCGGATGCTCGTCCATTCTTCTTAACGGTGTGTCGGGCCGCCAGTTTCACTGCAAGCGGGGAGTTAGGCAGGGCGACCCCCCTCTCCCCTCTCATCTTCGTCCTCACGGCTGATCTTCTGCAATCATCAATCAATGATGCCTTTAGGAGAGGTCAAATTCATTTGCCATTCCCCTCAAATGGTAACATGGATTATCTGATTATTCAATACGCTGATGACACGATTTTGCTCATGTCGGCCTGCCCTAGACAAGCGGTTCTTATCAAGAACATTCTGCCTGATTATGCCCAGTCCATTGGCCTGAAAATAAACTTCCATAAATCTACTTTGATCCCCATAAACTTGGACCAGCAGACGACTGCCGATATTGCCTCAATCTTTGGCTGCTCTATTGGATCCATGCCCTTCACCTATCTTGGCCTGCCCCTTGGCACCTCTAGGCCCTCACTAAATGACTTCATGCTTATGGTTAGCAAGGTGGAACGAAATCTTTCTTCCACCCTCTCACTCATGTCGTACGCTAGAGAGCTTACGCTGCTCAACACCGCAGTTACGTCGCTTCTTATCTATGACATGTGTACATTAAAGTTCTCACCTAAACTTATTGAGATACTGGACAAAATCAGGAGAAGATGCCTCTGGGTCAAAAAGACTGATCAAGGTGATAAATCAAACTCACTTGCTGCCTGGGACTTGGTCTGTAAGTAGAAGGACAAAGGAGGTCTGGGGGTGATAAACCTCAAAATCCAGAATGAAGCTCTGCTATTGAAGTTATTACACAAATTCTACAACAAACTGGATATTCCATGGGTGCAACCCACTTGGGACACTTACTATGTTCAGCGAACTCCGCACGCTGTGGAGCTAGTTGGCTCTTTTTGGTGGCGCGACATTCTTAAACTCACACCAACTTTTCGCGGGATCTCCAAGGTTCAAGTTGTCTGTGGCTCCACGACCCTTTTTTGGAAAGATTTATGGGCTGATCAGCTACTTCCACACTCGCACACTCGCGCGTTCTCCTACGCAATCAATGAGGATGTCTCGGTGCGAGATTTCTTGGGGATCACGTCACTTGGAATGGCCTTTCACCTGCCGCTCTCCCCCAAGCGCTCGATCAGGTCAGGCATCTCCAAGATACTGCTTCTTCCATCCAACCAACGACCTCGACATCGGATGTCTGGACCTATATTTGGGGTAAAACTACCTACAAATCAACAGACTTCTACCAATTCTACTTCAGAGAGATCCAGGTGCACAAGGTTTTTGGCTGGCTTTGGAAGTCCAAGTGTACCATGAAATTAAAAGTTTTTTCCTGGCTACTACTCCACGATTGTTTAAACACCAGGAACATGCTGAAGAGACGCCACTACAATATTGTAGATGACCACAATTGTCTGCTCTGTGGCTGCAACATTGAAGAAACGGTCGAGCACATGATATTTACTTGCACGTTTAGTAAACGATGCTGGCGAGCCCTGGATATCAACTGGGAACCCTTTGGGGGTCGGTTACAAGCCATTGAAGACCAAAAAAGGGATCACCCCACGCCTATGTTGTTTGAAAAGTTCACTGTGGCCACGTGGAGCCTTTGGAAGGAAAGGAACAATAAGCACTTCAGGGCAGTCGACCCATCCTTTCGATCGTGGCTGAATAGATTCAAAAAGGACTTTGAGCTCTTGCAACATAGGGTCAAGGAGGTAAATAGGCCTCTGGTGCTGGATTTTGTAAACTCTTTAAACTAGGAACTTATTTATCTTTTCTTCTAGGTGGGTCACAAAGTGCACCACCACCTCTCCCCCCTAATGTAAATATCAACATTGTACAATTGCCTCATTTTCTTTAATTTATTTACACAGTAAGAGCCTTTCACACTGTTTCTGGTCAAAAAAAATAATGTGGCCATGATGGGTTGCCTGGCTCTTGCGTTTATGCCCTACGTTCCCGTTAATTTGGCTAGGGCATAAAGGGAGCACCTCTGCGATTGTTACTGCCGGTTCAGCCGGATGTGTACCTCAGACTGGGTGAAGCCGAAAGCTAGTGTTCTTAAGGGAATATTCAGTCGGTGAACAAAAGATGTTTTTTGTTTATTACAATGTAAATCCCCAGAAGTTTTGTATCCTGCGTCCTTGTTCGCAGTCCGGACATGTGCATCGTCACATGCGTACCCAGGGAAAGGATATATGAGTAAGCAGAGAAATTCTTCGAGGACTTATGAACATAATGATTTGAATAATAATGTGCATATTCGTAGCCCTTAGCTCTACCCTGAGAAACAGAGTTGTTAGCACGATGATAGTCATATGAGGACTTTGATCCATTTGAGGAATTTGATCCATGTGAGGAATTGGGTCCATATGAGGACTTGGATCCATATGAAGAATTAGGTCCATATGAAGAGTTTGCTCTGGGGTTCCCATTCTTCACAGGTGGTGTCATGAGGACATTCACCTGAAGACTTTCAACATAACTTTTGGGAACCCAGATTTTCTTCATAGGGGAACCGTTCCTGCAGTTAGTTCCAACATATCTACCAAATACTTCACCATTCTGATTTTTGAACAGTTTATAGTTGGAGTCAAATGACTCATCAGAAGAATTAGGAAATTCACATGTAAAGCCAGATAACATGGATGGATCAACTGGAGGTCCCTTTGCAGCAACCCATGAGGTTTTGGGGTACTGCTCAGGCTTCCAATATGTTCCATCAGCATTGAGTTTCCTCTCAAAGGCAATACCCTCTTTCCTAGGGTTTCTGTTGAGGATCTGCTTTTTGAGCACATCACAGAGAATCTGATGCCCTTTGAGGCTTTTGTACATGCCTGTCGTGTACAGTTCCTTGAGCCCTGCATCGTCAGTGATACTAGCAATGTCCTCAGATGAGGAATTAGTGATAGCAGAGGAAGGTGAAGAATTTGTAACAGTTGAAGCATTTGAACATTCATGTGAAGAACTGGTAGATTCACGTTCAATGCATTTTAAGCATGGAGGAACAAATTCTTCCTGAGAAGTGCTGATTTGTTGAGCAAGTAATGAATCGCGCTCCTTTTGAAGATCTTCATAACTCACTCTTAGCTTCTCAAGATCTTGCTTTCTTTGAAGAAATTCATAAGAAAGTTTCTCATGATCAGATAAGAGAGTGTTATGATGACTTTGAAGGTTATCAAACCTAGACTGAAGTCTCTGAAGATTTTCAGTCAGGGCTTTAGTGCGATCCATTTCTTCACCCAACATATCATCACTTTTGTCTAGCATGTTTTGAACCTTTTCAAAAGCCCTTTGTTGTTTTACAGCAATCTTTGCAAGTTTAGAGTTGCTGGGCTTGAGATTCTCATCAGATTCATTTTCACTAGATTCAGAGGAGGTGTATTTGAGTACCTTTGCACCTTTTGCCATGAAGAAATAGGTGGGAGCGTAGTCATCGATATCTTCATCAGGCTTGTCGGTGGGGTCAGTTTCTTCAGTGTTGAAGATGGACTTGCTAACGAAAGCAGTAGCGAAGGCCAGACTCGCCACACCAGATTTGGATTCTTCAGACGCCTCCTCTTCCTCATTTTCCTCAGATTCAGCTTCAGAGTCCATTTCCTTGCTAATGAATGCCCGAGCCTTCTTGGAGCTGCTCTTCTTGTGAGATGAAGACTTTGAGGATTTTGATGACGAAGATTTTGATGATTTCTTCTTCTTCTTCGCATCATCAGAACTGTAATCCTTGTATTTCTTCTTCTTCAATTTCTTTTCCCACTGAGGACAATCTTGAATATAATGACCAGGTTTCTTGCATTTGTGGCACAGCCTTCTCTTATAGTCACTTGATGAGGAATCACTGCTTCTTGATGATTTTCCAAAGCGACCACGTCTTGAGAACTTCTGGAATTTCTTCACGAGCAGTGCTAGCTCCTGGCTCAGTTCTTCAGGATCACCAAGGCTACTACCAGAGTCCTCACATTCAGACTCAGACACAACCTTGTCCTTCAGGGCACGTGGTTTGCCATAGCTCGAACCATAGAGATCTCTCTTTTCAGCAAGCTGGAACTCGTGAGTATTTAGCCTTTCGAGGATATCGGCAGGATCAAGAGACTTGTAGTCAGCCCGTTCTTGTATCATCAGACCCAGAGTATCAAATGAGGAATCAAGTGATCTCAACAGTTTCTTCACCACCTCATGGTCAGTGATGTCAGTGGCACCGAGGGCTTGAAGCTCATTTGAGATGTCAGTGAGGCGATCGAAGGTTTGTTGGACATTTTCATTGTCGAGACTTTTGAAGCGGTTGAAGAGATTCCGAAGAACATCAACTCGAGAGTCATGCTGAGTTGAGACTCCTTCATTCACTTTGGACAGCCTATCCCAGATAAGCTTAGCAGTTTCCAAAGCACTCACTCTTCCATACTGTCCTTTACTCAGATGGCCACATATGATATTCTTCGCTTGAGAATCGAGTTGCTTGAATCTCTTCACATTGGTAGCGTTCAGTGAGGGTGAAACAGAGGGAACACCATTTTTCACAACATACCAGAGATCGTTGTCAATTGCCTTGAGATGCATTCGCATCTTGTTTTTCCAGTAGGGGTAGTCCGTTCCATCAAAGGTAGGACACCCAGCTGAGACCTTGATCATACCTGCGGTCGACATAACTCAAACTCCAGGCGGTTAAACCAAAATCACACAGAACAAGGGAGTACCTTGCTCTGATACCGATTGAAAGTGCGTTATGTCGACTAGAGGGGGGGTGAATAGGCAATTTTTATGAATTCTTCACTGAGGAATTTGCCGGTGAGGAAATTCCTTAGCGAAGAACTATTAGCAGCGGAATAAGTACTCGGAAGTAAGTATGACAGAATACAAGCATGGTCATCATGATAAAATGAAGACTAGCACAGAGTACAGGAAGCGTAATCACAGGATAACACAAGATGAAGACAAACAGACTGAAGAGATTGAACTGAGGAAATTGAGAAAGTCTTCAGTCAAAGTCTTCAAACACAGATATGAACAAACACTCAACACAGTAATGAGGAAATGAAAAGGTTGAGGAAATAGAACCAGTAGGTTGGTGAAGACAATGATTTGGTAAACCAGTTCCAACTGTTGTCTCAGTTGTACGTCTAGTTGGAGCGGCTGAGTATTTAAACTCGAGGACACGCAGTCCCGGACACCCAGTCTCTGAGCACGCAGCTCAGGATACCCAGTCCTCACCGTATTCTCCTTGAACTAAGATCACACAGATCCCGTCCAATCACTCATGGTAAGTCTTCAGGCAACTTCCAAACCTTCACAGACTTGGTCACTCGGCGATCCACAATTCCTCTTGGATGCTCTAGACCTTGACGCCTAACCGTTTGGAAGAAGCACAGTCTTCAAAGGTAACAAGCGTCGGATCCACGCAGGATCAATTTCTTCAGTGATGCTCAATCACTTTGGGGTTTGTAGGTGTTTGGGTTTGGGATTTTCCTCACTTGATGATTTTCACTCAAAGTCCTCGGAGGATGGGTTGCTCTCAAATGACAAGTGTCAAGTTCTCTCGGAGCAGCCAACCGACTAGTGGTTGTAGGGGGCGGCTATTTATAGCCTAGGGAGCAGCCCGACATGATAAGACATAAATGCCCCTCAATGATATGACCGTTAGGTGGATAAGATATTTTGGGACAGCTGGTGCGCAGCACAGCAACGGTCGGAAATTTGACTCTCAAATTCCTCAGGGCTATCATGTTCCTCACTGTGTAGGTAATTCGCACTGGCGAATTCCTAACTCCTCAGTTAGAACAAATTCATTAGTGACCAGAAGAACTTCGTCTCTGTCACTGAAGAAAGTGACTGAACTATATGAGATTTCCAAAGGCTTCACTTGAAGGGATTGGTAGGTGTAGGATTTTGAGTTGAGCATCACATGGAAATTTTTCCTTAGTATTTCCTCGACCCCCTTTAATAGTACGGTGTTTCCTATGACTCAAGAAAGAGAAAATGAAACTACGAAAACAAAAGTCTTCACGCTTCATGTTCCAGAAATGAATACCAAGTCTTCAAGGTCACACCAATTTCTTCACTTTCAAAGTCTTCAGAAAGTCTTCAGAATATCAAAGTCTTCACTTGAAGAACTTCATTTTTAGGGGTCGACTTTCTCTCTAAATATCAAACTCCTCATAGACTTATAGACCTGTGTACACTCACAAACGCATTAGTCCCTTAACCTATAAGTCTTCAATACACCAAAATCACTAAGGGGCACTAGATGCACTTACAGAGCCTCAATGAAGTGGACCTGCGGCTCAACCCAGAGAAGTGTGTGTTTGGAGTCCCCTCGGGCAAGCTCCTGGGCTTCCTCGTATCCCACAGGGGCATCGAGGCCAACCCGGAGAAGGTCAAAGCAGTTGAAGACATGAGCCCGCCGAAGACCCTCAGAGAAATGCAGAAGCTCATCGGGCGTGTGACCATGCTAGGACGCTTCATCTCCAAGCTGGGGGAACGAGCACCACCCTTCTTCAAGCTGATGAAGAAGAAGGGCCCCTTTAAATGGACTGAAGAGGCCGACAAGGTGTTCCAGGATCTCAAGAGGTACCTAACCAGCCCTCCGGTGATGGTAGCTCCGCGTCCTCGGGAGCCCCTGGTGCTCTACCTTGCAGCCACCCCCTACTCCGCCAGCGCAGCCCTGGTGGCTGTTAGGGAAGAGCATCAGACCAAGGCCGCAGCAACCGTCCGGGTCGAAGCAAAGCGAAGCCAAGAAGGCCTCGTGGAGACCGCGACCGCAGCCGAAAAGGATCAGCCGCAGTAGGGGAGCACCCCCGAAGCAGAAGAGGCCCCTCCAAGCGACCAGGCGCTGGGGGCTCTGTCGTCTCAGGGGGCACCCCAACCTCCGGAGGACGCAAGCAGCACGAGCACTCTCAACCTTGTCGAGCACCCCGTGTACTTCGTTAGCACGGTGCTACGGGACGCAAGGGCGCGGTACCCCATGCCTCAAAAACTCCTCCTCGCGCTATTGGTAGCCTCACGCAAGCTGCGGCACTACTTCCAAGGCCATCCTATCAAGGTCATCTCAGCATACCCCTTGGAAAGGGTACTCAGGAGCCCCAACTCGGCTGGAAGAGTCGCTGAGTGGAACATGGAACTACAAGCATTTCAGCTAGAGTTCAGCACGACCAGAGTCATCAAGGGGGGCGCACTTGCAGATTTCATGGCAGAATGGGCAGAGGCGCCAGGCCTCGAGGCTGGCGAGGACCGATCACTTTCCCCGGGAAGTGAGGAATTGGACGGCTGGGTCATGTACTTCGACGGGGCATTCTCCTGACATGGCGCGGGGGCCGGCGCAGTGCTCGTATCTCCCACTCAAGACAAGCTGTACTACACCATACAACTCTGTTTCCAGCACGGAGAAAAGGTCTCCAACAACATAGCGGAGTACGAAGGCCTGATAGCAGGCCTGAAAGCCGCAGTCACCTTGGGGGTAAAGCGCATCATCATCAAGGGCGATTCACAACTCCTCGTCAACTTCTCCGACAAGATATATGAGCCGAAGGACAAGCACATGGAAGCCTACCTTGCGGAGGTTCACAGGATGGAGAAACAGTTCTGGGGGCTGGAGTTGCAGCATGTGCCTTGCGGCGCCAATCAAGAGGCTGATGACATCACCAAGAGGGCATCCAGGCGGCTGCCTCAGGAGCCTGGTGTCTTCGAGGAGCGACTCTTCAAGCCCTCGACGACACCATCACTATCAAGCACGGCGCAACCTCGGGAAGAGCTCCGTCAGCCGCCTGCCTCGGGAGCCTCCGCGGCCCAGCCTCAGGGGAACGCCTACTCCTGGCGTTGGAGCCTCAAGAAGGATGCTGGATCGTAGAGCTCAAGGGACCCTACCGGAGAAGGAGGAGGAAGTGGGGCATGTGGCGCGGCAGGCCACGACCTACTGCATCAAGGATGGAGAGCTCAACCGGAGGCGACCAAATGACGTGTCCCTACATTGCATTTCTAGAGAGCAAGGGAAGGAGCTGCTGGCAGACATACACGGTGGAGACTGTGGGCATCACTCATCATCACGGACCCTCGTTGGCAAGGCGTTCCGCAACGGGTTCTATTGGCCCACGGCAATCAGTGACGCCGTTGAGCTGGTGAAGGCTTGTGAGGCCTGCCAATTCCATGCCAAGCAGATCCATCAGCCGGCGGGAGGTCTGCAGACTATACCCCTCTCATGGCCATTCACAGTTTGGGGACTGGACATTCTGGGCCCGTTCCCTCGGGTGCCAGGGGGCTATCTCTACCTCTACGTTGTCGTGGACAAGTTCACCAAGTGGACTGAGGTGGAAGCTGTCCGCACCATCCCAGCGGGCTCCGCAGTCAAGTTGATCAAGGGCCTCGTGAGCCGATTTGGGGTGCCTAACCGCATCATCACCGACAACGGTTCGCAATTCACCAGCAACCTCTTCAAAACGTACTGTGCTAACCTTGGAATGCAGATATGCTAAGCTTCGGTAGCACACCCCCGGAGCAACGGCCAAGCTGAGCGAGCCAACGCGGAGGTCCTGAGGGGCCTCAAAACCAGGACCTTCAAGAAGAAGCTGGAGGCCTGCGGCAGGGGCTGGTACAACGAGCTCCAGTCTGTGCTGTGGTCTATCCGCACGTCCGCGGCCAAGCCGACTGGCGAGACCCCGTTCTTCATCGTCTATAGAGCTGAGGCCGTCCTCCCTCACGAGGTCAGGCATCGTTCCGCATGGGTCCTGGCGTTCGACGAGACGCAACAGGACGCCATGCAGGGGACGGATCTCGTGCTGGGGGAGGAACACCATCGAGAGGCCGCGCTGCGAGCGGCAAGGTATCAACAGGCGCTGCGATGGTACCACTGCCGCAACATCCACCCCAGAACTCTTGAGGTAGGGGACCTCATGCTCAGATGGGTCCTCTCCAGGGAAGGGTTGCACAAGCTCTCTCCCATGTGGGAGGGCCCGTTCAAGGTTGTTCATGTTTCCAGGCCCGGCTCCGCGCGCTTGGAGACCTAAGAGGGAGTACCCATCCAGAACGCATGGAACATTCAACACCTCCGGAGATTCTACCCCTGAGCGAGGCCCAGTGCCTGTGGAAAAGGCCCGGTGCCTGTGAAGAAGGCCAACGCCTGTGAAGCTACCGCATTTTGGGGAAGGCCCAGTGTTTGTGAAGAAGGCCGACGCCTGTGAAGCCACCGCGTTTTGGGGAAGGCCCGGTGCATGTGAAGAAGGCCAACGCCTGTGAAGCCACCGCATTTTGGAAAAGGCACGGTGCCTGTGAAGAAGGCCAAGGCCTATGAAGCTCGCCGTCCGTGACACTCCCACGTAATAATGAGTGGGGCTGTACACGCCCCGGAGTCTCCGGAGTGCCGCCCTCGGGCCTCGGGGGCTCCCGCCCACGCCCAGTGGCAGCACTTAGCTCCGCGCTGGTGAGAAGACGTCGAAGACTATATGTAACATCCCAAAATTCTAAATTTTGGAATGTTATAATAAATAGATAGTTTTGGTTGATTGTTTGATTGATTGACTGAAAGTGAGTGAATTTTGAAACTTTTTGAAAGTTAAATGAGAGGGAATAAAAGGACTTTCCCAAACTTTCATTTTTGCTTTTATGATCTTCGGGAATTCAAATTCTTTTCATCACAAAACCCTGGAGAGAAGATGGCATGACTTCTTCCATTTATTTAAATGACAAGGGGTGTTGAAAATATTTGAATTTCATTTGAGAATATTTCCAATTCTGAAACTTTATGCAACTCAATGATTTTCACGAGCGAAGATAAAATGACTTCTTCAAAACTTATGAAATATGAGTTGGGAGTTTCAAAGAATTAAATTCAAAGTTCTTTTGAATTTATTTTTCAATTTGGAGTTATTTGAGTTTTATTCAAATTATTTTTCTCCAAAAATGAAATATACAGAAATTAGGGTAACATGATTCCCTGCATCACAAAATTGGAGAGAAATAAATTTGAATTCATTTTGGTATTTAAAAAATGATTTTACTGGATTTTTTTAGAGCAGAAGCACTCTTTGTTTTATTTGAAGATAAAATAATGTTCATATTGTAGAAAATCTTTTTCTGAAAATTTTGATATATTATATGCCTATGTAAAAAAATATATTTATCTTGCGTTACTTTTGTTTTGCCAGAAAAATGTTTAAAAAAAAAAACTTCCGCCGACTGGGCCGGCCCGGCGAGCCAGCCAGGCCACGGCCCAGCCAGCCCACGTCGCCTGCGCTGCTCGTCCCTGAGCTCGGGACGAAGTCCTGAGCTACCACGACATCGCCGTCGCCGCCGTGTTTGCCCCGGCCTCTCCTTGCCCCTTCCCCACGCCTCCCGAGGCCGCCCACCCCCTCTCCTATAAATTCCGCCGAGCCCGGCCCCCCTCTCTCTCCTCTCGCGCTGCCGCCCGCGCCGCAAAATGCCGCCGCCGCCGCCGGATCTCACCTCCGCCGTCGCCGCCCTCGTCGTCGTCGACCGCCATCGATGCCACTCCCGCAACCGCCACTCCACGCCGCCCCTCCCCGTGCCTTCGCCGCTCTCCTAGGCGACCGGAGTCGCTGCACCGGCCGGACCCGAGCCTCGCCGCCGCACTTCACCGGGAACCGCCGCCGCCGCCGGTTTATTCGCCCGAACCGGTATAAACCGATTTAACCACCCCGGTTTTCCTTCGGTTTTTTTCGGTTTATTAAATTAGGTTTTGTTATTTTGCGAACGTTCATTAGTTAGGTTCGGTAGCGAATGATTTTCGTTCTTTAGGTTCTGTTAGCGAGCGTTCGCTCGATAGATTTTTTTCTTTTATTTTAGATTTCGGCCAGGGACCCATTCGTGAATATTTTCTTTACAGATCAGCCCCTGGTTTTCAAACAACTATAACTCTTTGCTCGTTTGTCCAAATCCAACGAAACCAACGCCCACTTCTTCGTTATGATCTCCTCTATCCAGTAATCCAACTCAAACATGTTTTTGAAAGTTTAAAATTTGAATTAGATCAGATTTGAATTTGAACTTCGTTTGATCATAACTTGAGTTTCGTAACTCCGATTTAGTTGATTCTTTTTGCAAATCGAAGCTCTTGACCAAAACTTTCTGATAAGGCCAAATTCACATAATTTTGGTACTGTTAGAAATTGTTTACTGTTGCAAGAGTTATTTTCTTGGTTCCGAAGGTTTATGATTTGTTTTCTACGTTCTCTCCGATCTTTTGAGTGATTGCTTATGTGTGGTTACTATTGCTTGCTTACGATAGATTGACCGGAGTGTGACAAGTAGAACTATCAAGAGTTATGAGTGCGAATCATCTTTATCAACATTGCAGGCAAGTAACACTTTGATCATACTTTTTCTACTACCCAGTTTTTATGCATTAGATCTATCCTCAAACACTTGCATGATTAGGATCTAATTAAATTGTGGGTTTTGGGAAGTAGATTGAGGTAGTACCTATTACCTGTTTTATTATCAAAACCTTGGGAGTTACTTATATGTTTGCTTATTATGCCATGCTATGCTAGTAGACGTGGATTGGGTGAGTGTATCCATGACAGATGTGAGATTGTTATCTAATGGTTTATTTAAGGTGGCAACTTAAACACACATCTGGGTGGATTGAGGCACCTGGTTTCTATCAGGACTTGCCTGTATTTCTTCGGACCGCCACCCAGGCTCAAAGGGATCATGAGATTATTCAAACTAGAAACTTCCGTGTGCAGCCACAAGCCATTCTGGGCTCTGGCATAGTTGATTAAGTTGTGCGAACTCTTACGGGTAGACTAGCAGATGTAGGGAAAAGTAGGTGTACCGGTCTACCCACAAGTAAGGTGCTAGTGCTTCTGAAAGACTATGTCTCGATCATCCGTTTCTCAAACATCATGTAGTGCGAGAAATCCAACGAAGGCGATCAAGTCTTGTGGGGAAAAGTGCGCAAACCTCTGCAGAGTGTATAAACTAATCATGATTAGCCGTGTCCCCGGTTATGGACAATCTTGAGTATCTAGTTCTTGGATTATCCTGTTGATCTCATCATGTTACTTTAATTAACTTTGTTGGGTTTTAATGAGTACTTTTAATTGGGATTGAGGATGCTGTCAACCATTCTCAATGTTTAACAACCACCATGATAGTTAAATAAATTTATTCCTTTGCAGTAGGGAAAAATTGGCTTTTCACAAAAACATTATAACCATAGAGCTTTCCACCAGCCATATATGCATGTAGTATAGGCTTATTCTTTCATTACTCTCTATGTGTTACATTGCCAGCATATTCTATGTGCTGACCCGTTTTCGGGCTGCAACGTTTCATGTTGCAGACTTTTCAGACGACGAGTAAGTGATACGTTAGGGTTACGATTTCTACACTCAACTTTGCCGTTGGTGTTGATGGGAATCCACAACCTTGTTACTTCCGCTATTTGGATTGAGGTAATAGTATTTACGTTATTTATACATGTGATTTACCTCTGTTATAAATCCTCGAGTACTGTGTGTGTCAGCATACCGATCCAGGGATGACACTTAAGCACAGAGACTTAACCCATTCGGGTCGGGTCGCTACACTATATTAGGTGCCGAACGCGGCTTTTTCATTTGCTTTCTGCAGTTGGCTTATTCTGTCCTATTTGGAGTTTTATTGAAGCTGTCGTCATCTATGGCTTGTGACCCTTTGTCTTTTTTTTCACTCACTTGCCTTCGTTTTCGCTCGCGCAAGTCTCGCCAGGGAGGTACGCGGGCACCCTCATGAGTGTTTTCTACCCCGGTCATTTGGAGCTTTCCTATCCGAGTCTGCTAAGGGAGAACCCCTCCCAGTCCTTGCCCCACGGGTATTGCGACGCGAGCACAGGACCTGGGTCGGTCGCCCCCACAACCAAAACCGGAAGCTACCCCTCTTGACTAATCCTTGTAGGACATGAAGCGCACAGCGAGGCCTCGGCCTCGGGAGGCGAGGACCGCGACAAACTTCCCCGAGTTAAGAAACTCCCGCACATGGGCACACGGCACGGATACATAGCACAGAAATAGCGGGAACAACATGATAATTAACGGTAACAGTTCAACACGCCCCCGCGGGGCCCTAGGCTACTTTCTCTTTTGCGCAGGAAAGGAAGAAAGCCAAAACAGGCATGATTTGCTCGGCACAAGCTCGCGGCGAGGGCTCGTGCTGCCTCCGGGGCTCAGTCAGATTTCCTCCTCTCGCTTCACCGGGGCGCGACGGCGGACTGACCTGCTACCTTCCCCCAGGTAGGCGTGACGACGCGGGGGCTGGTCGCGACCACCACTAGAGGAGATGCTATCTGAAAGAGAGTCGCCGAAGCTTGGTGAGCCCCGAGCGCCACTGCCCATGCGCCTGCCGCCATCTTCGTCCTGATCAACGCCGGGGCTGGGCACCCGGCCGCGGTCATCATCTTCGGGGCAGCACCCAGCACAGCGACTATGTTCCCCGAACACCCTCACGTAGAGGGTGGCGTCACCGTCGAACTTGAAGTGCAGGGAGCACCGCCGGCTTAGGCCACGCGCGCGGGCAAAAGTTTGCCAGCCGCAGGTTAGGGCCAAACCCCCGGCGGCGGAGACCTCCAGCGAAGCCCAGGAGGCCCTGCTGCAGCAACCGTCCGCGTGAAGCCAGAGGCCGCCTGGAGCGCAGGCCGGAAGTTCACCTGCAAAGAAGCGAGGAAGTTGGAGCCAGGTGCCGGTCGGGTCCGCCGACCACACAACGAACTCCGGCAGCACCTCCGCCGAGCGGAAGCGCAGCCTGGGGGGTCGCGCAGCCACGGCGTGCCTCCCATCAATGACCGGGCGCTCATCGCCGCGCAGGGAGCCGCCTCCACGACCACGAGAAGCCACCACGGGGGACGCAGGATGCTTGCGGGGGAGGCCACGGCCGCCCTTGGCCGGAGGAGAGTCAGGCCCCTCCTGACGAGCCTTTCCTTTCTCCGCGGACGAGAACCTCTTCGGCAGAGCCATGGGAATGGCGAGCAGCCGGGATGAAGAAGAAAAGGAGTAGCAGGAAGGGATGGACTGGAAGGGCTCGCGCCATTCCGTACTTATAGACGGAGGAGGCCAACCGTTGGCCTCCACGATCGCAGGTAATCATGACCTGTTTTTGCATGCAGGGACTTGTCAAGTCGTGCGGTTACCGAGGCGTCATGGGGAAGCGGAGATGCCCACGACCAATCAATCGCCACGCGACACCCAAGGCCGCAGGCTGTTGGGGCCCGCGGCGCTTCACACTTGCCACTTCGCTTCTCTGCTAGGCCAAGTCCGGGTGCGCCTTGGGCCCGAGGGCTACTGTCGGCGTTCTGGGAATGGGGGTCCCCAGACTTGCCTGCCTGCGGCCTGCGGCGTGGCTCAAGTGGGGGTCCAACGCAGCCCAGCTTCATCAGCTCAAGCTCAAGACCCTCGCAAGGGGCCAAGCCTCGCGGGGCGGACGACAGGAAGCTTCCTCAAGAGCAGCCTCCCCAAGCAGGCTCACGAGGAGGCGGAGAGATCAAGGCGGGGTACCTCCCGAGGAGCCCGTGACGCAAGCCATGACGATCGAAGGCCAGGCGGGCGCCAGGCAGGCACCGTCCTGCGCAGTGTCCTTGTTTCCCCTTCGGTGCAAAGGGGGCAAGCACATGCCAAGGCATCAGGCAAAGGTTACCGTTTCGGTGCAACAAGACCAAGACCAGCAGAACGGCAGGATGGAGGTCATCGTGGAGCCCAGTGCGGTATCATCGTCAGAGCCTTTGGCAGCCGAAGACCAACTTTAGTCAGGATAACTGTACCAGATGCTCCCCTTCAAAATGGCCAATTGTTGGCGCCCTTCCCGCTCATTATTTGGGAAGAGGCCCAAGGCCTCCCCCTATAAATAGGACTAGCCACCACATGGTAGGGGCATCTGGAGAACAGATCGATCAGAGAGAGTGAAGTGACCGAACTCACCCAAGAAGTTCATCGCACCAGCTCAAGAACAGCCCCTCGCGAGGCTGTTCTCCCTTTGTACTGTTCATCATCAGCCCCTAAGGCAATCCACCACACCACACACTAGAGTAGGGTATTACACCACAATGGTGGCGTGAACCAGTATAAATCTCGTGTCCCTTGTGTGTTCATCTTTCTTGCTTAGATCCTTGCGAGACCTCGAGACGTGAGCTGGTAGGGGAAAGATCTCCGTGCGCACCCTAGTGTTCGAACCTCATGGGTCTGCCGAAACCAGAAATCTGACAAATACGAAGATCTGTCCAGGGAGAAAAACCTCACCCTGGATCACATCATTGTAGATGATCGAAGGATCCATCAAGCCTTATCATGACAGCACAGTGGAACTCTCAATGAAAGCACCAATGTCGGTGTCGAAACCGGCGAATCTCGGGTAGGGGGTCCCAAACTGTGCATCTAAGGCTAATGGTAATAGGAGGCGGGGGACACAATGTTTACCCAGGTTCGGGCCCTCTCGATGGAGGTAATACCCTACTTCCTGCTTGATTGATCTTGATGATATGAGTATTACAAGAGTTGATCTACCACGAGATCATAGAGGCTAAACCCTAGAAGCTAGCCTATGATTATGATTGTTGTGTCCTACGGACTAAACCCTCCGGTTTATATAGACACCGGAGGGGGCTAGGGTTACACAGAGTCGGTTACAAAGAAGGAGATCTACATATCCGAATTGCCAAGCTTGCCTTCCACGCAAAGGAGAGTCCCACCCGGACACGGGACGAAGTCTTCAATCTTGTATCTTCATAGTCCAACAGTCTGGGCAAAGTATATAGTCCGGTTGTCCGAGGACCCCCTAATCCAGGACTCCCTCACCTGAGACTTTACAGAAATTTCGTTTAGAGGCTTTCCATTGAAATGCGTTTGCCTCAAGTAGGAACGATACTTCATCAATGAGTGCTTGAAAAGCGCAACTAACCCTTGCTCGTCTTGACTATCCACTTTCGCCCTCGCCTATTTAAAAGAATGAAATCTTGTGTCTTCTGTCGGCAGAAACATATGCAGTAATTACTATGAATAACATTAGTACATTAGTTACGTGTAAGTTGTTGTGGAAGATTGGAAATTGTTCTTTGTGTGTGGTATAATATTTCCATGAAGGAAAGATGCGCACAAAGTTCCTGACAACAATATAAGCTTGATCTTTTAAACTCAAAAGTAGTGGAATAGGGGTCCTATTTGCTGCAATTGGGGATCTCTCTCGTTCAAAAAGGGCTTTGGCAACTGGATTTGGTGTACTCTTTGCTGGAATGGGGGTTATACGTCGTAAAGCTGGTGCTATGTCAACTAGCATCATCATACTGTTTGCTGCAGTTGGGGTCTGCTGAGTTGGGGCATCAGAGATGGCCAATGTAGTAGGGCTAGAGTCTACTAGAGTTGTGGTCGTGTTTTCTGGGTCTGGTGATATTGCAACTACACCTAATGGGATATTTAATTTATTAGGTGTTACTACCTTTTCCAAATACTTTGTTCGTGCTCCTTCACGATCAACAATCACCCTCTTCCTTTTGAACGTCTGATACACAAGAACAACATTTGAATGGATAAATATGGTATGATGAAAGATGGAATATGTAGTGAAAATGGATAGGTAGGGCGTATTCTCATACACAATGTGTAAACTAAGCTAATGGGAGTGCAACAAAGTAGAAGCAATGCAAAGCATCAATTGCAAGATATGTGCGACCAATATAACCTTGGAAAGTTAGAGCAAGCACCTTGATGGGTGAATAAGATAGGGCATCGGCTTTGACAGCCATGGCATTGTTCTGCTTTATTCTTTCCATGCGCGCAAGCTCATAATCATTATGTTGTTCAGTATTTGAAATTCATGAAAACATAAAAAGTAGTCAGATTATCTATGGAATGCATTGTGGATTCAACTCGAAGAGTTTCTCCCTACAAACCCCTGTGTATTCAAAGTTCGTCCCCCAACTGTGCTGACCAGACCACACACAGAAATACAAACCTCTTATGTCTCTATAACAGGCGAACACACATTTCAAAACTAAAGTAGGAACATTAGAATCATATCAAATTTATATTTGATCAAATAAACTAAGGAATTATGAGTGGCATAATGTTTAGCTTCAAGGGTGGAGTGCTGGTAGTGTGACACAAAGCAAGTAGGCAGAATGTATTCCATGTAAAAGATCGTAGTATATGTAAAATGTGGATATGACACTCTGTTTCTATACAATGTAGTGTTCGTTGCCCACACATGATGGAAGAGATCACACTGAGAAATATTATTCACTCATGTCAGTGGTTCCAGTATTTTGAAACAGGGTGGTCCACCCTAAAAGAATATTGAAAACAAATATGACAAGGCAAGCATAGAGGTAGTGAATCAATCATTACTTGTGAGCTTACTACGACAAGTATGCAGAATTGTAACTGTAGTAAGAGACCGTCCAAAAGCTGAATCAAGAAGTTGGTCTAGCACTTATTTTTTGTAATTAATCGACGTGAATAATTCGATATCATATCAATGAGTAAGAAAGACAAGTAAAATTGTCAACGAACCTGGCCTGCAGTAGTAATCTGGGTCAATGTCACGATGACCAACAACTCAACATGACTAGTGTTTGTTCCTAGGGCTAGAATTTTTAAACCCTGTGAACTTTACAGGTACAAAAGATTACTGAAATATCTGAACCATTAAGTGTAGGTAGAACTCAGTACACAACAAACCCTAAAAGTAGTCCTGCCTAATGAGTAACGAATCAATTAGAAAATGGGTGATGGGGAGTGGCTGCTGAGTGTTGAGGACGTATCTCAGGATAAATCGGGTTGGCTTAGTGGGTGTTGCATGCCTGAGCCCTGAACGGACTGGGAAGGTCGGCACGACGTCTCGCCCGTGCAGCGGTGACGCTGTTGGGCGAGCGGCTCCTGACCTCCTATTAGTCCGGTGTCTCCTCCTAGAGTCATGCCGTCCAGGGACGGCAAGTCCCTGGTGAGGCAGGCTGCTGGGGGCGAGTAGAGATCATAAGCGCAATAGAACAGAGGGGAATCAGGGTCTGGGCCGACAAAAATCCTAGGGTGGGCGGCGGCCCAATGTGGGCACCCTGTAGATCCACACCGCAGTGGCGTGCATGAAGTTTTGAAACTAAATTAGGAACGTTTAGCTAACCAATTAAATAACTCTATTTTAATAATATCAGATTCGTATTAGAACAACTAAGCTTGTTTAGCTTGATGGGTGGAGCAGTGCTATTATGATACGAAGCACATAGACTGATCATATAGTGATGATAAAAGGGGGAAACCCTAAGCATGATCAATTAAACCCTATTATGACTGTGCCATGGAAGATTTGAAGCTGCAAACTGCAGAAATGCTAATTAGCAACCATTGTTTGCTTCGAAATAAGAACTAAATTCTAAGAGTTGAAAAGTAAGTACAATAACCAAGTTACGATCAATTTTCTAGTTGAGATCAAAAAGTTGAGCAGATATGAAGTAGTACCACCTGTCTTGCGGCACCATGTAGGCATCAGGGGTGCGATGCCTGTTGGTGGCATTGAAGCAGATCTGTGACGGTAGACGGGTGCATCGGGGGATAAGTCCCGTTGCGGTGGACGAGAAGGTCGTCGGAGTGGCCCCGGCAAGGAGGACGACGGCGAAGCAAGAGGACACGATGCAAGGCTCCTGGTCCGTCGCCGTGGATGAGAAACGTCCATCTCTAGAAGTGGACGACGCGGTCTTGGTAGGCGCTCTGGCATGGTGGAGGACGGCGGCGATGGATGGGGTAGCGGACAAAGGAGGCTCATGTGGGGATAGTGTTCTAGCGCGGACGGTGTATGAATGGGAAAATGGAGGGAGAGGTACGGGGAACCATGTTTTTGGGACGAGCCTGTCTAAAATATGGGAAAGTTATGAACTTAGCCCCTGTTTAAAATTTGGACGTCTCGTTGGTTGGGGATAGGATAGTAATCTCACATCCCCCTAATATTTTCCCAAAGCGATTTTGGGTGGGGAGAGGGTGTTTTGGCGCCCACGATGTATGAAGGGGATGACAGGTAGGGAACTTGTGTCACATCTGAGTGAAGCTACAAACCTGCTCCTATTAAAAACATTTGCCTACATCAATTTTGACCGAGTCGAGTTTGTTTTGCCGCCCATCGTGTATGAATCGGGGAAATGGAGGGAGAGACAGAGGTCTTTCGAACGAGCTTGAATCAAATGTGTTTTGCCGCCCACATTTGGTGCCCATCGTGTTTGAATGGGCTCAGAGGCGGTCGTGTCACGTCTAATTAAAGGTACTAAGCTACCCCTATTGAGAGCAGTGGAAATCTGGTCGATGGATTGTCCATGTAAGGGGTAGACAATAATTTCCATCAAGCAAACGCTGGCTCTGGGCAGCTGACGTGGGAGTGGATATTTTGCCGCTTCTTTCAAGTTTTGTGACAATAGGCATTCACGTTTACCCTGGCAACTAAATTTGAATCCATTTTGTATTCTTATATGAATCTTCATAAATCATTCTATGTTTTTTTGTATCTTCAAAAGCACAACAAAGATGTATTCCACTATCATATATGAATATGATTTACAAATGACGATACTCGAATTCAGAAGGCAGAATCCAATTTAAGGTGAATTCGAATATTTGAAACCACTTTATGTCTAACTCAAGTGTAACATGTATGACACACGCAACATATAGTGTACATTTAAATATGTACACAAGCAATGTCTCATGATTCAAAATACTGAGTCAATCAACCAATAATGTACAAAATTAACAGACATATAAACACTTATAGATTATATGGATCAATAATATCAACTAACATACATAAGCCACGCCGCTTCACTTTTTTTGCTAGAAGAGCATCATTTTTTATAGCAAAGCTAGTACATCATCTTGGCCCTTTCAGATGCGTGCCACTTAAGTACCATTATACTACTATTATTGCTGAATGCACATTCAGCCCGATAGGCATATTTGTAGGTCTGGCATAGCAATCAAAATGAAATGTCTCGGAGTCTTATCAATTAATATAGACTCGTGCTAACAAAACTAAAAAACAAGAAACAAAAAATAATTATTACATGATCTCAGAACAAATGGTTTGATCGAATACATGAACAAACAACACAAAGGTCATTCAACGATGGAAAAAGCATTTCACCTATGATTTACCAAGTGGGAATTTAATTTTCTTTTTTCCTACAGGACCATAACGATGCGGTCAGTCTTAGGTTGCTTTGTTTTGAAATCCACCAAATATTTAATGGTTGTCTTGAGTACTGCTTGTGATTGTGCTGTTTGCTTCCTCAACATGTCAACTTCATCTCTAAGTGCAGAAGTAGAATCTCTTTCTACCAATAGTTTAGCCTCTAGAGCATTGACAGTTGGCAATTCATGATGCATGATTGTGCCGGTGGCATTGCTGTGGGATGATACAACGTCCATGGGGACATTGCTCTTTGATCTTGGGCTAAACGGTTTTGCCATTAAAGTTTTGATTGGATTCCGAAAAGTTGAAGTTAGCAAAACATCTCAACTAGGAGTTAGAACAGCAACCCAGTTAAACAAACAAGGAATTAAAGAGTTTCAATTGGATATTGAAAAGTAGTTATTAACATCATTGTAACTGGTTGCAACAACAAAGCAGTTAAACAAATTGCAAAAGGTACCTGTTGTGGCATTGGAGTTTCTCTTGGATCCTGAAAAGTTGAGTAGCCAGTAACGTGATTAGCACAACCGTTGTAGCAGCAAAGCAGTTAAACAAACAAGTTTTGCAAAAGGAACCTGTTGTGGCATTGGAGTTTCTCTTGGATCCTGAAAAGTTGAGTAGTCAGTAACTTGATTAGAGCAAAAAGTTACAGCAGCAAACCTGTTACACAAATATATTTTTGAAAATGTACATATTGTGCAATTGGGCTTCCAATTGGATCCTGAGAACTTGAAGTTGGTAAGATGATTACAACAACAAGTTAGAACAGCAAACCTGTTACACAAATAAATTTTTGAAAATGAACTTGCTGTGCAATTGGACCTCCAATTGGATTCTGAAAAGTTGAAGTTGGTAAGATGATTACAACAACAAGTTACAACAGCAAACCAGGTAAACAAGGAAGTTTTTGGAAACATACCTGTTGTGCCAATGGAGTTTCAATTGGATCCTGCAAACTTGAATGTTAGCAATCATAAATAAAATGTTGCAAGAGCCATAAGAAACTAACATCAAACTAGTAAAACTAACCAGTTTTGGCAACATATTTAATTACACACGAAGTAGTAAAACTAGCAAATTCTTGGCAACATATTAAAGTAACAAGTCGGTACCGTTTACCAACAACACAAACATCTGTAAATTTCTTTGATGTAAGAAAATTGATTTCGACACACATATATATAAGTTAAAAGACGTTGTCCCTCATATAAACCTGACAGTTGTGTGTCTATGAACATGCAAACATTACTAGTGCTACAAGTCATAACAACAAACCATTTAAACAAACAAGGTATCAGAACTTAAATTACACATGAATTTTGCTGGACCCTAGGAGTACATACGACCAACTATGTACGTGCTTGAGTAGCTATTTAAGTTCAGGAAAACAGGTAATTCTTACAGTAAGTATCAAACACATAGATAGGCACATTCTACAATAGGATTAAGAGGCTATGTCATTATGTAATCAGTAGCAAACTAAATTAAGCCAAGCAACGTAATTGAACAATTTTGCAATTAGTGGCTAACTAAAATTCCAAGAAGCAGGTAACTGAACTTATGCTGGTGCTTTGTACAGGCACACTGCAACTTCTTTTCGCTTACAAGGTTCTACGAGGGAGTCGATGGAATCAATTGCATGGATACGCAGTCCCAATACTTTTTTCTTCCCACACTGCATTGGTAAGTTGAATGGTTAATCTAATAAGATGGCGCGTCCTTGATATGTTATATGAGGACGGGTTGTCAGACTAGTTGGAGCAAACACATCACACTGGCTTTTACTGTACATTTCATGCGATTACATTTGGCATATCGAGATCTAAGCAATCTACAATAGGATGAAAAGACTGGCATCCTTCACATTATTGGCGAACTCAGTTCATAGAAACAAGCAATTCAACCATTCTATGAGTAAATCAAAAACACCACTAGAATATTTTTCACTACCGCAATCATACACTCAAAAAGGGATGACACCACCGTAGGGGCTAGTATAGGCGACCACCTCGGGTGTTTGGAAAGTGTGCACCTAGTTTGAGTCGTCCAGGTTGGCCCAGGCTAGTTTTGTTTGTCCCAGCGCACGAGCAGGCAATGTAAAAAATGAAGAAAAACATTTCAATTTGGATGGGCCAATAATGTAAGTGCAAGGCAGGCCCTATAGCATGCTTGTGGCCTAAACGAGGGCCTCATATATCGATTGACGGCAGGAAAAATCCCCAATTCTTTCGCTCCAGCCTCTAGTCTGGTTTGCTCCTAACCTAGCTGCCGCTGGACAGACCGACAAAGCACTTCCTTGCACCCTCATTGGATGTCGGTCGCCAGGCTTTAAGCGAATGGAAGGACAAGAAGATGAAGATGCAACCCTTGGTGTAGCATGTGTGGGGGGCATCATCGGCAGCACGGGCATGGCATCGAGCTTGTGCAAACGGACAGTCGTAGCTTGCAAGAGCAACATGCGCAATGAGAAGGTACATCACATCCCTGATTATATCTAATTCAACTATTCAATTTCTAGCCAATAGTTAAACCTGACGGTGTTGTAAAACTGCTTGTATGTTGGGAAGCTATAAGAATATGATACCAATTTGTACTTATTTTATAACTCCCCCAATCAATACTGAACTGACTGAACCTGATGTTTCTAATCAAGTTTCCGGTGAAAACATACAAGCTCATGTTGTTCTTGAGCCTGAAGTGTCTAATGAACAGAGTGCTAATGAAGTATTTGATGCAAACATTTTACATGCTCCTGGTGATGAACATATAGTGTCTAATGAGGGATCTAATGCAAGCATTTAGCAGGCTCCCATTGAAGGATTTAGTGTCTAATGATGATCTGCTATGTTGATTTTGCATGTCAAGCAAATTATAGTACATTTCATGGCTTGAGGAAACACCGAGGCCATCTACCAGAAAAACCCGGTATCATGACAACCTAGCATAAATACTTTTCTAATGTGTTGTTTGAAACTATTGGCATACTTGTGCAGGATAGATATATTGATATGCATTTTGCGTACTGGTTATAGGTGCAATTACACTTGGATATTTTCGGCCAGAGAACGACATTTCAAGCAGGTACAATCCATGTTAGTAGTCCTTGTACAACATGTTGCATTTTTTGTTTGTTGGAGCTTACATCATTTAGTGTTTTATAATCTAGAACTACTTTGGATCATTAGCTGGTTTTCAAAGCACATGTAGCTACACATTTCTCAAGTTATGTTGATTTCCGGAGTGCAAGTGCCTTCGTATTTTTAAGTTACATTTTTGCCCCTGGTAACTTGAATTCGTGGATCCGCCACTTCACACAAATCTTACACGTAGGCCAGTACGAATTAAATGAAATGTAGGCACTTATGCTAGCTCATTGTACAGGCTCACTGCAACTCTGCTTGCGCTTGGGATGCTCCATGTACAAGTACATGTTACCACTTGCTTGGATGTGCAGGCCTTGTGCTCCTTGCATCCCCCTATGCATTTTTGACATGGCAAATGGTTGATCAAATGAGAGGAATCGACCTTGCTATTGTACCAGAGGACATGTACTTACAAGGTAATAACAGCGTGCAGGATATGTACCTGATCCGGTAGTGCCGTCATGCTTGGCTAGAAATGGTTTTGCTTGTTTCAGATGACATCTCCAAAAGAAATAAGAGTTAAAGTCAGACTTGCATAAGCGTGTAAGCTAAGAGAGCAGTAAAAGGATATCTAAACATCGCCAGAATAGTGCACAAGGGAGTGATATGCAGATGCCTAGTTCGGGGCGGCGTTTGGGCATGCTCGCCTAGCTAGAGTATGGGTCACTTTAGAGCCGTTGAGGGTGATGCGCTGGCATTGGCTAGCCGCGTACATATGCAGTTCTCAAGCGGCAGCGGAGCGCTATGATGATGTGGATGAGGCCATTGGTGAAGCACTAATGGTGTCGGGGGGGGGGGGGGGGAGGTGCGACGATGTGCTCGGTGAAGTAGCCCTAGTGAGGTGGGAGACGGCGTCAGTGAAGCGCACCTGATGCGGTGAAAGCCAGTGTCTCTGAGGCACGTCTGCTGCGGCGGCCAGCATTGTGGGTGGACCACCCGGTGCGGTGGACGAGGGTGTAGATGAGGTAGCTTTGGCACAATGGTGAAGCGCGACTGTCGTATTCGTCGTCATCGTCTAGCACAGAGGTGGGGAAGAGATGGGACGAAGGGTGATTCGAATTTTGCTTGGGTTGGCGGCGAATTATGGATTTGATAGCTTTGGGTGAGGAAGGGGGCGTGAAAAAGGGAGAAGGGAGATTTTGGAGGGCTGGAATTGGGCCCGCTAGATATTTCAATCCAAAACATGAAAGCGCAAACTTTTTTTGTTGTCGTTCTTTTGGGGGGGGGGGGGTAGGGGTGGGAGGGAGGGGGTGGGTGCTAGCATCCGTACGAGACACGCAACCAGCACGACACGACCCTGGTCTTCCTAGTGCGCCTACATTTGAGAATGCAAATGAATCTTCTTTCATTGGCAAACAAATCTTGTACCATGTATTACTATGCCCGCGTTTTCCTTGCAAATGATTAGTCCTTCGAAACGAGATACTACGAATTAACTAATGAGGAGCTCTTTGAATTAGAGTGTGTTTGTCACATAGCGATCTCCAATTCTAACGTGGATTTCACATTTCACGGTATCCATGCCAATTTTTAATACAAATTCATATACATATAAGATGAACACCATGATAGTGAGAAAACTTTGGATGGATTGAAGCATATGACCATACAGATACAAAATACTACAACAATCGAGTCAATATCAACTTTTTCAAACCTAGTATGGCATGAATTCAGAATAATTATGGAAGTCATATGCATAGTCCTCAATTCAAATCTTACAATGTACACTGAATTGAAATGTTAATATTAAGTATAGTACAATCTACATTCAAATGTTGTTTTTATCCCCCCCCCCGGCACACACGCTACATACTTCCTCTATTGATCAATCTTCCTCTCCTAACCACCTTACAAAGCTATTGGTTTCCGCACGTTCATTCTTTCTCTCTATGTTTCGATCTCTAACTCTCACACACCCGCCATTCAACTCCATGCCGACCTCTCTCTCTCCCCCTCCCACTCTCTCTCGGTAGATACATGCACTGCCTATCTAGACGCCCCTCCCTCTCGTGCGCACGCACGCATGTTGTCTATCTAGGTACTCTCGAGAGACTGTCTCACTCTTTCTTCCGCATGGCGGCCCACACTCGCTTAATCTCTCTCTCTCTCTCTATCTATCTATCTATCTAAGTCTCGATTAACCTCGCTTTCTATCACACACAAACAATAAATCTCCCTGCTCGGTCCTCGATCGACACACTCTATACTCTCTCACGCAGGTTGTCTATCTAGATCAATCTCTCCAAGCCGTTCCACTCTTTTGACCTCATGGCGGCCCATGCTCTCTCTCTCTCTCTATGCATGTCTCTATTTATCTCCCTCTTTCTCACACACAAATGATATATCTCCATGTTTGTGCCTAATTCGACATATTCATAGTCTATACTCTCTCATGCACATTATCTATCTAGGTCACTCTCTCCAACCTTTCTCACTCTTTCGAACGCATGACAACTCACACTCGCTCAATCTCTCTCTCTCTCTCTCTCTCTCTCTCTCTCTTTATCTATGTATCGATTGACCTTGCTTCCTCCCACACACAAATGATATATGTACCTGTCTGTGATAGGATCATCTCTCAAACTCTCTCTTACAGCCCTCACCCTTCCAAAAGCTCAATCGGACAATATCTATCCACAACATATATATCTTTTCAATGAATGTTGGGGTACAGTCACTTTGTCTCTCTATCTATGTCTTGACCTAGCTTTCTCACGCCGTCTCTTCCACACATTGAAGCTACCTCTCCATCCCTCGCAGAGCCGAAGCTATTTACATTGTGATGGGGACTCCAACCTTCGATTAATTCGTGAAGGCATTTATTCCGGTGGGTTTAGATTATATTTTTGTAGCATTCGCCCCACAAATACTCCAAACACTGTTGCAACCCCCGCCCCTCCCCCAATTATTTTCCCTCTGGCTCAGTCAGCACTCGCTCTCATGCCCTTTCTAACCTTCCACGTCGCACCATGGTATTTTTGCAAAAAAACTCTGGTGTTCTCTTTGATTATTAGAAATAAGCTACAAACTACACACCCGGAGTCCACTTGTAATGGAAGAAATTTCGACCCAGAAATTAAAGTGCTACAAACTACACACCGGGGGGCCCAACTGTCATGGAGCAATTTTGGACCCATATCTACACTCATATATAGTGTGCGAATAACTTTGAAAGATAGTCGTTGGATGAAACCAATCCGACGGTGGAAAGATGGTGAATCCGAGCACTACTGGCCAATGGATATCATCGGCATTCCACCACATTTTTCCACATGTACAATCTAGAAGACTGCATGGTTGAACTTATGCATAATGCACAAACCTCAAAACACAAGCACTTCTCCTTTGTTCTAGAATCTTCTGTATTATAATTGCCCAATTTTTTTCTAAATTAATTGCCATTATTTGTTTTACTTTATGCTCTACAATGCACAATTCCATGAATCTTAAAATAGATTAACTTTTTTTATAAAACTTATTGATTTTGAATGAGATGAACTATAAGAATTAAATGAACATCTAAATCATGCATATATGAGTCAAAGCTTACATGCTATGGTGTGGTATTTATTCATAATTTGGGCCAAAGCTCATGCCTGCAATGCACGTGTACCTTACTAGTATATATTAAAAATGAAAAAGGACGAGAATCGAACATGCGACCAGGGCCTTCAAGCCGCACGTCAATACACAACATAGTAGGAATGTTTGTTGTACTCCTCTTTGTTGATATAATGTTTTTATATTACCACAACCTATTTAATGGATAAACATGCTTTTATATTAACTTTAGTACATTAATGGGACCGACTCGTGAGCACGTACTATTCCACTTCACATACTAGTGGGTTCCATGTCTGCTCTCTCTCTCTCTCCCTCCCCTTCTACGTTTAGACGCATGGGCAAACACGAAGAACGCGCGGGTGGTGTTGCCGTTCACCGTATTTGGACGCATTCACAAGTTACGGCACCTATTTCACGTAATACTAGTACTAGTATTACATGTAACAAGTTTAGGAACAAAAGTGACCGTGACGGACAAGTTAGGCTAGTAGTATCTACTAACAATTAAATGCGTGGATAAATAAAATGTATCACCTAGTGCTCGAACAAGGGGACTGCTCGCGCCCTACAAGTATTTGGAACTGATTTCCCTAAAAAATATTTGGAATTGACATGGTATTTAATATGAAATGTTTGCGATGAGAAGGAATACATGTCGCTTGATGATGTTTTATATTTAATTTGATACGGCTCTAGCAGAACATTCAATCGATCAAACCATAGATTTCATTCAGTCTGACTGCGACTTTACATTCATACCATGATCGAACTAAAATAAACACAAATGATAAATCCCAAATGTTCAGATTTTAAGCATGGCAATCTGAACATTTTTCATGACATATTTAGATCATGCAGCAGTGGCGGAGGCGTCATGCGGCGGGAAGCGACTCCTCTGCCGTATTTTGTGTGTCGTCGGGCCACTGACCGGTGATGACGGCGGCATCTTGCACTGTTGTTGGCGTACTCCTGGACGTTGTCCCTAGCTTCAAGGAAGGCCAGAATGTTCCGGACTTCGGTCTCTAGGATCCAGTCAAATGGCGGGAGGAGGCGACTAGTGTTGGTGCAACGAAGCGGTAGACGGCAGCGATCCATGCCGCTGAGGGGGGCACTGGCACCGACACCGGGACAGGCGCTGGCAATGATGTGTCCAAGACATTCGTGTGCATGGGCATCAGCATGGGAGCGCACATCAGTGCACGCGCAGGCGCAGGCGCTGGCAGGTGCACGGGTGCGTGAAAGTCAGCAGGACCTCGTGGAACCCTGTGGCTTCAAGCTCGGCGACTATGTGCGGCTCCTAGGACATTAATGCCATGGGGATGGGCGCTGCGCAGTTGGCGCGACGGGAGTTGGAACGGGAGCGGGGACATGCGCGATGTCTTCCCGCAAGGCCAGTTCAATCTCATCCCAAAGCGCCTTATGTTCTTGAGGCTCCGGCTAGGTGTCTTCCTTAGGAAACTGGAAGACTAAGGGCAGACCATCATGATGCGGCATCGCGTACGGTGAGGTCAGGCTGATTGGAGGTAGACGACATTGGAATCCGAGAAGAGAGAATATTGTAGCGAGATGGGGAGTGCGGGGGTGATTTAAACTGCGGTGCCGGCGCCATTAAAAGTGGTGGCAGTTGGGAGGAAGGTGGGCGGCGAAGCCTGGTCAAAGGGCTCGCCTCCCTGTGAGCCTGCGCAACGGCCTGCTCGCACGGCTCCCGGTCAGCCGGCGCAGCGGCTTGCTCGCACGACTCCCTCGACTCACACGCTTGCTTGGACGTCACCTGTCGATGAGAAGCAGGACTTGTGGTGGCACATAGGTCTAATGCCCACGGTTTGAATAGTGAAACCATTTGCGTTAACATGACATGTCCTTGTTCAAAAATACCTTGGCTCTTCATTTGTGCAACTTTTCATAAGCAGCTTGTCTCAAATTGAACAAAAAAAATACGACAGCCTATTTGTGCCATATCACGTGACCATGCTCTGTTTCATGAATTTCATGTCAATTTTGGATTTTCTGGTATTTAAAACCCAGGATTTGAAACAATATCTTAACCTGCATCATGAAATAAATTTTCAAGCGATACAACTTTACTGTTGTAGATATTATTATTTTTTAAGAAATTATTTGGTCAATTTTTTTGCTTAATTAGACTTCAGACAAGTTATATATGCCAAGTAGAAAGATAATCCCTCTGTACCAGTGCATTGCCTGATATAGTAACTCTAGTAGGCACGAACAACGCACGAACAAAATCAACAAGTGGAGCTCCATTATGTGCTGATCCTAGTGTAGTACTATTAGTACTAGGAAATGGAGTTGATGGGTGACCTTGGGTAGTGGCAACCAAGGGAAATCGTGCTCGACACGGTAGGTAACATGAGCTAGTTACTAAAGCATCCCTCCTTTGTTCATCGATTGTCATTATGGACCGGGGACATGAGGGGAATTTTGGAGGGCTGGAATTCGGGCCACCAGATATTTCAACTCGAAACACGGAGGCGCGAAGTTTAATATCGTGGTTCTTTTGGTTGGGGTTGGGTAATGTGCATACCACGCACGCCACTGGTAGGACAAGAGCCGGGGTCTGGCTGGTACGCCGTCGGGTGCTACCATTCGAGAATGAAGGAATCTTGTTTAAAAAATTGCTGAACGAATCTATATGTATTACAATGCCTGTATTTTCCTTGTAAATAATTGGTCATTCCAAGACACACGGGAATTGATTTATGATGAGTTCTTGAATTAGAGTGAGTTTGTGATATAGTGATCTCAACGTGGATGTATGACCATGCATGTATGTCACGAATTCAAAAATAAAATGTAAGCCATGCATGGTCCTCGATTCAATATTTAAAATGCACAATAAATTGAAACATGAATATTAAGTCTAGTACTATGTACATGAAAATGTTGTGTTTAGGTCTCTCCATTGACCCCCACCAACACCACACATACTTCATGTATCGATTAATATTCATTTCTTTGTTAATAGAGCTATTGGTATCCGACAAACGTGTTTCATTATTTCTCTTCATGTTTTAATCTCCATTTATATCACACCCGCCCTCACACTCTCAACAAATGTATTTCTCACACACAACCTCGTCGTCCCCTCCATGACAAACCCTCCCTCTCTCTCTCAGGAAACGTATGTTGCCTTTATAAAACACCTTCACCATGCGCGCACACAAAAAGTCTATCTAGGCCACTGTCTCGGTAACTATCTCCCTCCAGCCCTCACTTCAGCTTCGCCACATGATATCTCGGTGTATCATCTTTAACATTCGAGTGTACGCTAGGCCACACTCACTCGATCTCTCCCTCTATAAATGATTCGATTGGCCTCGCTTTCTCGTGTCGTCTCTCTCACACCTAGATGCTCCCACTACACCTCTTGCATAGGCAGAGCTATGTAGATTGTCAGGGGGTAACCCCCTCGACCTTAGATAAAATTGTGAAGCTCTGCTTAGGATTGTTTAGATTATATTTTTGAACATTATATTTGTCCCCATCCTCCCAAACACCAATGGGTTGTGCACCCCCCGGAGAATATCATGTTCCCCCACACCTTAGATGCTATATGGTGATACGAGTTCCTTGGAGCATGTAGATCTGAGATATAGCGGCTCACAAGATGTCTTAATATTTTTACAAGAAACCTTAATGAGTTTGGGAATTGCACACAATTAGTACCAAAACTACTCAGATGCCCTTGGATCCCATATCCAACGGCCTCGAAACTCGTATCATCGTAGCATCTAAGATGAGGGAAGACCTCATATTCTCTTGTATTTAAGAATATCACGTGCTACCACACCTTAGATGATGTGGTGATACAAGCTCCTCGGAGCCGTTGGATATGAGATCCAATGACTCCTTGGTGGTTTGAATGATTTTTTTCCAGAAAAGCCCCCAAAGAGTTCGGGCACAACCCACAAGCACAAAGACTACTCAGATGCCATTGGATCTTAGAGATAACGACCTCGAAGCTCATATCACCGTAGCATCCAAGGTGCGAGAGCACCTAATGTTTTCTGAAATGGGGGAATATGAGGTACTCCCAAACTGTAGATTCTATGGTGATATGAGTTCCAGGGAGATCTAACGGCTCGCAGTAGGAGGTTTGAATGTTTTTACAATATAGGCCTCATAGAATTTGGGAACTGTGCGGAAAGTACAAATACTACGCACATAGCATTGGATCTGAGATCTAATGACCTAGATGCTCGTATCACCGTAGCGGCTAATTAAGCTACGGGGAGCACCTAATATGAGTTACTGGGAGCTGTTGGATCCAAGATCCGGCGGCTAACACGAGGCCTGAGTATTTTTTTTGCAAAAAAACCCTTGGAGAGTTTGGAAATTGTGCATAATTACAAAGACTACTCCCAAGCCATTGGATCTCAGATCCAACAACATAAAATCTCATATCACCATATCATCCAAGCTGCGGGGAGCATGTGATATTCTATGCCATTGTCATTTTTATTCCTAAACTTACAAAATACGTGTAACTGATGCCGTAACTTGTCTAACCGCACAAAGTGTTTGTGCAAAAAAACCATCCTACACTGAAATATCGAAACAACAGATGGGGGCCCTACTTGTCATTGATCAAATTTGGACCTAAAACTAACAAATCTAAAGGACGAGATCCGAACCGGCAACCTGGAGTACAAAGCATATGTCAATAGCCTGAAACCGCAGCGGTTGTTGGCTTTGTTGCATAACATGATTTTGTATAGTATTACGTTGAGTAGAGTAGAGGGAGTGGCTTGTCAACACGTGCTTGAACATTGACTGACTTACTGGTGGGTCCCATGGCTTCCATCTCCCTCTCCTCTCCATCTAGTACAACTTTTAGACGCACGGGCACACACGAAGAGCGGAGCGAGCTTGCCATGGTGTTATCATAACTAAAAAATGTTTGGAAAATAGATGAATCGCCTAGAACAAGAGACGTTGTGGCTGGTCAAGACGGAGCTAACCACACATATCCTCCATTCCACGTTAGCATGATGAAGTTGTGTGGCAAGTGGGTGTTTTCGACCGATTGGCTGGGTCCCGAGGTCGAACCATAGGTAGTTTGATACATTTTACTTTTACACGCTCATTTTTCCTCTGTGCCGAGATGTGGCACGCCCTACCGTGCGGTTTCTGGGTCCTCCCGCGTGGTGCACACATATTTTCTTCCTTCGTGAGACGTGGGATGCCCTACCGCGCATTTTCTGGGTCCTCCTCGGTCGTAGCGCCAAAGCAAAATAATGGGTCGTCAGATCACAAAAGCCCACATTTCCCGCCGAGTACATCAGTGAAGCACGGTGGCTAGCTAGTTGGGCTAGTGCGACCTATTAGCTAGGCCGCCACCACATTTGTTTTCTCACCCCTTTTTTCTATCCTTGTCGGTAGGTAAATTTAAATATCCATCGCTGCGTTGCACTGGTCTTTGGGTGCGGCAGGCGCGACAGGATTTTTATTTTTTTGATTAATGGGAGCAGGTGCGACAACAATTAGTCATTATGACTCCGCCTGTAAAACCCACTATTCCCTGAAGTGAAAAGTCATCGACTGGTGTTTTCCCATGGTGAAAACCAAAAGATTCACCCTGCTCCTTGGCTAGCCCCCTTCGCCTTCCCGTAGATTGCATTGCCTTTCAGCTGTTTCGCCCCCTTTGCTTCCTCTCCCCATTTATTCTACCTGGTTCCATCGCGGCGCACCAGATCACGGACTCTAAGGTGAGGCGCCTAACACAGGAGCTCCATGCCAAGGATGTGGAGCTCAGAGCCAAGGACGTGGAGCTTCGCGAGCTCAAGGAGGAGAGGAGTGCCATGCTCTCCGTTATGTGCGGGAGTTCACGGAGCTTCAAAAGCCGTAGGCGTCCACCACAAAGATGCTCGAGGTGTCAGCGGCGTTGATGCAGAAAGCAGGAGATATGATAGGCGGTCAGGCGAGCCAGCTAGAGCACGAGCGGGCCAATCGTGACGAGGTCCAGGATCACTATCGGTGTCAAAATCAGCGGATCTCGGGTAGGGGGTCCCGATCTGTGCGTGAAGGCTGATGGTAACAAGAAGTAAGGGACACAGATGTTTACCCAGGTTCGGTCCCTCTCGATGGAGGTAAAACCCTACTTCCTGCTTGATTAATATTGATGATATGGGTAGTATAAGAGTAGATCTACCACAAGATCGTAGAGGCTAAACCCTAGGAGCTAGCCTATGATGGTATGAATGTAATTGTGATCGGCCTTCTAAGGACCAACCTCTCCGGCTTATATAGACACAGGAGAGGGCTAGGGTTTACATGGAGTCGGTTACAAGGAAGGAAATATAATATCCAGATCGCCAAGCTTGCCCTCCATGCCAAGGAAAGTCCCATCCGGACACAGGCCGAAGTCTTGAGTCTTGTATCTTCACGCTTCAATAGTCCGGACGTTGTACACAGTCCGGCTGTCCGGATACCCCTAATCCAGGACTCCCTTAGTAGCCCGTGAACCAGGCTTCAATGACGATGAGTCCGGCGCGTAGTATTGTCTCCTGCATTGCAAGGCGGGTTCCTACTCCGAATACTCCAAAGTACCTGTTACGAAGAATATTGTCCGGTCTCTAATCAATGTTGTGCTCCTCGGCTTCAGCGCCTCAGTAATGACCATCTCCACGTGTCGAGCGAATGCGAGGAGTCAAGGTATTTTTGTCATTTGCCACCCTTGATCCTCCGGACCAACCGTCTATTTGAAGGGACAGGGATTCTCAGATCCAAACCTCACTCTCCTCCCTTGAGCTAGCATCTAGAGCGCTTCGCGAAAAGCCATTCCAGCATTACCGGCAGTCGCGGATCTTCTGCTTGCCCTCCTCGCTCTAAGTCGGGGGATTGGGGAGAGTGCTCAGTTCCTCACAGCCGCTTGGTGAAGTTACAAACTCAAGGGTTTCTTCCACCGGCATTCATGGTCTCCGTCCGAGCTAGAATAGCTACTTACGACGGAGGGGAACAAGCTGAGGGATCTCCTAACCCGTCTCCGGAGGAGCGAATATGCCTCATCTCGCATCTGCTGAGGGGCGTCGGGTTTCCTATCCACCCGTTTCTCCGCGGGCTCCTGGAGTTCTATGGCCTCCAGTTACACAATCTTACCCCAGCCTCCATTCTGCACATAGCGGGGTATGTCGCCCTATGCGAGCTGTTTTTAGGCTGCAAACCACACTTCGGATTGTGGAGGAAGCTGTTCTGCCTTGTCCCCCGCACCCAGGGGGAGTCCCTGTATCAAGTGGGCGGGGCCGAAGTATGGCGCATTGCCGAGACCGGATACCTGTCCGGCACTCCTGAGAATGCACCAGAAAACTGGCCTTCAGAGTGGTTCTATATAAATGACGTTCCCCTTCCGGATCCAGTCCGGAGGGGTCTCCCCAAGTTCAGCAACGCCCCACCAAGGGCACGCCTAAGCTGGCGTCCCCGGGGCCCTCAAGAAGAGGACACAAGGGAGATATTCCTCCTGATGAACAGGATAAAGTTGTTGGCCAAGTCCGGACTGACGATTGTTGAGGTCATGGCAATATGCATAAAGCAAGGAGTGCAGCCGCTTCAATATCGGGGGAAACCCATGTGGCATTACAACGGGGAAGACGACGCCACCCGCTGTGGTCGTAAGGGTCCGGACTCCGCTGTTGCTTTGGCAAGGATTTTGTCCGATTTGTGCAAAGGGGAAGAGGAGGAGTTCCTTCATATAAAAACACGGGACAAATTCTCCATGTACAACCCCCCAGAGTGGGTATGTTGCCATTCTTTTCCTAGTTTCATTTACTCTATCGCACTTCTGCTAAGATTACTTGCATCAATGCCTCTGAGCAGGAACTGAGGAGGGCCGTGGAAGGAATCTTCAGCCCCTCCCCACAACCAGAGGACCCTGGAAGGGCCCTAGATCCGGGACTCAAAGTAGATCCGGATATTACCGTGGAGCTTGTCAACGGAGTATTTTATCAGGCGAGCTGGGACGGCGCCCTAGTGGCCATTACGACCGACTCCCCTGGACTGCTTCCAACGTGCGTGTAAGCTGAGCTAAAAAAAACCCTATCCTCCGAAGAGGACTTTCCCTAGGTATTGTAATTTTACCTTTGAGGCCTCGCTCTATTTGCAGAAACGACGGTCGGAGCGAGGGGCCGAGCCCCTAGGGACTCGTCAACCACGGGCGTCCGGATCGGGCAGGCTCAAGAGGAAGGCGGTGAGGGCTGACACACCGCTGCAGAGGTAAAGTCATAGCCTGTCCTGCTGTCATAGAATTTGAAATATGACAGTGCCCTTTGTGTCTGGCAGGAAGAGGAATAACCGGGCTATATCCGGAAACCCCACCAACCATGCCTCCACCAGCCGGGTTCCAGAACCGGCTTCGGGGGCGGAGGTGGACACGGGGCCAGCACCGCATAGCTTCCCGACGGAGGGTACGGATATGTGTTCGGCCACGAACTCCGAAGTGGAGAGCGCCATGAACCACCGGCGCCGGAGGGCCGTGCTCCGGCACAACATCTTTTCCGAAGAGGCTTTTAATGCCTTCAATTCGGCGGACGCATATGTCTGAGCCGCTCGAGGCGGGCTTGCCCAAGCGACAAGCCAATATACCAAAGATATACGGGTAAGAGATTTTGATAAGTATGCCTAGCAGTAGCCCCTGAGACTTAGAATAGTTGGGACAACTGTTTGAAGGATCAATATATCCGCAGGTCCTTGTGGACAAGAATGAACAATTGGCGCGTGAGCTGGAGGCCTGCAAGGCCCAATTATCTGATGTGGTAGCCAAGTTAGAGGGCTCCCGAAAGGCCCCTGCCGGTAATATTTGTCTCCTTTATACACAGATGTGCTAGTTAATAGATGGCTGGTGCAGTTAGTCTAACAGTAAGTTCTGCACACAATCCTGGAGTGAATCCGGATGGCGCAGTGGGTGACGACTCGCATCCCAATGGCAACTAAAGGCCGGCGAGCGCATCCTTATGCAGGTGATGCAAGAGAAGAACAAGCTTCATGATGCCAATATTCATTTGGACATGGAATTAAAGGATGTCCACGCACAACTGGCGGACTTCGTGAAGGAGAACAAAAAACTTCGTCGCGACATTTATGGTAAGAACTCAAGCAAACTGTTTGATAGTACGGCGACGAAGTTTATTAAAAAGATTTTTCCTTGCAGGAATGTTAACGGGTCGCCCTGAAGAGGAGATGCCCTCATCTGCAGGTGATTTGCTGCAAGAACTGTCGCAGATGCACGATCGTGCTCGGCAGGTGATGCGCGGCGTTGCTCAGGCCTTATGGCCATCAAGCCTACTACCAAATGGCATGGGGGAGCTTGCGGACCTGCTCCAAGGAGCCCGGCAGCGCTTCCATCTGTGGAAGATATCGGCCTGCTGGCAAGGGGCAAGAGAAGCCTGGGCGATGGTGAAGACACGCTACACCAAGCTGGACCCTAACCATATGGCCGAAGTGGGACTGGCGGGGCCCGATGGGCAAGAAATTCCCGTGAGCCTGATGTATGACCAGGTAGCATTAGCCGCTAAGTATTCTCAGCAGGATTGTAGGCTAGATAACCTGTTAGATGGTATAGAGGAGGAATATAGTCAATCTCAGTGACTGTGTAAATTGATTGGCATAAGTAGCCTCTAGCCGGATTGAAATCATTTGTCATGGCGGACCTTTTCGCTTCAGCCCCCGGACCCTATAGTCCGGGGTGTGTCCGAATACCCGCTCGGTTATTCGAAAACCGGGGCATGCGTGGAGACCAGGCGTAGGGGTCATAGGTGCTTGAATAGACAAGTACCCAACTAGTTATGTTATATTGCATGGATAGCAAGAAACATCTTCTCGGGAGAATAGTTCCGTTAGGGGTTCCTTTCCCTAGGTATCCATGTGTCGATGCACATGTCCGGACTACACGCGATGGCGCAGGATACAAAGCTTCTGGGGTTCTTTGGTTGTAACCAACGAATACATCCTTTGTTCACCGATCGAATATTCTCTTAAGGAAACTAGCTTTCGGCTTCACCCAGTCTGAGGTACACATCCGGCTCAACCGGCAGTAACAATCGCAGAGGTGCTCCCCTTATGCCCTAGCCGAATTAACGGGAACGTAGGGCATAAACACAAGAGCCAGGCAACCCAGCTTGGCCACATCTTAAGTCATATCGATGCATATAATGGTGAAGAAAGGGCACATATGGAGAACAGACGCATATGTGATGGGCAAAAATCCATTAAAGTAATTATGTCTAGCTTCCGAATAGGAAGCCCCCAGATACAGCTTGCACACATGGTGCGGCCGGGATAATCCAGGAATCCGCACTGTATTAAAAACTTTGTGTGAATTGAAAGAGGGTCGAGAAAGTGGAGAAACAGTGGTGGAGCATAATTTAAAAAGGAAGGGTGAGGATACGAACACTGCGTTCGGCGTTAGGCGTAGAATCTCTGGAGTCTAGCCGCGTTCCATGGGTTCGGCTCGAGTCTGTTGTCAGATGCATTACGTAGGCGGTACGCTCCTCCGGTGAGAACTTTGTCGATGACGAAGGGACCTTCCCATCTGGGTTTGAGTTTGTCCTTCTTCTTCTCCGGTAGGCGTAGAACGAGCTCGCCAATATTGTAAGTTTTGCCCCGCACTTCTCTGCTTTGATATCGCCGAGCCTGCTACTGATAGAATGCGGAACGGGCTTTTGCGACATCGTGCTCCTCCTCCAGGGCGTCCAAGTTATCCTGCCGATCTAACTCGGCTTCCTTCTCTTTGTACATGCATACGCGTGGCGAATCATGTATTATGTCGCAGGGTAGTACTGCTTCCGCACCGTACACCATAAAGAATGGTGTGTATCCGGTGGTTCGATTCGGTGTGGTCCGCAGCCCCTAGAGTACGGAGTCGAGCTCCTCTACCCAGTGCGTATCCAATTCTGTTAAAGATCGCACTAATCTGGGTTTTATGCCGCTCATGATAAGACCATTTGCCCATTCGACCTGGCCGTTTGTTTGCGGGTGGTAGACAGAAGCGCAGTCGAGCTTAATGCCCATTTTGCTGCACCAAGTTTTCACTTCATCGGCTGTGAAATTTGAGCCATTATCAGTGATGATGCTATGGGGGACACCGTACCGGTGTACAACCCAGGATATGAAATCTATTACTGGTTCGGATTCGGCCGTTTTAACTGGTTTGGCTTTGATCCATTTGGTGAATTTGTCCACCATGACCAATAGGTATTTTTTCTTATGGCTTCCTCCTTTAAGGGGTCTGACCATATCCAGCCCCCACACCACGAAGGGCCAAGTTATGGGGATTGTTTGGAGAGCTGTAGGGGGCATATGACTCTGATTGGCGAAGAGCTGGCAGCCGATGCAATGTTGGACAAGGTCCTGTGCGTCTGCTCGGGCCGTCAGCGAATAGAAGCCTGTATGGAAGGCTTTGCTGACTAGCGCTCGAGCTGCGGCATGGTGCCCACCTAATCCAGCGTGAATTTCAGCCAGGAGTTGCCGCTCTTCCTCTTCGGAGATGCACCTTTGGAGCACTCCAGTCGCGCTTTTCTTGTAGAGTTCCCCTTCGTGAACCTTGTAAGCTTTAGAACGCCGGACTATGCAGCGTGCTTCATTTTGGTCTTCAGGGAGCTCCTGCCTATTTAGGTAGGCCAAGAACGGCTCGGTTCACGGGGCGATTACAGCCATGATTTCGTGGACCGGAGGTGTTATTTCGGTGGCAGAGCCTCCGATTATGTCGGATGGTTCGGAGTCTGGGGGTGTATTCAGATCCGTGCTGCTATTGCCGGACTCCCCTTCCCATACTACGGATGGCTTGAACAGCCTTTCCAGGAATATATTAGGTGGGACAGGGTCGCGTTTGGCGCCGATGCGGGCAAGGACGCCCGCCGCTTGATTGTTTTCTCGAGCCACATGGTGGAATTCGAGCCCCTCGAACTGAGCTGACATCTTTAGGACGACATTATGATAGGCCGCCATTTTCGGATCCTTGGCATCAAAGTCTCCATTTATTTGTGATATTGCGAGGTTCAAGTCCCCGCGCACTTCCAGGCGTTGGATGCCCATAGAGACTGCCATCTGAAGACCATGTAACAGGGCCTCATATTCGACCGCATTGTTGGAGTCTGTGTATAATATTTGTAGGACATACTGGACCGTGTCCCTGGTGGGAGACGTCAGGACTACCTCTGCTCCCAGTCCGGCCAGCATTTTGGAGCCGTCAAAGTGCATGATCCAGTTGGAGTAAGCGTCGTACTCTTTAGGGAGTTCGGCTTCTGTCCATTCGGAGACAAAGTCAGCCAATACTTGTGACTTAATGACTCGCCGCAGTTTGTATGTTATGTCGAACGGTAGGAGCTCGATGGCCCATTTAGCAATCCGGCCCGTAGCATCGCGGTTATTAATTATGTCGTTGAGTGGTACTTCGGAGGCGACGGTAATCGAACACTCTTGAAAGTAGTGTCTTAGCTTCTGAGATGCCATGAAGACTGCGTATGCCTCAAGCAGCTTGGCTAGCTCTTCCCCCATGGATTGCCGTTTGGGTTCTGAAAACCGCCTAAGGGTCTGTTTGACCGGTTTGTATCATTTTAGTATATTGAGGCTGTGTTCGGCCAGCCGGCATGGGATGCCTGGCATGTCCGAAGAGTGCCAGGCAAAAATGTCCCAATTCTCGCGTAAGAAATCTCGGAGTGCTGCGTCCATCACGGGGCTCAATTGTGTTCCGATGGATGCTGTCTTCGTGGGATCCGTTGGGTGGACCTGGAGTTTGACTATCTCATCTACAGGTTTAAATGAGGTGGACTTGGGTCGTTTGTCGAATATCACATCGTCCCTGTCCACGGTGGCCCGCAGTGTCGTTTACTCTTCGGCCACTAGGGCTTCAGATAATGCTTCCAGGGCTAGTGTTGTGGTTTTGTTTTCGGCACGGAGTGCGACGTCCGGATCACTGGCTAGAGTGATAATTCCGTTGGGCCCGGGCATTTTAAGCTTCATTTACCCATAATGGGGTACAACTTGAAAGCTTGTAAACGTGTCCCGCCCTAGAAGGGCGTGGTATCCGCTGCTGAAAGGAGCCACTTGGAATGTGATTTCTTCGGACCTATAATTCTCCGGGGTGCCGAATACCACATCGAGTGTGATTTTTCCCATGCACCGTGCTTCCCGAGTAGGGATGATTCCCCTGAAGGTGGTCCCGCTTTGCTCAATGCGGCCTTTATCAATCTCCATTTTGTGGAGCGTTTCTTCATAGATCAAGTTTAACCCGCTTTCGCCGTCCATGAGTACTTTGGTTAGCCGGAAGCCGTCCACGATTGGGCTAAGGACCAGAGCGGCCGGTGCCCGGACAGTCTGGAATCGAGGTTCGTCACTGGCATTGAAAGTTATTGCCGTGTCGTTCCAGGGGTTTATCTTTACCACATGGCAAATTTCCGCAGAGCTTCGGTGAGCCCGCTTGCGCCTGTTGTTCGAGGTGAAAGTCTCGAAGACTGTTAGTACCGTATTGTGTCCGCGGGTGGGATATTGTTCCGGTTTATGGCTCGGAAGAAGATCCTTGCCGCTTTTTGCCACCTGCCGGAGTACCCAACATGCCCTAAGGCTATGAGCTGGCATTGTATCCGGCATACTATGGAGCTTACATGGCCCGTCGATCCATTCTTCCAATACGGATCCCCGCCCTGGAGTGGGCCTCAGTTTCTTGGGGATTGGATCAGACGTCTTACAAGAGTTCGTCCGTTTGGTTCAGACAAAGGTCTTGGTGTGAGCGGTACTATCCCAAAATTCTGTTTGGGTCTTCCAGGCGCTCTCCATCGCACAGTACTTACGTACTATGGTTGCCAAGTCCGCGAAACATATTATTTCGCGGCGGCTTATCGCATTGAGGAGCCCTTCGTCCGTGCAGTTTTTGCAGAAGAGTGAGACCATGTTCTCCTCGCGGCAGTCCTTAACCTTGTTGAGCGCAAGGAGGAATCTGGCCCAGTAATGATGTACCGTCTCCTAGGGCTCTTACCTAATGCGGGAGAGACAATTTAAGTCCAAATAAGTGTTGTTAGCAGAATCCGGATTATGATCTGATCTAACGCCCAAGGGCGCGGGCGGTTCTGAGCCCAACAGCTCGGAATCCGGAGTGCTACCCGATTCCTTCGGCCCAATGCCCGATCCTAAGTCCGGGACCTGGGGCAGGTTGTCCTCTGAGCAGATTTTCGGCTGAAGGAGTTCGGCGATCCGAACATAATTCGTCCTCCAAGCTGGGGGACGATCCGCGTATGGTTCTTCCACAATCGCTATCTCATGGGTGTCCGGCGGGGATCTGATGTCCCTTTGGTCGGGTTTAAGCCCAATCTGGTCATAGTTCGTAGCGACTCCTAGAGCGGCAATGCGATTCAAGAGTTCATTAATGGAGGAGAGCTCCATTGGATCCATCTGTTCGGCCAGTTCCGAACTGACCCGAAGGTTATGATTGATGACCCGAGAGGCCGTTGTCGGCTCTGTCGCCGACGGGGCGGCCATGATAAAGCCGCCGAGCCGGAGCGTCTGGCCTACAGCCAAAGGTCCCTCCGAAGTAATGCCGTCCTTGAAGACGAGTCGAGCCATCAAGCCTTACGGCGATGTCACAGAGGAACTCTCAATGAAAGCACCAATGTCGGTGTCAAAACCGGCGGATCTTGGGTAGGGGGTCCCGATCTGTGCGTCAAGGCTGATGGTAACAAGAAGTAAGGGACACAGATGTTTACCCAGGTTCGGGCCCTCTCGATGGAGGTAAAACCCTACTTCTTGCTTGATTAATATTGATGATATGGGTAGTACAAGAGTAGATCTACCACGAGATCGTAGAGGCTAAACCCTTGGAGCTAGCCTATGATGGTATGAATGTAATTGTAATCGGCCTTCTGAGGACCAACCTCTCCGGTTTATATAGACATCGGAGAGGGCTAGGGTTTACATGGAGTCGGTTACAAGGAAGGAAATATAATATCCGGATCACCAAGCTTGCCTTCCACGCCAAGGAAAGTCCCATCCGGACACGGGCTGAAGTCTTGAGTCTTGTATCTTCACGCTTCAATAGACTGGACGTTGTACACAGTCCGGCTGTCCGGATACCCCCTAATCCAGGACTCCCTCAATCGCCTCAACCACTTGTTGGACTATGTTGTCAGACACGTGTTGCGGCTGCGCAATACCTACCGTCGTGCCAGCGCGACCATGCCGGCCATCGGGCTAAACCGTTCTAGCACCCCATTGACTTCAACAAGCTGTGACTTCCTGACCTGGTATCCTTCTTCACTGATATCTCCGAGGAGCTGAGCCGTCTCTGCATTATGTTGGGGGCGGAGCTGGACAAGGAGGGGTCGCGGGCGGCAGTCGCCGTTAACGGGGGAATCCTCTCAGGGCTTCGTCACTGGAATCCATTCGTGCCATTGGACACCATCTTTGACGAGCTAGCTCCCGTCGACCAGGAGCGGGCTCTGCGGGCGGTGGCACCCTGCATCACCACCATCGTGTGCCTCGAGAAGCAGAGGGACTTTGGTGGTGTTTAGGCGTCCTATGCCTGTGCATGTCTTGGCGCAACATGATCGTTGGATCAAACTCAGACAGTGCAGATCAGTCACTGTAGCACAAAGCGTGTGGGTGTGTTTTGTTGCATTATCATCTCAACATAGTTGTTCCCTCTTCATGCATGCTCATCTCAGCACCCCTCTTCATGAATGCTCTGCATGCTCCTACTATATTTGTGTTAACTTAGTGTGGGCTCATGCACCCTTCACGCTCATCTCAGATCCCATGTTCCATGGAGTACTGTAGCACCATACTCTCCGTGTGCAGTAGTCCTAGTTCTATTAACATTGATCTCACCATTCATTCTCGACCGGATAGATGAAAGGGGCATGTTACATTATTGTTCATATAGTTGACATGCGCACAACATCATTTTTTATCCTCATATCTTTCTACACTAGTAACAAGATTATAGTACTGACGTATGAACCACTGCACACGCCTAATAGTAGGAGTACTAATGCAGAGCATCCTATAGTCATCCTCATGGACCTACCATTGTCTCATCAAGTGCCAAGAGGGCCAATGTCACGAGCACGAGCTGGAGCTCTCGATACCAACGTGACTTCCTTCCTTAGTGATATTCCAGTTGATCCACTCGAGACATGGTTACTACCTAAGTCCAGAATGTTGTGCATGATCAGGTACCAAGAAGGCCCTCTCGGAGATGCACGTGGAGATGGACAAGTCCCCAAGTTCATGGATGAGTAAGAACGACGAAAGGAACTAGAGAAGTCTCCAGGTCCCAGACATCCGGCCCAAGGCCCCAGACATCCGACCCCTGGAGCATCATCCCCAGCAGCACCCCAGCCGACACGGACCTACAGGCCCCGGACATCCAGCCTCAGACCGGACATCCGGCCAAGCCCGAAAATTCGACTTGAGCCCCGAACATCCAGTGTCCGCCTATCCAAAGAGCATCTGAATGACCCTCGCCAGCCCGGACATCCGGCCAGAGGCCCAGACATTTGGACCAAAGCGAGCCGCCGGACATCCGACCTCTGGCACGGAAGTCTGGCACCCTCCTTCTACAGAGCATCAGGACGGCGCCAGGCCAGCCCGGACATCCAGCCCGACAGGCCGGACATCCGGCGTCTCGGGAAGTCCCGGACATCCGGCCTGACACCTGGATGTCCGACTCCATCTGTCTGCGCACAGAATGGTCCGAAGCCCATGTATCCCTTCGCTCCCCCCATAGACTATATAAACTCCATCTCCCTCATGTTTTCGGGTTAGCATTGGTTTAGCTTATTTCAGAGATAGAGCTTTGCTCATCCATCTGGATCTACTCCACGAGAGAGACCGCGACCTCTACGGAGAAGATCCATCTTGGATTCAAGACCCCTCCCAAGAAGACCTTCAAGACCTCGTCACGGAGAAGAACTTTCTACTTGTATCGTCCTTTTGTTGACCGTGGATCGTGTATCTCTTTGTGTTTCGAGGATCTAGCACATGTGTAATCAAATCTTGTTGGTTTCGGTGATTTCTCTCGTGTTTCCCTCATGTTTTCACTCGTGTTCTTCGTAGGGTTCGCTCCAATCGTGAAAGATCAGCCCTAGGGTTTCCACCCTACATCATCTTGGTATCATGAGCCTTGGTTGAACACGACTCTGGAGCCCCTACCCTTGTTTTCTAGCCTTGCTTTGTTGATTTTGTCCCAAATTATAAAATCCCCACAAAAACAGCCCATCCAAAAAATTTGTGATTTGTTGGTGTGATGAAGTTTTTTTGGATTTGATCCGTGGATTTCGTGTGTAGCAGGTAGATCTAGCTTCCCCTATCTTTTCTCCCAAATCCATCCACGAATTCTCTCGAATTTTGCCCTGAATTTTTTCCTTCCCATCGTGATCCACCAAGTTCATCCACGGAGCCAGAGCCCGAACATCTGGCCCATGACCCCTAGACATCCGGTGAACCCGGACAAGCGGCCGTCAAGCCCGGACAACCAGCCCCTGGTAGCAACATTTCCCATCCACCGCTCCATTCCCCGCCTAACTCTCGCCAATTTTGACCGGGCATACCACTTTCACTTCCGCATTCCACCACCACTTTCCACAAACAACACTGCTTACCCACTACCAACTCCGACAATTTGACACATTTTCTTCTTTGAGAATTTGAGTTGAGTTTTCCATTTCCTAACGCGTCTCATCAACTTAGGGACGGTTTGACATCAACATCACCGCCACTCATCTTCGCCACGGACCTGTCATCAACAACAACTGCTCAACAATTTTCACACCTTCAACTGTAAGCAAGGATGGTAACCTCGACGACATCTTTGTCTACACCTTGCCATTGCATTGATAACGCCATAGACAATTTTGCGTACCTTTCCTATCGAGACTAGCCTTTGAGTATTCCTAGGAACATTACTTGTGCACATTAGTAATCTTTGCATATATCATCATCTTGGTCTCCATATCTTGGTATTATCTCTTGTGTCACAAGGTTGTCATAGCATATATGCAATTGCTATCTTGGTTCATGAAGTTTTGCATGGAAAATATCTCAAAAGATAAAGAGCAAAACAAACTTTTAAGCAAAAGAGAAAGATAAGCAAAGAGCTTTTAAGTAAGAACCATAGCATCATACTACATTAAGATTGTCATACTCGATCACCTTGGATCATATCATCGGAACACCATACATATAGCATACTTGGGGTAGAAGTCGTTACATTTTTGATTAGTAGGTTGTGCACAAGTCTCGTATCCGCCTATTATGCAATTGTGCTAGCATCTCTCTAGAATTGTGCAACATGAGCATTTTCCATGGATTCCACAATTTGAGCTCATTTTGGTTGCATGACCCCATTTATCTATTTGCGTGTGTGTTTGCGTGTACCACTACTTGCTATTGGTCTACTTGTTGCATTTGCAAATTTGCGAATCTTTTTCAACATCATTGAGTCTCACTAACAATTGCATAAATTTTGTGCCACCATCCTCACCAAGCTCCACCAAATGCTTTTACTTGTGTAGGTGTGAGAACCGACAGGAATTGGTACCAATTGTGCTATTTCCTTGCTTCACATTTGAGTGATCATTGATCCATATTCAACTTCGGTCATGGTACATTTGGTATAGTTCTTCTCTTTTTTCGACTCACACATTTGCTTGGAATGATGGACAAGCCAAGTTCTGCTAACAACCCACTCTTCCTCGAGCAAGACGACGACCCGAACACCTACGTCACCAAGAACCACCTCTTCGGTGCACAACGAGCTTTGCATCAAGAACAACAATCATTGAGTGACCGCATCGAAAACCTCGCTACCGACTTGTGCCTCTCCGAGCAATGTACAAGATACTACTTCGAAAACAAGCTCGACGAACAAAAACAAGAGAACAATGCAAGAATGGACGGGATTCGTGCATTGTTGGTCAACCGCTCTTCTACCACTTCATCATATTCATGATGGAGCCGCTCGAGTCGACACTCCGATGACACCATCTTGGGCTCAAGTACACCAACATCCAACACACTTCGACGAGCCACGCGCCAAGACTGGCAAGCAAACTGCAATCCTCTACATGTCAATGGTCGACAAGAGCAACTTGAAGCGCAAGAATACCGACATCATCAAAATCAAGCTACATTCGCACAATCACAATAAAGGCAACGTCAACTCCAACAAGAGGAAGCACAAGAACAATGACACCAACAAGAGCTAATGCAAGAATGGAAATGCCAACATCAAGATGAGCAAGACGCCGTTGCACTACGTCAACAACAAGAACGGCGTGAAGCTCAAGCACTTCAGGCGCTACGTGCCCTCCAACATACGAATCATGTTGTTGCCAACCGGAACCGCCAAACACATCAAGAGCAAGAAACACTTCGCGGTAATGTTCAAGAAAGAATATATCAAGCATGAGTGCATCGTCAAGTTCCGCAAGATCCTCCACAAGATAGACAAGAACAACAAGCTCCTCTAGAACCACATGCTCTACAAGAAGCACAAGTTCACCAAGAGCAACAAGACAATGGAAATCGTCCATGCCAAGTGCAATTAGAGGGCGATAATCCTCCACATCAAGGACGTCATCACCCTCGACCCCAACACAATGAAGAACAACGCTATGGCAAGCTCAAGTTCACCATGCCCAAGTTCACCAGAAGCATTGATCCCAAAGAGTAGCTTTCATGGGCATTGAAAGTCGACAAGATCTTTCATTTGCACAATTATGAGGAAGAGAAGAAGATCGCCATGGTATCCCTTGAATTCCAAGACTATGTCCTCATCTGGTGGGAGCAAATCCGTGAGTGCCGAGGGGCAAGAGGTGAACCACCGATCACAACATGGGATCAAATGAAGGATGTAACGAGAGTGCGCTTTGTGCCAACATGCTATAATTGCGACCTATTCGAGCGACTACGACTCCTCAAGCAAGGAACGAAGAGCTTTGAATAGTACTACAAGGAAATGGAGATTGCCATGATAAGAGCCAATGTCATGGAAGATGACGAGCAAACTATGGCACATTTCTTGAATGGACTCAATCATCCTATCAAGAAGATCGCCGACTTCCAACCTTACTCCAACCTCATCGAGCTAGTGCACCAAGCTACAAAGGCGGAACGTCAGGTGCAAGATGACTTAAAGTATGCCAAGTTAGCTTCCAAGACATATGGCTCCTCCTACAACCAAGCTTCAACGACTACAATGACTCCTACCTCGACAAAAGCTTCACCAAGCAACGACGACAAGTCAAGTTACAAGAAGACTTCAACATCTTCAGGTCGTCCTCCTACGACAAGCAACTTCAAGCCAAGAGATTCATCATCATCTACTCCAACCGATGAGACCATCAAGACAATTTCAATCAAGTGCTTCACATGCGGAGGCCGAGGACACAAGTCCTTTGAGTGTACAAACAAGTGCACCATGATCCTCAACGATGACGGAACCTATGACTCCATGAGTGAAGAGGAAATGGAAGCCCTTGAGCAAGTGTCCGAGCACCGGCAAGTGAACGAAGATGATCAAGTCTTTTGTGATGATGATTCAAGCCCTGCTCTCATTGTCTCCAAGGTCTCGAATCTTCAACATCAATAAGACGAAGACAAAAGATGCCATATATTCCACACAAAGGCGGGAATCAATGGAAGGTCTGTGAAGGTCATCATCGATGGAGGGAGTTGCCATAACTTGGCGAGTGAAGTACTATGCTCCAAGCTCCAATTGGTCAAGATGAAGCATCCCCACCCTTACAAGATCCAACGGCTTAGCAATTCCGACACTATACAAGTGGAAAATATGGTGCAAGTTTCCTTCAAGATCAGAGCATATGAAGACACGTTGGAATGTGATGTTGTTCTGATGTCCGTTTGCCACCTCCTTCTTGGACGACCATGGCAACTCGACCGAGGCATCATCCACAATGGGCGAACAAACCACTATAGCTTCAAGATGAAAGGAAAGGAGTATGTGCCACAATCTATGTCTCCAAGTCAAGTGATTGCCGACAAGCTAGCCACCCATCATGGAGAGAAAAGTGATAGAACGAACCACCTAAAAGGGAGCGAGAGCCACAAGCAGCGACAAGAAAACTTAGTGCTATTTGCCACCAAATGTGAGATGAGAGAAGTGTGTGAGAACCCATCTAGTGTTATGCACTATGTCCTTCTGTGCAAGGAAGAGGCACCAAAAACTAACACCTCTCACAATATACCTTTAGTGTTATCTCTTTATTACAGGAATTCCAAGATGTATTCCCCGACGAGCTACCTCCAGGTCTACCTCCTCTTCGAGGCATCGAACACCGCATCGACCTCATCCCGGGAGCATCTCCCCCCAACAAGGCTCCCTACCGCGTTAACCCCGAGGAAACCAAAAAGATCCAATGGCAAGTACAACAACTCATCGACAGCAGCCATGTATGAGAAAGCTTGAGTCCACATGCCGTACTGGTAATCCTTGTTCCCAAGAAAGATGGTACATATCGCATGTGTTCTGATTGTCGTCCTATCAATTCTATCACGGTTAGATATTGCTACCCCATTCCTAGCTTAGACGACATGCTTGATGAGCTTAGTGAAGCCATAATTTTCTCTAAGATTGACCTTAGCAGTGGATAGTACAAAATCCGCATCCAAGAGGGTGACGAATAGAAAACCACATTTAAGACCAAATTTGGCTTATACGAATGGCTTGTGATGCAAATGGGTTTATCCGAAGCACCCATTACTTTCATGCGAGTCATGCATTTTGTTCTCCGACCCTATATTGGCATATTTGATGTGGTCTACTTCGACGATATTCTTATCTTTAGCAAATCCCTCAAAGATCATGTCACCCATCTGAGAACCGTTTTGCAAACCCTTAGGAAAGAGCACCTTTATGCTAATATGGACAAATGCCTTTTCGGTGTTGATAAGCTTGTTTTCTTGGGTTTTGTAGTATCTTCTAAGGGTGTGCATGTAGATGAATCTAAGATCAATGCTATTAAGACGTGGCCCCAACCAACAAATTTGCAACAAGTGCGAAGTTTTCTTGGTTCAACCGGTTTCTATCATAGATTTGTCAAGGATTTTAGCACCATCTCTTTACCTTTACATGATTTAAGTAAGAAGAATGCACCTTTTGTTCGGGGACCATCCCAAGATACCGCTTCAATGAGCTTAAGAATTTTCTTACACGTGCTCCTTTGCTTGCTTTACCCAACTTTTATAAACCCTTTGAGGTCCATTCTGATGCTAGCGGTTACGGCATAGGAGGTGTCTTGATGCAAGAGAAGCGCCCCATAGCTTACTTTAGTGAGAAACATTTTGGAGAGCAACTCAATTACCCCATATATGACAAAGAGCTATATGCTTTAGTTAGAGTCTTGCATGTTTGGGAGCATTATCTCCGTCCTCATGAGTTCATTCTTCACAAGGATCATGAAACACTTAAATACCTTAAGGGTCAAACTATGTTGAACAAGCGTCATGCTAAGTGGAGTGAATTATTTGGGTTATTTCCTTATGTCATCAAGTACATCAAAGGCAAAGAGAATGTTGTGGAGGATGAGCTTTCCCGCAGATGCATGCTTTTTACCCAACTTGAATTGAATGTCATTGGCTTTGAGCACATAAAAGACTTGTATGCACATGATCCTAATTTTTCTATTTCTTATGCCAAATGTTTGACGCATACGTCTTGGGAACGCTATTACACCAAACATGATTATCTCGAGCTAATAAACTATGTATCCCCGAGTCTTCTCTTTGTTTGTTACTTTTGCAACAATCTCATGGAGGAGGACTCATGGGACACTTTGGACGCGACAAGACATTCGCCACGCTCTCCAAGAACTACTTTTGTCCCAAGATGTTCCGTGATGTCTCACGCTTTACCAACCGATGATCGACATGTCATAAAGCTAAGTCTAACACTCAATCTCATGGTCTTTACATGCCCCTTCCTATTCTGTATCAACCATGGGAAGATATCAGTATGGACTTTGTGCTTGGTTTGCCTAGGACTTGACATGGCAAAGATTTTGTGTTTGTTGTTGTGGACCGATTCTCTAAAATGGCTCATTTCATCCCATGCAACAAGATAGACGATGCTTCACATGTTGCAAATATTTTTTGAAGGGAAATCTTGCACCTCTATGGAGTACCAAAGACGATTGTCTCGGACCACGACGTCAAGTTTCTAAGCTACTTTTGGAACACCCTATGCGCAAAGCTAGGAATCAAGCTTTTGTTCTCTTCGGCGTACCATCCTCAAACCGACGGCCAAACGGAGGTCACGAACCGGACACCCTCCACTCTACTACACGTGTTGATCAAGAAGAACATTGAGGAGTGGGAGGAGTGTCTACCCATCGCCGAGTACTACTACAACCATGAAAGACATTCGACTACCGGCAAGCCCCCGTTCGAGGTCGTCTACGGTTTCAATCCGTTGTCCCCATTGGACATTCTTCCTCTACCACTACAAGAGCGCATCAACATGGACACGAGTGCATCAGTCAACTACCTCAAGAAGATGCATGAAGATACAAGACACACCATCGACCACAAAGTACAACGACTCGCGATGAAGCTCTACATCAATAAGCAACCCATGGTATTCAACATTGGAGATCTTGTATGGGTACACCTTTGTAAGGACCGCTTCCCCAACGAACGCAAGTCCAAGCTTCTACCTCGAGCCGACGGACCCTTCAAGGTGCTCGAGCGCTAAAACAAAAATGCGTACAAGATTGACCTACCACGCAACAAGTACTCCGTGAGCGATATTTTCAACATCAAAGATCTCTCGCCCTACCATTGTGATGAAGATTTCGATCCCAGGTCGGATCTTTCCCAGGGGAGGGGGGAGATGATGCAAAGCATCCTATGGTCATCCCCATGGACCTACCATCGTCTCATCAAGTGCCAAGAGGACCAATGACACGAGCACGAGCTAGAGCTCTCGAGACCGAGGTGACTTCCTTCCTTAGTGATATTCCACTTGATCCACTCGAGACATGGTTACTACCTAAGTCTAGAATGTTGTGCATGATTAGGTACCAAGAAGGCCCTCTCGAAGATGCACGTGGAGACGGATAAGTCCCCAAGTTCACGGATGATGAAGAACGACAGAAGGAAATGGAGAAGTCTCAAGGTCCTAGACATCGGGCCCCAAGCTCTGGACATCCGGCCCCTGGAGCATCATAACAAGCAGCAGCCCAACTGACAAGGACCTATAGGCCCCGGACATCCGGCCTCAGCCCGGACATCCGGCCAAGCCCGAAAATCTGGCCTGAGCCCCAGACATCCGGCGTCCACCTATATAGAGAGCATCTGAACGGCCCCCACCAGCCCGAACATTTGTCCAGAGGCCCGGACATCCGGCCCGAAGCGAGCCGCCGGACATCCAGCCTCTGGCCCAGAAATCTGGCACCCTCCTTCTAGAGAAGATCAGGATGGCACCAGGCCAGCCCAGACATCAGGCCCGACAGCTCAGACATCCGGCATCTCGGGAAGGCCCGGACATCCGGCCGGATGCCCGGACGTCCAGCTCCATTTGTCTACGCACAACAACGGACTGAAGCCCATGTATCCCTTCGCCCCCTAGACTATATATACTCCATCTCCCTCACGTCTTAGGGTTAGCATTGGTTTAGCTCATTTGAGAGATAGAGCTTTACTCATCCATCCGGATCTACTCTGTCGAGGGAGACCGCACCGTCTACTGAGAAGATCCATCTTGGATTCAAGACCCCTCCCGGGAAGAACTTCTAGACCTCCTCACGGAGAAAAACTTGCTACTTGCATCATCCTTTGTTGATCGTGGATCTCTTTCTGTTTCGAGGATCTAGCACATGTGTAATCGAATCTTGTTTGTTTGAGTGATTTCTCTCGTGTTTTCCCTCGTTTCTTCGTAGGATCCGCTCCAATCATGAAAGACCGGTCCTAGGGTTTCCACCCTACATCAAGTACTATGTGATGGGGTTATGTACCTAGGGTAGGGTCATGGACCTGTTCCAAGTAACTTACCCTAGGACATCCCTAGAAGAGGTCACCTTCCAGTCGACCAACGAGGATTCACTCGACTGACCTGAAGGACTCGACCACGAAGACTCACTCGACCACCAGGAGGTCAAGAGGCACTCTGCACCACAACGGCCTGTAATTAAGTAGACTTTATGATAGTAAAGGCACTTTATGTGGGGCGTTACCAGTAACGCCCCAGACTTAACTCTCCTTAAACCCTCTCCTACGTGGACTGGCTGGGGTCCTGGCGTACTCTATATAAGCCACCCCCCTCCACAGGCAGAGGGGTTCGGCACCTTGTAATCCATACATTCATAATCCACTCGACTGCCTCCGGGCTCCGAGACGTAGGGCTGTTACTTCTTCCGAGAAGGGCCTGAACTCGTACATCCTTTGTGCTTACAACCTCTCCATAGCTAGGACCTTGCCTCTCCATACCTACACCCCACTCTACTGTCAGGCTTAGAACCACGACAGTTGGCGCCCACCGTGGGGCAGGTGTTTTAGCGATTTTGTGGAGAAGTTGCGATTCTTCCGAGTATTTTCATCATGGTGTCTGCTGGAGTTTTGATCGAGGGTCAAGAGATCCGTCTCGGCACTCTCACCTTCATCGCCGACGACTCCGCATGGCTCCAGGAGGCTCCACTCGACGTAGATGCGCTCCCCATCCGCGGTGCGACGCATTTTCGCGCATGTGTCCGCGGCGTTCTGCTGCGGCAACCATCGACCCAGTATCGGTCGGCTCCTCCGTCTTCCACCCTCCCGGTCTCCCGCCAGCGCAAGCGCTCAGGCCGGTCGAGGCTTCAGCGATGGGTGAGTCACGCGGTGGCTCGCCAGTCGACCACTACACAAGTTGTGGCAATCGAGCCCAACGAATCTCTCTACGGCTTGTTCGATCAGTCGACTGGCTCCGGAGAGACTGCATCCGAGTGCGGAAGCAGTGATCCAGCGGCGGAAATCTTGATGGTCGACGGGCCCCACAGCCCTCCTGGCTTCGCCCGCGGTGGTGGAGCAGGCGACGGCGGCGACCCTGCTCGAGGCTACGAAGAGTACCAGCCCGAGCCACTCGACTCTCTGCAAAGAGAAGAGCTTCGCCGCAGGAACGAGGATCCCCTGCGTATTCCCATCGCAGGAGAAACCCCCGAGGCTCGTGCCTTGGAGGAGGCGCGTCTGGCCAATTTGGCCGAGCGCACTCGACTGGAGAACCTTCAGCGAGCACTCGACGAGCGCGCGCGGCAACGAGTTCCCGACACCAGTCGACGTCAACTCTTCCCGCCGACTCAGGTATATCGAACCCCAATTCAGAATTTAGCAGCTGCGACCCGTATAGCAGAGTCCATTCAGCCTTCGCAGTCAGAAGCTGGCAGAGGTTTGCTGCAGATCAGGGATCTGCTCCGGGCAGCAGGAGATCAGAATTCAGCCGTGTCTCAGTCGCGCAACAGAATTCACAGTCGATCTGTCACTGTGAATACGGTTCAGTCGGCTCACAGCCCCAGATCGCCTCCGCGGCGCGAAGGGCGTGAGAATCGGCGAGATCAATATGGCGACAGACTCGACCGAGATGATAGGCGTCGAGTGCCCTATTCCCCTCCGAGGGGTGGGTCTTACGCTCCTCGGCAGCCAGATGATAGGCGTCAGTACAGTACAGGGCGTAGGGTTCCAGTTGACCATAGAGAGCCAGGCTTCGACGCGCGATCCATTATCGTGCAAGGGTTGGTCGACCGGAACAGAGCTCATCGAGGCGCACTCGACAGAGATGTGCCCACGAGCAGTCGAGTACATGTTTCTGGTCCTGAATGTTTCAGCAGAGCTATCAGAGCCGCAGTTATCCCCCCCAATTTCAGGTTGGCAACAGGAGTCAGCAAGTTCACTGGTGAGTCTAAGCCTGAAACTTGGCTTGAAGACTACCGAGTGGCAGTTCAGATCGGTGGTGGGAACGACGAGGTGGCCATGAAGCATTTGCCCCTCATGTTGGAAGGTTCTGCCAGGGCATGGTTGACTCAATTACCTCCTAGCAGCATTTACACTTGGGAAGATCTGTCCCGAGTGTTCGTCAGAACGTTTGAAGGGACTTGCAAGCGACCAGCGGGATTGACAGAGTTGCAAGTCTGCGTGCAGAAAACCAATGAGACTCTCAGAGAGTATATTCAGAGGTGGATCACTTTGCACCACACTGTGGAAAATGTCTCTGACCATCAGGCAGTATGCGCCTTCAAAGATGGCGTCAAGAACAGAGAACTGAGTTTGAAATTTGGTCGAACCGGTGACATGACCTTGAGTCGGATGATGGAGATTGCTACCAAGTACGCCAATGGCGAAGAAGAAGACCGACTCCGAAGCGGCAAGCACAAGCCGAGTCAGTCGGAAAAAGGAAACACCAGTCGGAAACAGAAGCGGAAGGCTGAACCGGCAGCTCCTAGAGAGGCTCTGGCCGTGACTCAAGGAAAGTCCAAGGGGAAACCAAAAGGATCCTGGAACCCCAAGAAGGTGAAGGATAAAGAAGGGAACGACGTGATGGATATGCCGTGCCACATCCACACGAAGAAAGATGAAGAAGGGAATATCATTTACCCAAAGCACACCACTCGCCAATGTCGACTCCTGATCCAGCAGTTTCAGGGAAAACAGTCTAAGGACAAGGAGAAGGAGTCGGACAAGGCCGAAGACAAAGAGGACAGTGAGGGAGGATATCCGCATATCAACTCCACTCTGATGATCTTCGCAGATGTGGAAAGCAGAAGTCGACTGAAAGTGATTAACCGAGAGGTTAACATGGTTGCCCCAGCAAAGGCAAATTATCTGAAGTGGTCTCAAACACCCATCACATTCGACCAATCTGATCACCCGACTCATATTGCCACCCCTGGGAGGCAAGCTTTGGTGGTCGATCCAGTTGTCGAAGGCACTCGACTGACAAAGGTGCTGATGGACGGTGGAAGTGGGCTGAATCTGTTATATGCAGACACGTTGAAAGGTATGGGCATTCCGATGTCCCGACTGAGCACTAGTAACATGAGCTTCCATGGAGTTATACCAGGAAAGAAGGCCGAGTCACTCGGCCAGATAGCTTTGGACGTAGTGTTTGGCGATTCAAAGCATTTTCGCAAAGAAAAGTTGACGTTTGAGGTCGCGGATTTTCAAAGTGCATATCATGCCATTTTGGGGAGACCAGCCTATGCACGGTTCATGGCTCGACCATGTTACGTGTACCTCAAATTGAAGATGCCCGGTCCCAAAGGTGTGATCACTGTCACGGGTGATAGGAAAAAGGCAGAGGAGTGCTTTCAGAAGGGCTCCAAAATTGCCGATTCCCAAGTGACAGCGGTCGAGTTCGAAGAATACAAGCAAAACGCAGATCCGAGTGACTTGCTGCGATCCAAGAAGCCCGCCACAGAATCTGCATTCCAGTCGTCCGGTGAGACGAAGCCTGTTCACATTCACTCGACCGACCCCGAAGCAGCTCCGACCCGCATCTCCACAACACTCGACCCAAAATAGGAAGAAGCACTCATCCAGTTCCTCCGTGAGAACTGGGACATTTTTGCATGGAAGCCCGCTGACATGCCAGGTGTTCCCAGGGGACTGGCTGAGCATCGCCTAAGAGTCGACAAGTCTGCAAAACCAGTCAAAGAGCATCTTCGGCGGTCCGCCGTCCAGAAGAGAAAGGCCATCGGTGAAGAAGTGGCTCGACTGTTGGCGGCAGGATTTATCCGAGAGATATTCCACTCCGAGTGGCTTGCTAATGTCGTCATGGTTCCTAAGAAGGACAAGTCGCTCCGAATGTGCATTGATTTCAAGCACATCAACCGGGCCTGCCCGAAAGATCACTTTCCTCTCCCTCGCATAGATCAAATTGTTGACTCGACCGCGGGATGCGAGAGGTTGTCTTTTTTAGATGCTTACTCCGGGTACCACCAGATCCGTCTGTATGGGCCCGACGAAGTAAAAACAGCTTTCATCACTCCATTCGGGTGCTTCTGCTATATCACCATGCCATTCGGCCTCAAGAATGCCGGAGCCACATTTATGCGAATGATCCAGAAGTGTCTACTCACTCAAATCAGTCGGAATGTGGAAGCTTATATGGATGATATTGTTGTCAAGTCACGAAAAGGTTCCGACCTGCTTGCTGACCTCGCCGAAACATTTGCCAACCTCAGAAGGTATGATATCAAGCTCAATCCATCAAAGTGCACATTTGGAGTTCCTGGTGGCAAGTTACTCGGTTTTCTCGTTTCCGAACGGGGAATCGACGCCAACCCAGAAAAGATTGGCACTATTCTCCGAATGAAACGCCCTGTGCGAGTGCACGATGTCCAGAAGCTTACTGGATGCTTGGCCGCATTGAGTCGATTCATCTCACGACTCGGTGAAAAGGCATTGCCTCTTTACCGACTGATGAAGAAGGCTGACAAGTTCGAGTGGACTCCAGAAGCTGATGCAGCGTTTGCCGAGCTAAAAGCTCTGCTCTCCACCCAGCCGGTGCTTGCTGCTCCAATCAGCAAAGAGCTTCTGTTGCTCTACATCGCAGCCACAGGACAGGTTGTCAGTACTGTGCTAACGGTCGAGCGGGAAGAAGAAGGAAAAGCTCTCAAAGTTCAGCGCCCAGTATATTATTTGTCTGAAGTCTTGACTCCATCCAAGCAGAGATATCCTCACTATCAGAAGCTTGTGTATGGAATATACATGACCACAAAGAAGGTTGCTCATTATTTCTCTGACCATTCAATCACAGTCGTCAGCGACGCTCCACTATCAGAGATTTTGCACAACAGAGACGCAACTGGTCGAGTGGCCAAATGGGCGATTGAACTTCTTCCCCTTGATATCAAGTTTGAGGCAAAGAAAGCCATTAAGTCCCAGGCAATAGCAGATTTCCTCGCCGAGTGGATCGAACAGCAGCAGCCGACTGAAGTTCACTCGGAGCATTGGACCATGTTTTTCGATGGTTCTAAGATGTTGAATGGTTCCGGTGCTGGGGTTGTCCTGGTTTCCCCCAGAGGAGATAAGCTCAGATATGTGCTCCAGATTCACTTTGATTCCTCCAACAATGAGGCAGAATATGAGGCCCTCCTATATGGGTTGCGCATGGCCATTTCACTCGGCGTCCGTCGCCTAATGGTCTATGGCGACTCGGATTTAGTGGTCAATCAGGTGATGAAAGAGTGGGACGTGAGAAGCCCAGCCATGACTGGATACTGCAGTGCAGTGAGGAAGCTGGAGAAAAAGTTCGAGGGGTTGGAGCTCCATCATATACCCCGACTGAAAAATCAAGCAGCTGATGATCTAGCAAAGATAGGTTCCAAGAGAGAAGCCATTCCGAGTGGTGTGTTCTTGGAGCATATACACACTCCGTCAGTCAAAGAAGATCCTTTCACCGAAGAAACTCCGCAGCCCAAGAGTGCTACAGATCCGCCTGAAGTTGAAGTCCCAGCGGTGGTCGACTTGATCATGGAGGTTTTGGTAGTCATTCCCGACTGGACAATTCCGTATGTCGCATATATCTTGAGGAAAGAGCTTCCGGAGGATGAGGAAGAGGCTCGACAGATCATCCGTCGATCTAAGGCCTTTACCGTCATCAAAGGACAATTATACAGAGAGAGCACGACTGGAGTCGGTCAGCAGTGCATAACACCAGAAGAAGGTCGACTCATCCTCAATGATATTCACTCGGGGACCTGTGGTCATCATGCGTCCTCTCGGACCATCGTGGCCAAAGCATACCGAGCCGGATTTTACTGGCCCAAGGCGAATGAGATGGCAAAAGAGATAGTGGATAAGTGCAAGGGATGTCAGTTCTACTCGAATATGTCGCACAAACCTGCGTCAGCTTTGAAGACCATCCCACTCGTCTGGCCTTTTGCAGTTTGGGGGCTGGACATGGTCGGCCCTTTGAGAACAGGACGAAGTGGCTTCACGCATGTACTGGTGGCAGTCGACAAGTTCACCAAGTGGATCGAGGCTAAACCAATCAAGAGCCTCGACACCGGTACTGCTGTTAGCTTCATCAGGGAACTAATATTCAGATATGGAGTCCCGCACAGCATCATTACGGATAATGGGTCGAACTTTGACTCAGAGGAATTCAGAACCTTCTGCAACTCCCAGGGCACACGGGTCGACTACGCATCAGTCGCCCATCCGCAGTCGAATGGACAAGCAGAGCGAGCTAATGGACTGATTCTCAAGGGACTGAAGCCTCGACTGATGCGTGATCTCAAACACGCGGCCGGAGCTTGGGTCGACGAACTTCCATCTGTACTCTGGGGACTGCGGACCACGCCCAATCGGTCGACCGGAAGAACTCCATTCTTCTTGGTCTATGGAGCTGAAGCAGTCTTGCCGAGTGATCTTCTGCATAATGCTCCTCGAGTCGAAATCTATAACGAAGCAGAAGCTGAACAAGCGCGGCAGGACGCAGTCGACCTTTTAGAGGAAGAAAGGGAGATGGCTCTGATCCGGTCGACCATCTACCAACAAGATCTGCGCCGTTTCCACGCCCGAAATGTGAGAGGTCGAGCCTTCCAGGAAGGGGATTTGGTTCTCCGAGTGGATCAGCACAAACCACACAAGCTTGCTCCTTCTTGGGAAGGCCCCTTCATCGTCACCAAGGTTCTCCACAACGGAGCGTACCGTCTTTACAACGTCGAGCATAATATCGACGAGCCCCGAGCTTGGAACGCGGAGCTACTCCGCCCATTTTACACTTAAGTTTTATCACTCGGATGAGTTGCAATAAAGTACTTCTGTAGTTCATGGGTTTAGAAATAATTGTGTCATCACTTTTCATTTTTGCCCACATAAAAACTCCCCCTCAGTGGGTGGCTTAGCCGCGAATCCGTTTCGCCTAAGTTTGTAAAAATCCTATCGAGTGGTGAGCCAGACTCGCACTCGGAGGCTTAGCTGCGAATCCGTTTCGCCTAAGTTGTGAAAATCCTACCGAGTGGTAAGCCAGCCTTCCACTCGGAGGCTTAGCTGCGACCTCGTGCTCGCCTAAGTTATAAAAATCCTACCGAGTGGTAAGCCAGCCTTCCACTCGGAGGCTTAGCTGCAGTCCAAGCACTCGCCTAAGTTGTGAAAATCCTACCGAGTGAAGAGCGATCCTCTCACTCGGGGGCTTAGCTGCAGTCCAAGCACTCGCCTAAGTTGTGAAAATCCTACCGAGTGGTAAGCCAGCCTTCCACTCGGAGGCTTAGCTGCGACCTCGTGCTCGCCTAAGTTATCAAAATCCTACCGAGTGGTAAGCCAGCCTTCCACTCGGAGGCTTAGCTGCGACCTCGTGCTCGCCTAAGTTATAAAAATCCTACCGAGTGAAGAGCAATCCTCTCACTCGGGGGCTTAGCTGCAGCTTCGTGCTCGCCTAAGTTTAGCAAAATCCTACCGAGTGGTAAGCCAGCCTTCCACTCGGGGGCTTAGCTGCAGTCCAAGCACTCGCCTAAGGTGTGAAAATCCTACCGAGTGGTAAGCCAGCCTTCCACTCGGAGGCTTAGCTGCGACCTCGTGCTCGCCTAAGTTATAAAAATCCTACCGAGTGGAGAGCAACCCTCACACTCGGGGGCTTAGCTGCAGTCCAAGCACTCGCCTAAGTTATCAAAATCCTACCAAGTGGTAAGCCAGCCTTCCACTCGGAGGCTTAGCTGCAGTCCAAGCACTCGCCTAAGTTATAAAAATCCTACCGAGTGGAGAGCAACCCTCACACTCGGGGCTTAGCTGCAGTCCAAGCACTCGCCTAAGTTATCAAAATCCTACCGAGTGGAAAGCCAGCCTTCCACTCGGAGGCTTAGCTGCAGCCTCGTGCTCGCCTAAGTTATAAAATCCTACCGAGTGAAGAGCAACCCTCTCACTCGGAGGCTTAGCTGCAGCCCAGTGCTCGCCTAAGTGGACCAAAGAATAGGTCGATTGCAGAAAAGGCGCCTTGCTTTGAACCTGCAGAAGACATTTTGAGCCGAAGGCAATCATATTCAAGCGCCAAATTCAAGTTTGAATCGATATCTAAAGGAACCGAAAGTGCTCAGGCGTCAAGCCTGTTAAAGTTTGTCGGTTACAATTCCACTCGGCATACCGAGGCAAATTTAAAGAGTCGAGCCAGAAGAAGTTTTTTACCCCTCCTGTGGAGGGCTGGAAGGTGCAACAAATTCATCAAGGTCAATTCCGTCGGCGATCCGAGTGGCAGCTGCAAGGAAAGTCTCCATAAAGGACCTGAAGTCGTGCTTCTTGGTATTGGCCACCCGAAGGGCCGCCAGCTTCTCCTCTCGTGCATCTTTGCAGTGGACTCGGGCCAGACACAGAGCGACATCTGCGCCACACCGAGCCGAGGACTTCTTCCACTCCTGCACTCGACCAGGGATCGTGTTCAAGCGGGCCATCAGCGACTCAAGGTCATTATGAAGTGTCTCCTCAGGGCAGAGCGTCGAGTCGATGCGAGATGTGGCGGCCTTCAGCCTTGCGAGATAGTCCACGACAGCTGCAACACGAGACTGCAGTCGGAAGACATCCATAGCAACTTCGTCGTTCACCAGAGAATTGACGGGGTCAAGGTTTGGCTCCAGTCGGCTGGTTTCCTCTTCAAAGTTTTGACAAAATTCTGCAAGGGTGATCACTAAGTCAAGGGGATAGTCGAGTGGAAGAAGCCATAGTTGGAAATATTTGCCAAACATGGAGGTTTACCTTCAAGCATAAGAAACAGCTTCTTGGCAAAGCCACTCAGGAAGGCCTCCAGTTCAGTTTTCTTCTCAGTCAATTTGCTGACTTGGTCGGTCAAGGCAGCTTTGTCAGTTCTCAGTCGACTGACTTCCTTGTTGGCAATCCCAAGAGCAGTTTTCAGGTTGGTATTGTCTTGTTCGAGCTTGGTGACTGAAGCTAACTTCTCGTCAGCAAGCTTGATCTTCTCAGCTAGCTCAAGGTCTTTCTTCTGCTGGGCCTCCCTTACCTTACCTGCAAGTCACAGCAAGATCAGATGCTGAAACAAGCAAGGGGAAAAGCGGTCGTCAGGGTCTCACCAAACATACCTTCAGTCTCCTCCTTTGCCTTTGCCAGCTTCTCCTGAACCAGCTTCAAGCTCAGCTCGACTTGAGTATGCTTCTGTTCCAGCTCTGAGTAGCGAGCCACAAGATCACAGGAGCTCTGCGGAGAACCAATCGACTAAACGTCAAACGTAACTCACTTCCGAGTGAAAAAGGGAAAAACACACGTTTCTAAGACTACAGCCGAATACAAGCATTCGACCGTAGTCTCGGGGACTACACCCAGTGGGTGCACTCAGCGTGCCCCCACTAATCCTGTTGAAGACAAAGTCGACCAGTCGACCTCAAAAAAAAAAGTGTGCGAGATGCATTCTCTAAGACTGTGATCAACTGCAAGCAGTCGACCACAGTCTCGGGGACTACACCCAGTGGGTGCACTCAGCGTGCCCCCACCGGTTTGCGAAATCCAGTCGACCAGTCGACTGACAGAAAGATTGACATCATAAAGCCTAAGGCCGACTGCCAGCAGTCGACCTTAGCCTTGGGGACTACACCCAGTGGGTGCACTCAGCGTGCCCCCACCGGTTTGCGAAATCCAGTCGACCAGTCGACTGACAGAAAGATTGACATCATAAAGCCTAAGGCCGACTGCCAGCAGTCGACCTTAGCCTTGGGGACTACACCCAGCGGGTGCACTCAGCGTGCCCCCGCTAACACGGAGTTTATTCGACACACCCAGTGGGTGACTAATATAAATCCCGGAAAAGAAAAGTTTCTGGTAGCATATCCAACAAAACAAACAGCAGTCGACTGACCTGGACATTGCTTTGGAGGGCAGAGCTGGCGTCATAAGCTGCCTGGCTCGCATCCCGGATGGTCTTCAGCTGCTCCATCATGAGTCCCGCCTGGCGTATTGCCTCCTTCGCTGCACCAGCTTGGTCCTCTGGGACGTGGTGCGTCGTGAAGAGGGAAGGCTGCTGAACACTCGTCAGTGGATTCGCGAAGGACACCGTGTGTCGAGTGGTGTTCTCTTCCTCCACAGTCAGAATTTCAGGCGCCGGCACATCCTGAGGCACCTTACTGGAGGACGCTTTCCGACTCCTCCTGTGCTTCAGCGGCTCTTCATCCTCATCATCATCAGGAAGATCGATAACAGTGTTGGGTGGAGCTGCGGAGAAGGATCAGGATCAGAGATCGCGAGTCAGTCGACTAAGAATGGTATTAAGTACACAGTACCTGGATTCGAAGTTGCTGCATCCTCCATCTCGTGGTCATCGGCCCGGGCCGAGGTCTCAGAAGTAGCAGCACTGCAATTCCAAAGGATCAGTCGACTAACCTCAGCGTCGACCAGAGATAAAGTTCACACAGAATAAGAGAATATGAGCAACACAATTACCCTGATATGGTGGGGATGGACACCTTCATCTTCGGCAGGAGCTTGGTCGGCTTCGATGAGGCCGCCCTGGGCTGCTTCGGCGCCTTTTCAGTCGGCGCCGGAGAGGTGGTCCGAGGGCGCTTGGTCGACTGAGTGGCGTCGCAACCCCCTTACCACGTTCGGTCGAAGGGTCGTGGACAAGCTTCGACCGCCTTTCTGAGCGCGGTGGAACGACCTCCTCCTCCTCTTCTTCCTCGTCCTCGATGTCGTCTTCATCACCTTCATCATCATCATCGTCGTCATCATCCCCTGCAGCATCCGAATCCCACTCCTCCTCTTCCTGGCTCTCGCCCCCGCTCGCCTCGCCCCCGCTCGCCTCGCCCCCGCTCGCCTCGCCCCCGCTCGCCTCGCCTTCCTCAGTCGAGGCTTGTGCCCCATTGGGCATCGAGTACAGCTCGGTGAGGGCCTAGCAGATGCCCAAACAAGGATCAGTCGACCAGTCGGCAGGGTTAACAGAAATGAATACGACAAGGACTCAGTGGAGGGCAGAGCAAGTGTACCTTGTTTGGGTTGCTGTTGTGGTCGAGTGGAGGAATCCTTCTGGCTCCGCGCGGGTTGTCCCTGTTTCCGGTAACGGCTACCATCCATCTTTCCAGAGTGACATCGTCGACTTCTTCTGGATGGACTCTAGTCTCGTCTTCGGGCCCACAGTACAACCACATGCAGTGGCTCCGGAATTGAAGGGGTTGGATGCGACGCCTGAGGAAGACCTCCAGAAGATCCATGCCCGTCACTCCCTCCCGAACCAACTGCACCACGCGCTCCATCAACATCTTCACGTCGGCTTTCTCCTCCGGAATCAGCTTCAGAGGGGAGGGCTTGTTCACTCGGTCCATGGTAAACGGAGGGAGTCCACTCGACTGCCCTGGCGTCGACTGGACCTGGCAGTAGAACCAAGTCGATTGCCAGCCTCTGACGGACTCGGGAAAGCTCATGGGCGGGAAGGTGCTATTATTCCTCACCTGAATCCCCAGGCCCCCACACATTTGGACGACTCGGGTCTTCTCATCACCAGGGCTGGCCTTCTTCACGGTCTGAGAGCGACACGTGAAGATACGTTTGAACAAACCCCAGTGCGGTCGGCAGCCCAAGAAACCCTCACACATGGACACGAATGCAGCAAGATAGGCAATGGAGTTTGGGGTAAAGTGGTGGAGCTGCGCTCCAAAGAAATTCAAGAAGCCACGGAAGAAAATGCTTGGCGGCAAGGAAAACCCACGATCAACATGAGTGGCCAGAAGCACACACTCACCCTCTTCTGGCTGTGGCTGCCACTCCTTCCCCGGCAACCTCGCAGCTCCGTGAGGGATCAAGCCCTCGTTGGCCATGTCGAGGAGGTCCTTCTCCGTGATGGTCGACTGGATCCAGTCTCCTTGGACCCAGCCTTTCGGCAGGCGGGATCTGGACGAGGACCCTCTGCGGCTAGTGGATCTCCCCTTCGCCTTCTCCGATGCCGACGCCTTCTTGGCATGCTCCAGCGCCGCCGTCTTCTCCTTGGCCATGGTCGCCGGTGAGATGCACGAAGGGAAGTGGTGCGGGGGCGAGAGCGAGCGCGCTGAGCAGGGAGGAAGGAAGCAGAGGGAGAAAGGGAGAATGCTGAGGCGCAGCACAGGAATCCTCGCCGGGCACATTTATGAGGTCCCTTCCGAGTGACTGACATGTGGGCCCGGTCGATCTAATCATATCTGGGAGCAGTTATGGGGACTGGATACGTGGCGAAAAAGGCGGCACGGAGATCGAGGCGTCTATGCCCCGTCCCATCCGAACGCCGCGGTCTGCCCCGCTTCGCGCGTACCCCCAAATTTCGCACCCCGCGGAATCCGCGAGCAACAAATCAGTCTGTCAGACGCGGTGTTTCCGGCGATCCGTCGCTCGGAGATCGTCGAAGCTCGAAAGATCACTCGACGCAAAAATAGAATGGATCGAGTCGACCGAAGACAAATTGCTCCCTGTCAACGAAGAGATTCTTTGATCCAGAACAGCGCACAACTAGAGCGCAAAGGTTAATCGGAAACGACATCAACTCCTTCTTCACTCGAAGCCTCAATCCATTCGGGGGCTAATGATGGGGTTATGTACCTAGGGTAGGGTCATGGACCTGTTCCAAGTAACTTACCCTAGGACATCCCTAGAAGAGGTCACCTTCCAGTCGACCAACGAGGATTCACTCGACTGACCTGAAGGACTCGACCACGAAGACTCACTCGACCACCAGGAGGTCAAGAGGCACTCTGCACCACAACGGCCTGTAATTAAGTAGACTTTATGATAGTAAAGGCACTTTATGTGGGGCGTTACCAGTAACGCCCCAGACTTAACTCTCCTTAAACCCTCTCCTACGTGGGCTGGCTGGGGTCCTGGCGTACTCTATATAAGCCACCCCCTCCACAGGCAGAGGGGTTCGGCACCTTGTAATCCATACATTCATAATCCACTCGACCGCCTCCGGGCTCCGAGACGTAGGGCTGTTACTTCTTCCAAGAAGGGCCTGAACTCGTACATCCTTTGTGCTTACAACCTCTCCATAGCTAGGACCTTGCCTCTCCATACCTACCCCCCACTCTACTGTCAGGCTTAGAACCACGACACTATGTAAGTTCAAGTGGTTGCCGTGTTTTTCATTCCTCCATCATAATAGTGGAAACACTTGTTGTAATCATTTTTTTCTTTAGAAACAGTGGACACACTCTACCATGCAGATCCTCCTCGACGGCCGTCGGGAACCTTGCTACTCACTTTCACCGACATGTGGGACAACTAGCATCAGGGTCCACTTGCCATGCACTAAATTACTCCGTACTAGAGTGCACAACTGCACAGTAGACTACACTTGTCAAAGCACCGTAGTAATGCCCAATGAGTCATCAAATCACAAAACCCCCACTTTTCCAGCAGTAAGTTGGACGGACGAAGCAACCATCATTTCACTCTTCTCCCTCATTTTCCTCTCTTGAAGAAAATCCCAACTTGCTCCTCGCTCATCTTGTTCCTCATTTCTGCAAGAAAACCCCGACGTGCTTTTGCCATTGTTCTTCTCTCCCAAAGAAGGAAAGGTGAGCACATCAATGGTGTTGCTTCTGGCCAAGGCCCGGTCTTGCAACCCCGCGACTGATCCTATAACAACCTCTCTATTCTTCTATTGGGTTTGTGATTATGGTTTCTTTTCTTTTATTTCTATTTGACAGTTTCTTGATGGATCCTGGAGCACCGGACGAAGTGATGTCTATTCCTCTGGCCAAAACCGTCGAGGCTGAGGGTATGAAGAAGCGCAAGCACCCCGCCAAGACTACCGCAGACAAGCTCAAGGCCATCGCCCTGTCCAAGCCCCCCTCTCCAGGATCCCTCGTTAAGCCAATCCAGGTAATATCTCTTCTTGATGATCTTTTTGGCGATCTTGATCGTGCTTTGGGTGATCTTGCATGTGATTTTTGTGTGCCAAATGGCGGTTCTGAATTGCTCTTTTGACCAAAACATGTGAGATGTTGACATACATCTGATTTTTGCACATAACACTGATTTCTTATAGATTACTTTCAACTACTTTATGAACATCAATGCTAGCTATAGGAAATGCAAGATTTCAGCTCCCATGCCTTTAAAGAGAGTATAGTATCCTCAGTAACTTGTGTTATGGATATTGCAAGTAATTCATTTGCTCTCATGCCTTTGAAGACATGTTCTTGTGTCTTTGTTCACTCATTTCTGTGCATATATGTAGTCTTATATGGAGTAAAATATCAGAAATCATCTTATATTTATGAACGGAGGTAGTAATAAAATATTTGGTTTATGTTTGAATTAGAACCAGGTCCGCGATGGAGATGAAGTTCTCAAAGTCATCCCTTGTGAACTGGAAGACCTGACGATGAGTTCTACTCCTAAACTATCCAGCTGTCGTGTCTTTGTCGCCACGTGTCATGAACAAGTGTTTTCATGTAGCATTGTTGTCAGGCGTGTTCTCGAGGGTGTACTTCACCACAACAATTTCCTAGCTATGCCTTCGATTACGAAGGGTGTGGTTCTTGTAAAGCTTCCCGAAAAATCTGATGCGGACTGTCTTCATCACCATGTTTATGAGTGAAAAGACCACTCTGTTAGGTTCTCCAAGGTTGACGAGATGGAAATGGTGCTGGTAGACATCTCTCACGAAGTTCATGGCCTAGTTAGTTATGTGGGGTACATCCCGTAGGTCGGTGGCAAGAAGTATGCAGAGTTTAATTAGTGCAACTTTGCTTGTCTGTAGTAAGTACTATTATTCAGTACTTGATTTGTGTGTGTGAACCCTGTATTGTTTCGTACTGCCGCTTTTGTTGTGTGGTGAGTCCTGAGAACAGTCTATGTTAATGTTTGTCCACTCAATTCAGTCTGTATATTTTGAAGTATCCAGATCATTTTTTTTGTGAGGACGGTTTATCAATTATGGTTACACTCTAATATCTGTATGCATTGCATGGTTTATCGCACCCACCAGGATTTCCAGTCCCATGGATGTTCGCTCCATACGAGTTGTCACGGCCTTTGGACTATCCTTCTTGTGGGAGTAAGCGGCGGTCGTGCATGCCACCCGTAATTGGACGATGAACCTTCAATTTAGAACTTGAACATAGTGATATCCTGGTAAGGATTCACTCGTGTCACATCAAGTAAATCTTATTGATTTACTGTCTAAATCTTATTGATTTACTGTCATCTTTTCTTACTTTTGCTGCAATTTTACGATGCAGGTTTTGCCATGTAACATTCGTTACAAAATAAACCATTTGGTTTGCTCTATGATGGTTATTTTTGCAGGTTTCACTTCTTATGTTGTGTTAGTACGAAGGCACTGTCCATAACTTATATTACTGGACACAACTAGATCAGTCTATTGTCTGAGTACAATCTGAAGCCCTATGATGAACCAAAGTTTGTTTTAACAAACACGCCACAATTAGTCCTTCTCACATTCAAAAGAAGTGAAGAAAAAGACTGGATCCAGGTCATAGAGCCTAGAGAAGTTAGAAAGCTGAAGTATGAAATCATAGAAGACCAGAGACGATCGCTAATATCTTGCACATCGGTACCAACTTCAACATCGGATCGAGCAACGACACCCGCTCCAACGACACTGGTGTGACGCCCCCGATTCAATCGTACACTAATCATACACACAAATGTGTACGATCAAGATCAGGGACTCACGGGAAGATATCACAACACAACTCTAGACACAAATTAAAATAATATAAGCTTCATATTACAAGCCAGGGGCCTCGAGGGCTCGAATACATAAGCTCGGATACAAATGAGTCAGCGGAAGCAACAATATCTGAGTACAGACATGAGTTAAACAAGTTTGCCTTAAGAGGGCTAGCACAAAAGCAACATCGATCGAAAAGGCAAGTCCTCCTGCCTGGGAGCCTCCTAACTACTCCTAGTCGTCGGCGTCCGTCACGTGGTTGTAGGCACCCTCAGGGTAATAGCAATCGTCAAAGATGGCATCCGGCTCCTGGACTCCACCATCTGGTTGTAACAACCAGAAAGAAGAAAGAAGGGGGAAAGGGATAGCAAAGCAACCGTGAGTACTCATCCGAAGTACTCGCAAGCAAGGATCTACACTACATATGCAACATTATCAAATGAAGGATGTATATGTGGACTGGGCTGCAGAAATGCTAGAATAGGGAGAAGGCCTAGTCCTATCGAAGACTAGCACCTTTTGGAAACCACCATCTTGCAGCAAACAGGAGGGAGTAGAGTAGCATAAAGTAAAGTAGTAGTAGTGTTATCAACCTCGGCCAGAGATCCTTTCTCGACTCCCTGCGAGAAACCAATCCTAGAGCCATACTATCCATTTCTCATCACAATCCAATTCTCATCACAAGTATACAGTTCTAGTTGTATCGATCGGGATACAACTCCAAGTGTCCATTATCGTAGGACAGGCTATCGATAGATGTTTTCTTCCCGGCAGGGGTGCACCAACTTACCCACCACGCTCGATTAACTCTGACCGGGCACACTTTCCTGGGTCATGCCCGGCCTCGGCCAAACAATACGCCGCAACCCGGCCTAGGCTTAATAGAGAGGTCAGCACGCCAGACTAAACCTATGCCCCCAGGGGTCATGGGCCATCGCCCCGGGAACTCCTGCATGTTGCGTGGGCGGCCGGTGAGCAGACCTAGCTACCTCCTTCAAAAAGGTAGGTGCTTACCAGTCCAACCCGGCACGTGCCGCTCAGTCGGTGACGTCTATTAAGCTTCGGCTGATGCATATGATGTAGAACGCCCATACTATGCCCACGTGATGGTTAGTGCTATCAGGCCAGCGACCCCTCGGATCAAATATCCATATCATAGTGGATTAGGAACGCGCGGTAATAAGCAGAGACTCACGAAAGATGTGAACCCGTTGCCCCATCTCGAGGACTTGCGGCAAGGGCTAGGAATGCCCGGCCACACCTCATAATTATCTCATCGGCACCCTCCGGGTCAATCCGTCTCCACATCACTCGCGGGTACCCCTCAGGCTCGACCCGCCTTTCCAAGTAACAGTTGTAAAGTCCAAGTATCTGTGTATCCAAATATCAAGGGGAAAACCCAAGGAATCACCCCCGGTGAATTCCACTAGATGTAATCATCAAGGTGAACGTAAGAGGAATCACCCCCGAGGTTCACACTTGAGGGGTTGCACGATAGAGTCATATCGGAAGTGGTTAAGGCAGAATCACCCTCGATGACCACGACCGAATAGCTACCCTACAGGGTTAACATCAGAAGTGTTGTAGAGGTCTCACCCTCGTCACTCGATAGTAACCGAGAAGTGTCGAGCAACTAAGGAGAAAGTGATGTGTGGTGCCTAGTCTTCGATCCCGTTGATCGGGTCTTCAATGATGAAGCAGGGGCAACAAGGACATGGTGGGGGTCACTGATGGATCACTAAGCAACCTATACTAAGCAGTTTAGGATAAGCAGGTAAGGTAACAATAAGCAGGTTACAAAAGAAGGCTATGCATCAGAATAGGAGCAAACAATAACAATAGCAATGTCTAATGCAAGCATGAGAGAATGGAATGGGCGATATCGGGACGATCAAAGGGGGGGCTTGCCTGGTTGCTCTAGCAAGGAGGGGTCGTCATCGACGTAGTCGATCACAGGGGCAACATCAGTCTCGGGGTCTATCGGAGAGAAGAGGGGGAAGAGACAGTAAATATAAAGCAAACATAGCATCACAAAGCATAACGTGGCAATATGTTGTGTCGGGTGTGACCTAACGTATGGCTACATGATATAGGTGAAGGGCGAATTAAACCGGGAACGTATTCCCGGTTCTGAACCTGTGTCAGACAGATGACCGGAGGGGGAATGTTTCATGTTCAGATAGTTAGAGGCATCTGACAGGTAAACAGAATGCCTATTCGGATTGGTCTCGTTTTTCTAAGAAACTTTCATGTAGAAAACATTTTCATCTGAGTTACAGTTTATTTCCTATGATTATTCAAATATTAAACCATATTCTGGAAATATTAATATTAATAGAAAAGGAATATGACGTCAGCATGATGCAATGCTGACGTCAGCAGGTCAAGAGGTCGGCTGACCAGTCAAACCAGACAGGTGGCGCCCACATGTCAGCCACTGTAAGCTTAACAGTAGATTAAACTAATCTAACAGGCTAATTAGAGGGGTGGGCCCCTGGTGTCAGTGACTAACTAATTACTAACTAATTAACAGATTTTAATTAGCAGAGTTATTTATTTTTAAAATGTTTAAGCTAGCGGGGCCCGCATGTCAGCGGGTCAGAGTGCCCAGTTAGCAGTTGACCGTAGTCAACAGGTCAGCCGAGCCCCAGGGGCCCACGAGTCAGCGAGCCAGGGGGTGGCCCCGGCCGGCCAGGTCAGCGGTGGTGCCGGAGCTAGCTCCGGCAACCAAATCCACGACAAAGGGCACGACCATGCGTCGGGATTCACCGTCCGGCGGCCAAAATGGGCGCGGGCGGGTGTGTTCGAACGGGGAGAGCCCGCCACGTCGCGTGGTGAGGCCGGCCGGAGCTAGAGCTACCGTAAACGGCAACGGAGAGGAGCTAAGGTGGCGGCGAGCTACGGGCCTCGTCGGGGATGGCGCTTCGGAGCAAGGTAGGACGCATGGGGGTGCGTTCGGTCGAGAGCGAGGAGGTGCATCGAACTGTGGCGGTGGCCGGGCCGGGGGCGGCCGTAGACGGTGCCAGCATCGAGGTCCGCGGCGGGGCGGCTACGTCGACGGCAGAAAAGGAGCTACGGCGCGCTACAGCTCAGGTAAAAGGTCTAGGCGCGTTTTGCGCGACGCGGTGAGGCTAATGGGCATATGCCCGTGACCAAAAGGTCATCGGAGACTCGCCGACGATGAGCCCCGCGGCGCTGTGTTCGGGAGCGCGTGGAAAAGATAGTTAGGATTTGCGCTAGGGCCAGCAGGGAGTAGGGAAGGAAGAGGAGCTCACTGGGGAGGCACAAGGTGGCCCGTTGTCAACTTAGTAGCAGCAGAAGTCGCCGGCGATGACAAAGTTCGCCGGCGATAGTGGCGGAAGGGGACGGCTAGCTCTGCTCGTTGTGGAGCACTCCGGCTCCAACGAGGGGCACCAGACGACGCAGCTCTTCGTGGCGGAGCGCTACGGCATGATGGCTCGGCTCGGAGACGACCGAGACCGTGAGGACTACGGCGCGCGGCGACAGATGCGTTCGGGCGGTGGATCTGAGAAGGAGGCGAGGCGATGGAGCGAGCGAGGAGAGGGGGAGATATGGATGAGGACGCTAGGGGGAGTGGGGGTGAGTGGAGGGGAGCCCGAGGCATCGAGGGGATCCTTATCCCCATCGTCAACGACGAGGTGGTTCGGCGGCGACGCGCGGGTGCGCGCCCTCGGTCAATTGAACAGGGGGAGGGGAGAGCGACCGGGGAGGTAGGTGTGGGCCAGCCTACTGGGCCAGTTGGCTCGGGCCAGGCACTGTGCACTTGGCCCAATGCTGAGTGGCCTGTGCTCTTTCTCTTTTCTTTTCTTTTCTTTTTTTGTTTTTTAAGCATCATTTTCAAATAGCTTAGGCCATTTAAACACTTTGAAAAAATAGGTTCAACACAAATATTCGTTATGGAATATTTGGCACAAGATGAACATTTTAGTTTTCATGTTTGAGCATTTTTAAATTTCACTCAGAATTTGAATTTGAGTTCAATTGGAATTTGAAAAAGACAGGAACAGTGATGAACAAACACTTGTTTAGCAAAAGGATTATCTTAACCCCAGGGATTACTGTAGCATCATTACACCGGGGCGTTACAACTGGCTCTAGCACCGATAGCAGCAACAGCTCTGTCTGATCCATCAGAGGATTGGGCATCGACTGTGTCAGCGGATTAGGTTGATCTACCGGAAGATCGGACACCGACACGGGCACCTGCTTCGACACCAGCACCAGCTCCACAGGGAGCACCTTTATAGCGCCCAAGATGGGATTTTATCCAAATCACGTGATGAATTCATGATTGGGGCACAACGGCATTTTGAGCGCATAGCAAGGTGGATATCATTACAACATACCATGTACTGAATAGATGAGAATACAAGATAAAGGCTTGCAGTCGCCACAAGCTACAAAATGAATACATCAATACATCAATACATAGTAACCATCATACAGAAGAGCAGGATCTGACGACAGATGAAATCAAATGATAAAGAAGAACAACATCCACCCTGCTAATCCCAGGCCCCCGACCCGGAACCTATCCGTTGATCAAAGAAGAAGCAAAAGAAAAACTCAAAAACAAGCAAGCATGGGTATCAAGACTATGCATGTACCTGCAACTGTTGTAATCTATGAGTCACGAGGACTCAACAATCCCATTACCATGGGTATCAAGACTAGCAAAGCTTAAAGGGTATGGAATGGATAAGAGGTGAGGTTGCAACAAGCACTAAGCATTGTATGGTGGCTAACTTACGAGTACTCGAGTAAGAAGAGTAAGTACGCATACAGTCAGAAACTAGTAATGAATAATAAGTTATCCTGAACTACTTACGTTCAAACATAACCCCACCATGTTCTCTTCTCGAACTCACTCGAAAAGAGACGGTCACAGTTACGCACGCGGTTGGTGTACTTTAATTCAGATCTGGTGTCAAGTTCTATAACCGGATATTATAAATTTCCAATCTACCACATAACCATGGGCATGGCTCTCGAAAAGATTTAACCCTGCGGAGGTGTCCCAATTTAGTCCATCACAAACACTCACGATCCATGGAGGAAAATCTCCATCTCGGGACAACCCGATTAAACTCGGAATCCGGTGCACAAGACATTTCAACAACGGTAAAACAAAACAAGCAAGACTCCCAATGTACCGACACCATGATAGGAGTCGCGCATATCTTGTCTTAGGCCACGATCGGATGGGACAAGGTACGAGTAAAACCAATCCTCGAGTTTCCCCGTGGTGGCCCCGCAGGCCGCTTGTTTTGGACCAACATTCATGAGGAGCACTGGCCCGGCTTGTTGATTAATTATCCTTGGGGTCCGGAAAGTCCATATGAAGTTTTAGTTGTTATTAGGCAAATGGTAAAATCAAGGTTGGGCATTGCTGGAAGAGTTTTATTCAAAGTGAACTGTCAAGGGGGCCCATAAACCCCGACCGTGTTAGGAACGCAAAATCAAGGAACATAACACCGGTATGACTGAAACTAAGGCGGCAAGAGTGGAACAAAACACCAGGCGAAAGGCCAGGCCTTCCACCCTTTACCAAGTATATAGATGTATTAATTATATAAGAGATATTGTGATATCCCATGATATCCATGTCCCAACATGGAACAACCTACAACTGAACCTGCAACTAGCAACACAGGGTTTGAGCAAAGTGGTAACATAGCCAAACAACGGTTTGCTGGGATGGTGAAAAGATTATAGGCTGTTTCATGCAAGTCGGGAGGCTTGACAAACAAGTGGTAGGTAGCGCGACATAGCGATCGCATCGAGACACCTAGCAAAGAAAAGATAGTAGTGATATCCAAGGTAATGGTCATCTTGCCTAAAATCCCACTAGGAAGAAGATCGAATCCATGAAGTAGACAAACAAACGTAGTCAAACGAGTACTCACAATCGCAACATTACCGGAACTATCAAGAAGAAGCAACACCAGAAAGAAGCAAGTGACATGGTAAACAACCATCACATAAACATGACAAGATCCACAACCAAGTATGATGCACGTCAATTTTAATGAGTCATGGCAAGGCAAAGCGCAACAACAAATACTATAATTTAAGTGTAGCTCAATATGCAACGAGTTGCAAATTGACAAAACACCACCTTCATTTATTTTGTTCTTTCCCATTTATTTACATGATAAGATTAAATGTTGTTAAAGATGGCAAGAGGTGAAGCATAATAAAACTACCTATCCAGGCAAGTTTAAATGAGGCCGGAACAACAAATAACAATTCTAGAAAGTCCCCATATGCAATTTTTGAATTTGGTACTATTCTGCACTAAACCATATTTTAGAGTTGTTAAACATGCAAAATAAGTGCACTATGTTAATCTAGACATTTTATACCCCATTTACATAAAAAGTTCATTTAATTCAGAGCTAGATATGAATTAAACCATTTTAACATGACATATATATATATATATATATATATATATATATATATATATATATATATATATGCAAATTGATGCAAACAGGAATTTAAACATTTAAACATGGATGAAAGCACCATATTATGAAACTAGACGAAGTTCTAAGAATTTTACATAGATAAATCATTTGAAACCGATGCACAGTTATGAAGTTATTAGATGCATGATGATTGAGCGTTTTTCTACAAAACTTGTTTTTTCTGTCGATAATAGAGAAATTCGCCAGACGAAAAAAAACACCAAACAGGCCAACCTGAGGCGGACTGGGCCTTACTAGTCGGGCTCAGCCCATAGGCCGAGGCCTAGTCGGTGGAGAAGGCAGGCCAGCGGGGTGATGGCTAGGCCTGGGGGACGTAGCGGCTTGCGGCAGCGATGCGGTCAACGCACGGCGAGCAAGCTGCTCCTTCTCGTTACTGAAGAATAGAGGCAGCAACAGGTTCACGGTGATGCAGAAGGCGATGTCACAGAAGGTTCTGGCGACGGGGTCGGCGGGAACCATCCGGAACGGGGCCGGATTAGCCGACTGGGCGGTGGAGCAGAGGAGATCCGGTCCACATCGGGGCCGAGGCGTGAACTTCACGGGCGTCTTGACGAACTAAAGGAGGCGGCGGCCCTGGCTCCTACAGGTGACAGAGACGGTGGGCGCGAGTGAGGAGGTTCATGGTGATGCGGAGAAGAAGTGGTGTGCATGTGCGGTGATGGGGGTACCTTGGCCGATGGCGGGCTCGACCACGATTCCCATGGCGACGGCCTCCTATGAACGACAGGAGAGAGAGCGAGGGTCAGAGAGAGGGCACTGAGAGAGGAATGAGGCAGGGGAAGTAGAAGGAAGAGCAGGGCGGGGATGACCTGTGAGGGGCGACCCGCTGGATGGTCTTCGAGGAAGGAGGAGGTCACGGGGCGCGGGGGGTGCAGCAGCTGCCGGTGGCCGACAGACGCGAGCTCCGGCTCGGGCCCGTCGAGGGACTTGGTAGCACGAGCGTGGAAGAAGGAGCTCGGGCTCCTATTTGCTGCTCGGGGGAACGAACTAGGGCACAGGAGTTGCTAGCTCGATGGATGGATCTTGGTGGGGAATGGTCGGCGCTGGAAATTAGGAGGGAGGTGACTGGCTATCTGGATCGGGGAAGGAGGAGGCTGCGGCTGGTTGGGGAGATTGGTGGATCGGGAGGGATCCCAAGGAAGGTGGAGGGTGGTCAGGGAAGGATCCCAAGGGAGTGGGTGGCGGCACAATGAGGGTTAAGCTAGGGTTGGACTGATTTGGAATGTGGATGATCTATATATAGGGAAGGAGAGGGGTTTGGATCATCCGATTAAAATTGGACAGTCGAGATAAAAAGCTATGGGAGTACAAGAGAGAAACCGAAGATGTTTTAGGGATGTTCGGAGATGATCCGGACCCATCGGTCATGTCCGAGCGGTTTGAGTACGAGACAGCTTCCAGACAAGGATGCGAGGAGGAATGCAGGCTATGCCGAGAGACAAGACGATCGTGTGTTACCCATGTGGTCGGTCTCGAAATGGTCAGTGACGTGAACAAAGAGGACCGGCAACTATGAATGATGCAAGTTTTAAAAACATGACGGTAACGGAGTTCTGATGCAATATGAATGATGCGATGATGAATGCAACAAACAAAAAAAACATGCAACGATAACAAAATAAATGGTAGGCTCTGGAGCATTGGTCTCGGGTTGTTACAACCATCTCTAGTAGCAGCAGCGGCACTACCATTCGCACTGGCCCGAGCACCAGCGACGGCTCCGGCACCTGCACCAACCCTTGAAGTTGCACTTGCATCTGCTCCGGTCCGTGCAGCGGCAACGCAACCCACACTTGCACCGGCAATAGTCTGGGCTGCAGTTCGCACTGCATATACCAAAGTCCTTACAAAATCGACATCTCCACCTTCTTGGTAACAATTGGCAGCCAAGTGCTTCGTTCTTTTTTCTTTCCATGTTGTTTCACATGATTCATGGTGTTGATCTAACTGTTTGTGTATGTCTTCTTGTTTGCAAACAGAGAATTCCTAGAGCAACGAGGAGTCGTTCAATAATCTGGGCGGCCGTGGCCAAGTTTCTCTACTATGCGCAACCTTGGTGTGAACGAACGTACTCAATATACCGTAAGTACAAAGAATGGTAACATGATGATTGATGCTAAAGGATGGTCAAGGTTCAAAACTCTATCAAATCTTGCGGTAGGGGGTGATGTCAAAATTGAACTTTCTCAGCAAGGAGAGCTGGTCTAATCAACTTTGAAATTCTTCAGTAGCAGCACGAAACTGACGAACTGATCTATCCTCCGAGAGCTTTTGATGTAATAATATGGCATGGTGAAACAACTGTCCTGTGTGTATAAGTAGTATGATAGTACTATTTATCACGTAGGATATCATGAAAGAATTGCAACTCTGATTGCTAGTTGGGAACTGTCATTCCATTTCATTCTAACAACTCCCGTGCTTTATTTAATTTTCTGTATTCGCCTTGCGATAGTATCTAAAACCAGCTCCGTACCGATCGCTTGCAATATGAAATGCACTGAGTTAGAACACATGGCCCCCAAACATGTAGGCCCACTGGCCTGTTGCCCAAAGTCCAGAACTGTCAGCCTATCTGATTATTATATTCTCATCTGAATCCCCATATTATGTTATATATATTTCTCTTGATTTTTCTTATGTATAAAGTTGTGATATCAAAGATTTTTATATTTCTTTATAGAGGGAGTATCTCTATATCAAAAATATATTTATGTGTAACTAGTTACTCCTGCCTTTCTACTTCCTTTCGCTGATATGCGGGGCATCCGACAATGGGGTCCATGTGCCATGCACCAAATTAGAGTGCACGACTACACGATAGACTCACCCTGGTCGTAGCGCCACAATAATGCCCAATAAGCCATCAAATCACAAAAATCCCCACCTTTCCAGCAGCAATAGTAAGCTGGACGGATGAAGCAGCAGTATTTCACTGGGCCTGATCCTCTTCTCCCTCATCTGCTTGTTCAAAGAAAACCTCCCCTCAGCGATTGTTTAGGGTTTTCTCATGGAGAACCAGGTATGAATTCTCCATCCATCCTCGATAAATCCTAGTCCCTTGGTTGCCGGTAATCCTAGGATGGCAGCCGTCGTCGTTGATGCATTTTTCTTCCTACTGAATCTAGTGTGTTTCATTTGGAGTGCCCAAAGTGCGAGGACCCTTCAGATCTCTACGCCCTCAGCGAGACGCCACACTTGTTCCTTCTCATCCTAGCATAGGATTTTAAAACACACACAGTATGTTC